>NC_083329.1:46042023-46681756 GCF_963455315.2 Globicephala melas | reverse complement strand
GTGCTGAGTTGATGGATGAGTGGTGTACCGGCTGGGTTCTCCAGTGGCAGATGCGGAGATGAGAGTTTTATGAGGGATGAACACTTGTTCAGGAAAGGGGAGGATGCAGGAGTGGGGTGGGAGGGGAGTGTCTGGGCCATATACAACCTGACAGTGTCTCTGCCAGCCCACCTGGGAGCTCCGAGGCAGATGGCCCAGAAGAGGGTCTGGCTTTGGGTGGAGGTGGTTAGGTCCATGTACTACCGTTATTGGCTGGGGGCCTTCTCAGAGAGAAGCATGACCTTGGCTACCACTGCCTTGTGTAGTCATTGGCTGGGAGCCACCCAAGAAAAGCATAAAGTTGGCTCAAAAGCTGAGGCTGACCCTAAAAGAGCTAACAGCTGGCGGGGTCAGCTGACCCCACTCCTTGCAGCTGGGCGGCAAGTCCTTTCCTGAAAGGGACGCGAGCAGCTCAGTTGTGTGTACCTGGCAGGTCCTGTGAACCTCGCAGGCCTCATTTTTAGGCCTCTGTAAATCCTGGGTTCAGACTAACTCTACTCACCTAAAACTCTTTGCTGCACCTGGGCAACTGTCTCGGCTCCCCATTTCATTGCGCAGCTTTCAGATAAAATTTCATTCAGCTGCAAAGTCTCACTGTGGTTTCCTCAGAAGGGAAAGCTTCCATTAGAGGGGTGTGTAGAGCCAACAATGGGACAGACCCTGCCCCCCTTTCGCCTGCAGTGGGACAACATGTTCAAAGGGCTCCATGAAAAACTGTCAACCTCAGGGCACTGTGGGAAGTGGCAGGTGGGACCCCAGCCCGCCAGGCCTGACACCCTGGGCCAGGCAGGGTCCCCTGCTAAGTTCCTGCTTCTAGCAGTCAGAGGCTGAGAGGAAAGAGGGAAATGATGCTTCACTAGTGGGTTTTGGGTCCTGGAACATGAGGTTCTGAGGTTTCAAGGAGCTGTCACCCTTCCCCTGTAGCAGGGGGTGGGGGACCCAGAGGTGGGGTTACCACCAGCGTCAGCCTGCCCAGGCTCCAGTGACAACCCTGTCCTCACTCAGGTCCAACGAGGAAGCAGGTTTGAAATGATTTCCCCTCCCACAAAGAGTCGGATTTTAGAAAATGATGAATCACCACTTTGGTCAGTTTTGATTATTGAAAAACAAGTCTTCTCCCTCATGAAAACACCTGCTTGTTGTGGAAAGGCAGGGATTGGAACAGATGGAAAGAATGGAAATTTCCCAGGCGCCTTCTCTCCCAACTCATACCTCTCCCCAAAGTCAAGATTCCTCCTCCGCTTGACCAGCCCCTCCCACCTGGGCACACAACCTCCATCCGCTCTTCCAATCGTTTCCCCTACTTTTGCATCTTTAATCCCGCCCTCCCTCACTGGTTCTCTTCTCCAAGTTGACAAACACACTCAGGTCCCTCTTCTCTCAAAATCACACCTCCCTTTCCATCATTTACTATAATGGAACGGGACTCGTTTGGGGGTTGTACAACATCTGGCCCCTTCCTGTTCTGGAGCGACCCCCCGCCACCTCCCTTTTTGGTCTGCTCTGTCCCTGCAGGCAGTTGGATGTGGCCATGTGTTGTACACTCAGGCCATCAGATGGTCCTGCCTGGGTTTGATCTAATCTTGAGCATGTCATGAAAAGACTGAGAGATGGTTAGATGGACTTCCCAGCACTGGCAGCAGTGATGATGTCCTGTTGTGACCTTGGTGCCTTCTAACACAGTGGAGGTGTCCTGCAGAGGTGTCCTGACCACGCCATTCCTGCAAGATTCCTGTGCTTCTTGCTTTTAGGCCCCCTGGAGCCACCATCATTCTTGGCTGTTTTCCAAGCCTGGTTCTCCAGCTCCCAAAGGATTTTGTAAATCTCATATATTTAGAATAAATTCCCTTTTCTGGCTTTAGCTGGCTTGGGTTGCCTTTCCGTGACCTGCAACCCACAGAATTCTAACTGATGCCCATATCATGTCTCTGAGCCCCTGTTTTCACAGTCCTCTCCTCTCTCACTTCCTAATTTTCCTAACTCAGCACAGATGGCACTGTCTCCCAGTTGTCTGTTCTCCCCCAGATGACATTTCCTTCCTCATTTCCCCAATTATGCCACCAAGCTAATCATTGCTTGTCTCAGACTGGAAACCACAGGCCATCCTTCCAGACCCTGGCTCTAGTTTTCTACAGCCTATTGTCATATTTCCATGACCAACGGTACTCACAGCTCATCCAGAAGGTGCTGCTGGAGGAGGCCCTCCCACCCAGGCAAACACTTCTTTCCTCCCAACCTTTGCTTCATTCTCATCTGTTTCAAATCCAGCTCCTGTCTGGGTGTACACGTCTGACCCTGGTGAGGGTCTGGTGCACACATGCTGCCTTGCTTTCGCCTGCAGTGAGACAGCATGCTCAAAGGGTTCCATGAAAAACTGTCAACCCCAAGTCAACATCTGGCAAAATTATTCTTCAAAATGAAGGGGCAATTAACATATTCTCAGATAAACAAAAACTGAGGCAGTTAATTGCTAGCAGATGTGCCCTACAAGAAATGTTAAAGGGACTCTTTCAGGCTGAAATGAAAGGACACTAGACAGTAACTCAAACCCACATGAAGAAATAAAGAACATCAGTAAAAGTATTGGTACAGGTAAATATTTAAGATGGTATTGATGCATTTTTCTTTGTAACTTCTCTTTTTTCTTATCTGATTTCAAAGGTAACTGTGTAAAAAACTTATAAATCTATGTTGATGAGCACACAATATTTAAAGATATGAGTGATGAGAAAATATATAAAGGTTTTTGTTCAGCAGATAAATGGATAAAGAAGATGTGAGGTATATATACAATGGAATACTCAGCCATAAAAAGAATGAAATTTTGCCATTTGCAACATGGATGGACTTGGAAGGCATTATGCTAAGTGAAATAAGTCAGAGAAGAACAAATACTGTATGATATCACTTATATGTGGAATCTAAAAAATACAACAGACTAGTGAGTATGACAAAAAAAGAAGCAGACTCACAGATGTAGAGAACAAACTTGTGGTTACCAATGAGGAGAGGGGGGTGGGGCAGTAGGAGATACAAATTATTGGGTGTAAGATAGGCTCAAGGATGTATTGTGGGACTTCCCTCGTGGCTCAGTGGTTAGGAATCTGCTTGCCAATGCAGGGGACACAGGTTCGAGCCCTGGTCCAGGAAGATCCCACATGCTGCGGAGCAACTAATCCCATGCGCCACAACTACCGAGCTTGTGCTCTAGAGTCTGCGAGCCACAACCGCTGAGCCTGAGTGCCACAACTATTGAAGCCTGCCCACCTAGAGCCCGTGCTCTGCAACAAGAGAAACCACCGCAATGAGAGGCCCGCTCACCACAACGAAGAGTAGACCCCGCTCGCTGCAACTAGAGAAAGCCTGCATGCAGCAACGAAGACCCAAGGCAGCCACAAATAAATAAATAAATATAATCTTTACAATTGTGAATCACTATATATTGCACACCTGTAACTTATATACTATTGTACATCAACTATACTTCAATTAAAAAATAAAATAAAAAGTTTCTGTATACTGTATTTATTAATCCAAACTAGATTGACACAGATTAAGGTGTAATCCCCAAGGCAACCACTAGGAAAATAACCCCAAAACTATACAGTCAAAGAAACAACAAGGTGATTAAAAGGTTATGACAGAAAATATCCATTTAAATGGACAATATCCATTTAATTCTTTAAAAAAGAATTCAGTAATTGAGGATGTGAGGAACAAAAAAGATATGACACAGGAAAAAAATAGCAAAATAGTAGGAGGAAGTCCTTTCTTATCAGTAATCACATTACATGTAAATGAACTGAACTCTCCAAATAAAAGGAAGGTGTAGGTAGAATTGACTTAAAAAATCCAACAATGTGCCCTTTAAAAAGTGTTACTTTAGATTCAAAGACACAAATATGTTGAAAGTGAAAGGATTTAAAAAGATATTCCATACGAACAGTAACCAAAAGAGAGCTGGAGTGGCTATACTAAAATCACACAAAATGGACTTCAAGACAAAAATTACTGCAAAAGAGAAAGAAGGACAATATATATTAATAAAAGTGTCAATACATCAAGATATAACAATTATAAACATATATTTGCCTAACAATAGAGCACCAAAGTCCATGAAGCAAAAATAGGTAGACTTGAGGGAGAAATGGAGAATGCAACGATCGTAATTGGAAACCTCAACATCCCACTTTCAGTAATGTATAGAAAAGCAACAAAAAAACCACCTAGACCTAACAGACATCTATAGAACTCTCTACCCAAAAACAACAGAATACATATTCATCTAAACTGCACAGGGAACACATCCTTGGATAGACCAAATGTTAGGCCACAAAACAGGTCTCACAGATTTAAAAGGATATCTTCTCTTGTGGAAATTTTTTTTTTTTTTTGCGGTATGCGGGCCTCTCACTGATGTGGCCTCTCCTGTTGCGGAGCACAGGCTCCGGATGCACAGGCTCAGCAGCCATGGCTCACGGGCCCAGCTGCTCCATGGCATGTGGGATCTTCCTGGACCGGGGCACGAACCCATGTCCCCTGCATTGGCAGACGGACTCTCAACCACTGCGCCACCAGGGAAGCCCAAAAGGATATCTTCTCTTACTAGTCAACATTGTACTGGAAGTTGTAGCCAAGGCAATTAGGCAAGAAAAAATAATAAAGGCAGGACCTGTCACATTTCTGAGCCCATGCCCAGGACTGGGTTTGAGAGAGAGAAGAGAACAAGGGACTATGCAGTGTCCTGTTCTGTCCCTGGGTAAGGCAATGGGTGGCAGCTCTGACCTATACCCATGGCATCTTGCTCCCTTTCCCAATTTTTTATTTTGAATTTAAGTCTCCACTGATATCCCAAGGGATTTATGAAGATCCCAGAGGTCACTGTCATGACTGCATTGCAGTCCAACTTCTCCCTATGCTCAGCCCTGCTTCCTCACTCCTCATATCTGTCACTCTTCAATAAACTTACTCCATGCTGACCTCCATCTCAGAGTCAGCTTCCCAGGGGACCTAGTCTTCAATGGAGCTAAAGGCTGGTGTCTGGAGTATTGTGAAATGACTGGCGTACAGTCATAAAGTGGACATTGTACAGCTTCAAGAGCTGATTGTTAAACTGTATGCATGTTCCAATTCCACTCGTGTTCTTGTCAAAAGGAAAGATGCATATATGTGTCAAAACTTTTTGGAGATAACAGTAGTTATTTCTGCAGAGTAGGGATGGAAGTTTGGAGTCACTTGTTTTCTGCTTTACACTTTTCTATGGTGTTCGAATTCTTTCTCTGAACATGCAATGATTTCTATAGTGATAATTCAAAGGAAGGATGGATCCAGTAGTTGAAGGGTTGGGGTGCAGTGAAATGTATATAAAATCAGAGAAGAATCTGGGCAGTGGCTTGTCAAGCCCTACTCAGCTGTAGGGTGAACAAAATCCTAGTTTGCTCCAGATTATCCTGGTTTTAGCATTGAAAGTCCTGCATCCTGAGGGACAATTCAGTACTAGAATAGAATCAAGAGTTCAGAAATAAACACTCTTATTTATGGTCAACTGATTTTTATCAAGGGTGTGAAGACAATTCAATGGGGGAAAGAATAGTCCTTTCAACAAATGGTGCTGGGACAACTTGATATCCACATGCAAAAGAATCAAGTTGGACCCCTCTCTCATACCATACACCAAAATTAATTTGAAAATGTATCAAAGACTTAAATATAAGAGCTAAAACTATAAACTCATAGAAGAAAACTAAATAAGAAAAAAATAGATAAACTGGATGTAATCAAAATGAAAAATTTTGGGCTTCCCTGGTGGTGCAGTGGTTGAGAGTCCACCTGTCAATGCAGGAGACACGGATTCGTGCCCCGGTCCAGGAAGATCCCACATGCCGCAGAGCAGCTGGGCCCGTGAGCCATGGCCTCTGAGCCTGCATGTCCAGAGCCTGTGCTCCGCAATGGGAGAGGCCACAACAGTGAGAGGCCCGCGTACCGCCAAAAAAAAAAAAAAAAAGAAAAAAGAAAAATTTTGTGCTTCAAAGGACACCATGAAGAAAGTGAAAAGATAATCTGCTGAATAGGAGTAAATTTGTGCATATCTTACATCTATTAAGTCACTTGTATCTAGAATATATTTTTTAAAACTCATACAACTCAAAAAAAAGTAGTTTGCAAATATTTTCTCCCAGTCCATGGCTTCATTCTCTTCAGAGTGACTTTCTCAGAAGTTTTGAATTTTAATGGAGCACCGTTTTGGTGTTGTATCTAAAAACTCAGTGCTAATCTAAGGTTACCAGATTTTCTCCTACGTTTTCTTCTATAAATTTTGTATCTTGTGTTTCACATTTAGGTCTATTGTCATTTTGAGTTAATTTTTGCTAAAGGTATAACGTCTGTATCAAGGCTCATGTTTTGTTTTGTTTTGTTTTGTCTGTGGACATACAGCTGTTCCAGCAACAGCTGTTAAAAGCACTATCCTTTCTCCATTAAATTGCCTTTCCTTTTTTGTCAAAGATCAGTTGACTATATTTGCATGGGTCTATTTTTGGGCTTTCTATGTGATTCCACTCGTCTATATGTCTATCCTTTTGCCAATACCACACACTATCTTGGTTATTGTAACTTTAATATAATTAAATTGAATTTGGGTAGTGTGATTCCTCCAACTATGTTATTCTTCTTCAGTTCTGTATTGGTGGCTTTGGGTCATTTGCCATTCTATGTAACCTTTAGAATCAGTGTGCTGATACCTATAAAATAGCTTGCCAGGATTTTTATTGAGATTGTGCTACATCTATAGATCAAGTTGAGAAGAAGTGACACCTGAACTCTTCATTTATTAGATCCTCTTTGATTTCTTTCATCAGAGTCTTGTAGTTTTCTGCATGTAGATTCTCTACATATTTTGTTAGATCTTTATATATGTATTTAATTTTTCATGCTAATGCAAATGGCATTGTGCTTTTATTTTCAAATTCCACTGGTTCATTTTAAACAAGTATGAAGGAAAGCAACTGAATTTTGTATTTTAACCTTGTATCCTAACCTTGCTATAATTGCTTTTTAGTTCTAGGAGGTTTTTTGTTTTGGGTTTTTTTTTTTTGTAGATGCTTTGTGTTTTTTGCATAGATAACTTTATCATCTATGAAGGAAGCCAGTTAAAACTTCCTCCCCAATCTGTATAATTTTTATTTCCTTTTCTTGTCTTATTGCACTAGCTACAGCTTCCAGTACAATGTTGAATAGGAGTGCTTAAAGGGAACATCCTTGTCTTGTTCCCAAAATAGGGAGAAAACATCCAGTTTCTCATCATTGTCATGTTAGCTGTAGGTTTTTTGAGATGTTCTTTATCAAGTTGAGGAGATCCTCCTCATTTCACAGTTCGCTGAGAGTTTTTATCATGATTAGGTGTTGGATTTGTCAAATATTTTTCTGTATCAATTCATTTGATCATATGATTTTTCTTCTTCAGCCTATTGATGTGGTGGATTAAATTGATATTTTTTCTGAATGTTCAACCAGTTTTGCACATCTGCAATAAACCCCACTTGGTTGTGTTACATAATTTTTTTATACATTGTTGGGTTCATTTTCTTTTTCTTTTTTTTAATAAATATTTTTATTTATTAAAAAAATTTTGAAGACGTGGACCATTTTTAAAGTCTTTATTGAATTTGCTTCTGTTTTATGTTTTGGTTTTTTGGCCACAAGGCATGTGGGAACTTAGCTTCCTGACCAGGGATTGAACCTGCACCCGCTGCATCGGAAGGCAAAGTCTTAACCACTGGACCACCAGAGAAGTCCCTGTTGGGTTCATTTTGTTAATATTTTGTTGAGGAATTTTGCACCAATATTCACAGGAGATATTTGTCTGTAGCTTTCCTTTCTTGTCTTTATCTGGTTTGGGTATTAGGGTAATACTGGCTTCATAGAATGAATTAGGAAGTGTTCCTTCTACTTCTATTTTCTGGAAGAGATTGTAAAGAATTTGTATCATTTCTTCCTTAAATGTTTGGTAAAATATACCAGTGAAACCATTTCAGCCTGGTGATTTCTTTTTTTGGAAAGTTATTACTTACTGATTCAATTTCTTTAGTAGTGGTAGGCATATTCCAATGATTTCTTTTTGGCGTATTGATTATACTTATTTAAAAAAATTTTTGGTTGCCCTAGAGTTTGCAATATATATTTACAGCTAATCTAAGTCCACTCTCAAATAACACTGTACTACTGCTTCACAAATAGTGCAGGTTCCTTACACAGAGTATTCCTAATTCCTCCCTTCTGTTCCTTATGACATTGCTGTTACTAGTCTAGCTATCTCTATACCATAATCACCCAAAACACTGTTACTATTGTTACTTTGTGCAGTTATCTATTAGATCAATTAAGAATAAGAAAAAAAAAAGATTTTGTTTTACCTTCATTTATTCCTTCTCTGGATACTCTTTCTTTATGTATACCTCAGTTTCTGACCTATATCATTTTCCTTCTCTTTGAAGAACTTTTAACATTTTGTGCATAACAAGTCTACTAGTGATGAATACACTCAATTTTTGTTTGTCTGAGAACGTCTTTATTTAGCCTTCACTTTTGAAGAATAATTTCAATAGATATAGAATCCTATACTGGTTGGGATGTTTTTTTCAACACTTTAAATATTTCACTCCACTCTCTTCTTGCTTGTATGTTTCTGATGAGAAGTCTGATGTAATTTTTATCCTTGTTACTCAAAGGTAAGGTGGTTCCCCCTACTCCCAGCTTCTTTCAAAATTTTCTTTGTCTTTTGCTTTCTGCAATTTGCATATGATGTGCCTAATATGCACATAATTTTATCCTACTTGGTGTTCTCTGAGATTCCTGGATCTGTGGTTTGTTGACTGTCACTGCCTGGAGTTGGCAAAGACACAAAGTTTAGAGTCAGCTATCAAGTTTGAGGGCACACAGTTCTCCATAAGGCCAACCTCACTCCTGACATCAACAGCAAGTTTGGGGGTGTTCCCCCAAACCACACTCCGTTCAGTAATTTGCTAGAAGAACTCATAGAACTCACTG
The DNA here is from genome assembly GCF_963455315.2 of Globicephala melas. Classification (NCBI taxonomy): domain Eukaryota; kingdom Metazoa; phylum Chordata; class Mammalia; order Artiodactyla; family Delphinidae; genus Globicephala; species Globicephala melas. The sequence goes on along the minus strand of NC_083329.1, from coordinate 46,672,672 downwards.
AAAGCTACTATACTCATAGCTGTGGTTTATTACCGGGAAGGAATACAAACTAAAATCAACCAAGGAAATGATGAATAGGGCAGAGTCTGAGAAGGTTCCAAATACACAGGTTCTATTGTTCTCTCTCATGGAGTCAGGACATATTGCCCAGCCAGCATCAATGTGTGACAATACAGAGTAATGCCAACTGAGAAGCTTGCCAGAGCCTCAGGCTTCAGAAGTTTTTATTTGGGCTCTATTGCACAGGCATGATTGATTGTCCACCTGGTTGATCTCAGCCTCAGGGTTGACCGATACCACTTGACCCAAAGCTCCCACCTTAAATCACATGATTGGTCTTTCTAGCATGAGCAGCTTCTACTATCAGGTGTGGTTAGCAATACTCTAAGATCTGGTATAGCCAACCCTTGCCCTAAATGAAGACATTCCTATCAGGTACAACCAAGGTTACCTCCCAGAAGCCAAGGAAAAAGGCTAGCCCTCTTTTTGGGCAAGAATTCTCTACTACACAGTCATTAATTTTGGAAAATTCTTGGCCATTATTACTTTAAATATTTCTTCTGTTCCCTTTTCTCTTCTCCTACTGGCATTCCAACTATGTGCGTATTACACATTTTGAAATTATCTCACCATTCTTGGATATTCTGTCTGCATTTTTGTTCTCTTTTTTCTTTGTATTCAGTTTGAATTTTTTATTGACATATTTTCAAGCTCACTGATTATTTCCTTAGCTGTGTCCAGTCTACTGATGAGCCCATCAAAGGCATTCTTCATTTCTGTTGCACTGCTTTTTATTTCTAGCATTTCTTTTTTATTCTTTCTTAGGGTTTCCATCTCTCTGCTTACATTAACCGTCTGTTCTTTTTTCTTTTCTTTTCTTTTTTAAATTAATTTTTATTGGAGCGTAGTTGCTTAACAATGTTGTGTTAGCCTCCACTGCACAACAAAATGAATCAGCTATATGCATACAGATATCCCCTCCCTTTTGGACTTCCCTCCCGTTTAGGTTACCACAGTGCATTAGGTAGAGTTCTCTGTGCTATACAGTATGTTCCCATCAGTTGTCTATTTTATACATAGTATCAATAATGTATATGTGTCAATCCCAGTCTCCCAATTTCTCCCTCCCCATCCCTTTCCCCCTTGGTATCTATACATTTGTTCTCTACATCTATGTCTATATTTCTGCTTTGCAAACAAGATCATCTATACCATTTTTCTAGATTCCACATATATGCATTATTATATGATATTTGCTTTTCTCTTTCTGACTTACTTCACTCTGTATGACAGTCTCTAGGTCCATCCACGTCTTTACAAATGACCCAATTTCGTTCCTTTTTATAGCTGAGTAATATTCCATTGTATATATGTGCCACATCTTCTTTATCCATTCCTCTGTTGATGGACATTCAGGTTGCTTCCATGTCCTGGCTATTGTAAATAGTGCTGCTCTGAACATTGGGGTGCATGTGTTTTTTTTGAATTATGGTTTTCTCTGGGTATATGCCCAGTGGTGGGATTGCTGGGTCATATGGTGGTTCTATTTTTAGTTTTTTAAGGAACCTCCATACTGTTCTCCATAGTGGCTGTATCAATTTACATTCCCACCAACAGTGTATGAGGGTTCCCTTTTCTCCACACCCTCTCCAGCATTTACCATTTGTAGATTTTTTGATGGCCATTCTGACCGGTGTGGGGTGATACCTCATTATAGTTTTGATTTGCATGTCTCTAATAATTAGTGATGCCAATTATCTTTTCATGTGTTTGTTGGTCATCTGTATGACTTCTTTGGAGAAATGTCTATTTAGGTCTTCTGCCCATTTTTTGATTGGGTTGTTTGTTTTTTTGATATGGAGCTGTATGAGCTGCTTGCATATTTTGTAAATTAATCCTTTGTCAGCCATCTGTTCTTGCATGTTGTCTACTTTTTCTATTAGTGTCCTTAACATACTAATCATAGTTATTTTAAATTATCTATCTGATAATTCCAAAATCTCTGCCATATCTTGGCTGTTATCTTCTGAATTTCCCTGTGTCTCTAGATTTGGGGTAGTGGTTTGCTCTGTGACCTCAATTCTCTGATGGGTCGAAGAAGTCATTGATTTTAAGTTCATTTAGTTTTTTCCTTATAGTAAGGGTGGGAGTGATAATTTCTAAGCTTTTTACACACCAAAGATAAAACCAGAAGCCTGGGTCTTTAAATTTTAATAGCTGTTGCATAATGACTATTCTTTTTCAGACAACTCCTACTGCACCTCCCAGCTCCCCATTCCTAGAAGATTCCAGAGGCCTGTGACCCACATGGAAGACTTCAGAGAACAACTTCCTTTAGATCTCTCCATTAGATTAATACAAGTAATGAATGTAAGCTCCAGGAAGCAGGGATTTTTATCTGCTTTGTTACCTACTGTATTCCCAGTAACTAGAACAGTTACTGGCACAACAATGTATACTGAGTGACTAATTATCAACTTCTCATTAGGGAAGCATTGAGTCCACCTTTAATAGTCCCAGCTAGCTCTCAGCTCTATGATGATCTGCCTTCCTCTGGGACACTCAGTTGACTAGCCTTGGATTTGCCTTCCTTGAACACTGGAGAAGTAAGGCTGGGGGCGTGGCTCCAAATATTGGGTCCCTGTGTCTGCACACAGAGTCTGAATCAAGTAAAAACCCATTATTCTACTTTCTTCTAAAAAAATTCCCAAAGGCAACAGTTCACAACCTGAGATTAAAGTAGGATCCAATGGTTTACCTGAAAGGGAATTTCTATTCATTCAGGAATTACCCTGTGCCCTTTCTTGAACTCTCTGTTTTTTACTAGCTAGGCAATCCTTATAAAAGTTCTGTGAGATATGGTCTATCATGATCTCCCTTTTATAGTGAGGAACCCAAGTGGAGAGGTTATATCACTGGAATAAGACCAGAGAGTAAGTAATTGGTGGAACTAAGATTTACACCTAGGCCTGGCTTTCTTTAAAGACTATTCTTTTCAGAACTGGCAAAATGATGCCAGTGTCAAGGTGGGAGGGTTGACTTTCCCTGTTCACTGGGAAGTTAAGAAGGACTGGATCATGACATAGGGCTAAGAAGACGAGGAAGCAGAGGTCTGGGGAGAGGAGAAAAAACAGTTTGTTTTTGGGGTTGGGGGGGAATAGAATGCTTTTTTTTTTTGTCTGCCTAAGAACAGATGAGTTGGTAGCAGTTTAATACAGATGGAAACAAATACAATCCATATAAAAACAGGATTTGAAGCAGGAGGCGGATATATCAACCAAAGTAAAGTTAGAGCTTTCGGCCATGCAACTCAACATCTGAGTTCTCTTCACTTAAAAACCAAACTAGGGGGCTTCCCTGGTGGCGCAGTGGTTGAGAGTCCGCCTGCCGATGCAGGGGACACGGGTTCGTGCCCCGGTCCGGGAAGATCCCACATGCCGCGGAGCGGCTGGGCCCGTGAGCCATGGCCGCTGAGCCTGCGCGTCCGAAGCCTGTGCTCCACAACAGGAGAGGCCACAACAGTGAGAGGCCCGCGTACCGCAAAAACAACCAAACAAAGAAACTAGACGCTTTAATAGGTGTTCGTAGAGAAGGCTACAAAAGTATTGCAAAATGTTAGCCTTACATATACCACAAAAAAGAGAGAGAAAAACAAAATTAATACACCCCCTAGGCTAATCACAACAAGTTTTCCCTAACAGAGACAGACACTGAAAAATAACTCTTTACAAGCTTAGCTTCAAGGTATGAGGTACAATACCTTACAGCTCTCACTTGGGTGTTTCCCACTCATGCTCTTTCCAGTATAAACAAATAGGTTTACGTAATGGAATACATATTTGAAGAATTCCTTAAAAAAATCACAAGTTCCATTTTATATATACAAATTTTTAATTATGTACTGAAAATAAATTACAGGAAAAAAATTTAAAATGCAACAGAGGACAAAGTCACAATAAACATTCCCACTGAATTCCCTTGGTCGGGGGCATGGTGAGACTGCAGTGCTCAAGAAGATAAATATCACAAATATAACAAAAACTTCAAATTGTCTATGCACTCACACACTGACATGAGCCACAAACATTCCTTCACAGGGACTGTACTCATTAGCCTACCACAGAACCAGATTTTGTCATAAACTACAAAACTTTTAATACAAAATCCTATTTATATATTTATAATTCATATACTTGCCCTACCTGTGATTTTAGAAAATAAAAGCTACACACTGTATAGATACTCTTAACTCATAGCTGTAGGCAACATTTTTGGATGGAATTTCCCCCCAATAAAATTAATGGCATATTTTATGTACATGAAGGCTAAACTGCATAAAGACAGCTCAGTTTGCCAGATACGTTTCTCCTTTTAGGGCAGGTTTATAAATTTAAAAAGGCAAGACAAATGTACACCTCAGAATCACTTTCTTAGCTACAAGAGTTGTCATATAATTTCTATGAAGTTTCTGATACATGCATTTATGTAATACTGGTATTGAAGGCAGTAAAGCAATATATACTTTTAATGTCGTGGCTCAATAAAGGCTTCTTTGTCATTCCAACCTGATTCTTGATACAGTGATTCATAACTTCTCTAAAAATTAAAATTTCAATGGGACACTGTGTTGAAGAGACTCTAAATAGATTTCTTAAAATATTTCCCTGAAATAGCCTTTACATAAGACAAATTTCACTAACATTAGATTAAGTAAAAAGGGAAACAAAAGAATTAAACATGGCACAAGTGTGCATGAAAACTAATGCTCCTCAGCCAGTCTTCATGTCTTAGGAGCCATGAACAGAATGCTTAAAACCAACAAACAATTTCACACTCTGTGGCAGCCATCTGTGAAGCCAGTTATACTAAACTACTTCTACAGTTGATTGTAAACTTTGGTTTATTTTTATTTGAGTTCTCACTGTACAGCAAGAATGAAAAAAAGAAAGAGTGGAGTCCATGAAGAGATGAACTGTCAGTCTGTCTTTAAGCTGGTATGATGAGACACCTGGTCAGTCAGGTCTGCTTTGATAGAGTTTGTTACAGATTGCCTTATGTTTTCCTCCATGAAATTATCAACCAAGGGTCTTCAATACCTGTTCCCATAGCGTTTCAGCAATCTGATCAATCATTGTTCCAATTTCTCTGAACTCCCCAGAGTATTTAACATATGCCCAAGTACAAAGAGACGTCAGTGCTAACCCCATGACAAGGTTACACAAGACGGTTATAGAGTTTAGGCCAATGAAGCCAGTCAGTCCTGAGATTATATACATAGCAAACATGACTGCAAACAGTGTGGCAGGGGTATGAGCAACATAGAAGATATTTTTGCCATCATTGTGCTTTATAAAATTTGCATAGGTTTCTTCTATTTCAGCCTCAAACTGGTCCTGATAACGACGGCAGAATTCATCTCCACCCATTTTTTTTTTTTACTGAACAAGACTGTTTAATTGCCACTTCCTTGAGATCCAGGTGTTTTTGCTCCAGAGTGCAGTGTAAGGGTTGTCCCCACCGCCTGCTTGCTCCATACTTTTGCAATAGATCTCTCTTGCTCCTGCTACTGCAGCAAGATTATTAGCTTCAGCTGTTGCCTGAAGCATGGACTTTGGATGTGGAAGTTCCTCTCCTTGATAAATTTTAATGTAAGCCTTGAAGTATTGTACAAGATCTTTACAAATGACTTTAGATCCACTTATCTCTTTTTCTAACAAATTTTCTGGGGCAAGTAGCAATGGAATTAGATTTCGAAGCTCTCGTTTAAACTCTTCATCAATATCTTTCAATCTCCCATCAAAACTAGGATTAGTTGAAACTTTAAGACCAGGATTTGGCAAAAGGAAGCAACCAAGATTTGAGAAACAGTTGTGAATGTGCTTCCTTACATTCTGCAGCTCTTCATGTTGACTTTGTTTTACCTGCAATCACTTTTCAAGGAATTGTTCTCCACCTTCCAAACCATATGAATGTTCATAAGGATGACTCCAGTCTCGAATCAAAAACATTAATGTCTGAAATGGTTTCTGGTAGATTTCTTCCATTGCAAGTCTGCCGTATTCTGTAAATAATTGCAAGTGTTGAAGATCATCTTCTTGAATATTTTGAGACAAATTATATACCTGGACAGAGCCAGTCACAGTGCTCAGAGCAAACACTGTTGCACTAACTTTGATAGTTGACTGGCTATCAAAGGCACCCTAGGTATCCCTCAGCAGCACAGCCACTTTTGTTCCATTAGGTCTCTCGATCACATACACTTCATTCCAGATGTGTATGCCTGTTGTTTCTCTCTTGCAACCAACCCACCATGTAAAGCCAGTCAATGGTTCATTGTTTCCACCAATCCAACTTTGAGAATCCTTGTTATACATATATCTAAGCATGAAGTCCAGTAGAAATGATTTCCCTTTAGGAAAAGCTCCTGCCATGGATACCACTACTATGTTAAGATCTCCTATGTGCTCCTGTAGCAATATCTTCTCCAAAGCTTCTTCATCAAGCTCAAAGTTATGGTCATCTTCATGTGCAAGAACAATCTATACTGGACATGGTTTCTTCATAACCTCATCAGAGTCTACTAGGTCATCATCTTCATAATTCTCACCTAGGAGGGTCCTGGACAAGACGTGGTTAACCCCGGTGTTTGGGTCGCTGGTTCGCCTCCGGCACTGCAGCCCCTCGTGTGGCTGCCGCCTCCGCACTGCCTCGTCCCCCTCAGCCGTCTTGGACAGATTTAAAATTAACTCCCCCTAGAATGCTATTTTATTTTTTTAAATTTAAGTATAGTTGATTTACAATGTTGTGTTAGTTTCTGGTGTACTATTTACAATAGCCAGGCATGGCTAAATGTCCATCGACAGATGAATGGATAAAAAAGACGTGGTATATACATATATACACACATGCGCGCATGCACACACACACACACACACACACACACACGTACACACAATGGAATATTACTCAGCCATAAAAAAGAGTGAAAACAGTTTCTCAACTGAACACTGGGCTGAGCTGGTCTTCAGGATGCACTGAGTCTTAGATGGCATTTGGGGCGGGTATCTGAAAGTCCATGCTATGAGCATCTTTCTCCCCATGTTAATCCTCTCTTTCCACCCAGGCCACCAGGATGCTGCTTCTTCCCACCACTGTTGCTATGGTAACTGGCTGGCAGTCTTACATACCAGCCATCAAACATGCTGAGAGAAGCCTGTCTGTACCACTAACTCAGTCATACTGCGGAAAGCCGGAGGGATACACATTCCAGTTGTGGTGGGGGACTTGATGGCTCTGGCCAACGGGTGCAGCCAATGTCCCTGAAGGCGGAGGTGTGGCTGCAAATGAGCAGTAGAGATAGGTCAGCTCAGATCTGGGTCGAGTCCTGCTTCTGCCGCTCAGTAGCAATGTGCCCTTGGGAGTCAATGAAATTCCTGAATCTCAACTTCCTTATCTGGCCAACAGGGAGGGTTGTTCTGCCCCCACAGAGCTGGGGCAGCAGTAAATGAGACCACAGGGGAGTACAGAAGAATTGTGAGCCCTCACTGTGGTTTGCCATTTCGCAACCACTCTCAGGGTCGAGTCATTTCTCCCAGATGTGCAGGAACAGAAATCAGCGTAAGAAACTGGTTCCCTAAGGAAAGCCCCTGACTCAGCCCCTATTTGGTTCAGTTGCTGAGGGTGGGTAAGTGTGGGCTTCCGCTGGCTTCCAGAGGGCAGTGTGTCTGGCAGAGTTTCTGTCTAGACACTGGCTGAGGGCTCTGCCCAGCCTCTCCCCAGCCTCCTTGTTCCTGGGGCACAGATGCCTTACTATTCCTCAGGGCCAACAGCTCAGGATCCAGGAAAGCAAGAGGGCTTTTCCCTGCTGTCATGGGTTGAACTGTGCCCACTCTGCATTCATATGTTGAAGTCCTAACCCCCAGTACCTCAGGATGTGACTGTATTTGGACATGAGGTCTTTAAAGGGGTGATTAAGTTATACTAAGTCATTAACATGGGTCCTAATCCAATATCACTGGTGTCTTTAGAAGAAGAGATTAGGACACAGACATGCACAGAGAAAAGACCGTGTGAAAACACAGGGAGAAGATGGCCATCTACAAGCCAAGGAGAGAGGCCTCAGAAGAAACCAAACCTGCTGACACCTTGATCTTAGAACTTAACCTTCCAGAATTATGAGAAAATCAATTGTTGTTTAAGCCACCCAGCCTGTGACACTTGGTTATGGTAGCCTGAGCAGACTAACATGCCTGCCCTTCCTCCTCACTGTAAGTAAGAGAATTCCAGCTCCCATGGGGACCCTTGGAGACAGGGACCCTTCTGGAACCACAATGAAGTGGGACTCTTCATCTTGTTTCCGGTCGCTCTGTCTCTCACTGCTCGCTGGCCCCATCTCTGCACCTCTGCACTGGGGTTCCCAGGACCCCAACTCCATGTCTCCCCAAGCCTGTCCAGCTCACATATTGCCCCCAGCTTGGAGAGAGGGACACATTAGGGGCATAGGCTGCAGCTTGTAACACAGCTCTGGGCGCCACAAGTCCCATCTCTGTGACCAGTTCTGATTTCAGTCACAGGTGTGATACAGAGCTCTTGTCCACTGGTGGTTCCCACTCCAGGCTCTCAGCTGCTGGGGGCTTCTCTGAAGCCAAAGGGAACCTACAGACCCTGTGCAAATGAACGAAGCCCAGAAGTGCTGGGCATCCACATCTCTAGGGGCAGACTTCAGGTGAGGGAGAAAGGGAGCAGGGTAATTCTCCTGCCTCTGTCCTCCCTGGACCATCTGAGAGGCACTCCATACTCTTCTCAGGGTTCTGCGAAGTCAGTCTGTTGCTGACAGCGCGACGTTTATAATGCCCTTTACGCAGGCCTGCCTTCCATGTCTCACTCTCCCCAGCCCCTCATTCCTGCTTCCTGGCATCATCTCCCAAATAAACCACCTGCACCCAAGCCCTTGGGCTCTGCTTTTGGGAAAGGCAGATTTGGGCATAGCTTTACCACTTTCCAGCTAGGGAGCAGTATGGAAAGATTTCACTTTCCTCATTTGTAAAATGGGGACATGACTATCTCACAGGCTGGTTACAGGAGTTAAATGAGATCACCATGGTGAAGTGAGTTGTAAACTGTGCAAGGTGATCTCAAAGCTAATATTTGTTATTATTTTTAGTTTGGTGGTAGCATAGGTCCTTCCTTCACTGTTCTTTCATTAAAAAAGAAGAAGAAAACCCCACCTCCATCTCATTCCCTAGGATCCCTTGTGCTGCCAGGTGCAGGTGAACATCCTTGAGGAGGAATGGGTGCTAAGGGGTTGACACAGCCCCTCCTCTCCCCCTCCTTCCCCAAACAGCATCAGTGTTTATCAGTGGGCTTCTATAAAGACAGCTGGCAGAGAGGGCACTGAGTGGAGGAGACACAGGGGTGGCAGGCCTTTCCAGCCCAGCTGGCGTCAGTGCTGTCTGTGTGTCTGGGTGTCACAGGCTGGGCTTGGGGCTTATGCAGGAGCCCGGGGAGGAGCAGGATGGAGGCCTCAGATTTCCTGACACAGCCCTGGCCCTCTTCCAGGAACGCCTGCTGCGAACTACCTACCTGGCTGCTTCTTACCCCTGCTCCAAAGGCCAACTTGGCTGTTCCCTGCTCTGGGACCCTGCACTGACCCAGGAGCAGCACTGAGACCCTCCTCCTGGTTCCCGCTCTTCTTGCACACCCTCCACCAGAGCCCTGTGCTTCTGCAGACCAAGAGCTCCTTGAGAGGAGGGCTGCATCTCTGCATATGTGTTCAAGCATCTAGAACAATGACTGTTGGCCAACAGTACAGGCTCGACAAACATTTGTAGACCTACGGCTAAGGTATGCCTGGGGGGACAGTGGGAGGCAAGCAGGGAGTCTTCACTCAAGGTAACTTTGGCTGGCACACAAAGTCCAGAATGCCGGGAGGCAAGTCAGGAGGGGTAGGATAAGGGGTGCGGGGACAGAGCTACTCACAGAGCAGAGACGTGAAGGCAAAAGGCAACGTGCAGGATGCAGTGTGGGTGGGCTGGGGTCTGAGGGGCTTCCTCAGGCTGGCTGGAGCTTTAGCTTAATTCTGAGAGTTCTTCCAGTGTGAAGGGCCAGAGCGAGTGGGTGGGACAGTCAGAGAAGATGCCCTCTATATACACTTGGCCACCATCCCTACCAGATCAGTCCCTGAGAAGCTGATCCCCCCAGAAGCCAACCAGATCTCTGGTTGAATACTGCTGAGTCCCCTGCAGATACAGACAGGTCCCAATGCAGTATCTATGGTGTCGGGTGCTGGGCAGGGGCAGATGCCACGGATCATTGCTTGTGTGAGGCTGGGCAGTGGGTGTCTCTCTTCACTCACAGAGCTGCTGCCCAGAGCACCCCACAGGGAATGCATGATGGATGGTTGGATGGATGGATGGACGAATGGTGTTGGAGTTGCTGAGATGTGATAGTTAGAGAACAGAGAATGCTGAGGGTCAGTCAGGAATGGCACCAAGCAGTCCTCCCCACACCTGTCCCTCCTTCTGTGCCACCTCCCAACAACGGCACCTCCTCCCTCCCTCCTTTCCACATGAGCCAGACACCCAGCTCTGTGCATTCCATATTCTTAGACTGTTCCGTCTCTACCACCACTATATTGGTCCAACTTCTCATCAGCCCTTCCCTGAACTGTTGAAATGTCTCCCTGCCCTGGCCTCTTCCCCCTGCCCACCAGCTTCCCCTCCCAGAGCCATCCTGCTGGAATCTTAGAATGGCCTCACATCTTCCGTGAGCTTCCCATATCCAAAACCAGAGAATAAGAACCCGTGATGGCTTTCTAATACAACTTGGCGAGGCTGAAGGACACGTCCCAGGCTTCCCTTTCTTGTATGTTTCCCACAGGCTACAGGGAGATTCTTGGGAGATTTGAGAGACTGAAGGGAAGCAGCAGCCATTTTGCAGCACGTGGGCATTATTGCTGATAAGCTGATTCATCTCATTGGCATGAAGCAGCAGCTAGACCTGCCATTGTCCCTCCTTCCCACAGAGCCTCTTCAGCTTCTCTGACTCCTGGGCCATGTACATGTGTCTTTAGCTCTGTGACAAAGGTCTGGAATTCTGCAGAAATACTTTGTAACACCAAAACCAACTGCGTGGACATCCTCAGTGCCTTCCCTGTCTGGCACTGCCAAGCATTGTCCATCTTTTTTCTCCACCATCTCTTGAACCCACTGTCCCCTTTATATTCTTACTGACTCAGATCCTCAAGGAGGCTACCTGACCTCCATTCGTCTTCTCTCCATGCTATTCATTCAGTTGTTCAACAGTCATTAAGCATATACTGCATGTCAGACATCATTCTAGGCACTGTGAAAACAGCTCTAACCTTAACTTTCACCCTTCCCTCCTTATTCTAAGTGGTGCTTGAATAGTGACCAAAGGGGTAGTAGCAATAAAGCCTGCAGAATAGAGCCTGTATCTTAGTAGCAGAGGGGAGACAGATAGTAGATGAAATAGGTAAGTAGGAGGCAGGACTTCTAGCTATGTCTGAGTGATGAGGTCAGCAAAACCTCTTCGCCAAATGCAACTATAAATCTGGACAAAACTGACAAAAACAACCATTTCCATACTCTGAAATTGACCAAAGGCACGCAACAATCACTTATGCTTGAAAAACTGCTATACTTTAGGTAAGAACAGTGAGAGTCTGTGGTGTTCTTGCTAAGGGGTGCTTCTATCCCACTTTCCCCAGCTCAGTCCTCACAGAGGTTCTGCCAGGGTGGGGCACATCATGGGGACCAGCAACTTTGCTGACGAAGTCAAAAGTGGCTTATTCAATTTTGAGCAGTGGGTGGTGCCTACACCCAGAGGCATTGTCAGTGGAATAGACAATCTTGGCAGCAAGTGAATGGGGAGAACTAATGCTGTGTCTGAGTTTTTAGTCATTGTTGGGGCAAACATGTGCCTGGCTTAGGGTGCATGCACGTGCAGTGGAGACCAGAGAGGGCTCAGGGTACCCATACACTCCTGCCAACCCTAAGACTGTGGCAAATGCAGAGGTAATGTGAAGAGTCCAGCAGAAAGTAAAAGCCAGGGCAAACCTGAAGAACTTGAAAACAATCTGAACTTTGACTGCGTTTCCCTACCTCACGCAGATCTACTGGCAGAGAATGTAAGTTCTACTAGTTCAACGTTTGAATGCAACATCTGTCCAATCATTGGCTGATCACTGAATTACACAGAAACAGAGGTGACCCCTAGGAAGCCAGTTTAAAAATAAAAGGAAGAATAAACAACAAATATAACCAGAGATATTAGTGACTGCATATTGTAGAGGAGACAGATTTAACAGATTTATCCCAGGCAAGTTACCAAACAATTCAACAACAACATTGTTTAGGTGAGTAAATTAGAATTCAGAGTTCCTACAATACATTATCTAAAATACCCAGTTTTTAATTAAAAAATTATAAGTGTACAAAGGAAAAGGAAAGTGTGACCCATACTTAGGAAAAAGGCCAATAGAAACTCTCTGAATATTCCCAGATTTTTGTATTTAGCAGACAAATACTTTTAAAAAACCCTATGTAAATACATTTAAAGAACTAAAGGGAACATGTTTAAAGAATTAAAGGGATGCATGATAATAGAATCAACACATAGGGAATCTCAATGAGATAGAAAATATAAAAAAACAAATGGAAATTCTTGAGTTGAAAGTCCAATAATTGAAATGAAAAATTCACTAAAGGGGCTCAGCAGAAGATTTGAGATGGCAGAAGAAAGAATACATGAACTTTAGAACAGAGCTATAGAAATAACCCAATGTGAAGAATATAGAGAAACACGGAACAAAACAATTGAAGGAAAAAGAACAGACTCTCAGAGATCTTTGAAGCAACAATAAGTATGCCAATATATGTGTAATGCAAGTCCTAGAAGGAGACAAAAGAGAGTAACAGAAAAATTATTTCAAAAAAATAGTGGCTGAAAACTTCCCAAATTTGATGAAAAATATCATGTTTCACATGTAACCAACTTAAAAAATCCCAAGCAGTTTTAAAATACAAAGAGATTTATAGTTCAACACTTTAGAGTCCAAGTCTTGAAAGATAAAGAGAAAATCCTGACAGTGGCAAGAGAAAAACTTGTCCCCCTCATCACATGGAGGGGGACATCAACACGATTAACAGCTGACTTCTCATCTGAAACAATGGAGGCTAGAAGTGGAAGGCCATATTCAAAGGGCTGAAAGAAAAATAAAAACCATTAACCAGGAATTTTGTATCCAAATAGCTGTCCTACGAAAATGAAGGCAAAATTAACACATTCCCAGATAAACAACAACTAACAGAATTCCTTGCTGGCAGACCTGCCTCATAAGAAACACTAAAGGAAGTTCGTCAGGCTGAAAGGAAATGACACCAGGTGGCGACCAGCATCCACAGGAAGAGATGAAGCACACAGGAAATCATAAGTACATGGGTTAATATGAAAGACTCTATAAATATAGATTTTCTCATTTCTTCTCTCAACATCTTTTAAAGACTTAACTGTGTGTAAAGCAATAATTATAATAGTGTCCTTTGGGGTTTATAAGACATAGATGTAATACATATATGACAATAATAAAAGGAAGGAGAAGAGAGGAAATGGAACTACCTTGGAGCAAAGTTTTTATGTTTCACTGGAATTAAATATTAATCTGAAGTAGATTAAGATACAATGCATATTGTAATCCCTAGAGCAAGCACTAAGAAAATGACACAAAAATATAGTAAAAAAAAAAAATTAAAAATTAAAGTGGTATACTAGAAAACATCTAATACAAAGAAGATGGTAAAGGAGGAACAGAGGAATAAAAATAAAGGAGACATATAGAAAACAAGTTACAAAATGGAAAATGTAAACCCAATCATATCAATAATTTCATTAAATGTGAGTGGTCTAAATATCCCCATTCAAAGGGCAAAGACTGTCTTCATGAACTAGCAAGATCTAATTATATGCTATCTATAAGAGACACATGTAGAGTCAGTGATACAAACTGGTTGAAAGGAAAAGGATGGAAAAAGGTATGCCATGCAACAGGAACCATAAGACAGCTGGAACTGGCTATATTAATATAAGATAAAATAGACTTTAAGAAAAGAAACATTACAACAAAGAGGAACGTTTTACAACGATAAAAGGGTGAATACATCAGGACGCTATAACAATTATAAACATACACAGACTTAACAAAAGAGCCTCAAAATACGTGAAGTAAAAAGTGACAGTAGACTGTTGAATAATAAGAGTTGGAGATTTCCCTACACCAATCTCAATAAATGACAGAACAACTAGACAGAATATCAGTAACAATATAGAAGGCTTAGACAACACTATTAACCAATTTGACCTAAGTGATATATATAGGACACTCCTTACAATGACAGCAGAACATACATTATTTTCATGTACATATGGAACATTCTTCAGAATATGCCCTAAAATAATAAATCAACTGGTGAGTGTATAAGCAAAATGCACATCCATATATTATTCAGCTAAAAAGGAACAACTACTGATACACACAAGAACATGAATGAACCTCGGAAACTTTATGCTAAATGAAAGAAGCCTGATGCAAAAGACAACATAGTATATGGTTCTACTTATATAAAATGTCCAGAAAAGGCAAATTTATAGAGACAGAAGGCACATCAGTGGTTTCTCAGGCTTGGGGGCAGGAGAAGGGATTAATTGCAGATAGTCAGGAGGGAATTTTTCCGGGTGATAGAAATGTCTAAAAACTGGATAATGGTGATGGTTGGATAACTCTATAAATTTACCAAAAATTATTTAATTGTATACTTAGAATGGGTGAATTTTATCCTGTGTAACCTACATCTCCATAAACTGTTAAAATATAGAAATATATGAGATAATAACAAATGCTATGAAGAAAAATAAAGCAGAGAAGGACAGGAATGTCAGGGCGGGATTCAACTTGTGCAGTCATTGGTGTGGTTTGCCAACCCTAACCCTAACCCTCCCTTCCAGGCATGTGGTCGGACTGTACTTCCTGGGCCCCTCGTGGGTAGTTGGGGCAATGTCCAGGCTGAGGGTTTCACTGCTGACATGAGACCCTTCTGGAGCTCAAACTCTCCCTTTGCTATCTGGCCTCGCCACCAGCAGCACTTGAAATAATGGTTGTTCCATTCGCCTGGGTCTTTGAGTCACTATGATGGGCAGGTGACCCGTGACCCAGTTACTGTGTAACTTATCCCATTGTGCCACAGACAGGCAGTCAGTGAAAGCCTCAAGAGAAGGTGACATTTGGGCAAAAATCTGAAAGAGGTGAGTTTGTGAGTCATATGGATATCTGAGGGTTAGGGTGCTCTGGAGAGAGGGGAGAGCACGTGCAAAGACCTGGCATGTCTGAGGAAGAGCAAGGAGGCTGGTGTTGCTGGTGCCAAGCAAGCGGGGTACATAGGAGATGATGTGATGGGTAATGTTGGGCCGGGTGGAAGAGTGACATGGGGATCCACTGGGGTGTGTTGAGTGAATGACAGATCTAATCTGATTTAGGTTTAAGAAGAGCCTGTTCCAGTTGCAATATTGAGAATAGATTAAAAGGCCATGGGTAGAATCAGGAAGACCAGTGAGGGCGCCTTTGTAAGAATCCAGGTGAGAGCTGACTTCATAGCCAGCTGCCATGACATTCTTCCTATAAACAGTTCTGATCAGTCCTATTCTTACAACTTTCAATAGCTCCCTATTGCCCATAAGAAAGAGTCCAAGTTTCTCAAAGTGACATCAACCTACCTTTCCTCTTGTATCACCCACCACTCCCCTTCCTATATCTTCAGTTCTCCTCTCTCTGAATCTCCTGTTCTCCCAGGACATACTCTTGCCTCCCTACCTGGGATCTCGTGGTCTCCTCACATCCCTGTATCACAGCAGGGAGGGGTGAGGGTATGCTCTGGAAGAAGGAAAAGTAAGCAAAGCCACAGAATTGGGAAGGCCTGGAGAAGGGGTGTGATGGAGGATGCCCATTCCAAGCTGCCCCCTGGCCTTGGTCCTGAAGGTCAGCTTGTGGGCCAGGGAACTGGGGACCTGTAGGAATGGCTTCAGAGCTACCTTCTTCTCTGTGGACTCTCTGGCCTGGTATGGGCAGGAGCCGCCATCTTGCTTCCCACTGTGAATCTGACATCCAGTGGCTATTCATGGAGGGTCAGCTAACAGGGAGAAGTCACCACCTTGGCAGAGAACCAGGCAGCTCAGTGAGCAGAAGTTTGGGAAGCTGGGAGCAAAGAGACTGCACCTGGTCAGACCAGGCAAGACAGTGGCACAGGAAAAGCTCACAAGAGGTGGAGCTAAAGGTGGTGCCCATGGCTGGGTAAGAGTTTTAGCACAGCGCCCCCCAGTGAGAGGCCAAGACCTGTAGAGGTTGGCCTCTGACTTCCTGCTACATGGCAGGTCCTCAACTTGGCAAAATTATAGGCAAAGTGGTTAAGTGAAGTACAGAAGCTCAATTTAACTCCAAAGAATCTTCTGTTTGCCCCAATTCCCTGAAAATCTCAGTTAAAAGCAAGCTCAAGTTCCCCAATAATCTCCTCTAGAATATATGGGGGGAGAGAGAGAGAGAAGGGAGGGTCAGAGAAAGAGAGAAAGACAGACAGATAGACAAAGACAGAGAGAGAGAGAACAGACAGGGCTGAATTAGAGAGACCAGAGACGGGGCAGGACACTCCCCTGTGTTGGCTGACTCTCCCGTCCTTTCTGAAGCTTCCGTAGAACGGCACGGCTCCTCCTGTCTTACAAAGCTGCCGAGCTGTTTGTGGTCAGATAATAATTTAAAAATTAATTCAGTCTAAAGGAATGAAGTTCCAACACATGCTATAATGTGGATGAACCTTAGAAACATTACTCCAAGTCAAAGAAGCCAGACACAAAAGGACACACGCCGTATGATTCGATTTATAAGGAATATCCGGTATAGGTAAAGCCCATAGAGAGAGAAAGCAGGTTAGTGGCTGCCAGGGCTGGGGGAGGTGGGAAGCAACTGCGTCATGGGGGTGGGGTTTTTTGGGGGGTGATAAAAACGTTCTGGGGCTTCCCTGGCGGCACAGTGGTTGAGAGTCCGCCTGCCGATGCAGCGGACATGGGTTCATGCCCCGGTCTGGGAGGATCCCACATGCCGCGGAGCGGCTGGGCCCGTGAGCCATGGCCGCTGAGCCTGCGCGTCCGGAGCCTGTGCTCCGCAATGGGAGAGGCCGCGACAGTGAGAGGCCCGCGTACCGCAAAAAAACAAAAACAAAAAACAAACCGTTTTGGAACTAAAGAGAGATGGTGGCTGTGGGACACCTTGAAATTGCCACTGAATTAATTATTCACTTTAAAATGGTTAATTTTATGTGAATTTCACAACAAAAATTTAATTCAATCAAATTCTTTAAATTCAGGTATCTCATGCAATAGCTCATTTGTCGTTTTCTCAAACAATTAGCATCTGTACTCTGAAGCCGGGGACATCTGCTACACCACGGGAATCTGGTGGCTGGAACCTTCCACAAAAGTGTGACGGTGACTTTTCCTTTCAACTCAGATGATGCCATAAACCCAGATGAGAGAAAAATACTGGATATTTTACAGACCACTCCCCCACCCCAATGCATTAGGACTAAACAGAGGTAAAGGCTAATCTCAGCTGCTCTCCACCCCCTATTGTAGAAAGGAGGCTCCAGAGAGGTTAAACGTGCAAGAAGGGTCCCACAACACGTGTCCAGCCCAGAGTGGAATTCTGGCGACCTGGCTCTGTGGACCCAGAGCTTGACTCAGCATCCCTGTGGATACCTGTGCAGACCATAGCAAAGGCTGCTGTGTGGTCTGGGGGCTCTGGGCTGTGTCTGATGGCTCTTGGGCCTGGCTACACACTAGGTTCACCTGGGAACTGCTGACATCCACCCCACACCAATTAAGCCTGATCTCCAGTATTCAAAAATGCCTGGGGAGGGAATTCTCTGGCAATTCAGCGGTTAGGACTCCACGCTTCCACTGCAGGGGGCATGGGTATGATCCCCGGTCGGGGAACTAAGATCCCTCATGCCACGTGGCATGGCCAAAAATAAAAACATGCCTGGGGATTTTTAAAAGCTCCTGCATGATTCTAACATAAAGCCAGGTTGAGTACCACTGACTGCGTTTCTCCTACTAGTATCTGGGATTTCAATCATCACCTGAAGGCACTCAGGTCCAGAGAACATGAGATGTCACTGCACAAACACTCAGCCAGCACCTGTTTGACTCACCGAGCTAGTCAGCGCTTGTATGACCACACAGCGGTTTGTCCCACTTTGTCTAAGTTACCTCCTGGACACTTTACTGAGGACTACTGAACCATCCTCATTGTTTCTGAATTAACTGTTAGCTGGATTGTTTCCAAGCAAGATACAGGGCAGCCTCAGAATGCACAGCCTTCCCTGTGATGGCCTTTTGTACCCATGGTCTGTGGGCACAGTGATTCTTACAGACTCTGAATGTCATCAGAGCCCTGAGCCACTGGAGCCAGGGTCCCTGACAATCGTGGTCATGATGAAGGCTCTGTTTTTCAGGCAGACATGAACCAGCTCCCGAGTTCAGGGGTGAGGGTTGAGCCATCAGTCAGTGCCTGGGCCCTGGCCACAGACGCCCCTAGGTGCTCTCAGATTACAAGACCAAGACAGCTTCTTTGGGTGGCCACAAATGAGCCCATCCCTCAAGCAAGAAGCCAAGAACCAAGGTAATCATACACCACATAGAATAAAATAAACTTCTTACCGAAATACCTGGCTGCAAACGTTCTTCTTTTGCTGGAAGCTGTCGGCAACATAACGAAGCTGGCAGTCTATGTGCAAATTTCGTGTATATCCTTTTTATAAAGAGCCAACCACATCCTCAAGCAGACACGCTAATTCTTGTTTTCCAGTAACAGGAGATCAGCATCTATAGAAGAGAAATATATTTAGAATGCCCTTTATCTGGTGTTTTCTTGGGTTTCCAACAAGAAGCCTCACTGTGAGGAATTAGTCCCTTTAATGCAAGTGTACCAGGGATCTTGGGATGGCCTTGGGCAAGTCAGACCTCTGGGTATCAGTTCCTCAAATCTGTAAAATGGGAACAAGAATGAACCACCCCTCAGAGTGAACGATGGGTCAACGAGATGGCGGGTATAAAACAGCAAAGCCCTCCACACGTCAGATGCTATGTTTGATCTTTTCAATCAGATGGCCTGGATTTAAAAGGAGCTGTGTTTTCCAGAGAGCTTCAAAACAGCTACAAACAATAACCTGCAAACATGCAATGTGACTTCCAGGACTCTCACCTGATGTGCACGGCAGTCCTGTTAGTGGAGAGACAGAGGATGCGGACCCCACCCCTAGATGGAGAAACAAAGCCCCAGCAGCACCCGTGGAAGACCCTCACGTGGTACACTGCTGCTAACAGCATGGCTTCTCATTCTATTTCTGGAAATTTAGCATCATTATTTCATAATTTACAGTTGTGGAAAGTGGAAAAGAAAAATCCTGATTAGGAAACAGCCAAGTGACATTTATGAAGCCCTCAACATCATTGACATCGTGGTCTTGGCAAACTAAGGGACAGGCAGCTCCCGGGGAGGGGGGGGCAGTGTTATCGTGTTTAAATACACATGGAGTTTATACAGTCTGAGAAGCAACTCTTGGTGGGGACACCCAACAGAATGTTCTCCCAACTACCCTTCTTATTTCCTTTGCTTCCCTGCCTCTGCTGTGTTGAGTTTGTTTCGTGTTTGTGATTATAGAACCAATCACTGTTACGCAGATAAAACAAGCATAGCCAGCACTCATTGTTGGCGTGTCCCCTCCACCCTGGGGCTGTGGGCTGCTGGACAGTACTCCGCAGGCTGCACTGGCGCAGTGTCACCTCGCTCCATGCCTTGGTGACCAGGCACAGCTCCTGCTGCTGGTGTTCTGAGGGGAGCATTAGGACAATCCAGTGGAGGGGCCAAGCTGCGCACTGGGGAGTGACCTGGGGCAGCTGGGAGCAGAAGCTGGTGGGTGAGAGCAAAACTGCTTGAAGAGAACAACAAAGCCCCAACCAGAGATGCCAGTGTGCCCTTGGGCCCAAGTGAACGGTGGTTTGGCTTGCAAAGGGAAGCCGGGGCAAAAAGCAGAGTGAGAAGAGTGATGGAGCCCAAAGTACAGAGGCAGCAACAGAGCAGAGCCAAGGAGCTAGAGGAGCGTCAAGCCTGAGACCCTTGGAACTGGGACAGACCTAAGAGGCCCTTGCGGACAGAGTGGCATCTCTCTGTATACTCTAAGCATCCAGGGGTGGGAGGGTGACGGAGGGGGTGGGGAATGAGAGGAAGAAGCCCATCCCATGACCCCATGACCTAGTGTAGTAAGGGCTTTAGAGTTTAAAAATCTGGGTCCGTGTCCAGGTCCAGGGTTTTTTTTTTCCCCTAGTAGTGTGAATCTGGATGTGTAGCTGAAATAGGGTTACCAGATTTAGCAATTAAAAATACAGAATGCCCAGTTATATTTTTAGTATAAGTGTGTTACAAATATTTCATGGGACATAATATCTACTATAAAGGTATTCCTGGTTGATATTCATTGTTGATAACTGATCTGAAATTCTGATTTAACTGGGTGTCCTATATTTTAGCTGGTTACTCAGCCTTCTGAGTATCCATTTTAGCTTTGGTTAAAAGAGGATGATCAGGTAAGAATCTTTCAGTTTCTGGAAAAAAAAGACAATCAAAATTGGCTTAAAAGATAAGGGGGTATATTTTGGCTTCTTTAGTGAGAAAGTTCTTGTGATATGGACTTCAGGTATGGTTAGATCCAGCAGCTTGACAATGTCAACCAAATCAGGTTTTTTGGTTTTTTTTTTTTCTTCCAGTTCTCTTGTTTGCTTCCTGAGGTGTCTCCTTCATCTTCATCAAGGTTGCCTTATTATTAAAAAAAATGCTGGAGGTGGAGATCAAGGTGGTGGAATAGAAGGACCTGGAACTCACCTCCTCCCACAGATACATCAAAACTACATCTACATGTGGGACAATTTTCACAGAATACCCACTGAACACTGGCAGAAGATCTCATATAACCAAAGCTGCAAGAAAGATCACCACATAATCGGGTAGGAAGAAAGAAGAAAAAGGAATTGGGATAGGACCTGTGCCCCTGGAAGGGAGCTGTGGAAGAGGAAATGTTCCCTCACCCTGGGAATGCCCTTCACTGGCTGGGAGATCAGCCAGGACAGACAGGGAGCTGTAGAGGCTCAGAGAAGAATGCAGCAGCCAGTTTGTGGCAGGCAGGGCAGAGAGAGACCAGCACAGATGGTCCTGGCCACCTTGCTGCACGTCCTCCCAGCCCGAGTCGTGCACCTGCTGGTGTGCACAGTGGCTGGATGTGGAAACTCGAGCTTCAGTGGACAGACCAGGGGAGAGGACATGATGTGGCTGCATGGAGACAGCCCAAAGGGCCTGGAGTGTGGCCAGGCTGCAACTGGGGGTGTGTGCGGGACAGAGCCCAGGTCCACCTACGAGCCCCATTGTCAGTGCATGTGAAGGGCGAGTGGTTGGCCCCACCACAGCAGCCTCAGCATGCTCAGAGCAGGCGGCTCCACCACCAGGAGATCCGAAAGCACGCAAGCTCTGGCAGGCTGCCCACATGTGGAGGTGGGGCTGAAATCGGAGCCCATTCCCCGTGAGTGCACAACTTGGAAAGCGGGGCTGAAATCTGAGCTGATTCCCTGCAGCTGCAAGATTTGGGTGGAGACGTGTGAGTGCAGCACCTGCAGGACATCCCAGAGGATTACTGGCGCTCCCCTGGCTAGGATGGGTCTGACATCAGCAGTGGTGGGTTTTCTGGGTACACACACTGAGAAGCTGATTCCCAGCTCTCCCATAGAGGGTCTGGGTGAATGACTACAGTGGGTGCTGGTGGATCTGTGCCAACGGCTTTGTCAGCACAGCGCCTGAGGAACATCCGGGCTGATTGCCTGTGTTCTCATGGCTGAAGTGAGGCTGAGGGAAGTGCCAACAACAGTGTACTTTGTGAGCACACACAGTGGGTGACAGGTGACAGCACAGAGCACACATCCTGGTGGACATCTCCTGTGGAGGAATACTCAGTGGCTCCACCCCCAGCAGGAGTGCTCCAGTCCCACCTACCTCCCACTGAAGCTTAGAACCAGATCTGGGGGCTTCTCCTCCAACAACTGGGGAGCAGACCCTGCCCCAACAGGGCTGTGACAACCATAGAGCAAAGAGGAGGCCCTGCTCAACATCCAGTTCAGGCTCTGGTCACCACAACACCAATCACATCCCCTATCAAGGGGATAATGGCCAGCACACCCTAAGGAAAGACATGGCAGGCATCCATACCAAAAAGCCCTCGCACCAAAAACATTAGACTCACGAAGGCTACACAGGGACACTCCCACACGAAAACAGCCCTTCAAGACTACAGCAGATAACTGTTTCTCCTAAATTCAGAGTCTGAGAAATATAAGTAAAATGAAGAAGCAGAGGAACCGCTCCCAATGAAAAGAATAAGAGACTTATCCTGAAAAAAACAAACAATGAAACAGACCTCTCCAGTCTGCTAGACCCTGAGTTCAAAAAGGAGGTAATAAAAATATTGAAGGGATTAAGAAAGGCTATCAATAGAAATGCAGATCACTGTAACAAGGAACTAGGAGCTATAAAGAGGAGCCAGTCAAAATTAGAAAACTCAATTGCCAAGATGAAGACCAAGCTAAAGGCAATAAATAGTAAACCAAATAATGCAGAAGAATGAATGAGTGGTCTGGAAGATAGAATAATGGAATCACCCAATCAGAACAGCAGACAGAAAGACAAATTTTAAAAAATGAAAGCAATATATGAAACCTATGGGGTAATATAAAGCATGCCAATCTATGCATAATAGGGATCCAGAGGAGAAGAAAGAGAAAAGGGGATCAAAAACGTATTTGAAGTAATTATAGCTGAAAAATTCCCAAACCTAAATAAGGAAACAGATATCCAGGTACAGGAAGCACAGAGGGTTCCAAACAAGATGACCCCAAACAGACCTATACCAAGACATATTATAATTAAAATGGCAAAATTTAAAGATAAAGAGAGGATTCTAAAGGCAGCAAGAGAAAAACAAAGAGTTAGTTACAAGGGAACCCTGATAAGTCTATAAGCTGATTGCTCTACAGAAACATTGCAAGCCAGAAGGGAGTGACAAGATACATTCAAAGTCCTGAAAGGGAAAAACCGGCCATGTAGGATACTCTACCCAGCAAGATAATCATTTAGAATAGAAGAAGAAATTAGTTTTCAGACAAGTAAAAACTAAAAGAATACAGCAATACTAAACCTATTCTAAAAGAAATATTGAAAGGTCTTCTTTAAATAGAAAAGAAACAAGAATCTATAGGAAACAGAAAATCACAATAGGAAAAACAAATATATAAAAGGATTGTAGATCACTTAAGTAAACAAGTACATAGATTTTTAAAAAATCAAAAAAATTTGTGAAAGCAATTATAACTATAATGAACAGCAAAAGGATAACACTAAGATGTAAAACAGGACTTCAAAGTCATAAAATGTGGAGGAGGGGAGTAAGAAAGTGTAGGGTTTTTGTAGAAAGTGTTTGAGCTTATATAAACATCAGTGTAAACCAAGTAGCTATAGTAATGGCTTAACATACTTGAAAACCAGGGTAACCACAACTCAGAAACATATAATTGATTCACAAAAACCAAAAAGAAGAGAAAAGCATAATACAAAAGAAAACCATCAAACCACAAAAGGAAAAACAAAAAGATAAAGAAACAAAGAAGAAATACAAAGAAACAAAGGAATCAATGGGAAAACAAGGTTCAAAATGGCAATAAATACATACTTATCAATAATTACCTTAAATGTTGATGGACTAAATGCTCCAATCAAAAGACACAGAGTAGCAGACTGGATAATAAAACAAGAGCCTACAATATGCTGCCTACAAGAGACCTACCTTAGGGCAAAGGACACACGTACATTGAAAGTGAGGGGAGGGAAAAAGATATTTCATGCAAATGGAAATGACAAGAAAGCAGGGATAGTAATACTCATACCAGACAAAACAGACTTTAAAACAAAGGCCATAAAGAAATACAAAGAAGGACACTATATAATGATAAAAGGATCAATACAAGAACAGGATATTATACCCATTAACATATATGCACCCAATAGGAGTACCCAAGTACATAAAACAAATACTAACAGAAATAAATGGAGAAACTGATAGGAATACAATAATAGTAGGAGACTTTAACATCCCACTGACATCAATGGACAGATCTTCCAGACAGAAAATCAATAAGGCAACAGAGATCCTAAATGACACAATAGAATAGTTAGACTTAATTGATATTTTCAGGACATTACATCCAAAATAAGCAGAATACACTTTCTTTTCAAGTGCACATGGAACATTCTCTAGGATGGACCACATACTAGGACACAAAACAAGCCTTAACAAATTTAAGAGGATAGAAATTAGTTCAAGCATCTTTTCTGACCATAATGGCATGAAACTAGAAATGAACCACATAAAGAGAAAGGAGAAAAAAAACAATTACATGGAGACAAAACAACATGCCACTAAAAAACCAATGGTAACTGATGAAATCAGAGGAAATTAAAAAATACCTTGAGAATAATGACAATGAAAACTCAACCATACGAAATCTATGGGATGCAGCAAAAACAGTACTAAGAGGAAAGTTTATAGTTATACAGGCCTTCCTCAAAAAATAAGAAAAATCTCAAATAAACAACCTAACCTATCACCTAAAAGAATTAGAAAAAAAGAACAAACAAAACCTGAAGTCAGCAGAAGAAGGAAATAATAGAGGTCAGAGAGGAAATAAATAAAACAGAGATTTAAAAAAATAGAAAAAAAATCAATAAAACCAAGAACTATTTTTTTGAAAGGATAAACAAATTAGACAGACCTCTGGGCAAGCTCACCAAGAAGAGAAGAGAGAGGACCCAAACAAAAAAATAAGAAATTAAAGAGGAGAAATAGCAACCAATACTGCAGGAAAAAAAGAGAGAATATTATGAACAATAATATGCCAACAAATTGGACAACCTAGAAGAAATGTACAAGTTCCTAGAAACATACAGCCCACCAAAACTGAATCAAGAAGAAATAGATTATTTGAACAGACTGATCACTAGAAGTGAAATAGAATCTGTAACAAAAAAACTCCCTGCAAATAAAAGTCCAGAACTGGATGGCTTCCCTGGGGAATTCCACCAAACATACAAAGAGGAACTTATACTGATCCTTCTCAAACTATTCCAAAAGACAGAAGAGGAGGGAACACTCCCAAAGTCATTTCATGAAGCCACCATCACCCTGATACCGAAACCAGAAAAAGATGCTACAAAAACAGAAACCTACAGGCCAATATCTTTGATGAATCTAGATGCAAGAAATCCTCAACAAAATATTAGTAAACCACATCTAAAAACTCATAAAAAGTATCATACAACATGATCAAGTTGGATTAAACCTAGGGTCACAAGTATGATTCAACATATGCAAATCAATCAATGTGATACATCACATCAACAAAAGAAAAGACAAAAACCACATGATCATCTCAATAGATGCAGAAAAAGCATTTGATAAAATTCAACATCCATTAATGATAAAAATACTCTCACCAAAGAGGGTATAGAGGGAACATATCTCAACCTAATAAAAGCTATTTATGACAAACCCACAGCCAACATAATACTCAACAGTGAAAAGCTGAAAGCCTTCCTGCTAAAATCTGGAACAAGACAAGGATGCCCACTCTCACCACTTCTATTTAACATAGTATTGGAGGTCCTATCCACAGCAATCAAACAAGAAAAGGAAACAAAAGTATCCAAATTGGAAGAGAAGAGGTAAAATTGTCACTATATGCAGATGACATGATATGATATATAGAAAACCCTAAAGACTCCCCACAAAAACAACTAGAATTGATAAATAAATTTAGCAAAGTAGCAGGATACAAGGTTAACATACAGAAATCTGTTGCATTTCTTTACACTAACAATGAAATACAGAAAGAGAAAGTAAAAAAAAAATCCCTTTTAAAATTGCAAAAAAAAAAAAATACTTAGGAATAAACCTGACCAAGGAGATGAAACACTTATATGCTGAGAACTATAAAACATTGATAAAGGAAACTGAAGATGATTCAAAGAAATGGAAAGATATTCCATTCTCTTGGATTGGAAGAATTAATATTGTTAAAATGGCCATACTACTCAAAGCAATCTACAGATTTAATGCAAGCCCTATCAAATTATCTGTGACATTTTTCACAGAACTAGAACAAATAGTCCTAAAATTTATATGGAACCACAAAATACCCAGAGTTGCCAAAGCAATTCTGAGGAAAAAGAACAGAGGTTGGAACCATAACCATCCCAGACTTCAGACAATATTACAAAGCTACAGTAATCAAAACTGCATAGTATTGGCACAAAAACAGACATATGGATTAACAGAACAGAAGAGAGAGCCCAGAAATAATCCCACACACCTACAGTCAATTAATCTTCAAAAAAGGAGGCAAGAATATACAATGGAGATAAGAGAGCCTCTTCAATAAGTGATGCTGGGAAAATTGGACTGCTACATGCAAAAGAATGAAATTAGAACATTCTTCAATACCATAAACAAAAATAAATGCAAAATGGATTAAAGACCTAAATGTAAGTGAGGATACTATAAAACTCCTAGAGGAAAACATAGATAGAACAATCTTTGACATAAATTGACGCAACATTTTTTTGGATCCATCTCCTAGAGTAATGGAAATAAAAGTAAAAATAAACAATTGGGACCTAAGTAAACTTAAAAGCTTTTGCACAGCAAAGGAAACAATAAACAAAACAAAAAGACAACCTATGGACTGGGGGAAAATATTTGTGAATGATGTGATTCAAAAAGGATTAATTTCCAAAATATACAAACAGCTCTTATGGCTCAATATCAAAAAAACAAACAACCCAATCAAAATATGGGCAGAGGACCTAAATAGACATTTCTCCAAAGAAGACATACAGATGGCCAAGAGGCACGTGAAAAGGTACTCAACGTCGCTGATTATTAGAGAAATGCAAATCAGAACCACAGTGAGGTATCACCTTACACTGGTCAGAATTATCAAAAAGTCTATAAATAATAAATGCTGCAGAGGGTATGGAGAAAAGGGAACCCTCCTACACTGTTGTTGGGAATGTAAACAGTCACTATGGAGAACAGTATGGAGCTTCCTTAAAAAACTAAAAATAGAGTAGCATATGATCCAGCAATCCCACTCCTGGGCATGTATCTGGAGAAAACCATGGTTCGAAAGGGTATATGCACCCCAATGGTCACTGTAGCATGCTTTACAATAGCCTAGACATGAGAGCAACGTAAATGTCCATCGACAGATCAATGGATAAAGAAGAGGTGGCATATATATGTGTGTGTGTGTGTGTGTATACATTATATGTGCGTCTGTGTATATATGATGGACTATTACTCAGTCATAAAAAGAATGAAATAACGCCATTTGTAGCAACATGCATGGACCTAGAGATCATCATACTAAGTGAAGTCTGACAGAGAAAGACAAATATATGATCTCACTTATAGGTGGAATCTAAGAAAAATGATACAAATGAACTTACATACAAAACAGAAACAGACTCACAGACATAGAAAGCAAACTTATGGTTACCAAAGGGGAAAGGGTGAGGGGAGGGATAGATTAGGAATTTGGGATTAACAGATTCACACTACTATATATAAAATAGATAAACAACAAGGTCCTACTGTATAACACAGGGAACTATATTCAATATCTTGTATTAACCTATAATGGAAAAGAATCTGAAAAAGAAGAGATATATATATATTAACACAACATTCTAAATCAACTATACTTCAATTAAAAAAAAAGGTGTCAAGGTAATTCAGTGGGGAAAGGATAGTCTTTTCCATAAATGACGTTGTAACAGAGACACAAGGAAAAGAATGAACACCATGCACAAAGGCTAACATGAAATGAAGCATAGACCTAGACATAAGTGCTAAAATTATTATGCTTCTAAAACAGTGCTACCCAATAGAAGTATAATCTGAACCACAAATCCGAGCCATAGATACAATTTAAAACTTTTTAGTAGCCACATTAAAAAACATAAAAAGTAATGGGTGAAAATAATTTGGATATTTTATTTAAGCTAAAACATTCAAAATACTATAATTTCATCATGTAAGCAATAAAAAGATTATTGATGAGGAAAAAAAATGCTGAACACCAACTTCAGGAGCTAATATTTCCTCCTGCATGTCTAGAGGTAAGAAAAAACATATCTCCCAGTGTCTCTCTCAGAAGCGCTGGGAAGGTTTCCCTCTCTATTTCTCCAAACAGCTCTTCCCTCACGGCCTTGATTGGGCAAACAATCTTTCCCTGAAACGATCCTGATGGTTGGGGAATAAGATGCGTTGATTGCCTAAAGCAACCTGGTCTCATCCCAGGAGCTGGGTGGAGTTGGCTTCCACAAAGCACCTGTGCTGGTACAGGATCTATGTAGATGCTAAAAATAGAAGTCAGGGTACTGTGATCAAGGGGAGGGGGGAAGGGCTCAAAAAATACAATGCCCACTGCAGGTTGCTCTAAGATAAATGACACTGACCCCCCAGGCGTGTGTGTGTGTGTGTGTGTGTGTGTGTGTGTGTGTGTGTGTGTGTGTGTAACAATGTTAGTTCTTCCCCCTGGATGTGTTGATTGCCCTTCCTTTCCTCCCCAACCCCTACCCTTCTCCTGGCTACCCAATCTCAGCTCTGCCATCACACAACAGAGGCCTCCCTGGAAGGCAGTGAGCGGGGCCTCTGTCCTGTCTGTACCACAGGCCCTGGGCAAGTCCCTGCCCCTCACTGCCCACCTGCATCATGGGGGGAGTATATATGTGTATGAGTGTGAGTGTGGGAGGCCTGATTATACCCGCAGGGCTCTGGTTGGAGGAGTGACCTTCACTGACCTCAGCCTGCAGCAGGATGACAAGGCCCTGGGGCGTGGGCATCTGCTCTGGGGAAAACATGGGTGGAAGGGCAGGTACGGTGGGTTCTGCTCTCCAGCTGGGGGAGAGCGACCTCAGGGCAGAGCGGCGGGGAGAACCGCTCTCCAATCACCTACCCCAGCCCTTGCCTGCCCCTCACCTGCCTTTCTCAGCAGCTGTGCTCCAGTGCAGGCCACAGCCCAGCTTAGCTCAGCACAGTAGGGGCACAGCTTCCAGGCCTGCCGTGAAGGGCAGTCTTGGAGAGCAAGCTGGGGGATGACTCAGCCAGGAGCAGCTCTGGTTGGTACCGGCCACACAGCAAACGGGCTCACCGTGGGGGTGGGTGCTGGGAACACCAGGTCTTCCTGAACTCAGGCCAGTGTGCCCTGTACCTGGGCATCACCCCACCCACAGGCATTATTACTAATGACAGCTAGCACTGAGTAGGCACTGACTGTAGACCACGCACATTAACCTGACAGCACCCAGAGGTGAATATTTCAGTGGAATTGCGAGTCATCCCAAGTCACACAGTTTAACATGGCGAAGATGGGGGTGTGATTCAAACCCAGATGGCTCTGGCAGTCACTGCCACCGCATTCTCCAAACTTAGACAGAGGGACCCTGTTGTCCTGGACTGGCCTAGGTGTTCACCCTATGCTTCCTCATTCATCTCCCACAGGGCCCCCCGCTGCCAGCGTGTGTGAGCACGGGGTAAAGAGCACCCCATCACCGTGTGGGCATCTGGGCCCGGCAGGCAGGGGGAGGCCCAGGCTTCTAGGAAAGCTGCCTGGGTGTTGCCCAGCCAGGGGTCTGCTCACCTGGTACAGGGGAGCCGGACACCTCCATTTCCGCTGCCCAGAGCCTGCCGGGGGTTCCCTCTTCAAGACACTGCCTGGAGGAAGCGACCGGGCTCCCTCCCCCCTCTTCTCACCCCGGAGGCCCTGCCATGGCCTTGGCCCTGCCCCCGGCCCCCATGTGACCAGCGGGAAAGGGAGGAGGGCAGGACAAGGAGGAAGCTGCTCAGGCCGAGCATCATCAGTCAGATCCAGGCTCCCTGGCTCCTCGGGGCCTCTGGGGATGGTGCGTTGATGGCCGTCCCTGGCCTGCTAAGAGGCTGCAGCAATCTCGCCTCAGGAAACGTTCCACGGGTGAGGCTGACCTCCGCCAGGAAGGGCTGTGACAGGGCGGCTCTCGGTCTCTGGCCTGGAGTTTGACTTGGTACAGAGCGCCGCCTGGTGGGCACCAGCGGCACTGCCTCCCACGGCCCTGGACCCCTCCCTCGCAGCCCCATCTCTGCATCCTTCCCCGCTTCTGGACCCGCAAATGCCAACTCGCCCCACCCTCATCTGTAGCCTCACCTTTCTTGGGGCCATGCGCGGCTCTCGCAGGTTGTACAGGATTCCTGGGGCTTCCTATACGGTCTTCCTCCGAGCAGCTGAATTCCGCGCAGCTGATCCAGTCCTGTCTGGAGTACGAGGAGGAAGTTGGGGCTGGAGAAGTCATTAGCAGCGGAGGAGCCCTCAGGTGGCAGAGGGAGGAGCTGAGCCACTTCCCAAAGTTACGGCCTCACCCACATCTCCCCACTCCGTGGACTGGGAAGCAGGTCAGAAAGGTTCAGTCCACTTCCCAAGGTGACAGATTACATCGCTGAGATTTGAAACCAAGGCCCGCTGATTCGAAAGGTTTTGAAAGTCAAGGCCAAGGAGGGAAGCAGGCAGATGGCCCTCAGTAACCTGCCTCCCAGTTGGGCTCTGGCGGGCAAAGAGCCCCCTTCTCCGAGAGTAGACCGGCCTCCCCCTCACCTGGTCTCAGAGTGGCTCCTCACTCTTGTTCTCCCTGACCAAGGCAGGTGGGGAGCTGGCCATGGACTGGTAGCCTTGGAAGCCTGATTCGGCATCTGGGCGGAGTGGGGCCTGGGGTGGAGGCTCGGCCAGTTCAGCCTCAGGAAGGTGATGATGGCAGAGGCGGGTGATCGCCCATCCTAAGCACTGGGATAACCTCTCGCCAGTCCTTGGAGACTGCTGAGAGTGGGGCAGGGTGGGCCATGGTGGAGGGGAGTTGCTGGCACAGGTAAGGTGGCATACATCCTGCTGCAAGGCCAGAGCTCAGGGGTCCTGAGGAGCCAAGTGTAATGTCCTGCTCTTGGACCTTCCCATGAGGGACTCAGTTGGAAAGCAGCAGACTAGGCCTCCTCTGTGCTTGCACTGCGGAGGGCTAACTCTCTGTTCAGCCCTGCTGGGGGAGGCAGTGGAGCTGGTGTGGAAGGAACGAGCGGGCTGGAGTCAAGCAAAGTTGAATTTGAGTCCTGCCATGGACACTTAGCTGGGTCACTGAGTAAGTTACACTGTTTCTCTCTGCACTCCATTCCCAATCTGTAAAATAAGGATAATAATACAACTGACTCCAGGGTCTGTTGTGAGAATTAAGGAAAGTAAGTCATGCAAAGAACTCTGCTAAGTGCTTCCCGCTGGTCCTCACAGCCACGATGCACCAGCACTTAACAGGGATCCAGGAAGGGCTCATTTCCTGCATATTTCTCCATCAGCGGCCTCAGCATTAATTAGGGCAGGGTTCGGTTCTTAAACTGGGTTTCCCGTACAGTTTAATAAATTCTGCATTTTAATTTAACACAATAAATTAAAAAGTAAGCCCTTTTTAGAAGGTGGGATTACCACCTGACACTCAAACACTCCTAGGTGATTTTAATGCCTGAGTTTGCATTTGTATTAAAACCAAATTGGCAGCAAGTGACGGAGAACGTGTCTGTCGTTAATGTTTAGCACGTTGGGCCCTGGTGAAGTGGGTTCCTGGGGGAGCCAGCAGCCAGATTGTGGCTGCCTCTTGGGAGAGTTTTCTGGGGCCTCCCAGGTGACTGGGTGGGGACCCACAGCCCTCACCAGGAATCAGTCATCATCACTGAGATAACTGGCTTCCATGAAATTAGGGTTCTGTATAGGGGCTCTGAGGGCTTGGAAGTCCCCAGAAATCAGGGTGGCCACACAAAAATCCTCTGGAGGCCTCTGTTCAGTGAGCCATTGAACCCCAGCAGTCACAAATTCAGCCTGAACCACACTGTAAATCACATTTAATTAAGAGTTCCTAGGGGATATTTTTTTACCTAGCAAAGTTGTTCTGTTTTTCTAGTTGTTATAAGTTATAAGCATAGGGAGGCTACATATTGTTTTATGAGTGTATTGAAGTTGATGCTGGAGCCCAGGGGTTGCTTCCCCCTTCTTTTGGAGAGGCTTCCCATTATTGGGTAGAAGAAACACAGAACTAATTATAAACGGGTACTGAGCAATCCTGGCTGTAATTGGCAACTAGGGCCACAAGATGGCGCTCTCAGCACACTGCTTCCGGCATTACTGGGTTTTCCAGCTGCGCATGGCCACCAGTCTGAGGAGGCCCTTCCTTGGAGGACAGGAGGTATCTGCCTCAGGGGGCTCAGGGGAGTCACCTGCAGAGCACACAAGGGAAACACATACTTCTGGGGGGGTCAGGGCTGGGACCAGGGTAAGGCAAGTGAGGCATCTACGGTGCAAACTTTAAGGAGGCAGTGAGTGCCTCACCCTCGTCCAGGCCCTGGGTCTACTGAGCTGGGATGTGTATGTGAGTAGTGACATGGGCACTGGAGAATGGTCCCCAAGACCTTAGGAGAGAGGAAGATGCTTTTGCCATAGCTCTGGTCAGGTGGGGCCCTCCTAGCTGGGGCACTAAGGTCCCTTGTCTCCCCAAGATGGTATGGCCAGGGAAATCAGATGTACTTTCTGGGAGGGAATTAAGAGGAATGGACAAGGTGCTCCCCATCCCGGATCCCACTCGAATCAGAGGCAAGTGTGTGTGGTGAGCAGAGAGGCCAGCAGGGTGTGGCAGCTGAGCAGAGCGCTGGCCTGGAGGCCCCTATCCCGCCTGCAGCTCAGGCTTGCCCCAGCCTTTCATGGCTCCCACTGGATAGAGGAGGAACAGCTGTGCTCCAACAGAGGCACGAGACCCTGGCACCTGTGGCAGGTGGGTCTCTGCCCAGGGTCTAGGTCCTCGGTATCACCGGTGACACTGCCCACAATGCAGTGGGCAGTGTGGCCCCTGGAAGCTGGGTGAGGAGAGCTGATTTGTGAAGAAAGCGTGGGATGCCGGGTATACAGGTGGATGTAGAAATCAGCAAACATGTTGGTAAGTCTAAATCATCATTATGTATAAAAGAAATGAGCGTAATGAATTAAGGTGGGGTGTGAAGAACAGGGTGGAACTAAAATCACATACGACACAATAGCCAATACTGAACACAGTAACGTGTGCAACAAGAGTGGGGAGAATCAGAGCATTCTGACTTCTGGGTACTTGGGGCTTTAGCTCCGGACGAGCACTGTCCAATACAGATATACTGTGGGCCACACATGTAATTAAAACTTTTCTAGCAGCCACCTTCAAGAAAGAAGCAGAAAGAAACTAAAAGATTAGTTTCATATTTTATTTAATGCAATATATGCAAAGTTTTATAATTTCAACATGTAATCAATATAAATATTATCATTGAAAGATTTTATGTTCTTTTTATACTAGGTCTTCCAAAATCTGGTGTGTAGTTTATATTTATAGTGCATCTCAATTTGGATGCTAAATTTCCATTGGAAATAGTTCATCTATATTTAGATTTCATAAAATTTAGAGTTGAAAGAGATGATTCCCCTATCCAAATTGCTCCAGACATCTGTCAAAGCTTTTCAGTAACTGTACTGTGTATCAATTTTTAAATTAAAATTTAAATTAATTACAATAAAACTTTAATTGTTTGGTTGATCCCATTTCAAGTGCTCAGTAGCCACAGGAGGCTAGTAGCCCTACTGTATTTCACGATGCAGCACTAGACATCTCAAAGTCAAGTATGCATGCTAAAATTTTAAGAGTAACAAGTGAAGAACAGAGGTAGAATGTATAACTTCCAAACCAGTAGAGGGAGATAAAGACAAAAACAAAACAAAACAAAAACAAAACTATTTAATAAATTCAGCAGGAGGAAGAAAGGGAGAAAAAAAACTTAAAAGGAAAATCATGGCAAATGGAAACTCCAAAGAAGAAGGTAAAAAATACGTATAAATCTATCAGTAATCATAGTAAATGTAAACAGATTAAGCTTACATATTAAAAGGTAGAGATACTTGTTTGATTTTAAAAAGATTATAGCTGTATGCCAAGATATACCTAAAACACAAGAACAGAGAAATACTGAAAATACATGAATTGGATACACCAGCCAAAGAATAGCTAAAAGGAAACTTTGTAGTAATATTAATATAAGACATTGACAGATTAAGGAAAAGGGTTTATTGAGAATAAAGATTGTCAATATAAGATGATAAAAGAAACAAGTCACAGAGATGCGAAGGTCTTGAATCTATAAACACCTAACAATAAAGCTTGAAAGTTAGAAAACAAGCAAACACAAACCTATGACATAATGAGGAGAATTTGACAAATTCACAACCTTAGTGGAAAACCTAGAGGTCATCCCGACCTACTCCATGAGTAAGCCTTACAATTACTTCTACTTCCAAGGTACATGCAAATCCGTCCTTTTCTCTCCATCCCCACTATTATCCCCCTAGGCAGGCCACCACCATTTCTTTTTTTCTTTTTTCTTTTTTTTTTTGGTTGCACCGTGTGGCATGTGGGATCTTAGTTCCCAGACCAGGGATCAAACCCGTGCCCCGTGCAGTGGCAGTGCGGAGTCTTAACCACTGGACAAAGAGGGAAGCCCCAGGCCACCACCATTTCTTGTCTGTCCTTATACAGGAACTTCCTCACTGGCTTCCACACATGCCCTGTTATCCCCAGGCTGTTCTTCATACAGCAGTAAAAAGTAAATTGGAAAAATATTTTACTATTAACATGCTTCCCATCATGCAAGTCTCAAGTCCAAACTCCCCTCCAGATCTTAGAAGGGCCCCCCAGAGGGCTCCTTGCCTGTTTCTTCCACTTGTCCCCACACCCTCCACTCCCCACACACCTTGCCAGCATTATGCTCTGGGTGTACTGGCCACTTAACTCCTTTTCTGCCCCAGGCCCTTTGCATCTGCTTCTCCCCCTTTTTGAAATTCTCCACACATAGTCTCTCAATAAACACTTTCAGTTTGTTGAATGAACAAATACATACTAACCTGTTAACATAGGGATTTTAAAAGTCCTTATTTAATAGCTGAGGCCCAGAAAGACTGAGTGTATTTTTCAATATAGCATATTTGGCTATAGGGATATAAACCTAGTGGTTCCAGCAAATCACCAGAGATGAGCTCTGGCTGGACCATTGTGGGCTACACACATGGTCCTGCATGCATCACTGTGTCCAGGGCAGAGAATAATTTTATCTAATGGGCCTTGGTCACGTGTCCATCCACTGCCAAGAGGTGAGATCAGCTCCAACCAAACCCATGGAGTGAGAATGCATGAAGAGAGGCTCCCTAAACAGCTATATTTGTAATAGCCCCAAACAGAAAACATTCAAGGTAAACAGGCAAATAGTTAAACAGTGGTCCATCCATGCCATGGAATCCTACTCAGCCATAAAAAAGGAAGAACAATTGATACACACAACAACATAGAAGGATCTCAAGGGTATTATGCTGAGAGAAAAAAGCCAATCTCAAAAGGTCATATACTGTATGATTCTATTTATATAACATTCTCGAAATGACAAGATTGTGTACATGGAAAGCAGGTTAGTGGTTGCCAGGGGTTAAGGAATCCAGAGGGCAGGAGGTGGGTGTGATGAAATAATTCTGTATCTTGGTGGTTACAGAAATCAACACATGTGATAAAACATCAGAGAGTGATATCCATGGTACAAACACCAGTTTCCTGGTTTTGATACTGCACTATATTTA
The DNA here is from genome assembly GCF_963455315.2 of Globicephala melas. Taxonomy (NCBI): domain Eukaryota; kingdom Metazoa; phylum Chordata; class Mammalia; order Artiodactyla; family Delphinidae; genus Globicephala; species Globicephala melas. The sequence goes on along the minus strand of NC_083329.1, from coordinate 46,636,696 downwards.
CTTGAGATGTAGTCATTGGGGGAAACTGGGGAAAGGGCATGTGGGACCTCTCTGGATCATTTTTGCAACTTCCTGTGAATCTATTATCATTTCAAAATAAAAAGTTTAAAACATAGAACACAAAATAGTGAATACTCACTAACAGCACCTATATACATTCCTAATTTATTATGTATGCACATAGAAAAGTCTTCTTAGGATGTTAAAACTTCGCTAATATATATTATTTATCATACTTTTAAAGATTTCTCTAAAGATCAAAAGGCAAAACATATATGATAATTAGTGAATATAATTCCCCTTCTCCCATCAAGAGGCGGGACGTGATGCTGAGACATTTCTGCACATAGCCCCTAAGAAGCCTGTCAGCTTCACTTTCTCTCCCAGGAAGTCAGCTGCTCTGTTGTAAAAGGCATGTGTTAAAGTCCAAGAGTGATGAGAGGCCATGTGGGAAAAGAGAGGCTGCCAGGAGCACTGAGGCACCAGTCGTGTAAAGCTTCCTGGATATTCCAGCCCCTCCCAGCCCCCAAGTGAATGCAGGTGGCGGCTCCCAGCCCACACTAAGTGGAGCAGAAGAACTGCCCAGCTGAGCCCTGCCTGCTTCCTGTCCCGCAGAATCGTGAGACGCAATACACAGCTGTTATTTTAAGCCATTATATTTTGTCATACACCAGTAGATATCTGAGACACTCTTCGATAAAACTTGGAGAAATTTGACAATTAAATGTTTGATTGAGCACCTACTGTTTGTCAGGTTCTGTGCTTGGGGCAGGGGCTACAGAATGAATAAGAAAGAGTCCCTGACTCCAGAGCTCACAGATGGAAAAGCAAGGAGGCAACTCTAACAGTGATTTGCAGAATGGATGAGCAGGGGGGCAAGTGTAGGGCGTTGCAGGGGGCAGAGGAGGAGAAAGCATTCTATCCCAGAAAGGCAGGAACCGGGATAAGATGTCTCTTCCTGTTGCTTCAGCCAGCAATAACTACCAGGGGCACTTTGTGATATTTCCCTCTGGTATCTTATGTGGGCGGATTTTGCCATAGATGCAGTAACGATGCTGATTATAGATAACGTCAAAGACTTACCATGTGCCAGGTGCTGTGAATCACAATTGTTGTCCTCACAACCACCCACGAAGAAGGATATTGCTAGGGTCCCTGTACCAATGAGAAAGTTGAGGCTTAAAGAACTGAAGTTAGTTGCCCAAGGCAGCTAACAAGGGACAGAGGCAGGACTCAAACCCAAGTGCTCTGATCCCAGAGCAGGTGCTCACAGCCATGATGCTGCTAATCTGCTTTTTAATTGAACATTATAAATCAAGCATTTCTTCATGGTGCTAAAAATAACATCTGAAATGGCATATTATGGACTGTATAATAGGTTATTTTAAAGTCTTCTGAAATTGAACATTTCACATTATTTCCAACATGCAGAGAGTGCATTTTCACACAAAGATTTGCTTTTGCATTTATGTCCCCCCCTCATTCCATTATTTTAAAAAAGATTTGAGGCCAATATGAAACAAGCCTTTTCTGAATAGTGGGTCATTTCCTTAGGATAGATTCACAGAAGGGTAAATAAAATACTTTAAGTTTGGGGTTTCCTGAAAGGAATGTCTGGAAGGAAAGGGCAATCTCTGTGGGTCATAGTCACATCCACCCATATTTGGAGCAATCGTTCCCACATTCCATGGCTCTCTAGAAGCACAGAGAGGTGCTTCTGCAGAGGACCCAGCCATCATGAGCTGTAATGAAACTGCCTGTCAGTGTTCCCTCAGAACTTGAAGTGAACCTGCGGCTGAGGTTTGAGAATTCAAATGTGCTCTCTGGGCTGGTACCTCTGTGTGTGAGCGGAAAGCAGAAGTGGCCTGCCTCTCCGCCTCTTCCCCATACTTCAGAATCAGGCCAGTCTCTGCAATGGCTCTGGTGCTGGCAGCTTCCCAGGGTCTCTGGGGGAGCCTGGCAGTGGGTGACCATGGGTTGTTTGGGCCACAGGTTCTATTGGTAACTGGTGGTGGGGATGGGGACACCTCTCTTCAGGAGCAAGCACTGCTACTGTGCCTGCACATCCTCACGGATGCCCCAAGAGGCTGAGGGGCAGCGATCAGCAGCCCCTTTTTAGAGATGTGAAGGCGAAGGCTCAGAGAGGCGTGACCCGCACTGTCAGCACTGCTGTTTCCCAGCTCTTTTCCCCTGTCCTCCATGAAGAGCCCTGGCTGTCCTTCTAATGAGTCCTATAGCCCCTGGGACCACACTGGCCCTGGAGCATGGGAGGAGGAGGCGTTTCTCTCCATTTCCTCCTAGTTTCTTATGTGATGTAATGGTAGGAGCAGCAAGCCTCTGAGACAGTGGCGTGCTGGTAAATGCTTAACAGTCGGTTCTCAACAAATGCACCCACGTATCCATCTGCCTACGTTTATTATAAATTTTACTGATGTAAAGTATGTGTAGCACATAATTCACTAATAATAAGAAAAACATACAATTTTCTGTTGCAAATTCCATACAGCCAATTGATTCTTATAGAATACTTTTATTAATTTTTGCCAAACTCTTGACTCTGTACCCAACCTATATAGTCTCACTTTAGCCATGATTTGACAGATGGAGTTGCATCCTAATCCACAAGGCTCTACCCCATCATTTATAGTCATTAAATCTAATATGTAACCTACTGTTAAACTATTTCTCACCCTCATACAGATTATATTCCTTAAACTGAAACAATTTTCAGCTTTAGCACTATGTATGTGAGAACTTGACTCCATTGTCAGTGTTCTGAGTGACTTTGCTGAATTGGATAATCATTTTCAGACACTGGAAAAATATTTCCTCAGTTTTTTTTGGTGCTATTCACAACGTGATGGGTATAGACCCAGCACAATTTAAATTTAATCTGCATTACTAACACTTTCTCCACTAGTTAAGTCTAGTCAACAAAACAATAATTTAAGCACTTGTTTGTAGCATTTTCCAGTTTCCATGATGTGAATTCTCCCACCATGGTCAATTTCAAAGTACTGGCATGACGTCACTAAATGCAGAGCTGGGAGCTGTGCATCAGGGCACCGTTATAGGGCTTGTCCGCCACACGGACAAGATGCATTAGGTGCTGGTGACCTCAAGAGCACAAGAGCAAAAGGTAACAAACTGAGTTGATTTTAAGTACTTATTACCTTTGTTTTAAATATGATTTGTTTATTGATAAGTTTATATAACATATAATTTAACTTGAAAGTTTAATGACACAGGAGTATTTTTCTCCTCTCTGAGTCAATCCTGTTTCTGGGTTCTACAGTGAATATTATGATGGAAACCACCATATCATCAATGTTGTTTATTTGTTTTCTAGTTTTTAGAGTCAACATATTGACAAAGCAAGGAAGAGACTTTTAGTTAACTAACGCAAACATTTTAAACCACAATGACAGGAATACAATAATATAAGAAACAAAGATAGGTGGAGGAGAGAATAAGGAAGAATAAACTAAGCTAGTATTCTTGTCTTGCAGAGTAGCAAATACTGTCTTAATTTAGTACATAGAAAAGTAAATATACTGTTTAAAGTCAGAAAGGCAATTACTAGAAAGAATTATAAAAATATAATGAACAAAGCTGGGAAGGCAACATTTGGAGGAATAAAATAAAAATATAATTACAAATCAGGAAGGAGTGTGGGAGAGGAAGAAGAAAATAGTGTAAGCATGCTAATTTTCTTATTTTTCATGTCTGCAGGTCTAAAGGTACCATCTAAAATGAATCCTAAAGTAGAAGTCTTAAAGTTGTAATGGTAACCATCGGAAGGTCTAAAAGCAATCGCTTTTAGTGATTATTTGGGAGAGGGGAGAATGATCGTGGACAAAGGGAAACTACTTTTTATGTTCTTATAAGCTGAATTTTATTTCCATGTGTAGGTATAATTTTATAAGTAAAAAAAGAAAACATAAGTACTGTTAAAAAAGCAACTTCTGCTTCCTCTGGTCTAGACTGCATACACTTTGCCGTAATCCCTTTTACAGTATAGTTTGCTTTCAACCACATGTGCAAACATCCTGAAAGTACTGCAGTCACATTTAATCCCTCTTTCCAGTTCCCATGGCCTCCACCTTCGCCCTCCAGCCAGGGGGATTTGCTAGTTACACAGGGGAGTGCCCCCGTTTTGTGCTTGTCTACACCACACCTATTCATAACGGGCTGAACATTGCACTTGGCCATATGGTGCATTCTCACCATCTATTCCTCATTACCCTAAATTTATGTGAATGGAAAGGAAGGCCCAAGGCAGTTAGATGCCTTCATCAGAGTCCTACAGTTTAGTGGCTTCATTTGGCAGGTTCCTTTTCTCCACAGTGAAGTATTAAGACAGTTAAGGTAAGATAATATCGTCCCGGGCATCGTCCCTCCTCCCCTTCCAGGAAATGCAGTGCTTCCCCAAATAAGAAGTCGATGCCTCAGGCTCCCACCTTAGAGAACCTCAAGGCTCACGGTCCCCTCATCAGGGGGCAGCATGCAGCCTGGAGAGGGGGGTTTTCTCCCCAGCAATTCAGGGGCAGGGCGGTGTGGGGAAGGAAACCCCCTCTCTTATCTGTCCCTTGAGGTCCCTCGAACTGTACTCTGCAGAGAGTAAAGGATGTGCCCCCAGGTAGGGCCCTGGTGGGAAGGGGAGGGTGGCCTGACCTGCCAGCTTTACACACGTATTCTATTTAATTCTCATTAACACACAATCGGTATGAAACAGCTGTAACTGTCTTCATTTTCAGATGAAACAGTCTCAGTGCAGTTAAGGAATATGCCAGAGATCACCTTTTCCCTCCTGCTCTCCCGACCCGGCCCCCAGCAAGGTGTGGCCGGTCCTTGAGCTGTTCCTTCCTCTGTCAGGCCTCCTGGCTGCTGGGAATGACGCTCCCGGGAGGGAGAGGACAGGGTCCACATGAGCTCAGAGCCTCTGGTGGGAAGTGTGGCCTCCCTGCTCCTGCTGATGTGCGGAGCTCACGTTGCTCTCTTCCGCACCATCTTTTTCTGCAGGGCACATCCGGGAGCTGCGCCTGAGCGGAGGCCCACAGGGGCCACAGGCCAGCTGGCAAGGTGGCTGCTGAAGTGTGGAGCCAGCCCCACCTGCAGTCCCCCCCGCCGCCCACCTGCTTCCACTGTAACTGAAAGCTGCTGTCTGGAGGGGGGTGTGCCAGAGCAAAGGGGCCCCAGGACGGCCGTGGAAGCGTTGGGCTCTGCACCCTGTGGCAGAGGACCCGGGACCCGAGGAATGGCCCTGGGACGTGGAAGAGGGTGCTTCCCTTCCTATTCATCATCTCATCCGTCTTGGCAGGAGCTTGGCGGGAGGGAGGCTCCTCCGCACGGAGTCATCTGACCTTGACCAAGTTCACACCTCCAAGAACGGAAGCTTGGCCACCCTGCTCTTTCTGCTCCACCACCTTGCCTCTCGGTGCTGTTCTCAGGGGGAGCACTGCTAACCTCACCCAGCCCTTCTGAACCCACCAACCTCAGCCTCCCAGGCCTCGGGGTCCCTCTCCCCTCTTCCAGAGTCAAGCATGGCAACATCTCACTCAGCATCTCCTCCAGCTCAAGAAGAGGACCTGCATAGCTGTCTGGCAGTGACTGGCTGCAGGGCGACCTCTTTGGGGCACAAGCATCTGGCCAGGCTGGGGGCGGTAAGGCTCACTGATGAGACAGCCTTCCCTACCCAGCCCCCATGTGGCTGCAGCCGGGCAGGCAGTTTGCTCAATGTGAGCCGGGCGGGCATTCCTGCCACCAGTGATCGTTCTGACTGGGGGCCTGACCCAGTGACCCACAGTGACCTAATCACAGTCACTTCCCACGTCCCATCCAGTCCACATTTTGTTGGTCCAAGTGTTCACTGATCCAAATGGAGACGGAGAGTAGAGAGCATCTCTGTCTGTGAGGCTGGACCTCACACGAGGGAGGACACTCTGGAGCTGTGCAGGACCGTGTTCTGCTGTGAGTGCTGTGAGCCTGGGAGGGAGCTGGCCAGAGTCTGACATGTGGAAAGATGCAGAGAGCAGGGAGCAAGGGGCCAGCACCTCCTGCTCACGTAGGCCAAGCCAGTCACTTGTTTTCTGTGCCTCCCACCAAAAACCTACCCAGTAAGGCATGTAGGAGAAGCACCAAGAGTCCAGCTAGCTGGGAGAGGGGAGATGGGGTGTTGAGGACACACCTCCTGTCCAGACCCTTCCTGAGTCTTTGCTAAGGACAGCAAAGAACAGGCTTGTGTCCAGAAACTGTCTTCATCCTCTGCCCCAGCCTCCCTCCAAGATGTCGAAGCCACGGTGCCCAGACATCAGAGCCAGTGTGCGCTGTCCTCATTTAGCATTTGCTCAGGGAGTCAGTCCTAGTTCTCAGCCTGAGGGTGCATATCAGAGCCTTGGGTGCTGCTGTGTCTACTTCATTCTCCTGGTCACCACCCGGGAATGCTGAACACATCTGCATCCAGCGCTTCCCATGAAACCTGCGCTGGGAACGCTGGCCTCCTGCACATTCCCGGTGGGCCTCCACCACCCTTCCCTCAGGGTGTCTCCCCCTTCCTGCCCATCTGCTTCTTGGCCCCCCTCCAGCGCCACGTCCCGGCACTCTCTGTCCTCTCGGTGATGGGGGAGGTGTTCCTGACTACTTCAAGGTGCTTAGTGCTTTATTCTCAGGTGGCCTAGATACTCTCCCATGTTTTCTCCTAGGAGCATTATAGTTTTAGCTTTTTCATTTCAATCTAAGAAACACCTTGATTTTGTGTGTGTGGTGTGAGGTGGGAATTGAGACTGATTTATTTTCATCATGGAGATCCATGTTGTTTCAGCACCATTCCTTGAAAAGGCTTTGTGTCTCATGAATCTTTTCAAAAAATCATTTCTTCACCTTCCTTATCGCCAGAAGCTGCAATCCACTCCACTTCCAAGCCTGCTTCTCCCTGATATTCTCACTCTGGTCCCATGAGATCTCCCCCAACGTCAAAAATCTTTAGGGAGGATCTAATTTCTATCAGTGCCACGCCAATGGTGTGAAGGCATAAAGGCGCTCGGAATTAAACTGAAGTTTCAGCTGTCTATTCCTACTTCCCCAAAATAAAACCGTTTTGGCGTGACAGGTGTGTGGCTGTGCATGGTAGCTGAGATCTGTATGGGGTGTGTGTGATGTCTGTGACCTCCCCAAAGACAGACTGGATCTTATCACCCCAGGCATCTTGCACAGTGTCAGTCATATGATAGTGCTGAGGAGATGGAGGTGGAATAAATGGAAGTGTCAATCGTGAGAGGCCTTAACCAATGTCTTACAGAAGCTCACATCCACAGCGATTCAGTATCTTCTCATCCACCAAAGATAAGTAAGCTTACATTTGCAGCGACATGGATGGAACTAGAGATTATCATACTAAGTGAAGTAAGTCAGAAAGAGAAAGATAAATACCATATGATATCACTTATATGTGGAATCTAAAATATGACACAAATGAACCTACCTAGGAAACAGAAACAGACTTACAGACACAGAGAACAGACTTGTGATTGCCAAGGGGGAGGGGAGTGGGGGTGGGATGGATTGGGAGTTTGGAATTGGCAAATGCAAACTATTATATAAGGAATGGATAAACAAGGTCCTACTGTATAACACAGGGAACTATATTCAATATCCTGTGATAAACCATAATGGAAAAGAATATTAAAAAAGTATATATATATATGTACAACTGAATCGCTTTGCTGTACAGCAGAAATTAATACAACATTGTATTGTTGTATTAATCAACTATTCTTCAATGAAAAAAATTTTTTGAAAAAGAAAGATAAGTAAGCTTAGCCTAAAAGTTGTTGAAAGGTTTGAAAGCTCCTTGGGGAAGGCATTCTTACCTATTATTTGTGCTTGCAGAACCCAGCTTAGGACTTGGTCCTGGCAAATCATTAAGCTGATTGAAGTGAGTTGAAAAGCCTGCATTTAACTGAATGGTAGCTTATGACTCTTCTTTATCTTTTTTGATGGGCTCCTTTTGAGTTTTATGTCAGTCCTGCCAACTGGAGTTGTAGATTCCAACCTCCAGGTATTTTTGAAAATTAGTAAAGTATTTGGCCACTTGTAGTTTTCCAATCTTCTCTCCCTTCTCCAAGTCTCCCCTTGTCACCAGCCATAGCTAGCATTGTTCCTGTGGGCTCCAGGTGTCCTGTGGAAGTATTTTCCAGTTGCTCCAGGACTCATACCCTTCATCTCTGAGGAAATACAATTTGCTGGTTGGATTCCCTCTGTTTTTCTGGAGTTCATCATAATCCTCACAGGGAATGTGTAAATACAGCTAGTTCCAAGGAAGTTGCTTTCTCTCCAGGGTTAAAAAAAAAAAAAATCCCCCTGCTATGTAAATAGTCTTCCTTCTTCTTGATCCCAAACTTGGTGTAAAAAATACACTGTAATAATGGAATAGGAGAGTGTTTAGGATGAATTAAGTAAAAAAAAAAAAAAAAAAAAAAAAAAAAAGAACAGGTTATGAAGTAGAATTTGTGGCATGATTTTAAATTTATTAAGAAAAAATTAAGATCAAAGAAATATACTTTGGTAAACATGGAAAAAAAGAATGTAATGCTGTTCTCAGCATAGCTATTGCTTAGCTGTTTAGGGTAATTAGAGTATTAATAATTTTTATTTTATTCTCTATTTCTTATACTTTTTTATCATGCATAAAATTAACATGAATTATTTTAAAAGTCAGAAAAATAGCATTAACTTTTTGTGTGCATTGTTTGGAGTGTAGATTATGTCTCTGAAGAGAGTATGGCAGAGACTGGTAGCCTACCAAAATGCATTTGCCCTAATAATAGGTTAAGGCTGACACATGACTGGACTGCATGTCCCAGCCTTTCTTTTTTTTTTTTTTTTTTTTTTCCGGTACGCGGGCCTCTCACCGCCGTGGCCTCTCCCTCCGCAGAGCACAGGCTCCGGACGCGCAGGCTCAGCGGCCATGGCTCACGGGCCCAGCCGCTCCGCGGCATGTGGGATCTTCCCGGACCGGGGCACGAACCCGTGTTCCCTGCATCAGCAGGCGGACTCTCAACCACTGCGCCACCAGGGAAGCCCTGTCCCAGCCTTTCTTGACATTAGATATGGCCATGCACTTAAAATGGAATGTGAGCCAGAGATACGTGCCACCTAGAGGGTGGGCTTTTATGTGTGGAGATGTGCTTTGTGCTCTCCCTTTCTCCTTTTGCTGACTGGATGCAGATGACAACAACACTCTAAGGGACAAAGGAGTTTGTGTTCCTGAATTATTATATTGGGCGAATCACCTGCCTACTTGAACAGTTGTAGGAAATCATCCTAACACAAGTTTGCCTTATTCATCTCTGTTTCTCTAGGATCTAGCTGGGATCTGGCCCAGAATAGATGCTCAGTGTGAGTTTGTTAATTAGAACTGAACTCTGACTTTCCTGACATCTTCGTCACAAAGCTATAAATAAAATACCACAATTTTGTTATTACTTAGTTAATAAAGTATGATTTCATATAAAATGTGAAAAGCTTGCAACAGCATGTTTCCATTCACTCCTTCATCTTTTGTGCAATCGTTGTCATATATGTTTCATCTACAACGTATATGAACTGGGGATGGTATAAACTCCAAAGTACAGTGTTACACTTTTTGCTTTAAGTAGTTATAGTCTTTTGAAGAAATTAAGATAAGAAAAAGTACATAGTTTGTTTATATTTGATCACATATTAGCCATTAATAGTGTCCTTCTTTCCTTTCTGTAGATTCATGTTACCATCTGGAGTCTAGCCTCAAAAACTTCCTTTAGAATTTCTTGTAGTGCAAGTCTTCTGGAGATGAATGATGTCAGCTGTCATTAATCTGCAAATAACTTTGTTTCATCCTCAGTTTTTCAAGGATAATTGGGTTAACAATTCTTTTTCTTCTAGTATGCTAGAGATATCTTTCCATTGTCTTATGATTTCCATTGTTTCTGATAAAACATCTGCCTAATTTTGTTTTTGTTCCCCAATATGTAATTTCTTTTCTCTTACTGTTAAGATAATTTTTTATTTCTGATTTTCAGGAGCTTGACCATGATCTGCCTAAGTGTGGTTTTCTATCCATTTTGTTCTTCCTGGGGTTTACTAAGCTTATTTTATCTGCAATTTGCTGTTTCTCAACAAATTTTAAAATTTTTCTTCAAATATTTTTTTTCTGTTCTCTTCTCTCTCTTCTTTCTCTCTGGGACTCCAGATACACATATATTATACCATTTGATATCGTCCCAAAGGTGACTGAGTGTGTGTTTGTTTTTCTTCAATCTTTTATCTCTCTGTCCTTCAGATTGAATAATTTCTGTTCATCAATCTTCAAGTTCATTAACTTTTTTCTTTTTTAATTTGCACTCACTGATCTGCTGTTTGGCTATTAGTAAAATTTTCATTGCAGATATGCTTTTCACTTCCAGAATTTACATCCAAATCTTCTTATACTTTCCATTTACTTCCTGAAATTTCCCACCTTTCAATTATAATGGCTCTCTCTTCTTTTAGGTCCTTGAATATATTTCCAATAGCTGCTTTACAGTCCTTCTGTGATAATTCCAACATCTGGTTCATCTTGGGATATATTCCTATGGATAGGTATTTTTCTTCTTATGAGTCACATTTTTCTGTTCTTTCAGATTTCTACTAATTTTAGTTGTATGCTGGACAGCGTGGATGCCACACTGAAGGGATGCTGCATTATGTTTTCTTCCTTTAAAGGATGATGTGTTTTTTCCTGGTTGACAGTTACATTACTGGAATATCCTTTTGGTTCTGCCAGGCTTTTATTCTTTGTTAGGGCTGTTTTGTTTCAAGTTTGAACTTGTTCTAGTTCATGGCTCCTACTCTAGGCTGTAGTTCTTATTTCTCAGGTTTGGCTTTTCTGGGGTGTAAGATGAAATCCCAAGATGCTCAGGGAGGTCTCTCCACTCTGGATGGTGTGGAACTCTAACACTGTGAACAGTGCCCAATCTCTATTACCTCAGTTCTCAGCCTTGGAGCAGGTGATCTCTGCTAGGTTTCTTGGGGTCTTACCCCATGCATGTATAGGCAACCCTCGGCCAAGGACACACACGATGAATTCCCACAAAACACACCCTTCTCAGGTCCCTGCCCTGAAAATTCTGGCCTCTTAAGAAACTTGGAACTCTCTGACTTACACCTTTTTAGTTCAAGGATATTACTGCCCCTGGGGCTCCACCTCCCTGTACCATGGCAGGAAAACACCTATAAGAAGAAAGCCAGGGCAGCTGTGGGGCTCACCTTGTGTGTTTTTCTTATCTCAAGGATCAGTCTTATGATGCCTGCTACTCAATGCCTGAAAACAATTGTCTCATATATTTGTCTTTTTTAGAGTTTCCTTCAGTGGGAGGTTATCTCCTGTCATAACTGGAAGCAGAAGTATAATTGCTATTTTTAGATATTTAAAAAAAATTACAGAATCTCACATTTCCCCTCAACAAAAATATATATTTACATGAGCAGTTCATAGTTTTCCTGGCAGCTTCAGTGTCTTAGCATGGTCAACTCTCTCAATAATAATAAATCACATTTGTACAGACATTTTTAGCATTTAAAAATCCTCTTGCAAATATTGATTTGTTCCTTACAACATTGCATTTGTCTCATTCTACAGATAAGAACCAGACTTAAAGATGTTAATTCCTTTTGGGCAGTAATGAGAATTGCAACCCAGATTTTCCACCCAGGAGTGCAGACTCCGCTAACCTATCATTTTAGTCAACAAATCAGGTACCTCCCTAGGACGAGTCTTGCACCATATGCTGAGAAAATTAACATATTTCTCCATAATGGTACACACTATAGTACAATGGTGCTGGAATACAGTATAACCAGGAGCTTAATTTGTTGCTGTAAAAAAATTGGAGCCCCTTCTGGCTTGACAAGGTGATACTTGCACACACCTCTTGCATGTCTCAAGGTGGTCTGTGTGCAGAACCCTTCCAGTTTCCATGCTAGCTTCTTTTCTACCCATGAACGGTCGACTGAGAAAGGAGAATTTGATCAGGGATGTTGGTACCTCTGACTACTGTTGGGGAGTGGGTGTGGGGTCAACATGGGCATGTGACGAGGTCTTAAGCTGGACAGGTCTCCTAGGTTGACTGCTATCTACTGGCAAGTTTGCACTGGCAAGAGTTGAGATATTACTACGAATGTTTTCATCCTTTGAATCAGTCTCAGAGCCTTTTGCCTCCCATAAAAGATGATGGTGCTTCTCACTTATAATTACTCATAAACAGTCAGTTGGTCGCGCGCTAGAAACAGGTGCTGAGCTAGCTTTAAGGATCAGGCGTTTGTGCTAACCACTGCTCTTGCTCGTGTGGCACAGGGAGATACTGTGTTTGAGTGGACATGCTGGCTGGTCCTACATGGATGATGCTGTGCAGAGAGGATATGAAATGATTCAACCTAATAAGCCCAAAGGAGCAAGAATCTTGATGCTGAATTCCAGAGAACTTCATTCTGTTACTTAAACTTTTCTTTCATCATCACTTTAATGTTACCCACTGATCTTAAGGGACTCCTTTCTCTTTTTTTTGTTGTTATTGCTTTTTTTTCCTTTTTTAAATTGAAGTATAGTTGATTTACAATATCGTGTTAGTTTCAGGTGTACAGCACAGCAATTCATTTATATATATACACATATATGTATACACATATATAGAGACATATATCTTCTTTTTCAGATTCTTTTCCCTTATAGCTTATCACAAAGTATCGAGTATAGTTCCCTGTGCTTTACCAGAGGCTCAGAGAGGAGAGGTGAAGCCAAGGGAAGGAGGAAAGTCCAGCCAGATAGTCCAGGGCTGAGTGAACTCTGCGTCCACTCTTACTAGTTTTCCCTCTTTGCCCTTAGCCCCACCCAGCACTGCTTGACCATACTGCCCTAAGCGGCTTTTCTACAGGGCCCGGGTCACCCACCAGAACTCAGGCAGCTCTGCTGATGGCTGGGAAGTGGGCAGAATCAGGCATCTGTCGACTCTCCACTTCTGCTTTCTCCAGGAAATGAGCAGAAACCCAGCTCAAGTGATTCATAGTGAAACATCGTTAAAGACTGAAGATTCTGGGCTCGATCGTCTTCCCCTAAGCCTGAGGGTCTGTGGCTGGTTATGGGGGCGCCCATGCCATCTGACGTCTCTAGGCCCTGACGGACATACTCCAGGTAGGTCACCTTGCTCTTGGCCATGCTAGGTCAGCCCAGAGGTGGGCATGGGGGTCCTGTCTTCCAGGGCAGGCTGATTGGCCGCCTCCTGGAAAGCTGAGCATGGGAGCACATGTGACCACCAGTGCCTGATCTGGGTTTGTGCGTGTGGGAGAGGAGGTAAGCTGAGGAGCAGGAAGTATGTGCAGGGCAGGTGGCACATGTGCTCAGGGCCACTCCGATGTCTGGGTCTGCTGGGGTATCCCACTCTTGGGGTGTCTCAGTGTCGGGGTGTTTGTCACTGTTGGGCTTTGCTGAGCCAGGCCAGGCTCTGGCACTGTTCCTCATCCTCCTACTTCAGGTCAAGCCCTTTCTCATGGTTCTGTTAAGGAAGGTGACCTGCCACACCTAGGAGAGGCTGGACACGGGCCCGTGTCTGCCAACTGTCCAGGGGTGGAGAGAGGGGCTGGCCGTGAGACTCCCCTGCCCACCCCCCACGTGGGCCTCTGAAGGGTCCCAAACAGAAGGGAGCACTTCAGACTGGTCACCAAGAGATCTGGCTCCTTCCTGGCCCTGTGGTCACTGCTGGGCATCTGGTAAGTAGGTACCCCTTGGGGCCATCCTTTCCTCGTCCGAATTACTACATCAAACCTTAGCAACATCAATATTTTTGAATTAGCAGGCCCACTGGTTTCAAGAATTAGCTCTTTTCTCCCTGCCTAATATTGCACCTTATGGAACACAGAACCAATCCTTCGTCCCAACCTCTCTGAAGCATGAGGAGCTAATCTGGTAACTAAGGAGTTCGTGTGTTACCTTTTCCATGGAAAGTTTCAATTTTAATATGATTTTCTGCATAGTCATCCATTTAATTGTTCAACAAACATTTATTAAGAGCCACTTCCTGCCAGGCACTGCTAAAGACAGCCGGGTCAGTGGTCAGGGGAGGGTGGCGCCCAGTGCCACAGGCTCCAGTGGGCTGGAGAGCAGAGGGTAAGGAGTAGGGGTCAGGAAGCCCGGGAGAGCACATGTCTTCTGAGTGGAGGCCTGAAGGAAGGGAGGGCCTGAGCCATGTGCGTTTCTGAGAAGCTTTCTTGGCAGGGGGAACTGAGAGGGTCAAGGTGCAGAGGAGGAGGCCTGGTGGAGACCAGGGTGGCAGAGAAGGCTGAGGAGTGTGCCAGGTGACCTGGCCAGAGAGGGCTGGGGTTGAGTCAGGTCAGGGAGGGCCTTCCTGTCCAGTGTGAGGACCTGGGCTGTAGTCCCCCAGACTTGGGAAGTTTTGAAATATTGAGTAGATAGAGAAGAAAATTTAGAAAAAACGTATAGGGTATAAGGAATAAAAATTGCATAAGCCCTGTGTGCTGTCACCTCAGTGTTGTTTTAAAGATCGTCAGCATCTTTGAAGTCATCTGTGTGCTCATCCTTCTCTGTCTCTTCAGAGCTGTTGATATGAATTTTGGGTTTACTGTTCTTTTGCCTTTCCTTATAGTTCAACCTTGTATATTTAAATTGCTAAATATGTTATTTGGTTTTGCATGGTTTTGACCTTTGTAAATAGCAATTAAATATTCTTTTAAGACTTGCTCAATGGCCTCAAAATTGTTTCTGATATTCCTTCATATTGTTGCATGTGTCTCTAATTCATTCACGTTTATTGCTGGATAGTATTCTGTTATCCATGAATATACCTCAGTATTCTCTCCCAATATACTGCCAGTGGGCACTTGGGATATTTCTAGGTTTTGTTTTGTTTCGTTTTCCTATTATGAGCTGCTAGGTGCTGTTAGCACTTGTAAGTGCTAGTGGAGCTCTCCTTGCACATATATCCTGGGGCGTGTGTGCAAGAATTCCCTAGGGTGTATATATCCTAGAAGTAGAATTGGTAGGTAGTAGGGTATATAAATCTTCAGGCTTATTGGATGATATCAAAACTTTTTCCAAGCCAATCGTACCACGTTACCCACTCATCAGCAATATGTAAAAGTTTCCCTTGCTCTACCTCTTCACCAACATTTGATCTTGTTAGAGTTTTATACCAACTCAGTGCAAATGAAAAGCCATCTATGTTTTGAATTTGTAGTTTTTGAATTACTAAGGTTGGGCATCTGTTTATATGCTTATCGGTCACTCTAAATTCTTTTTCCTCTTCAAATCTTTTTCTCTATGGGGCATCTGTCTTTTATCCTATTGGTTTTCTGTAATTCGGTACATATTCAGATGTTAATTCTTTGTTTTTTATGTATGTTATAAATACTTTTCTCTTATTTGTGCCTTGTCTCCTTATGTTATTTGTGATTTCTATTAATGATTGAATTTCTCAGTTTCAAACAAGCTTAATTTACCCATATGTTCTCTTATGATATACACTTGTGTATTGTCTAAGAGATTCTCCTCCACTATAAAGTCATAAAATTATTCTCTTACATTATTAAATTTTAAAAAATAATTTTGCCCTTCATATTTAGTCTTTAATCCTACTTAGTAATGATTTTCCTATATGGTGTGAGGTAGCAGGTCATGTTTTATTTTATTTTGTTCTTTCCATATGGATAACCAAGAGTCTTAGCTCCACAAATCAAAAAGGCCATTCTTTAGCCACTAATCTACAACTCTGTTGTAAATCTGTTTAGTGGGTCTGTTCCTTGGCTCTCTTCTGTCAATGTGTTTCTCCCTTTGCCAACACTAAATAATATTATTAACTAGAGGCTTATAATAAATTTTGGTATCTGGAAAGAGTCTCCTCATTTTTTTCTTCTTCTTTCATTCTGGCTTGACATCCTTGGTTCCTTCTTACTTAATATAGATTTTAGAATCAGCTTATCAGGTTCAACAAAACAGGTATGTTCAGATTTTATTAGAAATATGATTTGAAGAGAAGGGATATCTTTAGGAACATGACTCTGCCAATTCACGAACATTGTTTGTTTCCTTATTTATTTAGGTCTTCATTAAAATATCTAAATAAAATTTTATAATTTTCTTTATAAAATTAGTGTACACTTTGCCTAGATTTATTCTTAAACGGTTTATTTTTATATCATTGCCACTGTTTTTAAAAATATGTTTTTTTGACTCTTGCTGCCATATGCTCCCATTTTAAAGAAAAATCACTTTCTATGGGTATCAAAGGGAGAAGAAAGACTAGCAGTTAAGAGGCTGTTGTAATAATCCAGGCTGGAGGTGATGGTGGCTGGCCCCAAATTGATAGTAACAGAAATAATGAGAGGTGGTCAGAGTGGTGAGATCCTAGATATTTCTGAGAGGGATTTGACAGTGTTGCAAGCGTTGGGTGTGGGAGAGAGAAATTTAAGATGATTCCAGAGCAACACAGAGACTGGAACTGTCATTTACTCAGCTGGGTCAAGGGTGGAAGGAACTTATTTGCAAGGTGGTGATTATTCCAGAATATCGATGTGGACATATGTAAAGGTGGAGATGCCTATTAGACATCAAGCGGAGGAATGAATTCTTGGCACGCCCCGCCCCCCCCCCCAGGTGGCCTTCATGGTAGAAAAGCAAGGCGGCGTGGCCCCTTGGGGGAGGGGGTGTTGTTACACAAAACAAACTGAAACACCGGAGTTTGGCGCAGAGAAAGGTTTATCAATCGAGGAGGCGCCGACTCAGAAGATAGGAGGCCTAAGCTCATCTCAAATCTATCTTGCTACTGGCTGGGGCACAAGGTTTTTAAAGGCAAAAGGGATAGGGTCGTAGCATATGTGATCAGTTCATGGACCTTCTTCTGATCAGTTGGTGGTACGGTAACGGTGATGTTTTGGGAATCTCAATCATCAACCTTCTGGTTCCAACCAGTCTGGGGTCTACGTGCTTGTGCTCAGCGTGTAGTCACCATCCTCTACCTGGGTGGGGGTCTTAGTTTCTACAGAACAACTCAAAGATAAGCATCAGATGTTATCTATTTCCCTTCAGGAGGAACTAGGAGTCCTGTGACTCTCCTGTCCTAATCATTAACTGCTTGAGTCTGCTCTTTGGAACACAGACTAAAGCTTTTTTTTCCCCCTATAAGTAAGAAATGGGGGGCGTGGAGGGTCTTTTTCACCCGGGAGGGCCCCATAGGGTCGCGCTCAGTTTCAATTTCCCCTTTCATTTGTTACTCTTCAATCCTGAGGGGAACAGGTGCTGGACAAGATCTTTCTTATTCTCTTTCGAATGAAGTTTTGGATAGAGGGGTTAAAATTCAGCAGAGGAACTCGATTTTACTGGGACCTGGTTTCAGGAGTGGAGATATTTTGTGCAGAAGGGGAAGCAGGAAGATGAGCTCCTCAGAGGTCCTTGAACCACACTGTAGAGTTCACACCAATTTTATTTATAACTAGGGCCTTGCTTTGGTTGTCTCCCTCCAAGGGCTTCAAACCATCAAAATGCACCTGCATTTTGCATGGGAAATGATGTCTCCAGGCAACATTTCTAAGCCCTCTGCACACCTGTTAAACACTTAAGTCTCAAAGTCCAGATCTGCGTTATCCAATACAATAGCTTATAGCCATCCCTGAAAAGTGGCCAGTCTGAACTGAGATGTGCTGTAAGTTGTAAAATGCACCTCGGATTTCAAAGATATTACAAACAAACAACAAAAGAAATATAAACTATCTTATCTCATTAATACTTGAAAATATTGATTACATATTAAAATAATATTTTGATATATTGGCTTAAATAAAATATATTTTTAAATATATTTAAACAGATAGATTTACCTAATTTAACCTATTTATTCTTACTTTCTAAATGTGGCTGCCCCCAAATTTAAAATTACACACGTGGCTTGAATTTGTGGCTAGTTTTATATTTCTGCTGGGAAGCACCCTTCAGAGAAATGATGCTTCTTGTTCCATGGCTAAGGCTTTTGTGAGGAACATGGTTCAAGAAGGATGGGAAGTTAGAGAAGTGAAAAGTCACTTGTCCTACATAATTCCAAGAAGAAAGAAAGGATGGAGGATAAGAAGAATGGATATAGTGCTTACAACAAGCTGTACACTAGATAGGGCACTGGTATTTGCAATCTCATTTGATCCCCACAGTGAGATCAGTTTCATCACTCTCACTTTACAGATGAGAAAATGGAGGCTCAGAGAGGTAAGGTCCTTTGCCCTCCGACAGTAAGTGCTTTGTCTGGGATTCGAGCCTGGTTCCACCTGATAAGTCTGCATGCTTTGCATTAGGAACACTACCACTGAAAAGCTGATGGAACACTTCTGGAGAGATGTAGTCAACATTTGGCAGGAGTGTGAAAACTGCTCTTCCCTTTTGGCCAATGGTTAATCCTTTTTTTGAGAATTCATCTTCATAGATAATTCACAGCAAACAAAAAGATTGCATGGGGATCCTTTCTCCCAGCATTGCCCATAACAGCAGTGGAGATGCCCAGAGCATCCCATTAATAGGGAGTAAGAGAGTCAGTTACGGGGATTCGACCAAGAGGATGCTTCTTGGTCATTAAATCTGATAATTTAAGGAAAAGAGCAACATAGAATGCATTTATGGTATGATGATGGATGATTAATGCATTAAAACTTTGTACATCAATTACAAGTAAAATATACTTGGATGGAAAAGTAGTATGCAAAAAAAAAAAGGGCAGGAAACACTTGTTGATTTTTGTATTTTCAATAATAAGAAAATTACCAAGCAGCACTCCAATATCAGATTTTTAAAAGATATACACAAAATATAAAGAGTTATACAGTCAAAGATGAAAAAAGATACTCACACATGAAGAAATTGTGTTATAGAGTGGTCAGAGCATATCGGGAGTTAATGATGTTGAAACCTCCAGTGAGCCCCCAGAGATTTCACTCCTCCCAGGTATTTGGAGGGTGAGGAATAGGGTGGGAGAGTCTCAGCATCTGGAGACCTTCATACAGAGACATAGCCTCTGCCCACACTCTCCACCCTACTTCCACCCCGCATCCCTCACAGTGGCACAAAACCATCTGCGGTTCAGCCTCACCTCTCTGTGTCTTTGCATGCCCTCCCCCCTGGAGCAATTCTCTCTAGCCCATCCACAATCTTTCTTCACCTCCCCTCAGGCTCCCTCTCCAAAGTCCCTGCTTCTGTGAACCCTCTCTTACTATCTCCCACCCTCACCCCACCCCACCTCATCCGCAATTACCAGCTCCTTCCTCCCTCTTCCCTCTGCTCCTTCCCCTTAGTGCTGGATTCCTGCTCCAAAGGTTGTATTTCAGGCATTGTATTACAGCATCCTTTTTCCTGCCTCCTGTCCCCTGCAGGCTGTGAGTGCCTGAGGGCAGGGCTGGCCCTCTGGGCAGGCTCAGCACCTACCAGAGGGTCTCTGTACGCCATCTGTGACACTCCCTGCTGAGAGCCCCACAGGGACTCCCAGGATACTGCACGGGATGAGGGCCATGTCCATTACTGGCATTCATGGTCCTTTCCCAACACACATCCTCACCCCATCCCTGCTCCCTGTGCTCCAGCCTTGAATCCCACCTTTGTCTCTGAACACACGTGCTACCTGGACTGTTCGTCTGCTTCGCTTTGGGGACACCTCCTCCTCATCTCCCAGTGCCCATCCTGGGTGCAGTCTTTTCTGAGAAGCCCTTCCAGACCACCACTCCCCTTTCTGGGCTGGGCCATGAGCCTTCTCTGTGCCCCACAGCCAGGCACCTCCATGCCCAGCACCTACCCCACTGTGTCTGTTTCCTCAAGTCCAGGGTGTGGATCAGGGGCAATTCTGCTCCTTACATGTTTAATAATCAAATGGCCACAACACAGAGAAAGCTGAGTAAAGCCGCAGCTCTGGTGGCTAGCCTGGAGGGTGAGTGATTAACGCTGGGTGTGCTGCTGGTGTCAGCCCAGGAGTGACTGGCCAGCTACTGCCCACCTTGTGCCGGGGCTAATGAACGCTGGACCCCATGGCTCCCAGAGAGCAGCTCTTTCCTGGGGGGATGGCGAAACCACAGGGTCCTGCTCTGGGCCTGCTTGCCTGCAATGTGAGGGGGCCATGGCAGGCCTTGTGCTAAACATCTCACAGCCAGGGGTCAGCAACAACTCTGCAAGGCCAGCCAGGGAACCCCTGTAGAGCTGCTGGCAGTAAGAGTTTCCAGCTAGTACCTGAGGTGCCCCTGAGGTCTGTTTTTACCACTGTTGACCACTGTGTCAAGCCAGCCTGCAGTGGTAAAAGGGGGTGGGGGGCTTTGGAGTCAGAAAAGTCTGCATCTGACCTTGATTCTGACACATCAGCAGTTTGATTTCAGATAAGTTACCTATTTTCTCTGAATCTCAATTTCTCTGAGTCTTGCTTTCCCCGTCTGTATAATGGGCATAATAATACCTACGTTACAAGTTTTCTAAGATTAGAGAACACCGATGGCCTGTTAGTGATGCTCATTCCATGATGGCCATTCTTACTTAGGAATCATTTCTTTACGTTCCAGTGGAGGCCAAGCCACGGATTAACTCCCTCGCTGGGAGCTCCTGATTATGGGAGCTGGGCTGCATGTTACCTGTGCTGTCACCAGCCCATGTCTTTTGTGACAGTGGTAGCTCAGTTGCAGCTAAGCTTTGAGGGTCTGGCCAGGGGAACTGCTCCCTGGCCATTTTTGGCAATGTGGAAGTCGGTACACATACCGAGATATAAAACTGGGTCCCTTCCCCAGGACACCATGAGTTCCTATATTTTGTTGCTGTTGCAAAAACCACAGAGGTGTGTGCCAGCCAGGAGTGCACGGACTGAAATCAGAAAAAGGAAGTGAGGAGGGCCGTGGGAGGTGTTGCCCCACCTGCCTGGTTCCCGCCAGTCAAGTCCCCATCTTAGTCTTCAGGGGAATTCCTGAACTTCTGGAAACAACCTGAGCTGCCTCCTTTTCCTCTTGGGTCATTTGAGGCAGGATGTAGGGCCCCGGCATCTGCTGTTCTCTGCCTGCGGGCACTCTGAGCCCTCGGCTGATGTAAGAGGTGGTGTCACTTGCTAACTGGAGGGGCTTGGGGCTGCACCAAGGTGATCGCTGGTCCTTGCCCTAGAGCTGGGTGTCAAGGCTCTCAGGGCACCTCTGGCTCTGCTCACCCCTCCACCCTCCCAGCCACTGTCTGCAGAGCTTCTATTTTCCCACCTGCCCCTCCTGCGGCGTCCCGCTGCACAGGCTCTTGTTTTTGCCCTGGAGCCTCGCTCCTGGGGACAGCATTCCTGCTCCTGGTTTCTACTCTTTATATTTGAGATGACCAAATCCTCACTTCCAGTCCTGTCTCCATGCACTCCTGGGCCCACACCTCTTAAGGCCTCAATTTGGTCCACTCAGTGTGCTATTGTCCTTTCAAACCAGCTCCTTGTGAAAAAACCCGAGATTGGACAGACTCAGTGGACAGGCCAGCAGGGACGTGATGCAGAAGAGAAGCCAAGGACTCCGGAACACATCCACAGAGGGC
Organism: Globicephala melas; assembly: GCF_963455315.2. NCBI lineage: Eukaryota > Metazoa > Chordata > Mammalia > Artiodactyla > Delphinidae > Globicephala > Globicephala melas. The sequence goes on along the minus strand of NC_083329.1, from coordinate 46,615,110 downwards.
CTTGCAGGCTGACATTCCCTCAGGAAGTGCAGGTAGATTTCAAGAGCGTCGAGGCAGCAAATGCACAATGGGGTGGGGGGGGGCACGTACGATGGCTGAAGGTGCCACTGTGCGGCCCTGGACGTGGCCTCACATATATTCACATGCTTAATTCTTCCCACAACCTTGCGAGGAAGATTTTGTTCCCATTTTACAGCTGCAGACACTGAGGCTCTGAGAGCCTAAGTCAATAAGACTGCAGGTTAGAAAGAGAGCTCGGATTTGAAACAGATCTGTCTGATGCTGCTCTGGGTCAGCCTGCCCTGGGTGGGGAGGGGTTGAGACAGGTCTAGCCAAGTAGTCTAGGCTCAGGGTTGTGGTGTTATCTTACTATCAAGGCCAGAGGCTGCCACACATCCTAGACTCATAGGGCCCATTTCCAGATGCGCTGAGCTGGCCTGCTGGTGAGCTTGGCACTCTTGGGACCTGCCCAGCTCACAGTTAACCCAGGGCCTGCTGTCTGGCCTTCAGACCACAGGGTTTCCTGGGAAGCAGGAGAGACCTAAAGTTAGTCCCTCACTCTCTCCCTAACCAGGACCGTGACGCTGGATGAGTCACCCACCTCTCAGTTCTCTAGGCGTCGCACACTCTGGGATTCTTTAGCAAGGCACCCTTCCGGGGACTTCCAACATCTTCCCAGGCCCCCACCTCTCCTGGGGACACACAGGCATCACCTGGGGCCTTGCAGAAAACACGCCTGCTTGGGGCCCACCCAGACCAATTAAGTGGTAATCTCTGGGGACCAAGGTGTGCAGCCAGGGCTGGTGAGGATGGCTCTATTTCTAAACTCAAGTGGATTCTTCATCTCTTTGGATTATCTCAGAGGTCCCTTGGCCTCCTTGTTTCCAAGGTGATCCTTCTAACTGCAGTGCTCGTCACCTACGTGTGGGGAGTGCGTCAGGCCCCCGGCTTGTCTTTCCCTGTTCTACGCCTGGCTTATGCCAGCCAGGAATAACCTTTCTAGATCTGTGCTTATCACATTGTTCTCCTTTTCCAGACTTTCAAGATCTCGCCATTATCTAGAGCCCCACGTCTAGCTGTGTCGGCCTATGTGACTCGGCTATAGTGTGACTTCTCATCACGCCTGCACTCAGCCCTCCCCTGTCTGGAGAGTCTGTCTGCTCTCACTGAGCCGGGTGCTGTTCAGGGTCCTCATCTAGCTCTTTAGTCTGGTTTGTGCAGATCAGGTTGGGATGTTAGTGAAACCCCCTCTGAGCAGCAGCCCCAGTAGAAGGAGCAGGGGAGGCAGGGGGACGCTTCACACCGGCATGTTACTGACGACTTCTTTGTCTCGGGACCCATCGTCCACAGTTTCACGCCCACTTTTTCTTCAATGTGTTCTCAGATGCAGAGACAGATAGGAGGGTGCATCTTTTATCCACAACCCCAAGTACGGCTACTCCTGTGCCATGTGCTCCTAAGAAGGTGCAGGCTAACGTGTGCCTGTTGCACGGAGCCACTCAAGCAATGAGGGTGGAATTCGAAGTACGTGGGAAAGGCTGGCTGGTGGAGGGCTCTGCCGGGCTTTTTCCAACATTGCCATGCTGCTAAGCTCAGAAGCGGGGCAGAGGTCTCTCCTGTGCCTCGGCTGTTCAGGAGCTAGATGCAGACCCAGTGGGCACGCCCAGGCTGCAGAGAGCTCCTCCTGCGGTCCTGACACAGGCTCTGCTGTTTCTCCTCTTGCCCCTCCACAGACAGCAAGGGTCGTTTCCACCTTTTTGCTCTTGTAACTAATCATGCTCGTGGGTAGACAAGCATTTTGGACTCTTTCGTGAGGGGTAGCCTTTTACTTTTTATAATTGAGCATCTTGTCTATTATTTCAGCCAATTTGACCCAATGATCATTTAATAAATACAGTCGATGCTTGAAAAACATGGGTTTGAACTGTGTGGGTCCACTCATATGTGGATTTTTTCAGTGTAAATACTACACCATCTATGGTTAGTTGGATCCACGATGCTGAACCATGGATGTGGAGGGCCGAATATAAGTTACACGGGGATTTTCCCCACGTTATTCAAGGGTCAACCGTATAGTATTTTTAATTGGATGGAAAAGTGGATGGGAACTTGGGGTGCAGCCTCCACCCTTGACCAACATGGAGACTGAGGCCTGGGAGGGCCTCCAAGTGAGCCCCTATCTGAGTGTGGCTTCTGTTCATAGGAGATTTGATCCTGGCCCCAACCAGTGACCTTCCGAGGAAGGAGGGGGTGAGCTTAAGGAGGAGCACGTTGGCTTTGCAGTCAGACACACAACGTGCATCGTGGCCATGTGCGGAAGTGACTGACCCTCTCTGAGCCTAGCTTTCAGCACCTGTAAAATACTGCCCCTGTTTGTTTGCGCCCTCACGGGGTGTTGTGTGAAGATAAGGTGAGATGATACAGAGATCAGGATGCAGAGCCATAGTAAAGTAAGCTTTCAGCAAGTGGAGTTATTATACAATTAAACACGTGGGTGTAACCCTTTTGTGCTGGATAGAAACAGGTGAAGGGACTAAACCCTTAGCCTCTAGCTTCTCTACTGGTGCTCTTTCCACCTCAGTATGTTTTTTATGTCAGGTTGATTGACATGTGATTTACAGACAGAATATTTTACCCTTCTTAGTGTGCCCTTCGGACACACGTACACAGTTGTGTGACCACCACCACGGTCAAGATATAGAACATTTCTACCACCCCTTTGCCCTTTGGAGCCACCCTCCTACCTGAAATCCCTGGCAACCACCAACCTATTTTCTGTCCCTATAACTTTGCCTTTTCCAGAATGTCATGTAAATGGGGTAAGGCGGTACGTAGCCTTTTGAGACTGGCTCCTGTCACTCGGCATAAGGGCTTCGAGACCCATCCAGGCTGCCGTGGGTCAGTAGTGTGTTCCTTTTTACTGCAGAGGAGCGTCCCAGTGGATGGAGATACCTGTTTGTTGTTTCATTCACGCCTTGACAAATATTTGGGTTGTTTCCAGGTTTGGGCAGCTGTGAATAGATCTACTATAAACATTCATGTATAGGTTTTTATATGAACATTAAGTTTTTACTTCTCTAGGGTAAATACCCAGGAAGGTAATGGTTGGGTATACGTTTCACTTCCTCAGAAGTTGCCAAACTGTCCTCCCAAGCGGCCGTACCGCTTGCATTCACAGCAGCAAGAGTGACAGTGTGGTTGCTACGCATCCTTGTTAGCACTTACGGATTTTGTTTGTTTTTAAAAGACACTCTGATAGGTGTGTCCTGGTATCTCAGTGTGGCTTTAATCTACATTTCTCTACTGCTAACGTTCTTGTCCCCTCCGTGCTTCTGATTAACTACAGTAGGCTGTGGAGTGAACAGAGCATCCACATCATTGCAACTTCCGCCCACCCCTCCCCCTTTTCACTTGCTTTTTTTAAACTTTTAACTTGTAAGCTCTCTTGTTAGTGTGTAACGGTGGGGAAGAAGGAAGCAAGGCCGAGCCCCACCTTGCACAATGTTTTTGGAAGAAGATCGGTTTGTTATTTTTTTTCTGAGAGAACTGACACAGGAGAAGAGCATTGGATCTGCTGACATACAGCGAGGAACTGACTTTTGAATGGAAAGGAAAACAGGTCATTTACAGCCATACATGGGAAGTTGCTCTTCTGTTCCGTATCATCTGGTTTAGAGGCTCCTCCAGCTCCTGGGCCTGGGGGACCATGCCTGTGATACAGATGGCAAATAGGTATGCCTCTGCGCTGGGCGTGTACAATCCAGAAAGGGTGACGGTCATATACGCAGACAAGAAAAGGGGGGCACTTCAATCTTGAATTTTATCATAGCAACTCTTTGTCACTAGGTCTGAGCTTCCCCACAGAATGCACTGAGTCCCGGGTTTCCTCTGACCTGCCCCGTTGGAGGGTGGCTCCACACAACTTCTTGCTCCGTTTCCTCCAGAATAGCGTCCTTGCATCTTAGCCCCAAGGGCTGCTAAATCACATCTCATATCCTGAGACTTTTACCCATTGGCAGATCGCCCCACAGGAAGTCAGGGATGAGACGGTCAATCAAATGTGGGTTTAGCGCCCGAACATCAGTAACGCAGCTGATTCTTCAGGCTCCAGATGTCGCCCTCCAGGGCAGCAGCTGTGAGCGGGATGGCCTGGATGTTCTGCTTCTGAGATATTACAAAGCAGAGTTTGGACGACGCTATGGATCTGTGCAGGATAGGTGGGTTGGGGGAGAGGATGGGCAGTGATCCCCAACCCCGGGGGGCCCGTATGGCCACTTCCAGCCCCAGTGTCCCAGAGGTCATAGGGAATCCCTCTTCTCAGGTCCCTGCAGACTTGTCACCTGGCACCCAGCGCACAGTGCACAGACAGGGGAGCACCTGGTCCGCACCCCTCACCACACACAACCCACAGGCTCTCAGTCCACTCAGGCACCTCTCCAGCCATTCTGCACTGACTCACTGGCCTGCATCTCTTCTGTGGTCAGTGTGTAAAGCTCAGAGGGTGGAACTGAGATCACCAGGGCCATTTCAATGAGAAGAAACTTAGACTCAGAGAGGGGAAGTAACTTGGTTAAGGCAGTACAGCAGCCAAGCTGGGACTGGACTCCAGTCCTGTGACTCCCATTTTGGCCTGTAGCTCCCCTCCGCCTGGGGGCTGAGTGAGTAGGCAGGTACCTGCACAGCTGCCAGTCTATCGCTGCTGTGTCCAGGCTGCAGAAAGGCAGGGTCTCTAGTCGGCCTGGTTGGGCATGCGGAGGAGCCATGACTAAACTGGGCTACGTGCCACATGCCCTGAGCCTGACCCAAACTGGGAAACAGCTTGCAGGCACAGAGCAGGGCCTTGTCTTTCCCTGGAGACCCCTGGGACCCCTAGCAGCCTCCAGACCTCTCATCCTGCCAAGGCCATCTTTCCCTTCACCCCCCCCCAAACTTCTACTTATCCAAAACACTTTTAGTGTGGTACCTGGCTAAGCCCCTCCTTCTTCCCTGGGCACCAAGCAAGGCCTTTTTTGAGTCCAGCCTCCGGTGTGCAGTGCTGTCTACAGACCCAGGGTAGACTCTACTTTGGCTACTGACTCACAATGGTACCCTGCGCAGGTCACTTCTCTGCTCCGAGCCTTAGTACCATCTGCAGACAAAGGCTGATAGATTTGACATTGTTGGATGGAAGGAAGATTAAGTGAAGGGATGCAGGTAAGTGCCCGTACAAAGGAGGCTCCAATAAATGCCGTCCCAGAGCACTGACTTTATTCCCTGAGGGGTCCCATTATTAGCCCATTTCACAAAAGAGGATGCTGAGGCTGGGACACGTTTTGTCACTTGGTCTAAGCCCGTTGGATTCAAACTGGAACAGCCTGGCTCCAGAGTCTGTGCTGGTGCCTGCACCTGTTTACAGAGGTAAGCAGACACTTTTGGTAACGAGTGAATTAGAATGGTTTCTTCTTGCCATTCTTTATGCAGCCCTGAGAGGCTACTCCCCATGTCCTTCCTTTTACAAACAAAACTGAAGCAGGCCTACAGGACAGGAGAGGGGACGGCCACAGCTTGACATCTGAGACATACAACTTCTCCACGGGATGCACAGATCCCATTTTGTTAGAAATTCTTGTTTTTCAAAAATCCGTCTTTTCAAGGGAACATGATTCAAGCGTCTCACTTCAGTAAACATGGCTTCTTAACTTCAGAGGAGATCTGAGGGGCTCTGATATTTCCCCGAATGTCCAGCTGTGTTCCCTAGGAACACATTTTCACGTCTTGTGACCCAACACTCACTTTGTCTTCTCACCTGCTTCTCCTAGAAACGTGGTGTGTTAGCAGGCCCTCTGATTCATTTTATTGAAAGAATCGGTTAGTAGCACCTGCTGGTATAGCCCCAAAATGACTTTTATGTGATAGAAACAAGCTTAGCTTGGCTCCAGCCACCATCCCGTGTGTTGGGATGTCCGTGCTGGACTTGGGCTGGCTCTGCTGATGATGGGAATGTTGGTCTGACTGAGATATAATGACTTACAGAGTCTGGGGAGAATCCAAGTAGAAAAAAACTTATTGAGAAGAGGAGTCTGGGCTATATATAGCGAGAGATTTGGGTGCCATCAGCATATAGGTTCATTCATTCATTTATTCAGGTATATGGTAACAGTTTATTGAGCATCTACTCTGTGCCAACCCCTGATAAAGGTGCAGTGGTCTTCTTGCACAGAGCTAACATTTAGTGGATATGTGGCTCTTGGGGGTAATTAATGCCGGGGAATAGCTGAGATCTTCTACAGTAAACTTTTGAAATAAGAACATGCGGCATCTATCTGAAACCAGAAAACTGTTGTGGGGAGTCTGGAAGGACACTGAGCAGCAGACAGACAGAAACGCATCCAACAAAATACGTAGTGAGATACAACAAAGATGCCATTGTTTTTTTTTCTAATTAAAAATTTTTAAAAATTATGTAAGTTACAGGTGTACAATAGAGTGATTCACAATTTTTAAAGGTCATACTCCATTTATAGTTCTTACAAAATATTGGCTATTTTTCCCGTGTTGTACAATATATCCTTGTAGCTTATTTTATACCTAATAGTTTGTACCTCTTACTCCCCTACCCCTGTATTGCCCTTCCCTCTTTCCTGTCCCCACTGGTAACCACTAGTTTGTTCTCTGTATCTGTGAGTCTGCTTCTTTTTTGTTACATTCACTAATTTGTTTTATTTTTTAGATTCTACATATAAGTGATATCATACAGGATTTGTCTTTTTCTGTCTGACTTTCTTCACTTAGCACAATTCCCTCCAAGTCCATCCATGTTGCTACAAATGCCAAATTTTCATTCTTTATTTATGGCTGAGTAGTATTCCATTGTGTATATATATATCTTCTTTATCCATTCATCTGTTGATGGACACTTAGGTTGCTTCCATATCTTGGCAACTGTAAATGATGCTGCTATGAACATTGGGGTGCATGTATCTTTTTGAATTAGTGGGTGTTTTTTTTTTTTGGATATATACCCAGGAGTGGAATTGCTGGGTCATAAGCCAGTTCTATTTTTAGTTTTTTGAGAAACCGCCATACTGTTTTCCACAGTGGCTGCACAAATTTACATTCCCGCCAAGAGTCTACGAGGGTTCACTTTTCTCCACATCCAGGCCAACATTTGTTATTGGCTTCTTTTTGATGACAGCCATTCTGACAGGTGTGAGGTGATACCTCATTTGTGGATTTGATTTGCATTTCCATGATGATTAGCGATGGTGAGCATCTTCTCATGTGCCTGTTAGATGCCATTGCTTTTTACCCATTAAATCAGCAAGAATTAAAAAATGGTAACTAAGGAAGTGTGGACTCTGGTACTTGCTTGATAAGAAGACTGTACATTGATGAGGTGTTTCGGGAGAAGCTGTTTGGAAATGCGTGTCCAGAGCCTAACATTTTTACCTCTCTTTAGACCAAGCTATTTCCTTTTAGGAATGTACTGCAATCTGGTATTTAATCATGAATATATGGAAAGGCTTAGACACGAGGCCTGTCATCACAGTGTTGTTTATAGTAGTGAAGCATTGGAAATGACTTAAATGCCTAAATGTAGGGGATTAGTTAAATAAAGGATCAGCATGGTTCTGCAGCCACCACACACCATTAAAAATGAAGATGTAGAGGATCTTTAACAACATGGGAAATATCCACAATACTTTTCTGTGACATAAAAAAAGTTATGAACTAATTTATGAGGAAAAAAATGGATTGAGAGAAGATATTAGCGATTTTTAAAGGCAACAAGGGATCAGTTTCTAAAATATACTCTCTCAAAGCAACAGGAAAAAGATAGGCAAGGACACATAAGCAAAGGTTATGAGTAATCACTTTTCAGAAGAGGAAATCCGAAAGGCTATGAATCATATAAAGAGATGCTCAGACTCATTAGTAAGTGAGAGAGAAGCAAATTAAAATGAGGGATCAGGACTTCCCTGGTGGTGCAGTGGTTAAGAATCCTCCTGCCAATGCAGGGGACACGGGTTTGAGCCCTGGTCCAGGAAGATCCCACATGCCGTGGAGCAACTAAGCTCGTGCGCCACAACTACTGAGCCTGCACTCTAGAGCCCGCGAGCCACAACTACTGAGCTCATGTGCCACAACTACTGAAGCCCGCGTGCCTACAGCCCGCGCTCTGCAACAAGAGAATCCACTGCAATGAGAAGCCCATGCACCACAATGAAGAGTAGCCCCTGCTCACTGCAACTAGAGAAAGCCTGCACACAGCAATGAAGACCTAATGCAGCCAAAAAAAAAAAAAATGTGGGAGCACTTTACTTCAATCAGATCAGCAAACATTAGAAAGCAGTGTGATGTTAAGCCGGGGTACAGAGAAGATGGTAGAGGAGCCTGTGGGGGGAGAGTGGCCTGGTGCCAGCTTTCTGGAGGCATCTGAGTTGATGGTACTTGGTTGAACTGAGAGACATACACCCTTGATTCAGCACTCCCACTCTGGTGTTTATACCCAGAGCCAGTCACATGCAGCCCCATGAGGGGAGTCTCGTGGGAATGTCCAGGACAGGATAGAGGGCAGTCTGAGAAGTCTCAGGCAATCTAAACACCTACTGCGGAGCAAACAAATCAAATAGGCACGTGATGCCCACTGTGTAACACGGAGCAGCGGTTAGAAGAAATGAGGTTGACAAATACAGAGCCACGTGCTTGGGTCTGAGGTCATAATGTTGAGTGAGACAGTAAGCTGAGAAAAGATGCAGAAGGTCGTTCGGGGAACTTAAAATGATGCATCCAGAAATCATGTTCTTGTGCCATGTTTTATAACGACTCGTGCTATCAAGCAGGTGGGCTGGGTGGGGTGGGGAGGATGGGACTGGGGGATGAAAAGCCAAGGGAAGAATGAATAAACCATCAGTGCCAGAGAAGAACCTGGTCCTGGTCAGGAAAGAGACCACGCTGAGACTGAGAGATGTGAGGCACCCCGCCACCTGTCCCTGAGGGTCAACCTCAAAACGGAAACAAATAAACCCACACCAAGTCCCAGACAACCAACCAAAAAAATCAAAAGTACAGATAAAAAGTTTGCTTCAACAATATTATTAAACAGTCTATTCGTAGATAAAAGCCTGAATATCAACAGTCATTTTTCTGGATATAGGCCTTGATATTCTTCCTGATATTTTTTTTTCTTCCCAATTTTCAATGCTGAACATACATGGCTTTTGTATGAGAAAGTGTCTTCTGCAAATGAAGTCTGAGAGCAATAGGCATGTGTGATAGAAGAAGAGCCAGGGACTCATGGAGTTCTGTACCTAAAGGGTGAGAATGTTCCAAAGAGGGAGGACTCATCTGGCCACGTGACCCTTAGTTAACTCCCATTCTAGCCTGCAAGGGGTGTGTGTTTGGGCTAAAACTAAAGCATGACACACCTCCGCAGCTGCTTAGCCCAGAGCAAAACACCGGGAGACCCACCTCCGTGTCCATCTGTCTGTTTGCTGTCCCTTGACTGGTGGCTGTCGGTTGCTGGCAGGATGCCGGGATGGACTCCTATGTGGTGACATCGTGGCCTGGGAAGGCTTCTTTCAGGGAACCTGGACACTCTGGTCCCTGCTGGGAGTTTCTTGCACTCCTGACAAAAAAACAACAGGCAAACCTTTGCTGTTCTGTGAGTCAGTCCTGACGTGGCTACAGAGTATGACAATTGAAAAGTCAAGGACACAAATAAAGGTACCTTCTCAAGGTTACCTATCTGGTAAATCAGGCTTTGGCTAGTTTCATGGTGTATGTCCCGATCGTCACGCCTGCTGACCCTGGGTCCCCGGCTCGTACACATTACTTTTGTGTGCACTAACGGAGAAGTCCTTTTAAGTTAACTTGGGGGTTTAAAGAGTCATTTTGAGGACAAATTCCTCTAAAAATATTGAGTGTGAAGCAAATGTTGCTGAGAATGAACTTACATCCTTTTCATCTCATGTGGTAGAAGGAAGTTAAAATAGAAGATACAGAATTACATGCCTCTACAAATATTGGTGGGACATTTACACGTCTATTCTATTTACTCAGCCTTTTTAAAGAGGAGCAGTGTCAGGTAATCAAAACACAGGCTTTGGTGTTAAAGCCTTGCATTTCAACTGCATGTCTCACTACCCTGGTGCCCTTTGGTTCAGTCAGTTTCCTTACTTACATAGAAAAAATAGGAAAACCCATCTCTTTCGTGAGAGAGTCTGTGTAGAGAGCCCAGGACGGTGCCTGGCAAACGTTAGATTGTCAATATGAGTCACATCTAAATTGGAGTCTCTTTTTTCAGAAGTGTTCCTTATTTTAGTCAGTTTCAGATTCTTAGAGGAACCATCTGCAACAGGAACTGGACTGAATGAGGATGGTACCTTGTCCCACAATCAGTTTCATCAGAAAGTGTTGTGACAGGACTGTTCATTTTTCTTTTTTGCTCTGAATTCAGATCTGCTTTGCTGAGGCATGGAGGCAAAAGAGGTCTCAGAGGCTGAAGACAGAGCTGAGGATCCAGGTTCTGAAAATAAAGGCCAGCCTGATGCTGCTCAGCCTGATTTCCCACCAGGAGGGCAGACCCCTGGCCCCACAGCCCTCTGGGAGATGCTAGAAAGGAAGTTTCTGGAATACCAGCAGTTGGCTCCCAGGAGCCCAGCTGAACATCAGAAGAGCCTGTTGAATCTTCTCCCACTATTCCTAAAGGTTGGTGTTCTCATTTTTGAAACTGTAAAAAGATGATACAGCGCTCTGGGGACACTTCCGGGATGATTGGAAGCTGGAGTCAGTAGTTTTAATATCATCACAAGTGGTCTCTGACTGGTTGCTTAGAGGAGAGTGTTGTGCTATTTAATAAAGATAGCAAGCAAGACTCATCTCCAGGGTGAGGATGGGCTTGGAAAGGATGGACAGTTGGCTCTTGAGTACCATTGTCTCTTTAGTTTAAAAAAATGATATTGTTTAACAATGATATTTTCAATCCCAGCTTGGGAGCCAGAGGAGAAACCTGTACCTTCGGGAGCTAGAAGGGCATCTGTGTCCTGACATGTGAGTGGCAGGGTGGCTGGTAACCTCAAACACCAGTAATGCCAACACCAGGGCCTGGGAGAACCGGAACATAAATTGTGCCAATGATGCAAACTGAGGTGTAATCCATGGGAGCAGCAAAGCAGGGCTCCCTCCCCTGGTTGCAGACACACAAGAGAAGTCCAGCCTGTCCACTGGGCTGGCACTCTGACTAGTGGCAGCTGGTGACAGTTTGGGTACAAGGGATTTCCTTTATTGTCTTGGAATAAAGCTCCTGCCAGTGAGGTCTGCCTTATAGCTGAAAACATTGAAGTCTAATTGTAGAGCTGGAAATGCGTCTTTTTATGAAGACTTAGCTTTTGCTTGACTATTGATTTTGGGTTATTAGTACAAAAACCATGTACCTACATTCAAAGTGCAGAGAATATGAGATACTTTTCACATTGGAAAGTAAACTAGAACAGATGGAAGCTTTGCAGGTTTTTATTGGGAAACCCCTTTGTTAATATGTTTCATCTCACTTATTAACCAGGAATACTTAAGGATTTCCAAAGATGACTCAGAATTTTCTTGGGATCATATTTATAGGATGCATGGAATACTTAAGCATGCCTTTCTGTAAAAAATTGCCAAGTAACTTATTGTCCGTGAATTCATTGTTTTTCTCCATGTTTCAGATTCGGATACTCCATCCAACCCATTTCACAGATTGGATAACTGGGGCATGGGGAACATACTGGAAAAGAGGAACTAGATAAGGAGAGAGGGCCAGGTTTCTCCTTCCCAGCCATCCCTGCTCTAATGACCCCAGCTTCTGGGAGGTAGCTTTGTCTCACCCAGTTCTCAGATCAAATCTGCCTTATAAAAGGAAAAATGTGAGCATTGCCCCCTCCCCCCCAAATCACTGGGAAGGCATATGGGGTCCAGCCACTGCACTGTATCTTTTCCACCCCTCTGGGCAGCCCTAGCTCTGATGAAAGGACTCTGCATCTGAAAGCCAGGGCTTGATATTTCCTTGCCTCTCTCCAGATTGTTGATTTGAGAATTCATTCATTTGTTGTACAAATATTTATTGAGCTCCTATACTCTGTTCTAGGGCCTGGTGCTATGAAAGTAAGGACGACAGATAGAGGTTTTACCTGCATCTGTCCAGAGCAGAGGATAACTGACTAGCACCCAGAATGTGTTCTGTTTGGCTTGTAGGGGTTAAAAATGAATTAGTGCCATTTTTTCAAAGTGGAAACTTTTCAGGTGAGACTTAGACTTCAGATTTCTCTTGAAAATATTTGTAGCTGTAATACCGATAATTGGATGGAGATGGTTAGGGGCACCTCTTTTAAACAGAAGATGGTCTTGGTCTCTCAGTTTACCCTAGTTCCCCACTCCCTAATATCTTTCACCCAACCCATATCACTCATTTATGTTATCTGACCCTGTAGGCATTGACCTCATGGATAGCAAGCTGTTCCTATTATAACTGAACCTTAGTATTGGTCCATGTTTCCCAAACCCTTTCCTGGTAAAAGGAGGAACAACAGCCCTATTGCTGAATACGTGGGCTTTAGAGTCAAACAGTAGGGCTCCAGTCCCAGCTCCATTGCTTATTAGCTGTGCATCCTTGAGCAAGCTACTAAATGTTACTGAGCCTCAGTTTCCTCATCTGTAAAGTGGAATCAATACCAATTTGCTGGGAGACTGTGAGGGTGAGATCAGATGAGGATTGTAAAGTCCACAGCACATGGAAAACAGACATGATCCCCATCACCTTTCCACCAACCTCCTGGAAACTGACTGCACATGTGCAGTTTGAGATCCTGTCACCACGATTCCCCAAACTGCTGACAAAATCTGCTCTGTTTTGGATCCCTGGAGCCCACCTCTGATGAACCCTGTAGAGGCAGATTATTACAGGCTTTTTATCATTTTCTTAAAATCTATATCTTTTATTAAGTCCTATATGTTTACAAACCTGTTGTTCTTATTAAGTTCTGACTAATAAACCCTGCCAGAACCACAGCCCTCAGGCTTCTTAATTAAGAGCTGGTAGCAGAAAGGAACATGGGGAAGGTGGGAGGTTTTGGGGGGTTGTAGTGCAGATAAAATCTGAGCTGTAGATGAAGACTGAGGACAGCCATTGGAATACAAGTCCCTGTGTTAGAAGTCAAGCTTGTAACCACTCTGTTCTGAATTTTATACCCATAAAACAGAACTCTTCAAGGTTGTCTGCAGAGAACCCCTTAGAAATATCAGGACTTTAAAAAAAGTCATGCCGTCTCCCATGGCATGTGGTCGATTAATGTCAGATTCCTCCAAACACACAGCAGGGGATGAACTTCTCCCTTATCCTGTCATTGTTTATACATAAATCTGCATCTACTATGAGGCAAATACAAAGAGGGGCTTGGTTGGTTCTATAGTAAATTCTAGCCCCACTGCCTCCCAAGTTGAAGAAACACTGCAGTTGTTAAGGAGTAAACCCACTCAACATTTTGGTGACTGTCTTGGTGATAAGAAGTCTCAGGGCACTGGAATCCCAGCAGGGAGCTGCCCTGAGGGGATGAGTCAGAAATGAAGTTCTCACTGGGATCTGCAGGCTCTCCTCCTCTACCAAGCTCCATCACTCCCTTTCCTAGGTCAAAGCCAGGGCAAGTGGTTACTTTCACTGATGATAGGTAGTAATATTCACCAAGCTCTAACTAACTAAGCCAGGCATTTTGTTCCATGCTTACAAGCCCTTATAATAACCCTGTGAAGTAGGTGCTATTTTTATCCCAGCTTTATAAATGAAGAAAGGGAGGTTTAGAGATGTTGCATAACTTGGCCAAGGTCAGCCAGCTGTTAGTGGGGAGCAGAACTTAACCTGGGCAGTCCACCTGGGCTCGTGTTGTTAACCATTGCGTTCCCTCGGGCAGTGCTGAGGTTCACAGAACGGAGCACATCTGGTTTCTTTCCCTATCTCATGACTCACTGTGCGATGGCTTTGCCTGGCTCGTACCTATGCCCCCTTTCATACAAAAAGGATGCCACCCCCTGCACATGTGCTGTTTGTTTAGCTGACTCCAGGATGTTGCAGACAAGGAGGAGGTTTTATTGCATCACACAGGAAGCAGCACAAAGCCAATGACTTCAGAGTAACCACTCTGAAGTAACCAGAGTGCAGAGCAGTGCTTGCAGGAAGGATTCAATTGACTGCTACTCTTTCTCTGCCAAGAGTCTTGGGCTTTGGTCTTTCTAGCACCCTTCCCTGTCATAAGATCTTACACCAAGAGAAGAAGGCATTCTGCTAGCAAGCATGGGTAGGTCCTGTTGGCCTTCAGTTGAGTTTGCTTTGGGGGAAAGGGGACCACTTGGGTCCTCTCGTTGCATAGAGATATTGGGTAATAATAGATGGAGAAAACTAGAGCTACAGATGTAGCTGTTGAAGATTGTTCTTAGAATATGTACTTTGAGAGAAAGCAGGCAGCGAGACAGGGAATCCTTAGAAATTAGTGTAAAATTCCTCACTGTATGGGACAGACCACCTGGGGGGTGGGGCTACATGGGAAAAAAAGGGACTCTGTGGATGTGGTAGGTTAGAGATACTGCGGATGGGTTCACACTGCTCCCTTCAAGAGGTGACATCTATGTCCCCTCCCCTTGAGTCTGGATGGGTTTGTGATGGCTTGACTAATGGAATAGGGCAAAAATGACATTTCTGGGCTCAGGCCTCAAGAGACTTGTAGCCTCTCTCTGTCACTTGAAATACTCATGCTTCGAACCCTGCTTCCATGTTGTGAGGAAGCCCAAGCAGCCCCGAGTAAAAGCCTATGTGGAGAGAAACCAAACCCACTGACCGTGCAGCTGCACTTGCTGCTGAAAGTCAGCACAACTGGCCAGCCATGTGAGTGTGCCATGCTGCAAATGGATCTCTTAGCCCTTGTCTGCTGCCCCAGCTGAAGCAGAGAAAAGCTGCTCCTGCTGAGCCCTGCCCAAATTGCAGATCCGTGAGAAAAATAAATGATTGCTGTTATTTTAAGCCACTCAATTTGGGTCCAGTTTGTTATACAGCAATAGATAATCAGAACAGTAGGTAACATGGACAGGAATCCATTTATTTCCTAGTGTGGAGGGATTGGAATTAACACTAAATCAGTTGTACTTGGAGATGAGTGTATTTGTGTGTGTGTGTGTACAGCTACTCTTAGGCTAACTGCCTGGTCAGTGGTACAGCGTTTATACCATTGGGTGTGGTCAATTATTCTCATACAAACCCAGCATGGACCCAACTGACTATGGAAGAGAGAGAAGTAACATTAAATATAATAATAGGGATGACCAACAGTTATTTCCAAGTGTGGTATCCAGAGGGGATGGTGAGGGTAAATACCCCTTCTTGTCCATCCCTGACTCTAACCTACTTCAGAGTGGGGCCTGCAGTATGGTTTATTCCCTCCTCAGGGGAACAATATTTGTGTTATGTTAGTAAAGTTTTGATGCATCAGTTTTTTTTTTCTTCTGTTTACAAAGGAGAGAATCAATTGTGTCACATTATCAGGGGAAACTCATGTAAAGTCTCTGAAATGTTTTGAGTTCACTTAAAGGTCAAACCACCAAACTCTGAGGCAATGAAGAAATAGTAATACTGCAGTCACACTTGAAAACTAACCAGATTCTCTGTCATTCAAAGCTGGGGTTTTGTCCCATCTCCTCTAGAGCTTCTGTCTTCCTTATGCTCTGGAGACCAGAGCATCATTTTCTTTCTCTTTCTTCCATGTGAGGGGACAGCCACGAGGCATGATGGTGCAGTTTAGAGAATATAAGTAAATAAAAGTTTTTAAAAATATTGAACAATATTCTCCCAGCGTGAAAATCCCAGTTTGGGAAAAAAATTAGTTCCTTTCAAAAGCTGCCGTAACTCTTTGGGGTCTCCACGGTACCATTCAGTAAATGATTGCCTCTGTGCATCAAACAGCACCCCAGTGGCCTGAAAGAGTTAATGGGGCCTCCAGAAGTAGCCATCTTGGTCCCAGGAAGGAGTGTGAGCCTTGGGAGAATCTGGCTGAGCGTACAATTACTGTTCAACTCACAGTGGCCCGATTTGCTTTATTGCAGAATGCCTACTGGAGTCCCACTGCTCAAAGATGATCTCCATGCCTCTGAGTCAACTCCCTGCAAATTGGTCTTTGAGGGGTTTGTCACTGCAGGGAGGAGGCACAGGAATTTGTTAGGAAGATATCATAGCAGATATGATATCAGTCCTGGGGAGGGAAATAATGTTACCACTGAAATTCCCAGCCAGAAGGACTGACTTTATCTCTCCAGAGATTAACCTTTCCAGGTGAGAGCTGGTTTCCAGGTGGTAGCCATACATTTCTTAGACATGCACATGCTACTTGTGTATGTGTGAGATAACTCAGCTCTTTACTCTGCTGTTTAACTTGTTCTCTAGGATTACCCTATGGCTCAGCCTCTGTTTCTGTAAAGTGGGAATAATAATAATCCCAATCCCTATGCAGATTAGTGGAAACAATGCATGTCAGTGCTTGGCCCAGCATTTGGCACAAAACCAGCGCTCCGCAACACATTCGGCCATCGTTCTGCACACTGTGGGTCTCATAATCATGTGTTTGCTTATCAAATATTTGGTGAAGGTCTCCTATGTATAATAGTGTTTAACATTCACCTAGTATTTTTGTAGTTCTAGCAAAGTTCTGACGTACTGCTTTTTTATTTACAAAGGAAAGGTGCGACTATGTTCGTTTATAGGGCAGAAAATTTTTAAGTGTTTCAGATACAAAGTTTTGTTCAAATCAAAATACCCAAGTACTCACCACCCATATAAAAGAAATGAAGCATTTCAGATAAACTAAAGCCACCTGTGCATGAATTCTAGAACTCATTCCCCTTCTACCCTCCTCCAATGGTAACTCCCAACCTGCTGAATTATCATGCCCTGTGGGAAATGATATATAGAGACAGCAAGTTACAGAAGTATATTACAGTATCATTCTAAAATACCTGTGAGACTATATGTAAATTATACAGTAATATGGGTGTATTTTTATAACCGTAAGTAATATTATTGTGTCATTTATGTATAGTCTCACAGGTTTTTGTAGACTCATACTGTAATATGCTGTTACAATTTGCTTTTTCCACAACATTCTATTTTGGGGATTTATCCATATTGATACAGCTCTATTTTTCTTTTTCAGTTCTATATGATATCCTTATATAGATATGTCACAAATTATTCATTCATTATCCTATTGATGAACATTGTTTTTCCCAATCAAAAATAACGCTACACGAATATTTCTTGTTAACGTCACCTTGTGCATGTGTGCATTTCTCTAGGGACTAAACCAAAGATTGGACTTGGTGGGTTTTTGGATGTGTGCCCCTTTAACTTTATTGGATTACGTTAAATGCTTCTTCAAAGAGGTTCTTCTAAGTGACACTCCATCATAGAGTATGGGGGTTTCATGGTTCCTCACCTTCACCCACATTTGATACTGTCATTTTTCATTTTGCTAACCAGAAAATTATAAAATATCTCCTTGCAGTTATAGTTTGCATTTTCCTGATTATTAGTAATTTGCCATTTATCTTTCAATAAGTTACTTGTTTCATTTGCCCATTTTTTAAAAATCAGATTTTTTCTTATTAATTTATAGGAGTCTAAATACCAGTCCTTTGTCAGTTATATGCATTGCAGATATTTTCTCCCAATCTGTGGTTTGCCTCCTCATTTTGTATATGGTGTCTTTTCATATAGAGAAGAGTTTTAAAGGTTTTTACTTTTAAACAAATGTAGGTAGTATCTATTGCAAGGAAACATATTGAAAATGATTTCTCTTTGGAAATTTTATGTGTTTCTCACCCCTTCTAAAGGAGGATCTCAGCTTAAAAAAACTTGGTCAGGCCTCTGGGCAGGAACATAATTTAATACGGCTGGTGAGTGGGAGCAGGAGTCAGGAGTCCAGCAAAATTACATTTCATAGAGGCCACTAATTGGCACAGCAGCTTACCTTCCTGGTGGGAACCTGGGATCAGGAATTGCCAGGAACTCAAGTCTGGGGCCGAGGACAGTCGCTCCACTCTGTACTCAGCCTGTGACAAGAAGGGAGAACAAAGGGGAAAGGCTTTGCATGAAAAGCAGATCTCGGGATAGGATTACTACGGAAACTGGGAGGAAATTTTGAAAAGAGTCTGGCATCCCAAGCAGAACTGTAAAAGACTTCTATTAAACAGTATCCTAAACAATAAGGGGAAAAAGTCTGAGGAAAATGATGAGCAGATGGGATAGAGATTAAAGGGACAGATAAGAAAGGATTTTAAGGAAATTAAAAAGAAATAGGAGATTTAAAAAAATGACAACAACTTGGACTCGGAAAGGATTTCCTAAGCTTGTAACTAAATCCAGAAAGCAAAGGAATGGACTGAGAAATTTCTTTTCATAGGAATTTCAGATTTCTGTACAGCAAAACCAAACAATACCAAATTTAAAGATGAAATGACAAATTCGAAAAAATCGAGATAGTATTATAGACCAATGGTTAACGATTTTTATATATAAAGAGATTTTTGAAATAAATAAGAAAATAGTGAAAACTCCAATAGGATAATAGGCCAAGAGTAAAAATGGACAATTCAAGAGGCATGAAAAGCATTCATCCACTCTAGTTATCCAAATATTGCAATTGAAATGAGATATTTTTTCTTCTACAAGTTTTCTCATTTAAGATGAAAAAGCACCATAGACCATAGTGCTTGACGTTGGCATGGGTGGAGAGAAATCAGCCCTTTTCCATGGAGCCCTTGGAGGCTAATCTGGTAAATTGTTTCTGGAGAGTGAGTTAGTAGTTAGTAATAGGTACCAAATCACTAAAAAGAGAAAAAAAACCCACTCTTTTAATTGAAAATCCCACATTTTTAATCCTACAATTAAATTAATTGTAGGATTAAATTAATCCTTTTTAGAATTTATCTGAAGGAAATACTTGCATGACTAAAACTAAGATATCTGCATGAGGTTTGACAAGTGTGTAAGAGGAGAATCAGTGAGACACAGCAATTGATGGTGAGGAAGGGGAGGGACGCGGGATGTAGAAAATCACTCCTGGAATTTCCCACTAGGGCAGGTGGGTGCCTGGTAGGGACATTCACTGAGGCAGGATGCAGCAGGTCTGGGGGGAAGGCAGTGGATTCAGTTATGTGTGTTTGATGTTTCAGGAGCACGAGTTCAGGGGAGACGTCCAGGGGCCAGTTGGAGGTGTTTGGAGCTCAGCAGGAAGTTGAAGAATTCATAGGCACTAGTGTAGGGAGACAGTGGAAGCTGGAGGGTAGGTGATTCAGTGGCCTTTGGATGCACCTGGCTCAAGCGAGTTGAGCCATTGGTTTGGGCTGGCAGGGAGGGAAGGAGGTGATTCTGATGCCTTGCTTTGTAGCTTTGACATCTCTGAGCGAATCCTGCATGTTGCACTTCAGGCCTGGGAACACTCCGTGGGGATCATCTGCTTTCCCAGTCTCCAAAGGCTGGCTGAAGATGTTTCCAACCAACTTGCCCAAGAAATACAGAAGGCACTGGTGGGAAAGCCTGCAGGTGAGAGAAGAGAGGTCCTGGAGAACTTCACAGTAAGCAAAACAGCTCTGTAGACCCCTCCCAGGCCTCCGGCTAAGCCCCTCTCTGCTTTCTAGAGGAGTTAGAGTAGTGACTTCGAAAGCACACGGAAGGCCAGGTTCTGCCACTGAATACCCTGGAGAACAAAGGAAAAGGCTAAAAGAGGGAAGAGAAGAGGGACTTGGGAAACTCTGCTGCTCCTGGGAGGGACACAAACACACACACATACATACACACACAGACACACAGAAACCAAAGGCAAGCATGTTTCCTGCTGCAGGTCTCCTGACTTGCATCCCTCCACTCAGGGAGCTGGACCCCAGAGGCTGGGCTATGAGACTGAGGGCAGGAGGGAATTCCAGGGGGAAGGAGTGGCTTGAGCATGGTGTAGATTACAGGAATCCCTGTGACAAAAGGGGCTGTGTGATACAGGAAGTGGGGAAAAGACACTGGATTGTGGCAAGTCCAATTGCCGAGGAGCTTGTTATTATTATTTAGCAATAGGGAGCCATTGATGGTTATTGAACAGGGAGGGTGGTATGATAAAGGCTATCCTCCAAGGAGATTCATGTGGCAGAGAGTGAAATGTTTGCTACAGATGCAGGTGTCATTGTTGGGAGGGCAAGAGGCAGAAGTTCCCTAGAGACGCTAAGGCACATCTCATGGAGAGAGGGGCCCACGTGGAGAGAAGCTGGGTGACCAGGCCACCACACTGCCCTGCTGGTGACCCTTTCTCCCCTCCCCCACACTCTTCCAGAGCAAGCACGGGTGGCAGCTGGGCAGTTGCTGTGGTGGAAGGGAGATGCGGATGCAGAGCAGGATGGCCACCTGCTCCTGAAGTCAGTGTACGTGCTCACGGGGACAGATTCGGTAAGTTCCAGGCCCCAGTGGCCCAGCCTGGGTACTTCTCACCTGTGTACAGAGGGACGTCCCAGCTCAGGGCAGTGGCATGTCTCAAGGGTGTCTTTATTTTCATGAAACTGATTTATCATTTTTCCTTCCCTACTTCCCCTCGGATATAGAACGTGGGCTTCAGAGTCTGAAATTCATATTCACATCCTGCCTTTTCAGTTGACAAGCTGTGTGTAACCTTGAGCAAATAACTTGACCTCTTTGCATCTCTGTTGTGTTGTTAATTCTAAAATTGGGGATAAGAATGCCTCCATGCTAGGGTCAGTGTGAGGATCAAAAATGACTGTTGTGTATGGACTGTATTTCCTGTGTGTCAGGGTGAGGCTGGGCGCATCCCATGCATTGTACTAATTAATCCTCCCCAAACCCTATGAGGCAGATTACAGTAATGCTGCACTGGTGACAAGAAATCAGGTTCGCCCGTGATATGCAGCTGTAGTCTGTCTGACTCTGTGCTCTGAGCCACTGCTCTTTACTACCTCCGGCTAAATTCAGACTAAAGGAGCAAGGCCTGTAGGCACCTGCCCCGTGTCTCCCCAGAGACGAAAGCGACCGCTCCTCCTTCCCTTCCCACCCAGGCCCCATCCTGGCTGCAGTCACGGCCTCCCACCATGAAGCAGGGACCTTGAGTGATTGGCCAATGACTGGTGTCCTCTCAGGCAGAAGCAGTCCCTGGGAGCTGTGGCCATCAGCAGCAGTGGCCGAGGCCCCGTGCAGGGCAGGCCCAGAGGCTCCTCCATCTGCGAGGCTGCCCACTGTGAGCCTCCTGGTGCCCAGACTAGGAACAGCAGGGAACCAGGCTGGGGTGGTGGCTGCCCTCTGTCTAATGGTGAACAGAGGCATCAGACAGGCATTTGGAGACAGTGCCAGGAGGTGAGAGAGGAGCACAGCGAACAGTTGTTCACTGGTGGGAGGACCATCTGACTTTTCTTCCATGTAAACTGCCTGGACCACCATCAGGGACAGTGGCCTGGAGCACAGGGTAGGGGCTTTTCAGCCCCTGGAGAAGGACTGTTTTCAGTCTGAAGAGTAAAAAGTAACGTAAAGCCTTGTTTTCTGCTGCGAGGAGTCTGCCCCCAAAGCAGTGAGAGAGTAAGCAGTTGGCTTTCTGGGGAGGCAGTGCAGTTTGGAGGACAGGGAGAGCCACCCTGAGTGCAGTCATGCAGGGCCACATGTCCAATATGGGGGCAGACACTACCTGCAGTGGAAGCTTTTAGGGACTAGTGGCCTGCATTACACTCCTGCTGCTGGTCCAGGCTGTACATTCTTCTTTTCTCTTTTCTAATTTACCCACCATGTCTGTGAGATTAGTCAGTCAGGTGGGAAAGTGCATGGACAATGTAATTTTTAATAACCGCACATGCGCTGTCTCACGGTCACGTGTGTGTGCACACACGCATGTAGAGGCCACAGCCACAGTGATCCTGGTGCAGCTGCAGGCACAGCCCGTGAAGAGAGGCCCTGGGAAGCTTCACACTCAGGCTGGCCCCTCTCTGCCAGCTCCCTGTCTCCTCTCTGTCTGGCAGCCCTGGGGCTGTTTAGCTGTGGTGTGGCTCTCTGGATTATGGGTCCTCACCTATAGGGCTGTTTTGGTCATGATGAGGTCTTAGATCTGGACGAAGGGATGGACAGGGCCCTGAGCACGTCCTTAATTCAGTTGCGTGTACTTGTTCTCAACCACCTCTTCCCTACTGAGTTTCCAGTTCCCTCATCAGGAGGAAACCTACCAAAATCAGAGGTATGATTGCCAGGAAAGCCCTGGATTTCTGCCCTGCACCAGTTCCACCCTCCTGCCCTCCCTCCTTTCCTTCCTTCCTATCATCTGTCTACTGTGTAAAAGATATAATGTTTATCGAGCACATAATACACACTTTATAGCAACTTAATCTTCACAGCCATCCCAGTGGGCCCTATGATTGCCTCCATTCTTAACTGAGAATGCGTCGCCCAGAGAGAGGAAGTGACTTACCCACGTTCGTGGCTAAAACAGCTTCACTGGCTGACCTCTCTGGTCTGGGTCTGGAGCCGTGCTCTGCCTGGCTCTGCGGCCCTGGGTCACGTCTGCTCTTCGCTTGCAGGAGACGCTGGGCAGAGTTGCCGAATCGGGGCTCCCAGCCCTGCTCCTCCAGTGCCTTTACCTCTTCTTTGTCTTTCCTCTGGGAAAGAAAGAGCTTTTTGAGAGTGATGTTCAAGTTCAGAGGATGTTTGTGCAGGTGAGTGGGAGGAGGGCTGGACTCCTCTGGGCCGAGACCGAGCTCTGCTTCTCCAACCTCCTTTCATCTCTCTCCCCCTAGTTCTGAAGCTCCTCTATTCTCCTGGAGGGTCCAGATCACCCCTTTCCCCCAGGCTCTGCAAATGCTGGGGAACCCCACGCATTCGGAAGATGGAGTTTCTCTCCATCTCGCTGTATCCTTGTATTGCCCTTGTTCTCTCCCAGGACGGTGTGCTCCTCCTCCCCCACTCGGCCACACCAGCTCCTTGTCCTCCAGTCTGTGTTCTAAGGTCCCGCCGACCCTCCCGGACATCTGGAACCTCCTGTCTCTGGCCCCTGCACCTCTGAGAACAAACATGCTAAGCCCCCTTGCAGAACTGTAGCCAACATTTTCTAAGTACTTGCTATGTACCCACCCTTATGCCATAACCTCACATCTGTCACCTCCCCGAGCCCTCTCTTCCACCACAGGATGTGTGTGGTTTTGTGATCTAAGGCACGGTGAGTAAACATGAGTCCAGGGTCACAGAGGGGGTGGGTCGGGGCTGGGATTGGAACCCTGGGAACCTGGCTCCTGAGTCTGCTCACAGAAAGGCATTTAACCACTCTGTGCGGTCACCTCCGTCTCTCCTCTCAGAGGCCATCTCAGGCATCACATGCTATGTCCTCATGTCATTACCCATCTTTCCTATCCTCTCTGACCAGCAGCGACTTTTAACATAACTTCTCACCTCTCTCCCCTGCCCCCTTACTGACAAGTTCTGCTTTCTCAGCTTTTGGGATGCTGCATTCTCCAGAAAACTCCTCCTGCCTCTCTGGTGGGGGGACTGTGTATCTTACTCATCTTTGTGCCTTGGCCAGGGTCTCGCACAGAGCAGGTACTTCGGACCATTTGGGGATTGCCGATGCAGCTGTCCACTGAACATGCACGTCCACATCCCCATCCATTTTAGACCAATTCTCAGGCCAGAATCATCTTTACCAGAGGGTATCTCATAAGTTCTGGCAGGTTCCACTTATGGTGGGTTGTCCATAAGCTGCATCTGTTAGAAATTTAGGTGTCCTTTGCCCACACATAAATCATATTTTAAGTGGTGACCAGGACACAGTACTGGGTACTTAAGTCTTTACTGTGTGGCTTCTATGTGCTCTGCAGGGAATTAGTACAGCCCTGTCTTCCTGGTCCTCTCCATGTATGGACAGAATGTGAGCCACAGTGATACCACATCAGAGTTCCTCAGGGTTTCCTTATTTCATTCCACAAAATATAGAGAACTCCTCTTGGGCTCGTCACTATGCTGGACCCACAGTCTCTCACAGAGATGACAGAGAGACAGAGAAGTTAAACGGGGAGATCAGTCGCGCGAATAAATGATCAGCGTCCAATTTTTTAAGTGCTCTGATGGAAAAGTGAGAGATGTGCTGGGAAATGAGGACAAGAGTATAAATGGAGGCCCTTCTGAGGAAATGGCATTGAATCTCCCTGGTTTGGGGCAGAGGGTGACCACATATGACCCCATCCTTCCCGCTGAGACATGGAAAATTAGGGAACAAATTCATCACAGGAAGGAGGCTTCCTAACCAGAGTCTCTTTGGCTTTTTTTTTTCCAGATGTTGCTCAACATTTGCGGTGAGGCTCAGGGTCTGGAGGGACTTCTCTCTGGAAACGAGCTCCAGTCTCTTGTGATTGCCACGACGTGTCTTCGGGAGCACAGCTGCTCCTTTTGGAAGGAGCCCACCTTCTGTGTGCTGAGGGCAATCTCCAAGGCCCAAAACCTTAGCATCATCCAATACCTGCAGGGTATGACCCTGGGAGACCAGGGCTGGGCTGTGGGCACACTTTCTAGAATAAGACCTTGGGATGCCCTTGCAGCATCAGTATAGATTCCAGGGACCAAAATAGTGATGAACAAACAGGATTTTCACCGATGCCCAACTATGCCTAGTAGGTGACCCTACATTGCTTGCGTCCATTCATGAAAGTGTCTTTATTGTTCATTTTGATGCTCTACTGGAGGAGAGAGGGAAAGGGGAACTCATTTACTACATACATGCTGTTGAACAGGCACTGTGCTGGGCTCATTTGTATGTTACCTCATTTGCTTCTTTGAGATACATATTGATAATTAATGCCATTTTCCAGCAGAGGAAACAGATTGAGTGATAGAAGAATTTGCCAAGGCTCCCCAGCTAGTGAAGAAGAGAATCAAATATTAACCCTGGAGATGCCTGATTCCAGTGCCTTAGGTTCTGCTCTGGGCAGCATGTGTAAGGGTTAAGGACTTAGTTCTGGAACCAGATGGCCTGGGGTGCGGGCTCCAGCTCTGTCCTCCTAGCTGAGTGACCTTGGGCACTTAACTGCTTGGGTGCTTCCGTTTTTTCATCTGTAAAATGGAGATAATAATCCCGTTGATCTCAATGGATTGTTGTGGCACTTCGATGAGTTGGCATATTTGAAGTGCTTAGACCTGCTTGTCCACAGACACTTGCCCTGTGACCTGTCTTCTTTCTGGGGCCTCCTATAATAGCCGGTGTCAGCTGGTGAGAGCTGGGAAAGTACAAGCCCACCCTCTTACTGTAATTGAGCCCTGGGACGAAACTTCATCCCCAGTTTCAAGATTGAAATTTCCCAGTGAAGCCAGGGCCCAGTGGTAATGGTGCAGGGCTGAGCTGGGCCTGAGGTGCTCAACATCCCAGGCAGCCCTCACAGACTAGAGTCAGAGACCCCTGAGAAAAGGCTGCCTGCCTTGGTGGCGGGGGTCTCTCGCTGCGGTCATTATTCTCAGTTGGAAAAGAAAAATGCCACCGCAGTGAGGAGCTGGCCACAAAAGCACTGTGCCATAGGGGAATGAGTAGTTTCCATGGGCGTATAGGCTGAGGAGAAGGTCAGGAAGTAAGGACTAGCCTGGTGTCCACAACTCTCAGTGCTGCCCTGTCTGGCATGCAGAGTTTGGAACTTGTCCTTGGCCTCGCAGGTGAGGGACTGAGAATGCCTTATCTCAAATTCTGGTAGACACTTTTCCTGATCCACTGGTGTGACTTTCTGGGCACTCAGAAGAGGCTTCCCCCAATGAAAGAGCCCTAAAAACAGTGATCCACCCAAATGCAAACCCAGTGACATCTCTCCGCTGACTCCATTCTTGCCCTGGCTTCTCACAGCTCTGGGGTAACCAGTGTGTTCCACAGCAGGCCACATACCAGTGGGGTCTGTCTTCCTTGCCCTCCCTTGTGGACCACACCTCCCGGCTCCAACCCCCTGGATTCTTTAGTAGCTGATACACACCATCTTTTTGCCCTTCATCTTCCCACGTGTTCATATATCCTTCCCTACACTTTTCATCAAGCTCATTTCTGCTCAGCATTGCTTCCTTAAGGTCTTCTGTGACACTCAGGTCTGGTGTCTTGCATCTTGTTATTCATGGGCCTGGACTGTCCTGTGTGCTGGGAATGAAGAGCAGAGGGCTTAGAGGCTCCCTTCCACTTCCTGTTTCACCTGCTCTCCGTCTGGGCCCTTGAGTGTGGCTCTCAGGATGACACTTCTCATGGAGGAGGCTTCTTCTTGATCCAAGAGCCAGCAGAAAAGTGTTTTGAATGAATTCTCATTCACATCTTGATATACAGTGTAAAGGCAGGTGGGGAGGGAATGACCACTGAAGAAAAGCTATTGCCTTTGAATTAGCAGGGGTGTGTTTCCTTCCTGCAGCCATGGATTGCATCAAGATCTCCCTCCAGAACCTCTCCAGGCTTGCAGACACTCTCCCTGCTCCCGAGGTGAGCGAGGCACTGAGCCTCGTCTTGGGCTTTGTGAAGGACTCCTACCCTGTCTCCTCTGCTCTGTTCCTGGAGTTTGAGAATGGGGAGGGCTACCCTCTGCTACTCAAAGTGTTACTTCGGTAAGTGGCTGTGCTTGGTGGGGAAGAAACGGTGGAAGCCAAGGTCCTCACAATCATTTGCAGTGCTTTGGAGAAAGACAGATATTGGGGCTTCTCAGGATGTCTTCTGAAATGCAAATCTCCAGAGAGCATGGCCAGAGCGACTTTTATTGCAAAAGTAAATCAACGTGCAGCCGGGTTTGGAGCTACTTCTTTAGGAAACCAATGGGTGATCACAAGAATAGTTTTACCAAGTCCATTTGGTGGCATGTACCGCCTGCATGCCTGCTGGCCTAACAGCCACCTGTCAGAATCCACATCCTGTGTTGGAGGGCTTTCTGGGATGGCTGTGACCAGCTCTGCCTATATGCTTTGGGGTTGGAAGTGCCCATAGATCAACAACTCCAGGACCAGCCCTCTACCAATGACTGGTAGAAGCTGATGGATCCGTACCCAGCAAATTTGCCCCTTGGGTGGGATAGCTCTACCCTGCCTTCCAGAGTCCCTGGGAGGATTAGAAACAAAAACAATACCCACTCTTGAAATAAGCATGAGGAAATCTAATACAGTCCAATTATGTCCCATGATGTCTGTATTGTTGCCATTCTGAAATATCAAATCTCTCATTTTGGGGGTGCTTCTGCCCTGCTGGTGCCCTAAGCTCGTGACTTCTGGGGGGCCTGGCCACGGAAAGCAGCCTTCCGGTGAGCAGATGCTGTGGCTCTTCACAGCTTTCTCTTTATTCTAATTGCACGTCCTCAGATCAAGGGCTGAGGCTTGCAGACAGAGTGACTTTCATCCCTCCCTGCGTCTTTTGGTGCTGAACTGGTGGAGACCTTTTGGGTCTTGCCCAGCACTGCGATTTCCATTGCCTCTGTATCCCTGCAAGGAGCACCATGAGCAAACCTGGCTGCTCCGTCCAAGACGTCCAGGGAGCTGGCCTCGTCTGTCCCCACAGGTATGACGGGCTGACCCAGAGTGAAGTGGACCCCCACCTAGAGGAGCTCCTTGGGCTGGTGGTGTGGCTGACAACCTGTGGGAGGTCAGAGCTGAAGGTGTTCGACAGCATCACTTACCCGCAGCTGGAAGGCTTCAAGTTCCATCACGAGGCTTCTGGTGGGTCATTGGGTGTCTCTGGGTGCCTGACAGCACTTGGCACTGTGCCCTGACAAGGCAATGCAGGTCATTCCCTGATTCGCTGTGCAGAAACAAACATGTGGCACCTGTCAGTGATATAGTAGGGGCTGATTCTGTCATGCCTTTGGGGACATTTAAAATCTCTCCTTTATAGATTTTTCCAGACGACCTGGGTGGGACTGAGACGAAATGTTTGCTTTAAAAAGGCAAAGACTCTCTCAGATAATGGAGGGAGCCTGTGATCTCCATCACAGGTGTGACTTACTTGGTAACATCTGCTTATCTAACAGGGACTGATGGCCCTGAAACAGCCATCCAGGCTCAGAGTCAGTGCCTCCTTAGCTCTACAAGATACTGACTGATTGATTGACGAACTCGATCAACATGTACTGATAATTTCTGTCCAGCAGCCACTCCACCCCATGCTGGGTACCACCGTGAAGAGGCCAGGTGTCTGCTCCTTAAAACTTCTCTATAGAGACCATCACACAAACCTTGAGCCATAATCTACTCAGTAACTGGCTGATAAACAGGCACAGTGGTGACACCAGTGCAGAGAATTAGCTCTGCCTGGGTCAGTCAGGAAACCCTGCACAGAGGGTCCCATTCAAGACAAGTTTCAAGGCAAAGGATGGGTCATCCAGGTAGAAAAGAGGGGGAAGAAATATAAAGACAGAAGGTACAGCCTGGGGAGAGAAATGGTGACCAGAAACATCTGGGTGAGTCTGGGGAGATGGGCAGAGAGACCTGCGCAGACCAGAGGTGGAGGCTGCAAAGCTGTGAGACCAGGTTAGGAAAAGCCACTGGATGTGACTCCAGCAGACGCACAGGGGAGTGGCTGGATTAGAGAGGAGTTTCAGAAACATCTCGAGTGTCTGAAGCACAGAGGGCTGGAGGCAGGGAGTTCTCTGAGGAAGTATCTCCTGGGTAAGGGAGAATGAGACTTAACCTTCTAGCTGGAGAGAAAGGAGGGAGTGGGTTTGGAAGGTGTCTTTATTTAACAGCTTGCCTAGAAATGAAACTGACTTTGCTTAGTAATCTTTAACATCATTTGATTTTAATTAATTGAAACCAATCCTCCAGTCCTGTGCTGCCTGATGGAAATATAATGCGAGCCACATTACGTAATTTTAAATGTTCTAGCAGCAAAATTTTAAAAATTAAGAAGAAACAGGTTAAATTATTTTTAATAATATATTTTATTTAACCCAATATATCCAAAATATTACCATCAAAAAATGTGATCGTACAAATAATTGTTAATGACTTTTTTTTGCCTTCTTTTCTTAGTGCTCCGTCTTGAAAATCTGATGAGTATTTTTACACTCAGGGCACGCCTCAGTTCACAGTGGCCACATTTCAAATGCTTAATTATCCAGCATGTCTTGGACAATGCAACTCCAGCCTTATTCACATTCTGGGCATATGGCTTTTCTGGACTTCTGATAGACATTTACCCACAGGAGCTAGAAAATAGAAACTTTAAATGGTATTTCCTCGTGATAATGCAAGCATGTATTTCTAGGCATAGGCAGGTGAAATGATTTGCAGGATTATTTCTTTTTTGCATCTTCAGGGGTGACCGTGAAGAATCTTCAGGCCTTCCAAGTCCTGCAGAATGTTTTCCACAAAGCCAGTGACCCTGTCCTCTGCACCAAAGTCCTGTCATCCATCAGGACCATGTGGGCCTGGAACGCCCGCAACTTCTTCCTGCTGGAGTGGACCCTGCAGCCCATCTCGCAGTTCGTGGAGATTGTGCCCCTGAAGCCGACCCTGGTGCAGATGCACTTCTTCCAGCTGCTGGAGGTCCTGGTGTTTGAGCTGCATTACGTGCCCCATGAGATCCTGCGGAAGGTGCAGCACCTGATCCAGGAGAGCCCAGAGCCGCTTGTCACCCTCGTGGCCTTGAAAACTGTCCTCAGGATCGCCGGCGGGGACCCGCTCTTCACTGACATCTTCCGGGACTCGGGGCTCCTGGGCCTGCTGCTAGCCCAGCTACGGAAGCAGGCTAAGATCCTGAGGAAGTCAGGTGCCTTCCAGGAGCTTTAGGAGGGGAAGTGGGGAATGGGTGGGGGCCAGTGTTAGCTGGGCCTGGTCTGTGTACCAGCCCCACCACCCATTAACATAACAGAGAAAGTGAGTGTGCCCATGTCACCTGGTGCCCTGAGAGTCAGAGAGGGTACCCCTGGGCTACATGGCTTCACAGCACAGGCAGCCTCCCTATTTTCTATAACTTGCCTGATCTTCCCCATGAAGAGGTGGGAGGGATGGGTGTAACTAGAAGCCGACTCATGGGACTAACTCAGGCCTGATGAGTTCTTAGTTTTCAGATACCTCCTGCAGTAGATATTGTCTGAGTGTGTAGGTAGGGAAACAGCACAAGGACAGGTCCTCAGCAATGCAAAGGGGAAAGGAGGCTCAGAGAGGCTTGAAAGTCCAGGATGGAAGGGTGTGTGGGACACGTCCAGGGTCAGCTGGGATACGGCCACCTTGCTCACATGGTGCTGTGAGACCCAATGGCCTCCCACCTGGAGCAGAGGTCAGTCACCAGGGCCTTGCTGGCCAGCTTGCCCCTCTAAACCTTGGCCACACTTTTGCATGCCCTGCTGGGCTGTACACCCGTGGCTCCTTGGCAGCACTCCCTCACCCTGCCTCAGGAGCGCGGGCCTGGGATTTCCCTGCCTAACCATGCCCCATGTACATACCCTGGATTTTACAACAAGTCTTCCAGGGGATTTTGATGCACTCAAGTTGGAGAACCTCTGATGTAGGGTTGTAGGGTCACATCTTACAAATTGGGATGCACCCTCCTTTATAAGGGAAGCATGATACTCATCTTTTTTAAGAGGATAGGAAACTAACGGAATTGGAGATTTGGGGCCATAGCACATGTACTTAAAAATGTTTCTTCATTGCTTCTTAAATATGGCAGGAAACAAAGAGTCCAATCCTGGAGTTCAGGATACAGAAAGAGAACTGACTTGTGTGATGCTGAGAACTGTGGTCACGCTTCTGAAAGGATCAGTTCGGAATGCAGGTAAGGGTGGTATCAAATTCACCTCGTCACTGGTTGGGAAAACATTAACTATTTCCTGGTGATTTATGTCATTGTTCAAAGGCTATATCCAAGGAATAACCAACACTATCGCTGTGGCTCATGTCCATTCACTGGTTGATGTTCAGGGATCAACAGTAGATTGGTAGACACATCAGTTGACACTTTTTACTGTTTAGGTTGCTAAATAAGGCTGGGAATCAAAGAGTTATCTTAAATTTATGAGACCACAGAAACCCCATCTCTCTCAAGTAAAATCTTTTAATATACTGCTGCACTGACTATAGATACTTTTTAAAAAATATTCAAATTGTAAAATACAGGCAAAGAAAACTCATCATTTTTTTTTTTTTCGGTGTGCGGGCCTCTCACTGTTGCAGCCTCTCCCGTTGCGGAGCACAGGCTCCGGACGCGCAGGCTCAGCGGCCATGGCTCACGGGCCCAGCCGCTCCGCGACATGTGGGATCTTCCCGGACGGGGGCACGAACCCGTGTCTCCTGCATCGGCAGGCGGACTCTCAACCACTGCGCCACCAGGGAAGCCCGAAAGCTCATCATTTTTAAGAGACATAATTTGATGTGCTTTCAGCCCATGATGGATTTAGTATCTTCATCCATTCAAAAAAAGTTTAGCTTCCTAAGATCGTGTGGCTCTCATGCTTAAAAAATACGTGCCTAAAATATAAATGCATGTATATTATACTATGAAGCAGATGCATCAGCAAAGTGACATCGGTGGGTTTGGTGATTTGGAGCATCTTTATCTGAGGCCCTCACAGGTCAGCTATACCGAATGTGAATGATTATTTCACTATGGTAGAGCGTCTCTAATGTTAGACTATAAGAGATTCCCTGGAGGTTCTGGTTAATAGGGAGGTGCATATTCCTAAGCTCCCTCCCAGAGATCTAATTATCAGGTCAAGGTAGAGCCTAGTAATCTACTTGTAAACAGGCTTCCAAGGTGATTTCCATGTAAGGGGTACCTGGCCCATAATTGGGGAAATCCTGCCTTATGGAGTTGACCAGCTCAAATCCATGTCATACCATTTGAACGATCCAGTTACTTCCTAGTTCTTATTCTACATGTGATTACTTCAAAGATCAATCCTGGGGAAGAAATTCTTAGGATTACTTTTAAACAAAAACACACCATTAGCCAAATTTCTTAAATCCTGCCTGCCGCCCACCTTGCCACAAGAAACTACCTATGAGTTAAACATACTCTTAAATTCTGGTTTGCTTTCAATAAGAATTTGGGCAGAGACAAGAGAGAATTGCCATTGGCCCTGGATTAGGGGATTACGTGGAAATAAATACCAGAGGTATATCCAATTACAGTTTGTATTACTTACGTCTCTAAAAACAGAAAAGGGGGAAACTTTTTTTCAAAAACAGAATTCTCACTGGAGAAGAAAGCGGTTTTTCTTTTTAATTCTCAGCTCCATAGTTTCTCTCTTCCTCTTCTTATTTTAACAGTAGGTATGGATTTTGAAAAAAAATTTCTAATGCGTGGAAAACACACATACACGTGTAGTCAAACAAACTTGGAAATTGTGAGGAAAAGCTTTCCTTGTAATTGAAGCTAAGGTACCAAGGCCCCCGTCGCTCTAGCCCCGTACTCTCTGTCTGGTCCCCAGTTGTCCTGAAAGACCACGGCATGGTGCCCTTCATCAAGATCTTCCTGGACGATGAGTGCTACCGGGGAGCCTCGCTCAGCATCTTGGAGCAGCTCTCAGTCATCAACGCTGAGGAGTACATGAGCATCATTGTGGGCGCTTTGTGCTCGTCCACTCAAGGGGAACTGCAGCTGAAACTGGATCTCCTGAAGGTGATGTCAAGTCCTCCTTTGTGATGGGTTTCCCATGGACATGCAGCAGGTGACCGGCATTTGCCCACGCATTCATTCATTTAGTTGGTCACTGTATCATACAGGTAGAGTGCTACTGGCTGCTGTGACAAATAAATCCCCCATCCTCAACAGCCTGGCACATTAGAGGTTTCTTTCTTACGTACCGTCCAATCAGTGATTGGGAGGAGTGTCATTCAGGGACAGCAGTCACCTGGGCATCTAATCCAGCCATCAGACAAAGGAAGGGAGAGCAGAGAAAATGGCACAC
Organism: Globicephala melas; assembly: GCF_963455315.2. Taxonomy (NCBI): domain Eukaryota; kingdom Metazoa; phylum Chordata; class Mammalia; order Artiodactyla; family Delphinidae; genus Globicephala; species Globicephala melas. The sequence goes on along the minus strand of NC_083329.1, from coordinate 46,582,194 downwards.
GTTCTTTTTCAGGCCTAAAACTGGTGCACGTTAACTTCTGTCCAAGTTTCTCTGGGCAGGACTCATCTGGATGCAAGACATGCCAGGAAATGTAGTCCCTGGTTGGGCAGCTACTTCCCAGCCACACTGTAAACTATGGAAGTGGAGCCCAAATTGGTGGTGGCCAAGCAGCAGCCTTGTTTACTTGCCCAGCATTTAGTGAGCATCTACCAGTTACCAGGTCTGATGCAGAGTGCTTGGGACACACTGTTGTATGAGATTCAGCCCTTGCCAACTGGTAGCTCGTAGACTAGGGCTAGTATTAAGCAAGCAGTCATGGTGATGCAGCATGGTAATGCCCCAGAGGTTGAAGGCAGGCTGCCATGGGAACAGAGAAGTAGGAGAGACCAATGCTGCCTTACATGTTTGAGGAAGGCTCACAGAGGAGGGAACACCTCAACTGGGAAGAGGAAGCAAAACGCAGTCAAAGGCACAGAAACAGTGGTTACAAAGGGAGAAGTAAAACTAGGCTGTCACCTTTGGACAACAAAGAGAAGCATATATTTTTGTTTTTGTAATATTGTTAATAATCATCAAGTTATCTTAAAACAGTTAAAGATGATAATAAACATCATCAGCCTTACAGCTCTCACAATTTTGTTGCTGTTCCTGCTTTTCCATTTCTTTTGTCTTTGCGGGCTTATGCCTTAAAAGAAAAAAAAAATCCCCTTTCTTTTGTTTATGCTGTTTAAGAGAAGAGCAGTTGTAAATGCAAATATCTCCCAAGGAACTGACTTGGGGACCTGTCATGTCTATGTGCAGAAGAACCCCCTATGCAATACACACTCATGTTGCATTATCATGCCACTCCGGATCACTGGTGAATTTTATACAATACGAAGTTGCTCTGACTTCCAAAATTAAACCCTCAACCTTATTTAGCTATGACTATCTCTGTACAAAACCATTTCACCAGTTAGAGAATGGCATTCAGTTTATTTTACCTACTTTATTTCTCAGCAGAGCCAATGTCAGGCACTGATGCAACTGTATTCATGTCTTCTCATGACCTAATCCTGTGGAGTTCAGCATGGCCAATGTGTCACGAGAATCCCATCCAGAAGTGGCATTATGACCATAGTTATCATGTATTTCGCAGATGACAAGAACCAAAACAGCAATTTAATCACAGGGTCAAAGAATCAGTGAAAGTGATGAAACAAAAAAGGAAAGTTAAAGGTCTGTTGAAAGACACTGGAGTCCCATGATTATGTGAAGTAACAGGATTGAGGGGAGCATGTAAACGGGAGAGTAAGGGAGAGAGATATCAAGAATTAATGACAGTTTGCAGCTGGAGGGCACCTTAGCTTCATGTGGTCCTATCTTAATATTGGGCAGAGATAGGCCCCGAGAGATTCTAATACTGAATGGTGAAGTTGAGTTTGGATCTAAGACTAGTGATTTAAAATCTGGTGATTTTTCCTCTTCATTTTGCTGTTTGTTGCATTTTTTCTCATATGTCTGTGTTCAGCTTAATTCACATGAGCCTTATTCTAATAAGGAACAGGGAAGGCAGAGAGCAAGGCAGTTAGGACTTTGGTTTTCTATTGGGTGAATAATTGGAAGCCCTATCTATTTCTGACATTTTCATATTGAAAGTCAAACAGATTCATGGAGAGAAAAGTTTTGGAGAGCACAAGTGTTTTTGTGTCCATTATAGAAAAGCTCTCTGCTTTGCTCCTGGAAAGTTCATCTTGCTTACTCTATAGCCCAGAAGCACCTTATTGGAGTGACAGCCCTTGGGTAATAGGATTGAATTTCTAGAATTAGCAATGTAAAGCCATTATGGTGTTTTACAGATTCAATATCATTTCAGAATCACACTATCAACAGAGCACATCAGGGATGAACACTGTGTAAGCTTATTTAACAGAGCCATACCCCGCACTCAATGGGCTGTCTTCTCCCTGGGTACCAAGTCACTGCTGGGCAGTTGGGAGGGTGCCCAGAGCCGCCATTGTTCTTCCAGGACTAGGGTGATAACACGTTGTAGCTCCCGTGGGTGGCGGGGAAGGATTGGGCCCCAGAGCCTGTTCCAGCCTTGCCCACCACTGAGTCGTGTGAGCAATTAGCCAACGTTTGCTGGAATCTGATGTGGGATCTGCCCTTGTTCTGCATCACTTTGGGAACCCCTCGGGAAACAAAGATGTAAAATTAGTTCTTTCTGGCTAGATTTCCTTGTTTGGCAGTTGACAGTGGACTCTGCCCAAAGCACTGTGCCTGCAAAGTGGGTCAGATGTAGGATGAGGTGAAAGTGGTAGAGGGAGGGGACTTCAAAGGCAGGACTCCCTGCCTCACCACCCAATAAAGGTTTGTCATCTCTGAAGCGTATTCACATCATGGTGCCACCCTCATTTCCCTTCCCTGAGAATCAGCCAGCTGCTCTGGAGGAGAAAATTCCTCCAGAAACATGTGACTTAAGGCAGTTGCTCCCAAAATCCAGTGGTGCTTCCATACCAATACAGAGGCACATGTGACTTCACCACCTAATTCTGGCAAATGATAACCGAGTTAAAGAATAATGTAAGCAAATGAATTTCCTCTCCATGGCCAGTGGGACTGTGATTGGGTTATGCACAAATTCAGATTGATTTGCTAATATACATTTAGCTGTTCAACTCTGAGCTTAATCGCGTTACCTCACCGGTCCTCCAGCATGACACGTGGAAAATTATGAGGAATAACAAATAATAGAATGTGAAATAAATCCTGTTAGTCCTAACGTAGTTAGCGCTTTGCAGCAGACATCCATTTTATAGATTCAAGCTTGAGGAATACTAACTCAGAGAGGATGACATGGTAACTGAGTTAAGGAGGAGAAAATGTGCTTAACGCTGACCTTTCTTGAAATGTGTCAACCCTAGCCTGATTACTTTGACTTCAGCTGATTAAATTTACTCCCTTCCGTAGACTCTCAAGCCTAGGTGATGCATTATCATGCAAAGTTGAATGACAGTAATGGAGACCCTCCTCCCAGGTCCCCAGTTCCTGACAAATCGTTTCCCGAAGTAGTGCAGTATTTATTTTCCTTTATGGTAGAAATGTTTCTCTTTAGTTGCTATGAAATTAAGCCTTTGTAATTGGATTTGGCGCTCTTTACTTTATGACTCTGCAAATACGAAATTAACCCCATCCCAAGAAATAATAGAGCAGTCTAAGTTCTAATGAGATTACCCCCATTTTAGATAATGACTTTGAATTTAATAAATCAAACAAAGCAACAATTAAGGTCCGCCATTGCTTTTTTCTCCACCCCTCCCAACCAGAGGAGAAAGGAACCGTCTAGGAATTACAGAGGATAGACCCTCTGAGAGACACAGACACTATTACTGGTTTGCTTTCTTTTTAAAATATCTGCTCTCAACATTCCTTGAATGATGGAGACCTTCTGAGCAACGTCTGGTGTCAACTTGGACAACTGGAAGATGGTTTCTTAAGGAAAGAGGGGGGTTTTAGTGGTCATCCAGCACTTAGACAATTGCTCTAATCTGATTAGTTTTATTTTTTAATTACTCTCTCTTTTGGGTGTTTGTTTTGTCACACGTCATGTGATAAACAGAAGAGCTCCATTCATTCCATTTGCCTTGAACAACCTCATCGTAGTTTTAGGAGCCACCGAAAACACTCACATACATCTAGACAGTTTACAGTTTCACAGCTTAAGACTTCCTGATGTCTCGGTGATGTATTTATTTTCCACGGCACGAGTCACATTGAGACAGGTCGAGACACACAATGCAATGCACGCTGTACCACACGTTAATGCTCAGCCTTTTGTGTGGGTTATCAGTTGGCAGGAAGAAACTACCACCACCACACGCACTTCAAGGTTAGAGTTCATTTCCAACTTGACCAAAGAAACAATATTCTGTGCGGAGTGAGTTGCTCACACAAGGCAGGCACAGAGGACTGGCCCCAGTGTCCTGGGGTTGGGGGTGGGGTTTGAGGAAGGCAGCTGTGGTGATGCGGTCTATAAAGAGAAAGGCCGTGCCTGGTCTAGAAAGCTCTGTGTTGCTAAACCATAAGGTTTTACATTCACCAAATGTCACTATTCTGAAGAATCTGCTCTAACAGTCTATATACAATCTTCTCTTTAAGGACCTGTCTACAAATATCAAACTTTCCTGGGTTTTGAGCCAAATTCAGAAGTAGTTGGGTCATATCCTCACCCAGGAGGAGAAAGCAGTTGTCACTGCCTGGTCCTTAATGTTTCACTTTTGCTTCTAGCTTTCAGGCAGTCTGGAAAGCCCATTTCCCTGAAGTCTATCCCACCACTCTCATTTGATCCCCGGTTAGTGCACGGCCCTGATGCTGTTTCTTTTAAAGAACAAAATGACAATTCAATTTCACCACAGTCACTCCCTGAGCTGTGGTGAGTAGTCTTTGATCTAACCACCATAAGTCATGCATTGTTTTCTCCTATAACTGGGAAAAGATCAACTGACCCACACTGGTAGGGATGAATCTTTCTACATCACTCTATATGATAATTTGTCCATTTTGAACATAATCGTGGCCTTTGGCCTTTTACAGATTCTCCTAGTTTCTACAATCTTTGTTTTTAATTTCTTGAAATGTCATGGATGGGGCCGTGGGAGCATGTTAAGCAGCGCCTTGGTCGTCATTTCTCTCCATCTTTGAAAGAGTCCTTGCCTGTATGCATTTACTTAGTCCTGCCTCATTTTGTGCTTTCTTACCCCAAGCTTGGGTTGACTGCCTGCCAAGCAGCTCAGGCTTCGTGTAGCAGAATATAATATTAGATAACAGAATTTGGGTGTTAGGGGTACACATTATATTGTTTCAGATAAAACTCTAGTGTTAGGTTAGGGTTACCAGCATTTTAGAGATAGAGCTAGAAAATCACCTTTGCCCTGCAAAGTGCATGACTTCATATTTCATAGCTACCTGTAACTTTACTGAATTTCTATTTGACTTTCTCTATATGAGAATTTAAAAATCGAATCCCTTCCCTCCTTTTTTCTGACCCACCAGTTTTCTCTTTGTCAATGGACTTTCATGCATTATGCTATAGACTGTCACCCTAAACCATGCATTTAAGACACAGCATCATCCCCTCTCTCTCAAATTGGGAATTTCTTTTTATTTTTTCTCTTTGAAACTTGTTTCAAGCATCCTGAAATTGACTTTAAGTTGTGCCTGCCCGGACAATCCTCTTTCTTGTGTCACTGAACACTAAACACTTGAAAGGACAAAACAATTCAAATCTTCCTCCAGAGCAAAACTACAGGGACTGGCCATTCTCTGGGAAACATGCCTAAGAAGCCTGGGTCTTCGATGCAGTCCCATGCAATTTTCATGAATAGTAAATAACTAAATACCAAAAGTTAGAGGCTTTTGATATTTACCTAAGATCATCCATGCATTCTTCACTTTTAGGTGTGAAACTTTAGCACAGAAGGAGAACTTCTTAAATGTAGTCCTTCTTTCCTTCCGAAACATTTATTGAATACCTAGTGTATATCGTGCACAGGGCTCAATGAATAGTATATTGGAAGTGCTTAGTAAATATTTGATTTTAGAAGGAATTAAAAGTTTGGCTGTCCAGTAGAAATCTCAGCAATCTGTAGAAGGTAGATTGCATATGTGTGTTGAAATAGCCTAAACTCCACACACGGTCTATATTATATGCTATATCTATATGTTTCTTTCCATTAGGATTTCTCTTCTCCACCTTAATTTCCTCATATTTTCACACCAGGTTTTAAGTAGATTTGTTTGACTATCTTTCATTTATTAGAAGTATCTGTGCTTGCACAGAGAGGGAGGTAAATAGTAATAAGTTGCTTTATATAGATTTCACTGAGTCTCCTTTTGCAATACAGGAAATGGTTCATTCCATAAGTTTAGCAAATATTTATTACGTAGGTGCTATGTTCCACAGCAGTGAGCAAGCCTGATTTCATGGGGCTTCAATGCAGGCGAAGGCTGAGACAATTTTCAAGTAGCTTCAATACAGTGTGGTGAGAGTTTTGATTGGGGATTTAGAGGTGTGAGCGCTCAGCCTGGGATGAGAACAAGCTAAGGGTCAGGGAAAGCTTTGTGGAGGGAGATGCATTTAAGTCAAGATACAGGACTGTAAGTCAACCCTATAAAGCAGCATAGCCTTTAAGAGCAGCCATCTGAATGAAGACACTGAGGCACAACCCAAAACTAAAAGTAAGAGGAATGGTACTGACCTCCCAGTGTTTCAGAGTCGCGCATCGGTAGCTCGCTGTTCCTACGGAGTGGAGCGCAGAAGAGCACCCGGAACGCTTTGGCAGGGATGGGTGGGAGCTCAGCGTTAAAGATCTGCCTCCTCCATCTCACTCACTTGTATCTCATTGGTTTCAGTCTCTGCTCCGGATCCTGGAGACCCCCAAAGGCCGTGCTGCTTTCAGAGTCTCCAGTGGGTTCAATGGGCTGCTGTCCCTGCTCTCTGACCTGGAGGGGTCTCTCCGGGAGCCCCCACTGCAGACCTGGGGGGCAGTGTCCCCCAGCCAGACCCTGGACCTGGTCCTGCACACCCTCTGTGCTGTGTCTGCAGCACTGTACCTGGACCCCGTCAACGGTGACTTCTTTAGGAGGACCGGGCTGTTTGAGAAGCTGGCAGAGGACCTCTGCTTGCTGGGCTGTTTCGGGGCCCTGCAGGAAGAGGGCGCTCCTCCGCACTCCTGGGAGGACACAAAGGCCAGGCCATTTGCCGATTTGATGAGTGCGGCTTTTTCCTCTGCCAGCCCACTCCCACCCAAGATACAGAGCTGCCTCCAGATCCTCAGCTTCCTGGACAGCATGGCCCGAGGCACCCTCCACCTGTGCAAGGACCTGAAGGACTCACCGAGGGCGAGGCAGGAGGCGGTTGTGGACGCTCAGAAGGGAGAAGCCGGCAGTGACCCCCAGGGAAACTTCAAGCAGTGGCCAGACCTGGAGGACAGGTAGAGCTTTGCTGCCTGCTTCCCTAATCTGTAATCAGTGTATCTCTGTCTCCCGAGTCCTACGTAAGCACCCCGCGCACGCGTAGTACAAACTGGCTGTGAGGAACCGTCACGTTGTTACTTATTCTTCAGAGTAGGTGTCCCCGCCCGGCGTTGTTCCAGCGAATAGAACGAGACGGAGTTGGATTCAGAAGCAAAGGAAAGCTTTCTTCTTTTATCAGAGAATGGAGAGGTGCCAACTCACTTGCTCTCCTGACAGGCCAGGGGTGGGGCTGCCGTTTAGGGATCTAGAGTGGGGGGGCGGGGGGCGGAGATCGCAGTGCCGGGTGCAGCGTCTCTGCACACAGCTCACCGCCGCCATCTTGAATTGAGTATCGTATGCAGCGCTTCTGCGCACGCTCCACGGGCTGCAGGGTCCCGTGCAGCCGTTTCGCACTAGGAACTCCGGTCTGAGGTGCGTGGTGCGGGCCTCTGTGTGCAGTACCCTATGAGCAAGTGAAACTAGACTAAGCACAGGAGAGGAGGTGAGACCTTATTTTATCACCTAGATTCCATTTTGTTTTTCCTAGGGACCCCAGAGGGCTTTGCTGGTGAAAGCAGGACTGTCTTTTCTTTAAATCAAGTTAACTTTGTTTTCAAGCCCCTCTCCCCGTTCACCCACCCCCACCCTGAGAGCTGGCAGAAAACCAATCCAACTCAATACAGGGCTGGGGGATGCTGTCGGGTCGCAGGAGAACCAGGGAAGTTTACCCGATCTTGGAAACTGAGGGCAGAGCTCTGCTGCCCATAGGCTCACTTTCTTCTTTGGCATCTTTGCTGCTCCTGGGAGCTTTGATGCCTGGGCCCAGCCTCCCTGGTATGCCCGGCAGCCTTTGCTTCCTAGGTCTTATCTCCCCCCCCCCCCACACACCTGCCAGGGCACTGCCAGGGTGTGGGTGTGGTCCTTGACTTGTAAGACACAAACAACAGCATCCTTCCCAATCATGGGACTCTTCCTGTTCTTCTTGCTGCTTCCATTTCCCCTAACAAGGACAATTTCTCTTACTTCTGCAGGCTCATCTCCTCAAGGACCTCATACTTTGATAACCTTTTGCTTTCATCCCTGTAACACAGAATTCCACTAAAGCAGGGGAGCACAAAGAACCCCCCACCACCTTGGAGCGAGAGGGGAAAAACAAAAGAACAAGGCAACAAAATAGTTGGTGTCTTTTTTTCATTCCTCTGAAGCAGCAATGACAAAACACAAATATTTCAGTAAACTATCCTGCCTGCCACCTCTCCAGGTCATCTTGCCTTTAACACCACAAGACAGTCTTCTGAAAGACATTGCACGTGTTTCTCCAAAGAGAGCCCCCTTTGGCCAGACATGTCGGGGGTTGGTGGTGAGGGGGATGGATGTCAATTCTCCAGCTACCATAATAATCATATGATTGTTCCTGTTACATTGGTTAATCTGGTAAATCGATTAGTTTTCTCACCTTGCATTCCTTCACAATTTGCTCATGATATAATTATTGCTAGATTTGATTTGCTAATTTTTGAAAAGAATTTTTGTTCTTGAGAAAGTTCAGCCTTTCACACTCCTTTCTTGACTATTTTTACTATGAAATTTGTGTTACCCTCATAAATTGGGCAGTGTTCCCTCTTCTATTCTCTGGAAGAGTTTATGGAAAGATTACTATTTCTATTCCTTTCTTTTAAAAATTAATTAATTAATTAGCTGCATTGGGTCTTCGTTGCTTTCTCTGGTTGTGGCGAGTGGGGCTACTCTTCATTGTGGTGCACAGGCTTCTCATTGCAGTGGCTTCTCTTATTGCGGAGCACGGGCTCTAGGCATGCGAGCTTCAGTAGTTGTGGCTTGCGGGCTCAGTAGTTGCGGCACATGGGCTTAGTTGCTCTGAGGCATGCGGGATCTTCCCGGACCAGGCTCGAACCTGTGTCCCCTGCATTGGCAGGTGGATTCTTAATCACTGTGCCATCAGGGAAGTCCTACTATTTCTGTTCCTTAGCTATGTGATAGAATTTGCCAGTGTAATCTCAGGAGCCTGACGTTTTCTTGAGAGAAGATTTATTCTTTTTTTTTTGTTTTTTTACCTTTTTAAAAAACAGCTTTTTAAAAAAAAAAACAAAAAAAACAGCTTTACTTGTACATAATTCATACACCATAAAATTCACCCATTTAAAATGTACAATAATTTGTTTTGTATATTCAAAGAAATATACAATCATTACCACAATTGATTAGAACATTTTTATCACACCAAAAGAAACTCCATACCCATTAGCCATTATTTTCCATTTCCCCTGCCCCTACCTCCAGTCCCAGGCAACCACTAATTTACTTTCTGTATTTAGGAACTTGCCTATTCTGGATATATCATATAAATAGAATCATACAGTATGTGATTTTTTTTGTTTCTGGATTCTTTAGCATAATGTTTTCAAGGTTCATCCATGTTGTAGCATGTATCAATACTTCATTCTTTTTATTGACAATTTTCCAGTGTGTATACCACAGTTTACTTATACGTTTATCAGCTGATGGACATTTGGATTGTTTTCACTTTGGGGTTATTATGAATAGTGCTGCTATGAACATTCATGTACAAGTTTTTGTGTAGATACATGTTTACATATTTCTTAGCTAGATACGTAGGAGTGGAACTGCTAAATCATATGGTAATTCTACATTTAACATTTTGAGGAATTACCAAATCATTATGCAAAGTGACTGCACCATTTTACATTCTCACTAGCAGTGGGTGAGGGTTTCAGTTTGAATACCTTCTTGCCAACACTTGTTATTATCTTTTTGATTATAGCCCTCCTAGTGGGGGTGATGTGGTATCTTATTGTGGTTTTGATTTGCATTTCCTTGAAGGCTAATGATATTGAGAAGCTTTTCATGTGCCTGTTGGTTATTTGTGTATCTTCTTTGGACAAATGTCTGTTAGAGCCTTTGCACATTTTTTAAATTGATGTAACATTGGTTTATAACTATATAAGTTTCATGTGTACAACATTATAACTCGACTTCTGTGTATACCATAGTGTTCTCACCACCAAAAATCTTGTTTCCAATTCATTACTATACAGTTGATTCTCCTTACCCATTTTGCCCTCCCCCATCCCTCCTTCCCCTCTGGTAACCACTAATCCGTTCATTCTCTGTTATCTATGTGTTTACTTTTGTTTTGTTCTGTTTGTTCATTTATTTTGTATTTTTTATATTGCATATATGAGTGAAATCATACTGTATTTATCTTTCTCCATCTGACTTATTTCACTTAGCATAATACCCTCAAGGTCCATTCATATTTTTGCAAATGTCAAGATTTCATATTTTTTTATGGATGAGTAGTATTCCACTGTGTGTGTGTGTGTGTGTGTGTGTGTGTGTGTGTGTGACATCTTATCCATTCATCTGTTAATGTGCACTTAGATTGTTTCCATATCTTGGCTATTGTAAATAATGTTGCAATGAACATAGGGGTGCATATATCTTTTTGAATTAGTGTTTTCATAACCTTTGGATAAATACCCAGAAGCGGAATAGTTGGATCATATGGTAGTTCTATTATTAATTTTTGAGGAATCTCCATACTGTTTATTTACATTCCCACCAACAGTGTATGAGGGTTCCTTTTCTCTGCACCCTCACCAGTACTTGTTGTTGCCTGTCTTTTTTATAATAGTTATTCTAACAGGCATGAGGTGATATCTTATTGTGGTTTTGCTTTACATTTCCCTAATAATTAGTAATGTTGAACATCTTTTCATGTGCCTGTTGGCCATCTGTATGTCATTTCTGGAATCTCTACTTAGATCTCTGTCCATTTAGAAAATTTTTGTTGTTGTTGAGTTGTGTGAGTTTTTTTTTTTTTTAATTAATTAATTTATTTTTGGCTGCGTTGGGTCTTTGTTGCTGCACGCAGGCTTTCTCTAGTTGCGGCGAGTGGGGGCTACTCGTTGCGGTGTGTGGGCTTCTCATTGTGGTGGCTTCTCTTGTTGCGGAGCACGGGCTCTGGGCGCGCGGGCTTCAGTAGTTGTGGCACATGGCCTTAGTTGCTCCGTGGCATGTGGGATCTTCCCAGACCAGGGATCAAACTTGTGTCCCCTTCATTGGCAGGTGGATTCTTAACCACTGTGCCACAGGGAAGTCCCTGTTTGACTTCTTTATATATGTTTTGATTACTGTAGCTTTGTAGTATAATTTGAAATTAGGGAGTGTGACACCTCCAGCTTTGTTCTTTTTTCTCAGAATTGCTTTGGCTATTCAAGGCCTTCTGTGGTTCCATACAAATTTTAGGACTTTTAAATTCTATTTCTGTGAAAAATGTTGGGATTTTGATAGGGATTGCATTGAATCTGTAGATTGCTTTAGGTAATTATGGACATTTTAACAATGTTAATTCTTCCACTACTATGTTAAGTAAGAGTGGTGAGAGTGGCATCCTTTTCTTGTTCCTAATCTAAGAGAAAAAGCTTTGTTTCTCACTGTTCAGTATGATGTTGGCTGGGTTTGACATATATGTCATTTATGGCCATTATTCATTTTATTCAGAGTTTTATCATAAATGGATGTTGAATCTTGTCAAATGCTTTTTCTGCCTCTATTGAGATGCTCATGTGATTTGTATCCTTTTTTTGTTTATGTGATGTATCATATTGATTGATTTGCGAATGTTGACTCACCCTTGCATCCTTAGAATAAATCCCACTTGATCATGGTGTATGATCCTTTTAATGTATTGTTGTATTTGGTTTGCTAATATTTTGTTGAGAATTTTTGCATCTATGTTCATCAGAGACATTGGCCTATAATTTTCTTTTTTTGTGTTGTCCTTGTCTGGTTTTGGTATCAGGGTAGTGCTGGCCTCATAAACTGTGTTAGGAAGCATTCCCTTGTCTTCAGTTTTTTGGAAGAGTTTGAGATTCTTCTTTGAATGGTAGAATTCACCACTGAATTTGTCTGGTCCTGGACTTCTGTTTTTTGTGATATTTTTTTATTACTGTTTCAATCTCCTTACTAGTGATCAGTTTATTCAGATTTTCTGTTTCTTCATGAATCAGTCTTGGAAAGTTGTGTGATTCTAAGATTTTATCCATTTCTTGTAGGTTGTCCAATTTGTTGGTGTATAGCAGTTCAGAGTACTCTCTTAAAATCCTTTGTATTTCTGTGATATCTGTTGTAACTTCTTTTTTGTTTCTGATTTTATTTATTTGAACCTTCTCTCTCTTTATCTTGGTGAGTCTAGCTAAAAGTTTGTCAATTTTGTTTATCTTTTCTAAGAACCATGTCTTAGTTTCAGACTATTGTCTTTTTAGTCTCTATTTCATTTATTTCCATTATGGTTGTTATTATTTCCTTCCTTCTACTGACTTTGGGCTGTTTGTTTTTCTTTTTCTAGTTCATTTAGGTGTAAGTTTAGATTTTTTTTTTGAGATTTTTCTTATTTCTTGAGGTAGGACTGTGTTGCTATAAACTTCCCTCTTAGAACTGCTTTTACTGCATCACACAGATTTTGACACCGCAAATTTGTGGTTTTTCCAGCTTTCTTCTTGTAGTCGATTTCTAGTTTCATACAGGTGTGATTGGAAAAGATGCTTGATATGATTTCATTCTTCTTAAATTTATTGAGATCTGTGTCCCAACATATGGTCTATCCTTGAGAATTTCCACGTGCACCTGAAAAGAATGTATATTCTGCTGATTTTGGATGGAATGTTCTATATTCATTTAAGTCCATCTGCTCTAATGTTTCACTTAAGGCCCGTGTTTCCTTGTTGAGTTTCTGTCTGAGTAATCTATCTATTGATGTAAGTGGGGTATTAAAGTCCCCTACTATTACTGTGTTGCTGTCAATTTCTCCCTTTAGGTTTGTTACAATTGCTTTATATATTTTGGTGTTCCTACATCAGGTGCAAATACATTAATAGTTGTTCTGTCTGCTTGGTGGATCATCCCCTTTGTATAATGTCCATCTTTGTCTCTTGTTACCTTTTTTGACTTGAAGTCTATTTTGTCTGATCTGAGTATGGCTGCACCTGTTCTTTGTTTTTTTGTTTTGGCTGCCATTTGCTTAGAGTATCATTTTCCATATCTTTACTTCAAGCCTATATTTGTCTTTAGAGCTGAGATGAGTCTCCTGGAGACAGCATATAGTTGGGTCTTGTTTTTTAATCTGTTCAGCCACTCTCTGTCTTTTGATTGGTGAATTCAGTCCATTTACATTTAGGGTGATTATTGATATGTGAAGACTCAGTACTGCCATTTAATCTTTTGTTTTCTGGTTGCTCTGTATTTTCATTGTTTCTTTTTCCTTGATTTTCTGTCATTTTAATTTGGTGGTTTTAGATGATACTTTTCTAAGTTTCCTCTTTTTTATGTTTCATTTCTCTGCTCTAGATTTTAGTTTTGTGGTTACCATGAGGTTTGTATAAACTGTCTCAGAGATTACGTAGTTCTTTTTCTGCTGAAAGTGTCTCATCTTCATTTGCCTATACAGATTTTGTCCTTGTCTTCTTCCCCTTTTATGTTTGTTGCCACAAATTATCCCTTTCTATGTTGTGAGTTTATTACCAAATTGAAGTAGCTATAGTTGCTTTTAAAGCTTTTTCCCCCCTTTAACCTTTATGCTATAATTGTTTAACAACTAACTCTGGTGAAGAGTTACAATTTTCTGATTCTGTCTGTTTATTACCTACTCAAAGTTTTTTGTACTTTTGATGTTTTGTTTCAGGTAGAAGAGCTCCTTTCAACATTTCTTATAAGGCAGGTCTAGTAGTGATGAACTCCCTCAGCTTTTGTTTGTCTGGGAAAGACTTTATTTCTTCTTCATATCTGAAGGATAACTTTGCTGGGTAGAGTGTTCTTGGTTGACAGTTTTTATCTTGCAATATTTTGAGTATGTCATTCCACTCTCTCCTGGTCTATAGAGTTTTTGCTGAGGAATCTGCTGATAGCCTAATGGGGTAACTTGTAGGTTACTGTCTTTTTTTTTTTTCTGATTGTCTTTAAAATTGTTTATCATTGACTTTTGACAGTTTTAATATAATGTGTCTTGGAGAAGATCTTTTTGTATTGAGATAATTGGGTGTTCTGTTAGTTTTGTGGACTTGTATATCCAGTTTCTTCCCAGGTTTGGAAAGTTCTCAACTGTTGTTTCTTTAAATAAGCTCTCTTCTTCTGGGATACCCGTTATCCTTATGTTGCCTTTTCTAATCAAGTTTGATAGTTCTTGTAGTTTCTTTATTAAAAAATCTTATTTCTCTCTCTTCTTCTACCTGAATCATTTCTAGATTTCTAACTTCAAGCTCACTCATTCTCTCTTCCATATGGTCTGCTCTATTTCCAGTGCTTTCTAATCCATTCTTTATCTCATTTATTGAGTTCTCCAGCTCCAGAATTTCCAATTAGTTCTTTTTTGGAGTTTCAGTCTCTTTGGTAAAGTATTCCTCTGTTTATTAATTTTACTCTTTAGCTCATTGAACTGCTTTTCTGAGTTTTCTTGTAGCTAATTGAATTTCTTCATGACAGCTATTTTGAATTCTCTGTCAGTTAGATCACAATCTTCTGTGACTTGAAGTTTTACAGAATTGTTATTTTCTTTTTGTGATACTGTGTTTTCATGGTCCTTGATGAGTTGTTCCTCTGCTGGTGCATTTGAAGGAGCAAACTTCTTTCTTATTTAGATAAAGTTTTTTTTACTTTGATTCTAACAGTTCGAGTTCTTAATTAAAGGCCTTTCTTTTTGTTTTTCAGTAGGTGGTGCTATAGCCCAAGTTTTTGTTTCTCTTGAGTGGCCTCCGGCTATATTTGAGAACCAGCATTTTCCACCCTTCAGCACCTCTGCCAGAGGTTTCTCTGGTGTCCTCATTGCCACTGCTTGTGCCTTGCTGCTGCCAGTGTTGCTACTGTCACTGGTATTTCCGCCTGGGACAGTGGGATGGCAGGCACCTCTACCATGTCTGGGGACACCTGGGTCACGGACACTGCTGCCACAGTGGGGAAGGGGAGAAGCCAGAGTCATGGCCACCTTTGCCGCCTTCAGGGTTGTTGGGTTGGTGGGTGCTGCTGTCATTGGTAGGAGTGGGGGAGGCTGGAGTTGCGGGTGCTGCTTTGGCTGGAGGGACCAGGGTCATAGGTCCTGCCACCGCTGCTGTCCGGCTCCCTGTGGCTATGGGTGCCATTGTGGCTGGGAGGCCTAGGTCTCATGTGCCACCTCTGTTGCTGCTACCAGGTTCGCTGGGGCTGCAGACTCAGCAGCTGTGTCCAGGGGCCAGGATCCCAGCACTGCCTCTGCTAGTCCCTGGTTCTGCCTCCTCTGTGTGTCCCAATTCACCCACCTTCAGATGTACTGATGTATGGATCTCTCCAGCATCCTGCTGTGTTGGGCAGAGGAAGCTTTCTGGAGTTAGGAATGTTTCACTAGTTGTAGGCTGAAGGGGAGAGACAAAGGGAGCTTTTCACACCATAATGGTGTTGATGTCACCTCTGCAAAGATATATTTTTGTGAGAATAAATTTCAATTTATTCTTGTATGATTCATAGTAAGTTATTTTTCAAGTTTATTGTTCTCATTTCACCTGTTTTAATTTATTGGCATAAGGCCATTCACAATATCCTTTTAACTTTTTATTCCTAACACTATCATTTGTGTATTCTTTCTCTTTTGCCTGCAGCACCCCAGCGTTCTTAGCAGAGGTTAATTTATTAATGTGTCTGTGAACCAGCATTCAGCTTTTCCTGTCTCATACATCGATTTTCTGTTTCTTTTTTTGTTCTTATTATTTCCTTCCACTTTCTTTGGGTTTATTCTAGTATTCTTTTTCTTAATTTAATTGTTATGAGACCAATTTTAAGTCCTCTTTTTAAATATAAATTTCCTTGTAACTATTACTTTAGTTCCATCACACAAGTTTTATTATATCAAATTTTCAATATAATTTACTGCTAAATATTTTCTAATTTCCCTTATGACTTACAGGTTTACTCTTGAATCTTATTTGAATTATAAATTTCCAAAGTTAGAGTATTTTTGATCATCTTTTTGTTATTGACTTCTAACTTTGTCATCTTGAAACAAAGTGGACTGTATGATGCTAATCCTTTGAAATTAGTTGAGCTTGACTTTGTGTCCCCAGTGTGGTAAATTTTCATAAATATTCCTGGGTGCTTGAAAATAATGCACATTTTCCAATTGTTAGGTTCAATGCTCTATTTATGTCCTCTAGATGAAATTTGTCAGTTGTTCAAATTTTAAGATTGTTTGCATATCAGCTACTAAGATGTGTTAAATATATTTCATTATAATGGTAGCTTTGTCAATATCTGTTAATTTTTTTAAAATAAATTTATTTATTTATTTATTTTTGGCTGCGTTGGGTCTTCATTGCTGTGCCTTGGCTTTCTCTAGTTGCGGAGAGCAGGGGCTACTCTTCGTTGCATCGCGCGGGCTTCTCATTGCGGTGGCTTCTCTTATTGTGGAGCACGGGCTCTAGGCGTGCAGACTTCAGTAGTTGTGGCGCATGGGCTCATAAGTTGTGGCTTGCAGGCTCTAGAGCACAGGCTCAGTAGTTGGGGCGCATGGGCTTAGTTGCTCCGCAGCATGTGGGATCTTCCCGGAGCAGGGATTGAATCCATGCCTCCTGCATTAGCAGGTGGATTCTTAACCACTGCAGCACCAGGGAAGTCCCAATATCTGTTAACTTTTGCCTTACGTATATCTGAGGCTATTAGAATCACACACATTTATATTTTTTCCATCATCTAGAGGTATCAAAGTTTTTATCATTATATGATGACCTTCTTAATCTCCATTAGAACATAACAACTTTATCTAATAATAATAAGGCTCCACCAGTGTTCTTTTGGTTAGTATGTGCCTGAATTATTTTTTATCCTTTAAGCTTTCTGTGTCCTCATGCTTTAGGTATTTTTCCTGTAAACAGTAAAGAGCTATTTTTTTTAATGTGTATTTTAAACTGAAGTTTCCTTGTTTCTTTGTGTGGTTGATGATTTTTAATTGTGAGTCTTGCTCCGAGATTTTCCTTTTCCCAGACTCCATGCAGCCCATCCTTATTCTGGCCATCCTGCCTTTCTGCAGACACAGCAATGCCTCAGTGAGGCTGCAGCTGCCCTTTGTAGCTAGGCCTTGGTCAGATCCCAGGCCCTTCTCTTCTTGCTTTGTCTTGGGAGAATTCTCTTTCTGAGGTCCCCTGACCTCTCTATTCCAGGGGCAGAGGGTTCTCTGAGGAGGCCTTTGTCTTGGCCATCTGGACAGCATGCAGCTTAACTGAGGATCTCAGTGCTGAACCTTGTTCTACTTATCCTACCAGCTTTTAGAGGGCAGGGAAGTATTTGTCAGCATCAAAAACATTTAGTAAGTGGTATTAGGTGATGAAAAGCAATAGTCATTGGTTGAATGTCTCTGGGGACTGAGCACCAATGACTTATTTTCATTTAATTCCCTCTCAAATTTTAGCATTTTACCAATAAAGAAATGGAGAAAGGATAAGAAACATGGTTGAAAGTTAACACCTAGTAAGTGATGGAGCAAGACTTTGAACTCAGGTCTACCTCCAAAGCCTCTGTGTGTGCTTCTGAGTGTGTGTGTGTGTGTGTGTGTGTGTGTGTGTGTGTATTTGTCCTGCTTTTTTCTGGATGCTTCCACAGTAATAGTGATGACTTGCTTGTTCTGCCACAATAGACTGAAGTTTAAGGTTTGGGCTCTAACTTGTAGATGGCATCAGGCCTGATTCTTTACAGATAACTCCTGTGTCAAATGTCTTCCTGGTTTCACAATGAGGAATTTTTAAATGTACAAGAATCAGATTTCATAAATAGAGCAATTTTTTGGTCTTTAAAAGAAATACATCACCCTTGACATTCCCTAATGGTTAGAAAAGGGGAAGTGAAACCCCAGCCTCTCCTGAGAGAGTCTGTGGGGTAAAGGACAAGGCAGTGGGCTGGGCATGGTGGACAGGGTGCTCATCCATGCCCACCACTGACACTTGGCATCCCCTTGGGCAAGCAACTTGGCTTAGACCTGTCCATACACAGTGGGCTGTGGTCTCCAGAAGGAAGACAGAGGCTGTGGGCCTTAGGCTCAGGCCTGTGTGCTCTACACCTTAGTGTTCCTTGTGCCTTTTACTTTATCTTACTGAGTTTTGATTTCCCAATTCAAATGCGGGGATAATAAGAGTATCCACATTGAGGGATGTTGTGAGGTGAGGACTGGAGATGATAATGGTGTTAGTTAGATAATGGTCACAGCTGCCGTTTACTGAGCACTTGTGTGCCAGATGCTGTGCTTTGCTTTCACAAGCATTAGGTAATCTATGTAACTACGATTAAGTAACATTTTTCACAAAATAGAAGATATATATTATATAAATCCCAGAATATATAATGAGATTCCCAAGATACAGAATATTTAATTTAATCTCTGTGAACCATAACACACACACCACCTCCTTCACAGCACGTGTGACACACACACCCCACGCACACAGCATACACACACGCACACATGCGCACACACACTCTCTCTACAGTGGAGCTCAATAAATGGCAGCTGTGGTTGTGATTAATCATGCAGACCTTCTCTGGTATTTACCAGATCCTGCTACCCGGGAAGGATGTCATCCTTCTAGGCCAGCCAGTCCACTGTGTGGGTCTGGAGAAGGTGGAGAGGGCAGTGGGTTAAGCATTTTTTTAAATTAATTAATTAATGTATTTATTTTTGGCTGTGTTGGCTCTTCATTGCTGCACGCGGGCTTTCTCTAGTTGCGGCGAGCAGGGGCTACTCTTCACTAAGGTGCGCGGGCTTCTCATTGCGGTGGCTTCTCATGTTGCAGAGGATGGGCTCTAGGTGCGCAGGCTTCAGTACTTGTGGCTCACAGGCCCAGTAGTTGTGGCTTGCAGGCTCTAGAGCGCAGGCTCAAGTAGTAGTGGCGCACGGGCTTAGTTGTTCCTCAGCATGTGGGATCTTCCCAGACCAGGGCTCGAACCCATGTTCCCTGTATTGGCAGGCAGATTCTTAACCACTGAGCCACCAGGGAAGTCCCTCAAGCATTTTTTTTAATCATGGAAGGGTACTGAATATTGTCAAATGTTTTTTTCTATATCAGTTGAGGTGATTGTTTGTTTTTTTTTCCCTTTGTTTATTAATGTAGTGTATTGCATGGATTGTTTTTTTTTTATGTTGAACCACTCTTGCATTCCTGGGATCTTAATCATGGTATATAATCCTTTAAATATGCTGTTGGATTTGATTTGCTAGTTTTTTGTTGAGGATTTTTGCATATATACCGATGAGGGATATTAGTCTCTTCTTTTCTTTGTGTGGCTTTAGTATCAGTAATAATACAGGCTTCCTTGCTGTTCCCTGAACATGCCAGACATACTCCTACTCTGGGGGCTTTTGCACTGGCTATTCCCTTTGCTTAAAATGCTTTTCCCCTGGATATCTGCATCCCTTTTTTCAGGTCCACCCAAATGTTACCTTTTCAAACAAACCAACCCTGCCCCCCAAATTAAAATTGTAAATTGTTTCCTTCTTACACCCTAGCGCTCTTGATTTTTTCTCCGCTTTAATTTTTTTTGGCAGTAATATTTATCACCTTTCTTCATAATATATAATTTGCATATTCATTATTCTATTACATTAATATACTATGTTATAATAACATATGATATATATCATACAATACTATATATAGTATAGTATAAATTATATAACAACAATAATTTTTATTATTTATAATTTACCTATTTATTATGTTTACCTTTACTGTCTCTACCCTTCTTCTCACATATCAGGTATGGCTTTTACTTTGTTTAGTTTATAGATGTATCCAAAATGCCAGGAAAATACTTAGGTCAATAAATATTTGTTCAGTTGAATTGGATAAATTAACACCAAATGTTAGAAGCACTCCTGGCACCTTAGCCATTCTTCAGGGCTGGTGGTGCCAAGAACAGTCTCACTGTGGGTGGGAAATTCAGTGCTAGAGGCAGGATGTTTGAAAATCAAGCGTTTGTGATTTGGGATTAGCCTCGTGACTTTTTCTTTCTTTCTTATTATTATTTGTCCAATTAACATACAGTAAAAGTCTCTTTCTTGGTGTAGAGTTCTTTGGGTTTTAATTCATGTGCAGAGTCATGTGACCATCACCACAATCAGGATACAGGACAAACACCCCCCTCAAATAGTTCCTGAATGTTGTCCCTTCATAATGAAACCCTTTCTCAGTTCCTAAACCCAGGCAACCACTGCTCGATTCCTATAGTTTTGTCTTTGTCAGAATAACATATAAATGCAAGTACAAATGTTTAGTCTTTTGAGGCTAGCTTTTTCAACTCAGCATAAGGCCTTTGAAATCCATCCAATTTGTTGTATCAGTAGTTCATACATTATTATTGCTGAGTAGTATTCCATTGTACAGATGCAAATATTTTCTCCCAGTCTGTGGTTTGTCTTTTTACTTTTAAAGTGTTGTTCACAGATTGAAATTTAATGATAAGTTTGCCTATATTTACAAAAAATCCTGCTGGGATTTTTATTGGAATTGCATTGTATCTATAGATGAATTTGGGGAGAATTGAAACCTTAACTTTATTGAGTCTTGCAGTCCATAAACACAGAATGTTTTTCCATTTGTATATTCAGTAGATGTATGATTTTTTTTAAAAAAATCAAGGTCTATAGTATTCAACATACAGAGCCAGCACATTTTTTATTAGATTTATCCTTATGTGTTTATTCTGGAGCACTATTTTAAAAGGTGTTTTAAATGTTTCGTTTCCCAGTTGTTTACTTCTAGTGTATAGGAATATGATTAATTTCTATATGTAACTGTGTATCCAGAGATCATGCTAATTCACGTATTGGTTCTAGGAGGTTTTCTTTTTTTTAATAGATTGCTTGGGATTTCTATGTAGACAGTCATGTTGTCTGTGAATAGTGACAGTTTTATACATTCCTTTCCAGTCTGTTGTTCCAGTGTGATGTTGAATAGGAGTGGTGAGAGGGGACATCCTCGCCTTGTTCTTAATCTTGAAGAAAAACTCTTCACTCTTTTGCCATCAAATATTATATTAGCTGTGGGGTTTTTTTTGGGAGATGTCCATTATCAGGTTATGGATGATTACTTCTGTGTCTCTTTTACTGAGAGTTTTTTATCATGAACAGATGTGGAATTTTTAAAATGCTTTATCTGGGGCTTCCCTGGTGGCTCAGTGGTTGAGAGTCCTCCTGCCGATGCGGGGAACGCGGGTTCGTGCCCCGGTCTGGGAGGATCCCACATGCCGCGGAGCGGCTGGGCCCGTGAGCCATGGCTGCTGAGCCTGCGCGTCCGGAGCCTGTGCTCCGCAGCGGGAGAGGCCACAACAGTGACAGGCCCGCGTACCGCAAAAAAATAAAAACAAAAAAACCCAAAATGCTTTATCTGCATATGATCATGTTTTATTCCTTCTTTTTCTAGTTTAATAATATGATGGGTTACATTGGCTGATTTTTGTTTTGTTTTTTTAGCCCTTAATTTTTTAAATTGTGTTTTCGATATCTGAAATATCTTTTTCTTCGTTTTTTTTGAATTTTATTTTATTTTTAAACAAGGGGTTCTTATTAGTTATCTATTTTATACATATTAGTGTATATATGTCAATCCCAATGTCTCAATTCATCCCACCACCACCACCACCCCCGCTGCTTTCCCTCCTTGGTGTCCATAAGTTTGTTCTCTACATCTGTGTCTCTATTTCTGCCTTGCAGACCAGTTCATCTGTACCATTTTTCTAGATTCCACATTATGCGTTAATATACGATATTTGTTTTTCTCTTCTGACTTACTTCACTCTGTATGACAGTCTCTAGGTCCATCCACGTCTTTACAAATGACCCAATTTCGTTCCTTTTTATGGCTGAGAATATTCCATTGTATATATGTACTATATCTTCTTCATCCATTCATCTGTCGATGGGCATTTAGGTTACTTCCATGACCTGGCTATTGTAAATAGTGCTGCAGTGAACGTTGGGGCGCATGTGTCTTTTTGAATTATGGTCTTCTCTGGGTATGTGCCCATTAGTGGGATTGCTGGGTCATATGGTAATTCTATTTTTAGTTTTTTAAGGAACCTCCATACTGTTCTCTATAGTGGCTGTATCAATTTACATTCCCACCAGCAGTGCAAAAGGGTTCCTTTTTCTCCACACCCTCTCCAGCATTTGTTGTTTGTAGATTTTTTGATGATGGCCACTTTGACTGGTATGAGGTGATACCTCATTGCAGTTTTGATTTGCATTTCTCTCATGATTAGTGATGTTGAGCGTCCTTTCAGGTGTTTGTCGGCAATCTGTATATCTTCTTTGGAGAAATGTCTATTTAGGCCTTCTGACCATTTTTTGATTGGGTTGTTTGCTTTTTTGATATTGAGCTGCATGAGCTGCTTGTATATTTTGGAGATTAGTCCTTTGTCAGTTGCTTCGTTTGCAAATATTTTCTCCCATTCTGAGGGTTGTCTTTTCATCTGGTTTGTGGTTTCCTTTGCTGTGCAAAAGCTTTTAAGTTTCATTAGGTCCCATTTGTTTTATTTTTGTTTTTATTTCCATTTCTCTAGGAGGTGGGTCAAAAAGGATCTTGCTGTGATTTATGTCATAGAGTGTTCTGCCTATGTTTTCCTCTAAGAGTTTTAGAGTGTCTGGCCTTACATTTAGGTCTTTAATCCATTTTGAGTTTATTTTTGTGTATGGTGTTAGGGAGTGTTCTAATTTCCTTCTTTTACATGTAGCCTTTCAGTTTTCCCAGCACCACTTATTGAAGAGACTGTCTTTTCTCCATTGTATATCCTTGCCTCCTTTGTCATAGATTAGTTGACCATAGGTGCGTGAGTTTATCTCTGGGCTTTCTATCCTGTTCCATTGATCTGTATTTCTGTTTTTCTGCCAGTACCATATTGTCTTGATTACTGTAGCTTTGTAGTATAGTCTGAAGTCAGGGAGTCTGATTCCTCCAGCTCCAGTTTTTTCCCTCAAGATTGCTTTGGCTATTCAGGGTCTTTTTTGTCTCCATACAAATTTTAAGATTTTTTTGTTCTAGCTCTGTAAAAAATGCCATCGGTAATTTGATAGGGATTGCATTGAATCTGTAGATTGTTTTGGGTAGTATAGTCATTTTGACAATATTGATTCTTCTAATCCAAGAACATGGTATATTGCTCCACCTATTTGTGTCATCTTTGATTTCTTTCATCAGTGTCTTACAGTTTTCTGAGTACAGGTCTTTTATTTCCTTAGGTAGCTTTATTCCTAGGTATTTTATTCTTTTTGTTGCAATGGTGAATGGGATTGTTTCCTTAATTTCTCTTTCTGATCTTTCATTGGTAATATATAGGAATGCAAGAGATTTCTGTGCATTAATTTTGTATCCTGCAGCTTTACCAAATTCATTGATTAGTTCTAATAGTTTTCTGGTGGCATCTTTAGGATTCTGTATGTATAGTATCACGTCATCTGCAAACAGTGACAGTTTTACTTCTTCTTTTCCAGTTTGGATTCCTTTTATTTCTTTTTCTTCTCTGACTGCCATGGCTAGGACTTCCAGAACTATGTTGAATAATAGTGGTGAGAGTGGACATCCTTGTCTTGTTCCTGATCTTAGAGGAAATGCTTTCAGTTTTTCACCATTGAGAATGATGTTTGCTGTGTGTTTGTCATGTATGGCCTATATTAGTTGAGGTAGTTTCCCTCTATGCCCACTTTCTGGAGAGTTTTTTTTATCATAAATGGGTGTTGAATTTTGTCAAAAGCTTTTTATGCATCTATTCAGATGATCATATGGTTTTTATTCTTCAGTTTGTTAATATGGTGTATCACATTGATTGATTTGCATATATTGAAAATTCTTGCATCCCTGGGATAAATCCCACTTGATCATGGTGTATGATCCTTTTAATGTGCTATTGGATTCTGTTTGCTAGTGTTTTGTTGAGGGTTTTTGCGACTATATTCATCAGTGATACTGGTCTGTAATTTTCTTTTTTTGTAGTATCTTTGTCTGGTTTTGGTATCAGTGTGATGGTGGCCTCATAGAATGAGTTTGGGAGTGTTCCTTCCTCTGCAATTTTTTGGAAGAGTTTGAGAAGGTTGGGTGTTAGCTCTTCTCTAAATGTTTGATAGAATTCACCTGAAGCCACCTGGTGCTGGACTTTCGTTTGTTGAGAGATTTTTAATCACAGTTTCAATTTCATTACTTGTAATTGATCTGTTCATATTTCCTATTTCTTCCTGGTTCAGTCTTGGAAGTTTATATCTTTCTAAGAATTTGTCCATTTATTCCAGGTTGTCTGTTTTATTGGCATAGAGTTGCTTGTAGTAGTATCTTATGATGCTTTATATTTCTGTGGTGTCTGTTGTAACTTTTCCTTTTTCATATCTAATTTTATTGATTGGAGTCCTCTCCCTCTTTTTCTTGATGAGTCTGGCTAAAGGTTTATCAATTTTGTTTATCTTCTCAAAGAACCAGCTTTTAGTTTTATTAATCTTTGCTATTGTTTTCTTTGTTTCTATTTCATTTATTTCTGCTCTGACCTTTATGCTTTCTTTCCTTCTACTAACTTTGGGTTTTGTTTCTTCTTCTTTCTCTGTTTCCTTTAGGTGTAAGGTTAGATTGTTTATTTGAGATTTTTCTTGTTTCTTGAGATAGGATTGTATTGCTATAAACTTCTCTCTTAGAACTGCTTTTAATGCATCCCATAGGTTTTGGATCGTTGTGTTTTCATTGTCATTTGTCTCTAGGTATTTTTGATTTCTTCAGTGATCTCTTGGTTATTTAGTAATGTATTGTTTAGCCTCCATGTGTTTGTGGTTTTTACATTTTTTTCCCTGTAATTTATTTCTAATCTCATAGCGCTGTGGTCAGAAAAGAAGCTTGATATGATTTCAGTTTTCTTAAATTTACCAAGGCTTGATTTGTGACCCAAGATGTGATCTGTCCTGGAGAATGTTCCATGTGCACTTGAGAAGAAAGTGTAATCTGCTGTTTTTGGATGGAGTGTCCTATACATATCAATTAAATCTATCTGGTCTGTTGTGTCATTTAAAGTTTGTGTTTCCTTATTAATTTTCAGTCTGGATGATCTGTCCATTGGTGTAAGTGAAGTGTTAAAGTCCCCCGCTCTTATTGTGTTACTGTCCATTTCCTCTTTTACAGCTGTTAGCATTTGCCTTATGTATTGAGGTGCTCCTGTGTTAGGTGCATATATAAGTGTTATGTCTTCTTCTTGGATTGATCCCTTGATCATTATGTAGTGTCCTTCCTTGACTCTTGTAACATTCTTTATTTTAAAGCCTATTTTATCTGATATGAGTATTTCTACTCCAGCTTTCTTTTGATTTCCATTTTCATGGAATATCTTTTTCCGTCCCCTCACTTTCAGTGTGTATGTGTCCCTAGGTCTGAAGTGGGTCTCTTCTAAACAACATATATATATATATATGGGTCTTGTTTTTGTATCCATTCAGCGAGCCTGTGTCTTTTGGTTGGAGCATTTAACCCATTCACATTTAAGGTAATTATCAATATGTATGTTCCTGTTACCATTTTCTTAATTGTTATGGGTTTGTTTTTGTAGGTCCTTTTCTTCTCTTGTACTTCCCACTTAGAGAAATTCCTTTAGCATTTGTTGTAGAGCTGGTTTGGTAGTTCTGAATTCTCTTAGCTTTTGCTTTTCTGTAATGTTTTTGATTTCTCCATTGAATCTGAAAGAGGTCCTTGCCAGGTAGAGTAATCTTGGTTGTAGGTTCTTCCCTTTCATCACTTTAAATATATCATGCCACTCCCTTCTGGCTTGTAGAGTTTCTGCTGAGAAATCAGCTGTTAACCTTATGGGAGTTCCCTTGTATGTTATTTGTCTTTTTTCCCTTGTTGCTTTTAATAATTTTCTTTCTGTTTAATATTTGTCAATTTGATTACTATGTTTCTTGGGGTGTTTCTCCTTGGGTTTATCCTGCCTGGGATTCTCTGTGATTCCTGGACTTGGGTGGCTATTTCCTTTCCTACGTTAGGGAAGTTTTCGACTATTCAAAAATTTCCCCGGGTCCTTTTTCTCTCTCTTCTCCTCCTGGGACCCCTATAATGCAAATGTTGTTGTGTTTAATGTTGTCCCAGAGGTCTCTTAGACTGATTTCTTTTCACTTTTTTTTCTTTACTCTGATCTGTGGCAGTGAATTCCACTATTCTGTCTTCCAGGTCACTTATGCGTTCTTCTGTCTCAGTTTTTCTGCTATTGATTCCTTCTAGTGTATTTTTCATTTCAGTTATTGTATTCTTCATCTCTGTTTGTTTGTTCTTTAATTCTTCTAGGTGTTTTTCCTTTAATTCTTCTAGGTCTCTGTTAAACATTTCTTGCATCTTCTCGATCTATGCCTCCATTCTGTTTCTGAGGTCCTGGATCATCTTCACTATCATTATTCTGAATTCTTTTGCTGGAAGGTTGCCTATCTCCACTTCATTTAGTTGTTTCTCTGACGTTTTATCGTGTTCCATCATCTTGTATATAGTCCTCTGCCTTTTCATTTTGTCTGTCTTTCTGTGACTGTGGTTTTCCTTCCACAGGCTGCAGGATTGTAATTTTTCTTGCTTCTGCTCTCTGCCCTCTGGTGGATGAGGCTATCTACGAGGCTTGTGCAAGCTTCCTGATGAGAGGGACTGGTGGTGGGTAGAGCTGGGTGTTGCTCTGGTGGGCAGAGCTCAGTAAAAGTTTAATCTGCTTGTTTGATGATGGGTGGGGCTGAGTTCCCTCCCTGTTGGTTGTTTGGCCTGAGGCGACCCAGCACTGGAGGCTACAGGCTCTTTGGTGGGGCTAATGGCAGACTCTGGGAGGGCTCATGGAGTAGTTCCCAGAGCTTCTGCTGCCAGTGTCCTTGTCCCCGCAGTGAGCCACAGCCACCTCCCGCCTCTGCAGGAGACCTTCCAACACTAGCTGGTAGGTCTGGTTCAGTCTCCAGTGGGGTCACTGCTCCTTCCCCCTAGGTCCTGATGCACACACTACTTTGTGTGTGCCCCCCAAGAGTCAGTCTCTGTTTTCCCCAGTCCTGTTGAAGTCCTGCAATCAAATCCTGCTAGCCTTCAAAGTCTGATTCTCTGGGAATTCCTCCTCCTGTTGCCAGACCCCCAGGTTGGGAAGCCTGACGTGGAGCTCAGAACCTTCACTCCAGTGGGTGGACTTCTGTGTTATAACTGTTCTCCAGTTTGTGAGTCAGCCACCCAGCAGTTAATGGGATTTGATTGTATTGTGATTGCGCCCCTCCTGCCATCTCACTGCAGCTTCCTCTTTGACTCTGGATGTGGGGTATCATTTTTGGTGCGTTTCAGTGTCTTCCTGTCCATGACTGTTCAACAGTTAGTTCTGATTCCTTTGCTCTCACAAGAGGGAGTGAGCACATGTCCTTCTACTCTGCCATCTTGAACCAATTTTCTAGTCCTTAATTTTATTATTTATTTATTTTTGGCTGCATTGGGTCTTCGTTGCTGTGTGCAG
This sequence comes from Globicephala melas, assembly GCF_963455315.2. Lineage (NCBI taxonomy): Eukaryota > Metazoa > Chordata > Mammalia > Artiodactyla > Delphinidae > Globicephala > Globicephala melas. The sequence goes on along the minus strand of NC_083329.1, from coordinate 46,554,675 downwards.
GCTTTCTCTAGTTGTGGTAAGGAGGGGCTACTCTTCATTGCGGTGCACGGGCTTCTCATTGTGGTGGCTTCTCTTTGTTGTGGAGCACAGGCTCTAGGTATGTGGGCCTCAGTAGTTTTGGCTCACAGGCTCTAGAGCGCAGGCTCAGTAGCTGTGGCACACGGGCTTAGTTGCTCCACAGCATGTGGGATCTTCCCAGACCAGGGCTCGAACCTGAGTCCCCTGCATTGGCAGGCAGATTTTTAACCACTGTGCCACCAGGGAAGTCCCTGCATTGGCTGATATTTGAATAGTGAACCAGCCTTGCATTTGTGGGATAAGACAAATTGGCCATAGTGCCTTATTTATTTTATATATAGTTATATTTGATTTCTAGTAGTTTATTGAGGATTTTTGCACCTATTTTTCTAAGAGATGTTGGCAGGTAGTTTTCTTTTCTTATACTGGCTTTGTCTGCTTTTGATATCAGAGTAATTCTGGTCTCATAAAATGCATTGGGTAGTGTTCTCTTGTATATTTTGAAAGAAGTTGTATAGAATTGGTGTTATTTATCTTTTAAATGTATGGTAGAATTCACCAGTGGAAACGTCTGGGGCTGGAGTTTTCTTTGTGGAAAGGTTTTAAACTACATATTCAGTCTTTGTGATAGCTATAAACTGTCCTGCTTATTTATTTCTTCTTGCTTACTTTTGGTAGTTTGTGGCTTTGAGGGAACTGGTCCATTTTATCTAGGTTGTCAGATTTGTGTGCACAGAGTTATTTGTAGTATTTTCTTATCCTTTCTGTGGGATGTGTAGTGGTATTCTCTCTTTCATTTCTGATGTTGATAATTTGTGTTTTTTTCTGTCTTTGCTAGCTTAGCGGGTGGTTTTTCAATTTTTAAAACTTTTTCAAACCTCTTCCTGAGCAGTTCTCAAAGCCTTTGGAATGTGGTTTAGGGTCAGATCCACACATGTGCAGCTCAGAATTGAGCTCAGAGGTTGATACACAACTTAGTGGTTTCACTCTTAAGTCTCCTCCTCTTCATCATCTTCCCGACACTTTCTGGCTCTCTGGGGTCCCTTCCTTCTCCTCTGTCTAGAAAGCTGGAGCTTTAGTTTCTCTGCTCTGCCATGCACTTCCCACAATTGCATATGTCTCTGGGGCCAAGCAGGGAGACGAAAAAGAGAGACAAAAACATTGGGGATTTTGCCTGACTCTTGGGACCAGAGTTCCTCTGGTCAGAGAGAAGGGTTCCCCTCCCCGAGAATTTCCGATGCCTGCCTAGTCACTGCTGCTGCTGTGCGGTTTCTTGGAGGCTGAAGTGAGAAAGAATGGAGAAACGCAACAAAGAAAATTCCAGGGATTTTCCTCCATGCTCTGGGACCTGTTGGAGCCTCTTTTCCCACTCCTTAGACTAGAAATAGAGCCTCCTCTTGGAGGCTGTGTCTGTTCTGTCCACACGTGGTGCACGGTTCTTACTCCTTGTAAGCCCATTCCGGGAGATACTGGAGGGGGAAGCCCCAGGAAACACGTTACCAGTTGCATGGTGCTTTGGGTTTGGTTTCCTGCTGTGCTACCGTTTACTTTTCAGAGTCCTCAGAGAGCTGCTCATGCGTTCTATCTGGGGTTTCAGTTTAATTCAGTGGGTAGGACAGAGTAGAGTGTGCTTATACCATCTTGAAGGGATCCAGACACGGTCCTTTGTGTGTTTGTTTGATATAAAATGAGAGCTTCTCCACCTCCCACATATCTGGAGAGAGGGTAGCGGCCCAGGGAACTACCTTCCGTGAAGCATCTGCTCCGTGCCGGACACTGTGCCTTAGTGCACAGCGGCATTGTTCTGTGACTCTACGCGGAAAGTGTGGCATTGTTAGCTCCATTGTGCAGTTGGGGGAAGTTAGGCTCAGATTAATCAGTTCAAGGTCATATAATTAAGTGGTAGGCTGTGGTTATGTATCGTGGCCTGTGTTAGAAAGATCCAGAAAGTTCTGTGGAAAGCAGAAGAGAAGGCTTACGTCTGATGTCCCGCTTCCCTCTCTCTGCAGGACGGATGAAGGTGATGCTGTGATCATGCACCCGGGGATCCTGTGCGTCATGGTGAGGCTGCTGCCTCAGTTGTACCATGAAGATCACCCTCAGGTACTTGCTGTGAACACATGAGTTTGTCTTTTTCATGACTGATCACTTAAGCTTCTCTGGCCAGAGACTCCCTTTCCCTTTTGCCTTTGCGTCCAGTCCCCTGTATGAACAGAGCCTCCTTCGTGAAGTGCCTCCTGCAGGGGAGTATCAGTGGGTCTGAGGCCCTTGATTGAGTTCCGCCCACCCTTCCATGGCCACTCAAAACAGATTGTTCCTGTTGGTGATGTGACCTTCTAAAAACAACAGCCAAACAAAAACTGAATGAAATGATTTACCTTCATGAGGCAAGTCCCATATAAGTGCTACATATAGCACTGGGCATTGGTGGGACCAGAAGTCTTCTGCTCCCCATTAATTTATCCATTGCTTGGATATTGGCTGTGACCCTGGCTCGGCGCTCTACATAGGACATGCAGGGTTAACAGGATGAGAACTGAGCACTGTCCAAGGAGCCCACATCTGTGATGGGGACCGGGAGGTGGTGGTGGGGCAGACAGACTAAGTAAATAAGCTCACAAATGAATCTGCAATTACAAATTGTCACATTTGATATTAAGGGAAAAAAATGGGTGCTGACAGAGAATAATGGGAATGGAAGTGGAGGGGGAAGACCTAATTAAATCTAATTTAGATGAAGGTGTGGATGTCAGGGAAGCCATCTCTTTGATGGTGACATTTAAGCAGAGCCCTGAAAGATGAGTAGCAATTAAGCAGGTGGGAAGGAGCCTGCTGCAGGTGTCTGGGGTGGGAGCAAAGCGGGAGAGCTGGAAGTGTGCCCGATGGGGCAGGCGGAGGAAGGCTGCCGCCCTGACAAGCTGTGGGGTTTTATCCCAAGGGCAACACGAAGTCTCTCTCAAGTGAATGGAGGGGGACACGATCAGGTTTTTGTATTAAAAATCTCTCTTGTTGCATGGAGGGTGGCCTGGGAATGGGGCTGTGTGGAAGAGAATGGGGACAGCAGTTAGGAAGCCATGTCCACAGTCTGGTAGCACATGGTGGTAGCTTGATTATGGTGGCGTCTGTGGGAGAGTGTGTAGAGCAAGGAGTCAGGAGACCTATTGGGAGATAGAATCAAGGCCCTGGGATGAACGGGGTGCAGGAAGCGGGAAGGGGGGAGTCAAGGTGGCTCTTAGCTCCTGTCCTGGCAGCACGGACGGCCCTACTGCAGCGACGTGCGCTTGTACCGGTGAAAGCAACAGAACGAGGCAGATTCTCAGGAAGTGCTCTCAATTTAGAGAATATGTTCTCTAGAGGTTCTGAGAAAGAAACTCAAAGTTGAGGAAGCCCTGGAAAATACGCTCTTGAATTAGTAGCAGACGAAAGGAAATTACTTGAACCGAGCAGCTGCCATGTACCAGGCACGGTGCCACACCCTTTCACTGATTATCTACCCTCATAGATGTTTGGTGGGGAGTATCATTGTTTCCATTTTAACCAGTGGGGAAACCGAGTCTTAGACAATGTACATGCCTTTTAAGGATTCTGAGTTGGTGGACCTGGTATTAAATGTGGTCCTACCTGGTGGCAGTTCTTATGGTCTTTCCCCTGCACAGCAGTGGCGTCTATAGGAGAATGGGGGCTCACGGGGGTGCGGGTCCAGCTTTGTTTTGTCCTGGAGTTAAAAAGGAGGTGATATGTTTTAAGAAGAAATGGTGACTACAGTTGACCCTTGAACAACATGGGGGTTAAGGGTGCTGACGCTCACACAGTGTACTACTATCTCTGCCTCAAAAACAAAGGAGTTGCTAAATGACTCACCCAAGGACAGGAAGGTGGAAAAGTTTGGGTAGAATCAGGACTCAGATGCTAGTTTTGATTCCACACATTGTGATCTCTAATTGAACATAAACTTCTCCCTACACTCAGGTAAAGATCTGTAAAATGAAAATACAGGTCTTATATTTATTTTAAAAAATCCATGCATAAGTGGACCTGTGCATTTTAAACCTGTGTTGTTCAAGGGTCAACTATAGGGGTGTTATTAATCATTGAAAATGACAATGGCTTAGTAAAAATATTGCAAATCCTCCGAAATTGGTGAGAAGTGGAGTGGAGGAGGAAAAGCCTTGATGTGTAGGGAAGGGACTGTTTTACTTAGGAAATCCTGCAAACTAGGTACAGGAGTTAAAAAAGGACTAACTCAATTCCATGTCTACATGTCTCTTTGTAACTGGAATCCTTTATCTGGTTCCTGATCCTCTGCTGGAAAGTGACGATAAAGTGATTATCAAACCAATGAGTAGGGATGCATCTAATAGTGAAATGGAATATGCACTTTATATCTTTCAACGTTTATGGGACAGCAGTAACCTGGGCTAGAATGGGTTTGATTGCTCCTTTAGTTATCTATCGCTGTATTACAGAGGGCTGCCAAGTTAGCAATAATGGTCTCGTTCTTCCTCGTGGCTCTGTGGGTCAGGAGTTTAGACAGCACCGCAGGGACAGCTTCTGTCTGCTCCACATGGTATCAGCTGGGCACCCAGATGGGTTCTCCACTCACAGAGCTGGCACTTCACAAGCTAGCTCAAATGGTGAGAGGCTCCTAGGCTGGCCCAGCTGGGTCAGATGTCTGGGGCCTTGGTAGGGCCTGGCTTCTCCTCCATGTAGCCCTCACCATCTGGCTTCTACCTGTACACCTCCACCTGGATTCTCTAGCAGGCCACATAGCAGCTCAGGGTTCCCAAAAGCACAAAAACAGAAGATGCCGAGCCTTCTGGAGGCTTTTGCCTGGAACAAGCCAGCATTACTTCCATGGCATTCTGTTGGGCAAAGTGAGTCACAGGTTCAGCTTAGACTCAGCAAGAAGGGACCTATGTCTCCTTTACTGACGTGAGGGGTGGCTTGCGTGTACAGGAGAGGGGGAATTGTTGGGGGCCATCTCTAAAGACCAGCCACCACACTTGCCTTAGGCATCTAACTGATGGATAAAATTATTTGACCCCTAAATCAAATGTCTTTGAGTCATTTGGTTATCTAAAGCCTGGGACCTTACTTTCTCTACCTTAGTATTCACGACAGGTTCTGCCTGGAGCATACTGGAAACTAATACACATTGAGTGTTACTTCTATTCCAGGAACATTAATCAGTGTTCATAACAGCTCATTAAAATGAGAATCTCCCCCATTTTGCAGGTGCTTGAAGCTCAAGAGAGTTGTGTAACTTCCTAAAATCATGGAGGTGTTGAGGGGAGATCTAAAACTCACTTCTAGGCTCAAGGTCAAGATGTGTTTGATGAGTAGATCTCTCATCTCTGCAGCTCTTGCAGAATGCAGGGTCATGCATCTGGGCTTCCTTAGCTGTATTTCATACCCTGCAATGCACTTGCAATGAGAACAGCCAAGCCAGTGGTTTGGGTGGTCTTAGCAGTCAGACGGTTGCTGATAAACACGTTGTGCAAAACTCCACCGTGAGGATGACTGACGAAGTGATGCAGAGCAGACAGTGGCCTGTCCTTCCGCTTCCTAGTGCATGAAGACTCTGTGGAGGAGCCCCAGTTTCAGATAAACACCATGAGTTGTCACATCAGTGTGTGGGGAGGAACTTTCCCTCCTCCTGTGATGGTAATTGGACAAATTAAGTATGCAGATGAGGCTTCCACTTGGTAGGATACTTTTTCTCTATTCAGGTCACAATAAGTAATTTAGGAAAAGTCTGACTCTCACACACTCTCTCTCAAATATGCAAATGAAATGCAGTGGTACATGTTCTCAGAAATTTTCTGCAGATGCCAGATCAGCAGCTATTAAAAGTTGGGTAATTACAGTAATTAACTTCTGAAAGAGGTGGGGGCGGTGGGAAACCTCATAACAACAAACAGAATAGTAGATCAAATGAGAAATGAGACACACACAAGAAAATGCTGAAATGAAACTGACAGAAGGACTGCAGGTTTTGGGGCAGAGAAAGCAGCTGGAAGTTTCAGTAGATGGCAGTATTCCTAAAAAGATGGAGGGGCTTCCCTGGTGGCGCAGTGGTTGAGAGTCCGCCTGGCGATGCAGGGGACACGGGTTTGTGCCCCAGTCCGGGAAGATCCCACATGGCCGCTGAGCCTGTGCGTCCGGAGCCTGTGTTCCGCAATGGGAGAGGCCACAGCAGTGAGAGGCCCGTGTACCGCAAAAGAAAAAAAAAAAAAAAAGATGGACTGTGAGTTCCCACTCATCTCCCTTTAGGTGGGCCTGGTGATTCCCAGCATCCCTATACTCTTACCCACCTTACATCCCTCAGATGCTCTTCCTGCCTTATGGATGAGAAATTGATAGCTTTCCAAGGTACAGATATCATTTTAGAAGCAACAACTTAACTACTTACATGGGTTGTCTGGTTTATTTCTAATTGTGGCCACATTAAATTTGTTCTGTTCATGACCAAGAGGGGGTTTTTCCCTCTGCAAAATGCTAGCAGTGCGAGCTGCTCTTGGAAACAAATAATCCAGCTGAGTTTTTTTTCCTCTTGTATCATCGCCAGTGTTAACATTGGACTCTAGGAATTATATTGTGAATGTTGCTGTACTAAGCACAAGGCAAAAGTGGAGTCCAGCTCAGTTCTGTTGGAGCTGAGTTGGCCGCTGGAAGAAGTAACTGAGAAGAAAGGCCTTTTCTCTTTCTTTCTGGCATGCTCAGCAGCCATGAGGGGCTTGCTGTAGGGACGTGGCTCTGGGCTAGAACTCTGACCAGTAGTGGAGAGCTCTCTTGTCCCAGCACCACTGCACTTCCGTTCATGTCTTAGCAGAGGGTTATTTGCTCTGTGCATGACAGTGGGAACTCAGAGGGTGGGAAGTCAGATCCAGTTTCACAGAGGTGGAACTCGGCCTGTGTCGGGGCCACCAATGTGATGTATTTACTTTTATTAATAATTATGCAGCACCTACTAGGTGCCACTGGGGATTCAGAGACCAATGTCACAGTAACACACAGCCTGAGTTTGAGGGTGGGTACTCAGACGAGTGGAGAAGATAGTTAGATATTCTAACTGTAACAAAGGTTTGCCCACAGGGCCTCGGGGCAGAGGGGAGAGAAAGCCACACAGAGATGGGGACACTGGAGCCAGACTTTAAAGAAGAGACCTGTCTATGCCAGATCAGGTAGAGGAGGGTGGGACAAGACAACAGAGAGAGGTACACGTGGAGATGCCCATGCGGGGACTTCAAATAGTTCAGTTGGGCGAGGATAGACCATGCGGGTAGAAAGGCAGTAAATGGGGCAGGAGAAGTAGGTTGAAGCCAAATCATGAGGGGCCTTGAGTACCATCCACAGGCAGTTGGATTTTATTGGATTACCATCCTTTGTCGTTAGCATCATCATCACTGCTGTGGTTAATGAGCACCCAGTATATGAGGCTCTGAAGATGACAGATTTTGGTCAAATCTCTCTGCCACTTAACAGCCACAGAACCATGGGAAATTATCTAACCTCCACGACCCTTAATTTTCTTTGCTGTAGTATGGGGAGAATAATATCATCTTCCTCATGGCATTATTGTGAGGAGCAGCTGAAGCAATGCAGGAGCACTTAACATGGCAAGCAGAACATACAAGGCACCATGGGAAACACTTGCTGACTGGTGTAGCTACTGCTATTAGTTGCCGAAACTTTACAAGCATTTTATCATTTGATCTTCATAATGACCCTGCAAGGTAGACATCAGTATTCCCACTTCACAGATGAGGACCTGAAACTTGTAGCACTTAAGTGACAGAGTTAACATCATAGCTAGGTGGTGGATGTGCCTGATGGGAGGCTCCAGGACCTCCTGCCACTGCACCAAGTTGCCTTCCCTGTAGGGAGGTGGTAGCCGTGGGTGGGAGGCAGTTGGAAAGCAAGGACATGATCAGACCTGGGCATTAGAGAGACTGTTGTCTATAGTCAGTGTGCACCTCCCCTCACTGTTGGGTGTGTTCCAGATTCTGCTGCAATGGGAGCCTCCCACACAGTATGATGGGACAGAAAGAAGATCAGGCTTGGGCTGCATCTGTCAACTGATTTGCACCTCAATTTGGAAAGGGTGCCATTTTCTGGAATTAGCCTGTATTTCAAACACAAAGAACTAATCATGTGGGTTTCAAATAGCTCAAGTATCGACAGCATTAATAGCCCTGGATAGCATTGTGTAAGGGCAAGCTATTTGAAAAGAGCCATTTCCTTCAACAAGGAAATTGGCAAAGTAGGAGTCTTGCTTTATTAAATTACAACACATTAGAGATTTCAAATATGTTGAATTTCTATGTTTCTTCTGCTCTTTCATTCTGACCCCATTCTTCCCCAAATATTTCTATTGTCCCTGGGTGGAAAAGTCTCAGATCCTGGTCAAAATCTAAGTGACTTCTTAGGGTAGCCTCTTAAATAGAACAAATGGACATAATCTTGCATGGAGATGAAGAGCATCAAAAGGAAGCTACAGTGGACATAGAATGATGGAGTGGAAGTTAAAGTTGATAGGGTGAGCTCTGGTCCAATTATCTGGCGACCTTTGCTCCAGTCCTGTACCATCGTTATTTCTATGACTTAACATGGGCCACTTCCTTTCCCTGCACCTCAATTTCAGCTACTCACATTTGGCCTAGATCACAGGGGTTGCAGACACAGTGTCCTGGGGCCAGAGTCGTAAAGTAAATGTGTAGGTGTAAACAGTAAGGAATGGTGAGACCTGTGGTCGTAGGGAAGTGTACTTGCCCTGCCTAGAGGTACTCACACTCTAGCTAGGGGGAAACAAGACAAAAGCAAAGCCAAACTACCCCCACCAAATAAAACACTTCTGTAGGCCATCAGTTTATGCCCCTTGTGAGATACTGAGTTCCCTTCCTTATAATGAGTGCATGACTCAGTCTTAAAAACATGGGCTTTGAAGTAAGACCTGGGTTGGGGTGCCAGTTCTACCACTCACTGGCTATGTCACCTTAGGAAATTGATGTAACCTCTTCAGTCTCAGTATTCTTATAATAATATTTTCCCATTGAGAAGAGTAGTGGGAAGTATAGCTCGAGTGTCCTTGGGGCTACCTGGCATGCAGTATGTGCTCTCGTACCCCCTACCTTTCTCTTCTGGCTTTGGTACTCGATGTTCCTAGGACTCCGAGTCACAGTATATAAAATTTTAGAAATACAAAATGGAAGGTAATACATTTTAGGTACATTTCCAGCTGGCATTGTACAATTGATAAATTAATTGATAAATACAAATGAGAATTAATCAGGAACCTTACTGATACAAGATAAGAGAAGAAGACTGCAACTAAAAGGGATTAATATTCTGAAAACACTTGCATCCTTTAAGGAAAAGCACTTTCACAAATGCTGTTTCAAAAACATACCAGTGAGGTAGGTATTTTCATTATTCTCATTTTAAAGCTAAGGAAACTGAGGCCCAGGGAAAGTAACTAGCCCAAGTTTCCCATTAGTGTCAAATCAACATGAGTACCTACTTCTGGGTAGATATTTGTGTGCCCTGTGCCCAGAAGATGAAGGAAGGGTAAATGTCTATTTGGAAGCTCAGAAGCAACACACCGGGGCTGGAGTCACAGAATGCTTGGAAATGGATCTCTTATCTCTACAAGAGACTGTGGACTCTCTAGTCTTGTTTGAGGAATCTTCTCCAGACAGTCGTGTGTGGAGATCTGCTAACAACAGCAAGAACAACACATCTGTTTAAAAAGTATATCTTAAAAGAGTTGTGTCAGCAATTTTCTTTGGCCAAAGCAATAGAGATACTCAGGGTAAGTTAATCCCTCCTTCTCTGAGCTAACCGAGGATGCCCAAGCCACAGCGGGGAAGGGTTCTGGCTGGAAGCTGATGTCGGGTCTCACGGAGCCCACTGCTCACCTGACCTAGCTGTCGTGGAGTGAGGGGGTGTGTGTCCAAGGTGATGGAAACTCTTCGCAGATGTTTCAGGTTCCAGGCTGTGCAGGCATCCTCCTGGATGGGTGTTTACAAGCTGATTTCCCTAGTGATGTCCTCATGCTCCATCTCAGGGCCGACCACAGGCTCAGGAAAGATCATTTCCCCTGCTGACGTGGCACTGTTTTCACTATTCTTCAACACTCAGTTGGCACATCACCTTTTCTGACCACCTTCTCTGGTCCAGTGCACCTGCTATTTCCTAGAACACCTTGTGCCCTTGTGCTTGCACTTACTGGGCAGCTGTTGTGTTGGAGGCACAGGGATATGTGCTGGGGAAACAGGGATGAGGAGCCATTGTCTCTGGCAGCAGTTCACACTTCTTGGTAAATAGATAGATAGCTTGTCATAGTGTGGTGTTCATAATGATTCAGGTGTGGACACAGTGCTAGTTAGGAAGATCAGAAAAGTTTTCTTAGATGAGAGAACGTGTGAATTGTCTCTTTAATAAGTAGGACCTCAGCAAAGGGATGGGATTAGAAAGGACATTCTCAACTTTGAGCATCAGTCAAAAAGGTTATGGCGTATTCAGCAAAGGGTGAGGATGTTACTGGGGTAGAGTACACGGTGGACCAAAGGGGAGGTTGGGAAGTAAAGCTGGAAAGAGACAAATATTTTATTAATATAAGATCCTAGGCTTCTGTAACCAGGAAGTATTGGCCAAAATATGTATGTAATTTGTAAATTGTAAAAGAAGCAGAAGATTTAAAGCAGGCACCCGCATGCATCTTGGTCTTCATTGCAAATCTATACAAGTACATCCAGGAAGCCATGCCTTTAGACGTGGATTCTACTGATTCAATGGGATTTGGACCCTCTTACACCTAAACCAAGATCACAGACTCCCATGCCTATAAGGCCATGTGGGCACTGCAAACGAGTGTATTAGGCTGGTGGGGGCTGTGCACAATGGAAAGTTTATGCCCATATAAAGAAAGAGCTAATTCTAAGTAAGCAAAGATAAAAACCACAACGACTTGTCAAATAAAACACATCTTTACCTTGTCAGATAAAACACATCTTTACAAATAAAACACATATTTACCTGTGACATCCCAGAAGAGCAGAGGTCACTTAAAATGTATCATCTGTCTTCCAAAATCATCAAATAAAGAACATTTCAACCAAATTGGAATAAGTGACTAGTCCAAATTTGAGTAGCTCAGTGACAGTCCCTAGTTCTTTCTAAGTGTCTGGGGGAAGCAGATGCTGGTCATCTGATGGTTTTTAGTTCGGACTACATGATTAATGTCTAGAAGACACACTCTGGACTGATGTACTCATAGCCCACGCCTCCTTGGAGGGACCCACCCCACCAGGACCCAGCCCTCACTGGGCTCTGGGACCACCATATTAACCTGGACCAGGAGAGAAGGTGGGGGGTGGGAGAGAGATAAAGAAGATTAAACATCCACAGCTGGACAAGGACAGACTTGAAGACTCAGCTGCTAAGTGGAGAAGGCAGAAAACTCCTACAGGCGGCCCCGCACATCTCTCTGTGATAATTTGCCTTGTGGGTCCAGCCTGCTGATGACCCTGAGCGCTTACCACTGAGTCCTAATTGAACCACTATCCCCTTCCTGCATTGGAAGTAATGTGCGTTAGGAAAATCAATCCATTTGTAGGGGGAGAAACCAGACTGGTTTCCTGCTACTGCTCATATTTTCACTAAAACCCCATTTTACTGGAACCAACATTGAAAAAAACAGCACATTTTATTCAAAACAAGGCAATATTGGTATTGACAGAGCTGCAGCGATAATGAGGACGATCAATTTTCCCTCCTCCATTATGGGGTATTGAGCAATTTTGGAGTAAACTTGTGGCATCATTAGATAAGATCAGCATTTCTGTTTCTCCCTTTTGAAAATTTTTTCTTTTTTTCTTTCTTTTTTGCATATTTAGATTTTAAGTATTCCTGCTCTGGTGAGGAAAAAAAAAAAGCAGAAACAACAACAGAAAGGAAAACCAAAAGTCCCCAAAGCAATAAGTGAAGTGCTGGTAATAAAACTTGGAGGTTGTAGACATTTCTTTTTAATTCTTATTAATAATACACTGTGTTGTTATTTTTGCATCTTATTACTTGCAGACTGTCTCCTCAACTTTCACCCCAAATTAAAAGACTGCAGTTACCAAATATTCCAAGTTCTGGGAGAGGGAGAGTTCTGGGCAAGAGGGTAGAAGCAGCTTTTCTGTTTTGAGAAGAGTGAAGAAGGAAGGCAGAGGTGCGGGCTCCTTGGATGTAGGAAGGGACACTTAGAGCATTGGAAGAAAGATTTGGGGAAGGGAGTCAGGAGGTTGGGGAGGTTTCTACATGGAAGAGCGTCTTAAAGTAAAAGACATGGAACTGTTTAGTGCAAATTAGATCTGACATTTCTTTCTTCTGTTTCTGGTCCCTGTTGGGTTATACATGTCCCTCTAGCATCTCAGGCTGGCTGTGCAGATACCACAGTGACAGGGAAGGGGATTGTCTTCATCCATTCGGGCCACTATAACAAAATACCGTAGACCAGGTGGCTTACAAATAACAGAAATGTATTTCTCACAGTTCTGGAGGCTGGCAAGTCCAAGATCATGGCGCTGGCAGATTCGGTGTTTGGTGAGGACCCACTTCCACACTCATGGCACTCTTCTCGCTGTGTCCTCACGTGGTGCAGGGGAGGAGGGAACTGTCTGGGGTCTCTTTCCTAAGGCCACTAATCCCATTCATGATGACTCTGCCCTCAAGACCTAAGCATCTCTCAAAGGCCCCACCTCCAGATACCACCACACTGGGAGTTAGGTTTCAATGTATGAATTTGGTGGGGGGGAACACAAACAGTCCATTGCAGGGACCATGTTCTTTGAGTGATGAGATCTCTCCCTGACATCAGTGATGTTGACAGAGTGACAAAATCCTACCTGGGAGCAGCCCCCCTGAAACCATTCTAATGTAGTTTATATTTTAAACTAAAATTGAATAGTCTAAAATTTTAAGTCATAAATATTACCGAAGATATTGTAATGATGGGAATTTCACTGAATGCCATCAGTTTGAGGCAGGAGCTATAGGCGTCATGCTTTTGGAAGGCGTGGGAGGATGGGAGGGTGAGCTGTGTGACCCCTTCCTTTTTTTTAAAAAAATTATTTATTTATTTTTGGCTGCGTTGGGTCTTTGTTGCTCCATGCAGTCTTTCTCTAGTTGTGTCGAGCGGGGGCTACTCTTCATTGCTGTGCACGGGCTTCTCATTGCCGTGGCTTCTCTTGTTGCAGAGCACAGGCTCTAGGCATGCGGGCTTCAGGAGTTGTGGTTGTGGCTCATGGGCTCTAGAGCGCAGGCTCAGCAGTTGTGGCACACGGGCTTCATTGCTCTGCGGCATGTGGGATCTTCCCACACCAGGGATCGAACCTGTGTACCCTGCATTGGCAGGCGGATTCTTAACCACTGCACCACCAGGGAAGTCCCACCCCTTCCTTTTTAAAAAAATCTAGAAACTGATGACAAACACTGTAAATATGTTTCACCACACATTGTAGTCCTTGAAACATGTGCTACAAAACTGTGTTCACAGCCTGAAGAAGAACACCATCTTACAAATTTCTATCCCTTAGTGATACAGACATACTCTTGACCATCTCTGGGCAGGGTGGCCTCGAATAACTACATGCACAGGGAGGTAGGTGATGGTAGAGCGAGGTGATTCTGAGTGTTGGGTCCAGAGTCGCAGAGTAAGTGCCTTTATGGTGACTCCTGGCTTTACGTTGGTAGACTAAGCTAGACATAATCTACATCACCATAGATCCCTTTTCTTGAAACCAGAGACTAGGGCAAATGTGTGCAATATGAAAAGCAGGCTAGGGTCTCCGCTTGGGTTCCCCAAAGTGGAGCCCGAGACAGGGCTGCAGGTGCATGGGATTTGTGGAGGGAGGGACTCAGAAGAAGGGAGGTGAGGGAAGCAGAGTGGTGCAGGGGAAGGAGCTGAGTGAGGACATGCTATCAGCTGAAGTCTAGCTTCAGCCTGAGCCTACAGGGTGGGGCTCTCAGCATGAACTGCACCACAGAGGCTGAAGGGCATGGCTTCATTGGCTGTAGTCTGGGGGCGATGTATATGTGTTTGTATTCATGTGTGCACACTTTTATGTATGTGTGTACGTGCATGTATGTGTACATGTACACACGTGTGCATGCATGAACATATATATGGGGGTTACATAGCAGGGCAGCTACAACTTAGGGGAGCTTGACCTCCACAGGAGGGGCAGCTGTGATGGGTACACTAACCTGGAGAAGAACGTCTGGGGGGAGCCCACATAGCCTCCACTGCAGGAAAACTCCATTAAGATCTAACTGGTATCCTGGTCATTTCAGAGAGTCTTATACAAAGTAAAAGAAAATGTGGGCAGTCTTAAGAGTTTTTATGAAGAAAATTCCACCCCCCAATTTATATATCCGTGGAGGCTGGGAATTCCAGGGGTTTACCCTTTTATGAAGAAAGGAAGATTGTGAAAACAATGTATTGTATTTGGCTCAATACTGACTGAGCTGATTCTATGCACTTTATCCTATGGGCCTCAAGGACATAAAGATAGTGAAGTGAGTTGAAATCTAGTAGGAGGAAGATAAGAGGCCAGCTGTCTGTGTGTCTGAAGGTGCACAGAGAGATGGACAAAGGATGAGGGGTGCAGGGAAGGCTTCCCCGCTGGAGCCGTGACTTCAGGGGCTTGTATGAGCTGGTGTGGTTTGGCACGTGAAGGTGGGGCGGGCTGCAGCTGGGTGGGGCACCTGCTGCAGGCTGGCACTCCCAGGAGGACTCCACCTTCTAGACTGGGGGCGCAAACTCAAACACAGAACTGTTGAGTGAGCGATGCCAGTGGGTAGGGGGTGAGTTGTGGGACCCGCTAGAGGGCATAGCCGCTGCCCAGCTCCCACTGCTTCTTGACAGACACAGGATGGCAAAGCAGCATGACCAGATCTTTCCACCTTTTGAGAGAGGCCACAAGTCTGGACTTCTACGTGGAATCTCCAGGCTTTTAAAAATGTTAGCAATTCAGAAACGGTTTAAACATGGTGCGGGTCAAGCACCACACGTCTCAGGCTGATGCAGCCTCTCGCTTGCCAGTTTGCAGTCTGTTTGAAGCTGTCTACCTGTTTGGCAGCTCCTGTGAGGAGGCCACATCTGAGAGGCCCAGGACAGACGGGGTGCAGTAAGAACAGGCTGTGAGGGCTAGTCTCCTCGCCCCACCACCAACTCAAGGCCTAGTGGGGAGCTTACCAAAGTGGCCCACGAAACATGCCGACCTCCAGGGCTCACTGCTTGCTTTGGTTACTCTTAGCTTTCCGAGGAGATCCAGTGCTCCGTGGCCAGTCACATCCAGTCCCTGGTGAAGTCGGAGAAGAACCGTCAGGTCATGTGTGAGGCGGGCATGCTCAGGACCCTTATGACCTACTGCCACCAGGCGCTGACCACCAGCAGCAGCCCCTTGCACTCGGGGCTCATCAGGATTTTTGAAAAGCTTGCTTCCCAAGCCATTGAACCAGACGTGTTAAGGTACCGCGTGCTGCACGTTAAATGCTGCCAAGCCCCTGGCGGCCATGCGAGTGCACAGTGGGCAGTAAGAGTGCCCCCTCCCCCTCCCCAGCAATGGACACTGCAAGTCCAGGGAGGAGCCTTGGGTCTGCAACAGTGTGAGGCCCGCAGAGCGGACGTAGCCCCTCCCATGGAGCTGATGTTCTCGGGGAGAGGGATCATAAGCAAAGGGTCCTGCAGACAATACAGGACAGTGCTGGATGGGATGCTCAGTTCAGAGTGGGAGCTCTGAGGAGCTGGGAGGACCAAAGTCAGGAGATTGGGTATAAAGAGGGGGACTTCAAGGGAGTGGCAGTGGCTGAGGCCTGTGGCCTGTGCAGTTCACCAGACCAGGTGAAGATACCCTGCTGAGAGGGGTGGAGGCTGTAGGGGCCTGACTGCCACGAGGCTAGACCACAGGGAGGTTAGCTGGTGTGACGGGCCACGACTGGGCTCCCTACAAGGACGGGGACAGAGGCAGCACCACTGTGTCCTGTGGGGCCTTTGCACTGCAGCCCCTCCATGAAGCCACATGTCTCCTGGAGAGCCACAGCAGGGAGAGAAGATGCACTAGGAGGAGCAGACACAGAAGACAGAAAAGCAGAGGAAAGAAAGGCTCTAGGAGGGAGGTCAGGGGTCTCTTAAGTACTTGTGGCCAGGCCACCCTGCCCTAGACAATGTAGGTGTAGGGAGGGTGGTACCCAGGGCCACAGGCCAGCTGGACCCCTGCTGACACACAGGACCAAGTGCAGAGGGACGAAAGGCAACCCCTCCAGCCAGCAGGCATGGGACCCAGGGGCCAGGCCAGCCTCTTTCCACCTCTAGCTGTGGGGCTGTCAGACAAGGCCACCGTGCTTAGTTCAGCTGATTAGTCAATTCCATTAGAAACTTAAAAACAAAGTATGACAAAGTTATTTTCCAACAAAACCCTTTTCCTCTTAAGGTCCTCACTGGTTAAGTCAAAAGCACTTAAATTCACCAGCTCTCTGGTCTGAGTGCCGGGTCAGGGATGCCCTGTTTCTGTATGGCCTGAGAAAAGGGTTTCCAGGCAGAGAGAGGAAGGCCTGGAGGGGGAGCCAGCGAGCTCTGGGACCTAGGACAGTGCTCAGATGAAGCTGGAGAAAATTTCTGCCTGCAAAATGTCTTCATTTGGTTCTCTTGTTTGTTATGATATTCAGACAGTTTCTAGGCTTTGGAATTGCTCCACCTCCATCGGCTGCAGCGAAAATCCTCCGTTCATCTCACGTACATGGAGGGGACTGTGGATGCCCAGGTGAGGACAGAGGAAGGAGCAGGGGCAGGATAATGGGATTTAAAAGAGAATATGCATTTCTTGTAAGGGATCCTTTACAACATATGGGAAGCAGACAGATTTAAAAATGATTTTGCCTGCTGCTCAATGGAGCAAATGAGGAAAAAGCAGAAGGATCAGATCAGTGGTCCCCAGATAAAGACCAAATATGGAAGGAGGGAGACCCCTACCCCCATACAAGATGGTGATGATGAGTGTGTACTTGACCCCTTTGGGCCTGGAGCACGGAAACCTTCATGTCACAGCGCGTGCAAGAGTACCCAGCGCTGCCCCTGGGCAGAGGAACAGTGTCAGCTTTCTGCACAGCTCACAGCTCAGGGGGCAGTTAGGAGGTCAGGAGAACAAAGGATTGGCCTGGTACCTGGAAAGATGCTGGTCCAGGGAACCAGCTTGGAGAAAAGAAGGACATGGACATGCTGAATATAAGATTGCATAGGACATTGAGGCAAGGAGGCCCAATTGAAAAGCAAGGATGGAGAGTCAGGCTTGAGCCGGCAGCCAGAGGTGGGAGACAGAGCTTTCGAGGAGACAACCTGTTGTGAAAGAGAGTGTGGAGGCCAGAGAACCAAGACAAAGCCTCGGTGAGCGACGGCCAATGGGGCAAGCCAGTGACAGCAACAGAAAACCTGTATTGGAAAGGGGTGGGGGCCACGACAGAATTAAAGTGAGAAGAAGTTTCTAGGAGGAGCAGGTTGTCACAATAGTTCCGTGTTATCAAAGTCAGCAGAGAGCCCAGGTGGGAGGGCCAGTGGAGGGCCCAGGAGGACACCCTCAGGGTTAGGAACGGCATGGTACTCTGCAGAGCCCTCCTTCGGGGCTGTGGCAGAAATGTGGGGGCTGTTGTCAGAAGAGGGGCAGGAATGGTTTGAGCAAAGACACAGCTCTTCTCCTGCCTGCTGCCCTAGGGTCCCAGGCAGTGACACCAGTACCTGCTGAGGATCCCCTGGACACCAGCCCTCGCTCCGCAGTCACACAGGCCCGCAGGCCCTCAGGGCCATCCCAGGGCTCAACCACCGCCCTTCAGACAGCACTGAGCCTCATCTCCATGACCTCCCCACGCAACCTGCAGCCTCAGAGGGCAGCCCTGGCTCCATCCTTCGTGGAATTTGACATGTCTGTGGAAGGTTATGGGTATGACAGGCTTTCATATACTTGAAATACACTATTAATTTCCCAGTGCCTTGGGTGAATTATAATATTGATTACAAAAGTGTAGCTCCCATCGTCTCTCACACTCAGCTGTGGAAAATGTCTGGGTCATGGACACCCTGTCTTCTCAGTGGCTTCTTAGAGGCAGTGTCCCCAGCTGTCTTGGGCCAGGACCCTCTCATTCCCCTGGTGTGTCTGCATTCACGTGCAGTGTGGACTGCCCTCCCCTCTAGCCTCCAGAGCAGATTCCTTTCTTAGGGTCATGGCGCCAGCATCAGCTGCTTTCTGTCCTCGGGGCCTCATGGTCTAGGAGGGAGTGAGGCCCCTGCAGAAGGACAGAGGGGGAAACCTCACGCCAGAGGTTGGCTTGCGGTTCAATGATCTGAGACACTTTCCTGTTCCAGCTGTTTGTTTATTCCAACCCTGTCTACGGTGATGGGAACCAGCACTGAATACTCGGTCTCTGGAGGGATTGGGACAGGTAGGTGCTTCCCTGGGGGTTTAGCTTGCTGGGGTCCCCTCCCTGACCTGGGAGGAAGTCCTTGGGGAGCCTTGATTTCAGATTTCCACTTGGCATTTCCAGAAGGCGTGAGTCTTCCTCTTGGTCCCGCTTGTCCCGTTGGTCATGCCTGCCTTGGGGCAGGGGTGTCCTGTTCACTGTGCATCCCAAGGGCCCAGCCCATGGCTCTGCACAGAGCGGGGGCTCTGTTAGCACTGATGGGCTCGGTGGGTGAGTTGGTGGCTGAGCCTGACTTTGATGCATTTTGTCAGTGATTGACAGAGGCTGAAATGGACACCTCACCCCACCTTACGGCTCTCTCTAGAGAAGAATATGAGTTCTTTGTTGATGGCCATCCAGTCTTTGGCTCACGTGGGGATCGACTGGGCCTTGGCGTGCTTTGTACAGTGCTGCACTCAGCTGAAAACCAGGCACCCCTTGTTAGGAGAGCCAGGGTCTGGGTTTCTATGGGAGGGTAGGTGCTCAGGAGCTATTACATTTATGGCCCATCGGCGCAGGGTTCCAAGCCTGATTCTGCCCATTCGGTGAGGGCAGTGGGCCCTGCCTGTTCCACCAACCCTGTTACAAGGTGGGAGGGCATGGGTTTCCCTAGAGTGGAATATTCCCCAGGCAAGGCTTAGCCAAGCTAGGCCGGGGTCCTCTGCCCCACGTAGCACATGGCCTGGCTTTAGACCAGCTGACCTGTGGGCCCCATGATGACGGATCTCAGGGGTGTGTCACGTCTCCGCCCCCTTGGCAAGGCAGAATGGAATAATAGGTGGGCCAGCATTGGAGAGAGGCTTCGAGGATCTAGGTTCAAGTCCTGGAGGGAATATGACTTACTGCTGCACGTATGAATAAGGAGACAAGAGCATCCTCCTGCGTGGGGTCGTTGTAAAATAGGTGTGAGTCGGGTGGGGCACAGTGCTAGCACACAGTAGGGCCACCCCTGAGCTAAGTCAGAGCCACAGTGAGTCTAGACAGGCTTCCGCAGCAGGACAAAGCCTAAGGGCGTGCTTGTGTTCTGACCCCAGGCGCTGCCAGGTCCTTCCCTCCACCAGGGGGCCTGACCTTTTCCTGCTGGTTCCTGATCAGCAGGCACAGCTCAGTCACGGAGGGCCACCCGCTGCGCTTCCTGACCGTGGTACGCCACCTGGCCAGGACTGAGCAGCCCTTCGTCTGCTTCTCCGTCAGCCTCTGCCCGGAAGACCTCTCCTTGGTTGTGTCTACAGAAGAGAAAGAGCTTCAGCCCCTGGGTAAGGTTTCACCCACCCTTGGGAGAAGTGGGGCTGAGTCAGCAGCTCTTGGCCCAAGAGCCAGGGGGACCGGCCCTCCCTCAGTTGTACAGGTGGCTGGTCCTGGCTCTGCCTCAGAGAGCTCAGCTCGGCTCTCCAAGCTCACCTGCCAGCGATGGCCTGAACTGGCCTGAGATGGCCAAGGCCAGGGTATTATGGCTACGCCTGTCCTTGTGTGCCCCGTTTCATAGTGAGACATTGACACTGGAAGGCCCAGGGTTTGGCCTGGCATCCTTTACACACAGCACAGCTGCCTAGGCTCCTTCCCTCGCAGGTATTTGCCACCCTATGTGCATCACTGTGGAGGCAGCAGTCTAGTGAGGGGTAGACCCTGCAGCCTGACTCCTGGGCTTGAACTCTGGCTCTGCAACCTTAGGCAAGTTACCTAACCTCTTTGTGCCTCAGGATGGTAACATGGAAATCACGATAGTACCTACCTCAGTGCCTGGCACAGAGCACGAGCTCCAGCAATGACAGCTGCTGTTGTCAATATTCTGTGGCGGGGGGACTCGGCATTGGCTCCATGGGCACAAGGCCCGCTTCTGCTGGGTTGCTGCTCTCTGACACTGCAGGCGTGGTCTGGTGTTTGTGTTCTCTTCCAGATGTCATGGAACCTGAGGGTGACCCTGAGCCTTCTGCGGGACGCCAGCTTCGGGTCAGGTGTGGCCAGATGCTGGCCTGTGCTCAGTGGCACCACCTGGCTGTGGTTGTCACCAAGGAGATGAAAAGGAATTGTACTGTTTCCACCTATCTGGATGGGCAGGTCGTCGGCTCAGCCAAGGTAAGGTGCTTTTCCTCAGTTGTACTTGCCCCATGGCCATGCCCCCCTGCCACACCACCCTAGAGTGGCCTCAGTTCTTTGCTTTCTTTTGGCAGCAGCGTTGGTATCTAATGAAACCCCCTTGCTGTCCAGAACACCTGGCTGAGCTCAGGCATAAAAAGAACATCTTTAGATGATGGTCACACAACCAGGGCAGAAACTAAAACATGGAAATGAGAATAGTCATGACAGTTACGGTTATAGGAATAATCACAAGAGCATAGAAATCTCCAGAATGAACAGAACAAGGCTTCTCACATCTTAAGGTCTGAATTCCCCAGGGGAGTCTGAGCAGGACCCAAGGTTCTACCTTTCTAAGACGCTCTTTGGTGAATCTAATGCAGCCAGTCTGCATGCTACACTTAGCAGCAAGACACAAGGACTTGCAAAGACACCAACATGTCTTGCCAGATTTAGAGCAGGAATGATGAGGAAAGGACGGTCCCCTGCTTAGAGAAGGTAATAGAATGTGAACACACAGCTGGAGGAAGCGTCTCCTCACTGTCATTTAGAGACACCTGAGGTCCTAGGGCATAAGGGAGAGGAAGCTGGGAGATGAAGACTGGCAGGCGTGCTCCAGCGACCACTGTCAGAGGTCCCCAAAGAAGCCAGAGACAGAAGGACCCAGAAGACCACAGAGGGCAGGTGCAGCCAGATTTTCACCCAGGTTCCAGAGGCAGCATCTCAACCTAGGCTACGTTCTTGAATCTTTTGGGAAGTCTTTTAAAAGTTCTCTTGCATAGGCTATACCCCAGATTAAATACAGCAGAATGTCTGTGAGTGGGGTAATTTGGTGATGTTGTCAGAGTTTCCCAAGTGATTCCAATATTAAGCCAGAATGGAGAACTTGAGGTTAATAGGGTTTCCCATTTCAATAGTTTGACATTTGGGGCCCGATCATTCTTTGCTGTGGGGTCCTATTCTGTGTATATTAGAACACTTAGCAGCATCTGTGCCCCACCAAAGCTGCTATAGCATCTCCTTCTGCCCAGCTGTGACCACCAAAAATGTCTCTAGATATTTCCAAATGTCTTGGTGGGGGAGGGCAAAATTGCCCAGGTTGAGAATCATTAGGTTAGAACAACCTAAATTCTGTGGAACCTGAAGATGAAATTGATGCTATCTTCTGGTAAATGTCTTATCAAAAAAAGCAGTGGTAACCAGAAAGATTCACCAGGAGCATGACAAAGGTCCTTCAAAACATAAAGTTAACTTTTTTCTTAAATCATTAACAATTCCTTCCCTCCCTCCCTTCCTTCCCTCATTAAATATTTATTGGACGCCTACTAGGTGTTAGGAATTGCCCATGCCTACCAGCCAGATACCTCCAGGAGCATGCATATAGTACAAAACAAGAGTTACATTTATTAAGCTTGCTGTAGCAAGAGACTCCTTACCCCATTGGGTAATAAGGACTTAGGAGGAGCTAATAGGATTTGGGCTCATTTTAGGTGAGTTTTTGGGAGGGTTCGAAGAAGTGGAGGTCAGTCTGTTCTGACTTGGATGCTGTCAGAAAGGCAATTTGGTGTCTGTGTATGTTCAGAACTTTTTTTCAGGAGGTAGGAGGAATGGGGCAGGGCTTGAGCTGTCAGTGGAGAAGGAGCAGTGGTCACTCAACGTTAGCCAGGATGGAAAGTGTGGTCACATTTGTGGTTTCCCAGTGTCTTTGTTTTTCATCTGTTTAGGCATAATTACAGAGTGGACTAGTTTTGGTCCTCTTTCACAGAATATGTTGGCATTCTCTCTTGTTTCATAGAATAGGTTGTGTTCTGTGAACTAGATCATGTACCTTGAGGCTAAGAGGCTTGTCCTATTGCTATTTGGAACTCGCTTGCACCTAGCACAGGACTGGCATACAGAAAGCATGCAATAAACACTTGATGAATTGCACTGAATTTATAGCCGCAAGGAGTAACGTGGACCGGCTGATGGTATTGTTTAGTGAATTGGTACATGGATGAACATCCAACCCCGTGGGACCAGCTAAACCAGATTCAGTCAGCAGGGAGGTTGGAAGTGGTATGATGCTATGGGAATATGCCAAAATAGGCCATGGAGAATGGCCAAGGGCCAAGTCTGACAGAGTTGACTTTCCAAGATGATTTCGACAAGTCCGGTCAGAATCAGCAAGTGAAATTTAATCGGGATAAACATAAAGGTCTGTGTTTAGACGCAGGTGACAGTTGGGCAAGAACAAAATGGGCTTTGGTTGGGGATAACCTAGTGAAAGAGCTGTTCTCAAATGTTAGAGCCTTTGCTTTTATTTCCAAGGGAAGTCAAGTTCAGCTGTGAAAGGTGGGGAGTGTGTTAACAGCTTGAATTGAGCAAAATGATTTGGGAGCAATCGGAGACATCTTATGCCTATAAATCAATCTGAATAGTGCAGGGAGTATACACGGTAGGAATCTGAGAAGAAGGGGACAGGTGGATTGGGGGGTGGGGCACCTTTGTCAGGTGGGAGAAAAAGTCTCTGCCTACAAGGACGGGAAAGGGGAGAGAGAGCACAGTAGACCTCACTCTAGGTAGGCTTGACAGCTTGGAAAAACTTGGTTTGTTTTTATTTGAAAGTCTTATTTAATTGGTAGGGATAAAAAGAATATTTCTGAAATTATATAACCTCTTATTTAAAAAATATGTATTTATATACATAGTCATGTATAATTTTGTAGTCGTTATAAAAATAATATAAACACATTTTGAAATAACTGAAAAATAAAGAAGAAAGATTACCTACATTCCTTCTACCTTACCATCATTTTTAGTTTCTTTCAGTTTTTATTCCTTTAATAAAATAGTTGTGACTTTATTGTATAAAACATTTTATATACTACTTAGTTAACACTATCATTTTAAAATGTTTTATCTGCATGGGCTATGAAACTATTATTTTTGAATTTCTGATAATCTGTTAACTATTTCTTTTATCGAAATTTTTGAGAAAATTTTTGAGAAAATTGTAGGCTAACATTTAGTGGTAAGAAAGAGATTGACCAAGTACCACTGGTGGCACAGTGGTTGAGAGTCCGCCTGCCGATGCAGGGGACACGGGTTTGTGCCCCAGTCCGGGAAGATCCCACATGCCGCGGAGCAGCTAGGCCCGTGAGCCATGGCCGCGGAGCCTGTGCTCCGCAACGGGAGAGGCCACAACAGTGAGAGGCCCACGTACCGCAAAAAAAAAAAAAAGAAAGAAAGAAAGAAAGAAATCTTGTGTACCTTTCATCCAGTTTACTCCAATGGTAATATCTTGCAAAACTATAGAATATCACAGCCAAGATATTGACATTGATACAATCTGCTAATTCATTCAGATTTCCCCAGTTTTACTTGTACTCGTGTGTGTGTATTTAGTTCCATACAATTTTATCACATTTGTATGTTCTTGCATCCACTGCTCCCACCAAGATACAGAACATTTCCATCACCACAAGGGTCTCTTTTGTTGTATTTTTATAACTACCACCACCACCCACCCACACCCCTCCCAATCCCTGTCCCTAAACTTGGCAACCAGTGAGCTAAAATGTTGTCATTTAAAAGATGTGGTTATATCTATGGAATCATACAGTATGTGATATTTAGGATTAGATTTGTATTCAGCGTAATTCTCTGGAAATTTATCTTAGTTGTTGTATGTGTCAGTAGTTCATCCCTTTTTTATTGCTGAATAGTATTCCATACACTCAGATATGGATACGTAACCATTCACCCATTGAAGGACGTTGGATGTGTTCCCAGTTTTGGGATGTTACAAATAAAGCTGCTATGTACATTTACGTACAGGTTTTTGTGTGAGCTTAAGTCTTCATTCCTCTGGGTTAAATACCTAAGAGTCTAATTGCTGGGTCCTATGGTAAGTGCATGTTTAGTTTTATAAGAAGCTGCCAGAATATTTTTCCATAGTGACTGTGCCATTTTCCATCCCCACCAGCAATGGATGAGTCGTCCCGTTTCTCTGCATCTGGTGATGTCACTCTTTTTTAATTAGCCATTCTGATAGGTGTGTAGTGATGATATCTCTTGTTTTTAGTTTGCATTTCCTTAATGGCTAATGAGATTGAACATCCTCTCATGCGCTTATTTGCAACTTGTATATCCTCTTTAGTGATGTCTTATGCACGTGTTTCACTCATTTTCTAATTGGATTGTTGGTTTTTTACTGTTGAATTTTAAGAGTTTATCTAAATATGTTAGATACCCGTCCTTTGTTAGATACGTAATTTGTAAATAATTTCTCCTAATCTATAGCTTGCTTTTCATCCTCTTTCATATGGGATTTTGCAGAGCAAAAAAGTATTTAATCTTCTTGTGAGCAGTTACAGTTTCTGCATGTTCTTTGTTAGTGTATAGAATGCAGTCGATCTGTGTGTGTTGATCATGTATCCTGTGACCTTGCTGACCTCAGGTGTTAGTTCTAGGAAGTATCTTTTTTTTTGGTAGATTCTTTGGAATTTTCTACATGGACATACCATCTGCAAATAGAGACAGTTTTATTTCTTCCTTTCCAGCCTGTAATTATTTCTAGTACGTAAAACTTAACTAAGGTACCAATATTGGACATTTAAGTTCTTTGTGAAATGACTGGGAAGAAAAAGATGAACCTTTTAGTGGCACTTTATAGTTCTTATCAAATTTGTTTCCAAAGGCACAGTGTCAGTTTTTTACTCCCACCAGCATTTTATAAACTGTTTTGTGCACTGTTTCTCAGCTTTGAGAGTTATCTTTGTAATGTTTTTAGATAAAACAAGTTTTCACTTTGAGAGAAGAAGAAGGTACATCATTTTATATTTTATGTGTTTGTTTGATTAATTCTGAGGTTAAACACCTCCCATCTACATCACCCCCCCCCCAACCTTTTTATGTTAACAGATGTTGTACATTCAGGCCTTACCAGGACCATTCCTTTCAATGGATCCATCTTCATTTGTGGATGTTTATGGATATATTGCTACCCCTCAAGTTTGGAAACAAAAGTCATTATTAATATGGCGTCTGGGCCCTGCGTACCTCTTCGAAGAAGCCATCTCAATGGAAACTCTGGAAGTTATTAACAAACTTGGCCCAAGATACTGTGGTAACTTCCAAGCTGTGCATGCCCAAGGTATGGGATGTTTTGATTTATAATGATCTTGCCGATACTATTTTTTAAATGGCCATTCAGTTATTTATAGCTTATTTATAAAGAATAAACTCAGCACAGGCCAGTCATTAGGGAAAACCTCTGTAATTGGATCATTACATATTTACAATCCAATAGAAAATGTCAGAAAAGGAAATGACAATCTCCTTTAGATTTCAGTTCCAACACACATGATGGAGGAAAGTGGGTGGGTAATACCATCAGCAAACAAAGGGGGAAGCGAGTGAGATAAATCAGTTACATTCCTTTTAATGAAGAAGCTTTTTAACTAAAGTATACTGTTGTCTTCAATTATTAAACAGGCAGACAAAACACCCACATTTTCATTATTGATTGTTGGCTGTTCAAGCAGGGAGCATAGCTCTCTGTGCTCTGTCAAGTCAACGGGGTCAGCTCCCATCTGGGAAGAATGATAAATGAATCTATGTATGGAAGACTTCGTGCCTGGTGAAGGGCGATTGAGTGCCCTGGAGTGTTTCTGTCTCCAGGCTCCATGTCTTCTTTGATCTTCATTTCCTCTGGCAAAGGGCACTGGCCAGAACAATGTGAGGAGGTCAGGTCCAGAGCCGAAGTTTCATCAACTCTCTGTTCACACCATGCTTCTCAAGTGCCACATGTGGCTCTCCTTGACTCAGCGACCTGGGCACTCATGCCAAAGGATGTGTTTACCATGTACATGCAGCTCATTGAAACCCTTAGGGCTTTCGGCCCAGCATTTTGGGAGCGAGGTTACATTCTCGATAGGTGTCTCAAGCTTTAGTAATTTCATACTTGGAATGCCTCTATTTTTATAGTAGGGTTAATATTGTGAGATTTCTCTACAGTTTTCTATGTGTCAGAAATCACAGGTAGGGGTAAAACATGTAATATATAACATACAATGTAACAACATATAGCAACTACAAACATTCCTCAGTGATGACTTCGCCATGTAGCAGTAGATACTTACTCTTCTGAGGCTTAATTTCCTACTCAGTAAAGTGAGAATAGAAATAACTGAAGATGTGTTATTTTAGGAGAGGCCCCTTGTACGGAAGTGATGCCCCTGGTTGCAGAGGAAAGGGTTTCCTTTGGCCTTCATATAGCCAGCTCCTCCATCACCAGCGTTGCAGACATCAGAAACGCATACAATGAGGTGGACAGCCGCCTGATTGCCAAAGAGGTATGCCCTCTAACTTCACCTGCTGCTCCGTTTTGGAATCACGATCTCATGGCTTCCTTCAGTTTTCAGTGATTAAGTGAATACTAATTCACATTTGTGCGTGTGTAGACAGTTACACACAGGCGTGCTTCCCACTTCATTTGTTAAAATATTTCATGACGCCCGCGCATTCGCATCCCACAAGACTAAACCTCTTATTTCTGAGAAGAAAGTAGGTGTTCTTCGTTTTCCTTGGTAGAGCAAGAACAAATGGAATATTTATAAAGCCTCTGTAACACTGGGAACACTACTGAGCTTCCCTTTTCTGGGTGCTACTAACCCCCCAACATTGCAGAATATTCTTTGAATCACTGTGTTTATGCAAACAACAAACTTGCAAAACAGCAAGCAGACATGCTTATAGATGAAGATGCCATTAGACTTCCTGTTTCCTAATTCCTGCATAAAGAGCTCTATTGCTTACTGCTGATGAATTCGGGCTGATTTGTTTACGTTCTCTCCACCCTCACAGACAGAAGGCCCCTTCCCTTTACTGAGACGGCAGGATCAGGGGTTAAGTCCTGTTGAGCACCACAGCTGTGCCTTACCAGCACAGAACCTTCTGCTGGAGGAGACCAGGGTCCCTGTCTTCCTGGCCTTCTGAGACTGGGGATGCCAGGGCTTGCAGAGCCGGATGACCCTAGATCGGGAAGGAGGCAGCTCTGGCCTTCACAGCACCGTTCCACCTCCAGTGTCCTCAGGTCCTTCCTGCTCTCATCAGCTCCTCACTGTGAGCATTTGTTTACACTAGTGAGCATGCGGGACACTGGTGGCGCAGTTGTATAACCGAAGTTGCTCCCTTATGATTAAGCCAGAGCCTGGGAGGCAGGACAGGGGAACCTGAATTTTGGCTTCAGTCCCTCTGACGTCGGTTCAGTTATTATTCATTCACTGACTTACACTTACGGAGTGCCAGGCCTGTGGGTGCCTGCCCTCCAGGAGCTCATGAACAAGACCTCCTCCTTCCCAGGAAGGTTTCTTGGATTAATTGTTACCAATTTCTCTAGATGAACATTTCATCCCGCAACAATGCCACGCCTGTGTTCTTGCTAAGAAATTGTGCTAGTCACCTCTCGGGCTCTCTTCGAACCATTGGAGCCGTGGCCATAGGCCAATTAGGTATGAACTTTTACTGCTATTTGGGAAGAAGGGTTGTGGCCGTCATCGCTTGTGCAGCCTGGAATTCTGGAGCGGCAGGCAGGACTGAGAGGGCTGAGGAGCTGGAACAGTGAGGGCGAGAGTTGGGAGTTAATCTCACCAGAGAGTTAGCCTCCCTGCAGAGGTCAGTTCACTTTGCTGCAGCTGACAACGGGTCGTGAACTCGCTACTAACGGGGCTGGCGTCTGTGCACAATGGAGTGAGTACAGTGGGGCCTCTGAGCAGAGGCAATGCTTGTGGTTGTTTGGGTGAAAACAACAGCCAGCGACTGTTGGTTGCCTTGCAATCAGGCAGGAGCAAAGCCATGAACTGATGCAGGGGTCCAACGTTGCAGATCTAGAGGGCAGACAAGAACCAGAAGTTGTCAGAGCAGCCAGCAAACTGAGGCTCAGAGGGCAGCTGGCTCATCCGGCACTCTGGACTGAGACGGAGGCTGGAGGTCTGAAATCCCTTGGGCTGTTTCAGCCTTCTGTGACCCAGAAAGGACTCAGCACAGGATTTCTCATTGACCTAAAAGTTTCAAAGCCCCTCCTTTTCCTCCCAGCCTGTCCTGTGCACAGGCCCCTGCCCTGAGTGGATGGTGCTCCTGACAGCTCTTGCATGGTGCCGCGGGAACTTCCACTGCAGTGAAGCTGTCGTATACTCAGGAATGCC
Source organism: Globicephala melas (assembly GCF_963455315.2). Lineage (NCBI taxonomy): Eukaryota > Metazoa > Chordata > Mammalia > Artiodactyla > Delphinidae > Globicephala > Globicephala melas. The sequence goes on along the minus strand of NC_083329.1, from coordinate 46,525,894 downwards.
CTTTGTCCCACACAGGGGTAAGGGTGTTCCACTCCAGCCCTGCTGCCAGTAGCCTGGACTTCATCGGTGGCCCTGCCATCCTCCTGGGCCTCATTTCCTTAGCAACGGATGACCACACCTTGTACGCGGCCGTGAAAGTCCTGCACTCGGTCCTGACCAGCAATGTCATGTGTGATCGCCTGATGCAGCTCATCTGTGGGTACCAGGTAATCCCACCCTCACATCTGAGCCTGCAGTGCCCCCCCTTCAGGGAGCTGGCATCCCCGAGGAACAGGGAGGAGGCTTGCTGGCCCAAGTGGACATTCCCACTAGCATGACTTTTGGAGAAGGGAAACTGAAGGTCCCTGGGTCCTAAGAACAGTGTCACCAGAGCAGAGTGCCAGGTGACAGCCAGCCAGAGAGGGACTCTGATCAGGATGGGGATGCTCATCTGTCTGCAGCTGCCGGCACCTTTCACTGATGAATTCAGGAATCATTTGTGATCCCCCCACTTCGCATCTAGCATGATGGCTAAGAGCCTAGACCATAGAACTAGAATGCTGCGTTTGAATTGAGCCTCTGCCTAACTTACTACTTAACCTTGCCTGAGTCCTGAGTTATTAACCCTCTCTGTCTTGGTTTCTCTACCTGCACGATATGATCTGTCATATCTCCTGTATCTATCATATCTCCTGTATCATGAGGACTAGATGATTTAATACAAGTGAAGGGCTTAGAATTATGTCTGGCCCAGAGTAAGTGCCCTAGAAATGTTGGCCATCTTTAGTTCTTAATCTCTCTGTGCTTCAGTTCTCCTCTGTGTAAAATGGGAATAATAGCAACACCTATTTTGTAGGATTGTGATAACTGAGTTAATATATGCTGAGTGCTTAGACATGTGCCTGCTCAGAGTAACTGCCGTGTGTGTGCACTGTGATTGTTATTGCTATTTACTGTTCATAATGTCAGATGAGTTGTAGACACTGTCCTTCAGGAATGCCCTGCCTGGCTGGGAAGCAGCCAAGAAAGGACTCATGCAGGGCAGGAATAGGGTCAAGGCCTAGACAAGGTCACTGGGGCACAGAGACTGCAGTTTCCTCCTGGGCACAGTGGGGGCAGGGGGAGGGCCTCCCTGTCTCTTCGGCCCCCGAGTCAGGGTCTGAGAAGAAAGCTGTATGGTGTCACGTCAGGCACACCCCCTCTCACCTGGACTGCTGTGCCACAGCCAGACAGCAGCCCCTTCCTCCTGCCTCTCCCTCAAGGTCCACTGATGCCAGTCACAGTTCTACATTATAGACCTGATGACACCTCTGCCTCGTGCAAACCCTTCAGACACGTCCGGTCGTTGATACAATATCCCAACTCCTAAAGGCCTTTCTAACTGGCTACCAACCTGGCCTTCCAGCCCCACCTCCCACCCGGCCAGCGTTTCATACCCTACACTCCTGTGTCCTCAAATCCCGTGTGGTCATGGATCACTAAACACATAGTGTGACCCTGTGTTCCTGTGCCCATGGTTTGTTGATCATTTTTCCCAGGCACATTCCTCTTGTTTTCCCAGGTGGAGCTCCAGTGGCAAGGGGTACATCTCCCTTGACCCCTGCACTGCCCGTGTGGTCGTCTCCCAGCCTCTGTGGCACTGTGTGTATGCCCAGGTCTAACTGCTCTCGTGCAGTGCTGTGATAATCACTCTGCTCATCTCCATCAGACTGTAATGGTCTAAAGCACTGGGCTTTTCTTGTTCTTTGCCAGTGTATTACTGAGACCAGAAAGACTCAGTAAATATCTGGGGAATAAATGAATGTGTGTGGCCAGATTTATATCAAAATGCAAGTATTGAGGCTCCTGGTATATAACAGTTTTCTCTGATTATATTGTTAAAGGCAGTAGTAGTGGGATTTGTCCCAGTTCAGCACATGGATATCTGCTCTGGCTAGGGATTTTAATAATTACTGTGAGCATTTCTAAAAAGGCCCAAAGCAGTTCCTGCTCTCGTGGGTAGACCTAGAAGGATAAAATAAGACGAATACCAGAATAATTTCAGTACAAATCAAATGCAACAAGTGTCCGAGATTCTCTTCCAGAGCTACCACAGTCTCCGTGACCCAGTGGTTACCCTCCATCTTCCCAGAACCCTGGAGCTCCTAAGAGCTGGGCCCTGTTGTGTTCGCCGTTGTCTCCTCGCTGCCCACTGCAGGGCCCGGCACGTCGTGAGTTCTCAGTGAGCGCTTGTCGCATGAATGCAGTGCCTTGGGAGCGTTAATGTGCTCCAGGGCTGCCGAGGTGGCCGCGTCACACTTGGTAGAGGAGTCACAAAGAGCTTCTTTAAAAAGAAAGGGGATCGGAGAAGGTTTAGAGGACTGGACTGGCTGAGCTTTTCAGAAAGAGATGGTAGAGGCAAAAAGTGGCCCTTGAAGGGAATCTGTTTACTCAACACATATTGACTGAGCACCTCCTAAGAGCCAGGCAGTGTCAGTCTAGGGATACAGATGAATAAATGGGTTTAGTCCCTCCCTCCGTGGAAATTTCTGTCTGACTCAGTCTGTTTAGGCTGCTATAAAAGATACCATAGATGGGGTGGCTTAACAGCCACAGAAATTTATTTCTCAGAGTGCTATAGAGTGAGAAATCCAAGACCACGGTGCTGGCAGATTCGGTGTCTGGTGAGGACCTACTTCCTGTTTCATAGACAACCATCTTTCTGCTGTGTCCTCACATGGCAGAAAAGATGAAGGAGCTCTCAGGGGTCTATTTTATAAGGATACTAATCCCACTCACGAGAGCTCCATCCTTATGACCTAATCATCTCCCAAAGGCCCTGCCTCCTAATACCATCATACGGGCAATTAGGTTTCAATATATAAATTTTGAGGCGATACAGTCAGCCTACAACATTGTCTAATGAGGTAGAGAGAAAAATATTATCACGAGACAAGGACTCCCAAATAGTTTGAGTAAAGAACCCATCAGATTCAGAGATTCGTTGTACTTTTTAATGTGAAGGCAGAAGAAAAAATTTTAAAACTCTTATGGCTTACAATAGAAATATTTCAAAAATTTATGTATTTAGGGAAAGAGATAGTGGTAGAGAGGTGGGAAATGGCAGGTTTGAGTAAAGAAACAAGATTATTATTACTATTTTCTGCCTTCCCTGACTACTCTTTATAAAACAGAACCCTCATCTCTTTCTAGACACATTTTCTTGCTTTGTTTCTTCCTAATGTGCATGCCTGTTTGGCATGTTGTATATGTACTTGTTGCCATGTTTGTGGTCTGTTTTGCCCCTAGACACAAGCCCCATGAGGACAGGACTGGGTTTGCTTGTTCATTGTTGCATCCTAAGAGCACATGGTAGACAGTAAGTGTTCAGTAATGATTTTTGGAATGAATCAGTGAATGAAAACAAGGGTCTTCAATTAACTGGCTGGCTCAGGAGTGGATTTAATCATTTTTTAGACGTTTACTCTGTATTTATCTGTTGGTTTGCTGATTGGAGAGCATAACCCTTCCTATCTGTTATTTCTATCAAACTTATTTATCATCCTCTTGTCAGACTAGGTGACATCCAGCCAAGTTTTATAAGATGGATTTTCATAACATGGTAAAGATGGAGGATGGTGTTCTAGATTAACATTATGAACACTTAAGGGATCCAAGATGGGTTCCTCGACATGGCTGGGAGGAAAGTACAATTGCAGGCAGGTGCACAGCCTAGATGGAGATGGAGGGAAGGGTCAGAGCCCTGCCACTCCAAGGAGCATGGATCTTATCTCAGAGGTGATGAGTAACCATTCATAGGCTTAGAACAGGGAAGTGGAATGAATGATGCTTTAGAATGACATTTGACATCTGTGTGGAAGATGGTTTGAAGGGTCAAGATCGGAGACTGGATAGAATCCAACATGATGTGAGACTGCATCCCGGATCTGGGGAGACTTGGAGTCTTTGTGAGCAGTCTTGGCACGTAGCATATGAAAACAGCCAGTGCTGTGCACCCAGAGTGCTGCCGACAGGAAGGAATAAGACATTTGGGACATGCTAAGTGTGAGGTGACTGTGAGACATCAAAGGTAAAATATCAGGTGGGATACCCAGCTCTGGAGTTCAGAAGGGCGTGCTTGGTGGGAGGTATAGATGTGAGAGTCATCAGTAGCATCATGATGGTATTTAATCTAAGGAAATTGATGAAATAGCCAAAGAAAAGGAGTAGTGAAAGGAGAGAAGAGGACAAAGGAGGAAGCAGTGAGGAACTAACCAGGTAGAGCTTGGAAATATGATGAAAACCCAACAAGGGAGGTTGAGAGGGAAGAAGGAAGAGAAAACAAAGAAATGCTTTGTCAAAGAATTTGAAAAATAAAGTGTTTTGAGAAGGTGGGCATAGTCAAACAATGCTAGATGCTGATAAATAATGCAGCAAACTAAGGACAGAGAAGTCCCTGTTGGACTTGGCACCTGGGAATCACTAGTGACCTTTCTAAGGCAGGTGGGCAGGAAGAGGCAGCAACCAGCAGAAGGGGGTTGAGAAGAGAATGTGAAGTGAGGATGTGGAGCCTGAGTGTGTTGATAGTGCTTTCTATTTTTTAAATTTTTTAAAATCTTTGGCTGTGTTGGGTCCTCGTTGCTGTGCAACGGGCTTTCTCTAGTTGTGGCGGGCGGGGGCTACTCTTTGTAGCAGTGTGAGGGCTTCTCATTGTGGTGGCTTCTCTTGTTGCGGAGCACGAGCTCTAGGCACGCGAGCTTCAGTAGTTGCAGCACGCCACGAGGGCTCAGTAGTTGTGGCGCTCGGGCTCTAGGGTGTTCAGGCTTCAGCAGTTGTGGCTTGCAGGCTTAGTTGCTCCACAGCCTGTGGGATCTTCCCAGACTAGAGCTCGAACCCGTGTCCCCTGCATTGGTAGGCAGATTCTTAACCACTGCACCGCCAGAGAAGTCCGATAGTGCTTTCAAGAAGTTCACCTACAAAGAAGAGTAGAGAAATGGGGCCCAAACCAGAGGGATTAGGATTCAAGAGAAGGTTGTCTTTAAAAGGAGAACTACTAGGGCATATTTGTCAGGAAGAAAGTGACAGAAGAGAGAAGGATGGATGAAGCTAGGAGAGAAGAGCTATCCCAAGGAGCAGGCGAGGGGTGGGTCCCAGAGGCCAGGTGAAGAGAAACCCTGCTTGTGACAGGAAGGAATGCAGTGCAGGCATTTGTGGATCTGATGGTGGGGACATGAGAGTGTTCACGTCTGATGGGTTCTAAATTCTCAGCTGTGTACTGAGTCAGGTGGTGGAGGGGAGGGAGGCTGAAGGAGAGAGGAGAAGAGATGAGATCACCATCTTTAGGATGAGGAAAGCCAGCTTACTAAAAAAAGAGTTGGACTGCCAGGCCAAATTGAGTACTAATTTGACATTTGACACTATTAATGTAAAGTGAAACCAGTCAGCCTGAGTGACTTTTCTCAAGCAGCTTTCAGCCATCCTAATTATGTCCTGGTTGGGGAGTGGGGATATGCTGAGGAAGTGACTGGAACAGTCTGAAAAGATATTATTTTCTGATTACAATTGTCTCAGTCAGTTTGGGCTGCTATGACAGAATACTATAGACTGGGTGGCTTATAAACAACAGAAATTAATTATCTCACAGTTCTGGAGACTGGGAAGTCCAAGATCAGGGTGCCAGCATGGTCAAGTTGAGTGAGGACTCCCTTCCGGATTGCAGATGGCCAACTTCTCATTGTATCCTCACATGGCAGAGTAGAGAGAGGAAGAAAGCTCCCTTGTGCTCTTATAAGGGCACTAATCCCATCTGTGAGGGCTCCACCCTCATGACCTCTTCTAATGCTAATTATATCCCAAAAGACCTGTCTCCAAATAGCATCATATTGGGGAATAGGGTTTCAACGTGAATTTGGGGAGGAACAGATATTCAGTTCATAACAACAAGTGAGACTTCCTAATGACACACTGGAAGAGCGTGTCTGAGAGGACAGGGAGAAGGGTGGACTGTGTCAGATACAGGCGTAGGGAATTGAGCTGTGGATGAGCTGAGCTGAGAATCCAGATGAAGTTGATGAGAACCCAGATGCAAGTGGATGGCGGGTCAGCCTGACTTTTGTGTGGCTGAGGTCAACAGAGACATGAGGCTAGGTGAGGTCCATCTCATTAGTCTCTGAGATGAGTGTGGGCCACTGGGATCCCAGTGCCTCCAACTCGGTATGGATGCTTGCGTGTTGCCAGTTTCCCAGGGCCTGGCACAGCAGAATGGCACGTCTGTTGGCAGCAGCCTGAAGTGAAGCTGATGTAATTGGGTTCGTGGGCCGGTGATGGCTTCCTAGTGATATAGCAACATCTGTAGGATGGGTATGAATGTAGGATTCAGTAAAGGAAAATGAGAAGAATACTCAGAAATGTAGAAAGAAACCAGGAGAAGGTGGCAGTCTGGAAATGTGTAAGATTCAGGAAGGAGCCAGGGGCCCACAGTGAGAGGTGAAGCCTCAAGTACAGAAAAGCAGACACTGGTGGGGAAGCAGCTACAGAAGTTGGTATATGTTTTCCTTCTGATAACAAGGGAATGGAAGAGGTAGCACCAGAGAGCGGAGCGCTTTCAGCCTGGGCTGACCAAAGGTGCTGGTAGGAACAAGTGGGTGAGGGAGAAAGAGTGGTGACGATGCATTCATGAGTAAACTGCTTTGTGTTTTAACCTTTGCAGATAATGGCGTTTCTCCTGAGGAAAAAGACCTCTTTCCTAAACCATCGCATTTTTCAGCTGATCCTGTCTGTTGCCGGCACCGCAGAACTGGGCTTTGGGTCCTCTGCTATCACCAACATTGGTGTCTTCCAGCACATCCTCTGCAATTTCGAGGTAAACTGGAGAGACTGGTCACTAGCCCTAAAGGAACAGGTGTGTGATGGTACAGAAAGCCTGGAGCTTTCTCTAAACCCAGCAGGTCAGCTTCCTTGATGGTCAAGATGGTAGTGAGAGAGAAAACTGACAAGGCTTTGGATCTCAGAGGCCTTGTGTAATAATTAACTCCTACCACCAATGGGCTGTGTGGCCTCGGGCACGTCTCTTGACTTCTCTGAGTTTCAGTCTTCTCATGTGTGAAAGGGAGACCATCTCCTCTCCCTCACAGGCTGGAGTGGGAGCCAAATCAGATAGTATCTGGAAAAGGATTTTAAAAGTGTAAGCTTCCATATATAAGAAGGATTTTAAAACATACCAGTTCCGTTGGATGGTGCCTTGCTGGTTATAAATGTTCCTTTAAAGGGATGAGTGAGAGATGCTGAGGGCACACCTGAGGCTGAGTGAGGAGTCCTGCACAGACCTTTGGGTGGAGAGATCCATTCCCGAAGCATTGTTTACTGAGTGCCCACTGGGGTCGGGCGCTGGTGTGTTCTGGAGACATGGTGATAACCATGATGAGGCCCTGCACGCAACGATGGGGCCCAGGACACCACAGAGGTGGTGCTACAGTGTGCTGGGTGCCGGTGAGGGAGGCACAGGGCATCTGGGGAGTGGAAGGAGAGGACAGTCAGCTCAGCAGATCCGGGCTCTGGGGCTGAGTTTGACAGAATGTGTTCAATGGGGGAGTATTTCAGGTGGAGTGGATGCTATTTGCTCACGTGTGGGGGTGAGAGCAACCGTGGGGATTTGAGAGCAGGGGGCTTGGGGCACCTGTGGGGATGTTGTTGCAGGTAGAGGTGAGGCTGGAGGGGGAGGGAGAGAAGACAGCGGGGGATGGTAAGCTGCAGGGCGCACACTTTAGCCGGTACACACTGCAGTCCATGGAAGTATTTTAAAAACTGTTTATTTTAATTAAAAAATAATATGTGCTTGTTATAGAATATTTTAAACTACAGAAAAATGGAAGAAAAACTCTGAGACCCAGACGACTGTTGTTAACTTTGAATGCATCCCTTTTTTTGTACTTTTTATGCATAATATATGTATTTTTTAAAAATCATAGTCATGATCATAGTGTAGGTATTATTTCTCCCAGCTTCTTTCATGAGCTAATCTTGATACCAGAACCAAAAAAGGATAGTATGGGAAATGAAAAAGTACAGGTCAATCTTACTCATAAATAAAAGCTACAAAAAACCTAAATGAAATACTATCTAATTGGACCAGGCCAGGATGAACACCCAGACCTGGATCTGCAGATAGATGCAAGGCTTGTGGGGGAATCCAGCAAGGCCTGCGATATGGGCTTCCTGTGCACAACGGGGAAGCAGATATGCACAAATGGCTTTACCACCCTGGCAAACAAGACAGCATGCCTTGGCAGCACTGCTGCCCCTTCCGAAATGCTGCGGCCGTGCTCGGGCAGCTTGGCTCCACATCGTTGCCATCAGCCCAGCCCAGGAATGACCCATGCAGGAGCCCACCAGGCTCCCACTGCCTGTTCCTCCCTGAATAAACTTACCCCTCAGCTGAGCCAGTGCTTTTTCACTGCGGTTAAGAAAATAGGCAACCAATAAAAACAAGCAAAAAGATGCTAAAAAAACCACACTAAAACAAAATGAAATGAAATAAAAATTTTAAAAGATCGGGAGGAGAGAGTTTCAAAAAGAAGAAGAGTTTCCCCAGTGTCTGCCTACATCAGGTGAAGTAAGGGCAGGGCTGTGTGGGTTGTGTTTGGAGGTCACTGACGGGCCCAGTGAAGAGTAAATGGTGGGGTCAGACATGAGGTGAAGAGCGGGGAGGAGGCGGGAAGGAGACAGTCAGTGGGCTTTTGAAGAAGAAAAAGAGAGAGAAGAAAATAGATGGAGGAGCGTTTCAGAACTTAGGTAGGAGACTTGAGCAGTGAAAAGGGGATGGTTAAAATACCAGTGTGAGAATCAAACTGACAGGACAAGTCCTTCAAGGAAAGGGAGGGTTTGGAGACCGGAGAGTGGGTTACGGGAGAAGGTGCGTGATCCTTGATGCTGGGTGTGCAGCAGGGAGGGGCAGGAAGTTGAGAAGCTGGAAGGGACAGGAAGTCGAAGTCATGCGTGTCTTAGGCTTGTGGTCTCAGAAGAGGCCACCTCTTTCTGAGAGTGAGGTGGTCCCAGGGGTGGGGAGAGAACAGAATTTGATATTCGAACAAATTTAAGCCAGACATCTCACTGCAGTCCCTCGTGCAGGGGTTGTGTGACACAGGATGGCAACCGCAGGATTCGGTTATGCGTGTTTCCCAAAATTCAGACAGTTGGTATTAGATAAAATAATTTCTAAAACAGCTAGGCAGCCTCAAATGTGCTGTGGCAACGTCTTACTGTTCTAAAGCTCTGGAAAAGGGAACAGGGGGAGGGGTATTGTTTCATGGGAAGGGTAAGGGGTACCACAGGGTTCCTGTCTTACTTTCTCAGCTCTTCCAGCTCCCGACACAGAGCCTGCTGTATCATTTGCTCATGATCGCCTTCGTGAATGAATGAATGAATTCCAAGCATGCAAAGCTCTTGGCACCCTCTCGAGTATGTTGGGATGCCATGTCTGGCTGCCCCTGCCTCCCTGGGAGCCACATGGATCCACAGCAGCTCTCTTAGATGCAGCTGCCCCACCTCTGTGTGTGCTCGGCAGGGACCGTGCTTACGGGAGCTGGAAATCTGTCAGCCTGTTTCTGGCGTGAGAGTAACCCACTTAGCTGACTTTGGTTTACTTTGCATTCACTCTTTTAAAAAATGTCGTGGATCCTTATTAAGTTCCCACTACATGGCATGTGTGATGCTGGGCTCTGGGGATTGGGGAGGGACAGTCTCTGCCTTCCTGATAAACTTATGTCCACTGAGACTCTTCTGTTTTCCCCAGTAAGGAAAAGGATGGAGCCATGGCCACCGGCTTGGTTCAAGTGAGGTTGATTATTGACCCTCTGGGTCACTGCCTGCAGGAGATGCCTGTAGGGGAACACAGAGAGGAGGCAAGAGACTGGGCTTCATGGTCAGACTGCCCAGGCTTTGAAGTCAGTCTCTGCCAATTAAAAACCGTGGGGCGCCAGACAAGTTGCTCAGTCTCTCTGAGCCTCACTGTTCTTACCTACTAAACGCAGATAATGATATCGTTTTAGGACTTTGTATGATGCTTCTTGCCGCAGGCAAATGGTATCACTTGTAAGTGTGAGCTCTTTTTGCTGCTGTATGAGTGCACTCTTATAATCCTACATCTGAACCTTATAGATTCTGGGCCTTAGGAAATGTCAGCATTTAGGTGAGAAATAGTAGAGCTCTCTAAAAGGAAGTAGAAATGAGGCATGAAGGCACACCATCACCTCTGCCCCAGAAGGATGGGGAGCAGCTGCATTTTGTTTACAATGAAGAAAGCAACCTGAGTGATAAAGTTCACTCTCAGAATCTCAGTGCATTTCACACTTGCATGTCACTTACAGTTCTGTTTACAGGAGATGGGAACATGGGCTGTGCTGCAGGTTCTGTAGATAGGGGAACTGAAGAAACTGCATGCACAAGTTGCTACAGCATAAAACCTGAGAGGTGGGACTCAGCTTCTAATTCCAGTCCTATCACTTGCGGGTGGTGAGGTACCTGTCACTCAGTGGTCTGTCTCAGCCTGTCTTTTCACATCTCTGAATTGGGAGCACTGGTATTTGCCTTGTAGGATCCAATGAAAATGAGATGTTTTTGGTGTGTGGACACAGCAGGTTGCAGGGCCCAGGGTGGGACACACGTAGGAGATGGTTAGTGCAGGTGTCCTTGGTTAGCATCTAGACCCACAGTGAAGCTCCAGAGAGCAGCAGAGATAGGGACGATAGGAATTGGTGTTTGCACTTGCCCCTGGGGGAGGTGCCCTCTACTTTCTAGCTGTCAGGAGAGCTAGTCTGATTCCAGAGCTGGGAAGCTGTGTTAGTGATTCCAAGTCAGAGGAGACCACGCCCAGCACCGTACCTGCTCACGCTGCCTGGAAACCCGTCTCTCCACACACCTTGGTTTCAGTGTGTTTGTTCTGTCTTCTAGCTCTGGATGAATGCTGCGGACAACTTGGAGCTCTCCCTCTTTTCCCATCTTGTGGAAATCCTTCAATCACCAAGGTAAGCTGGGCTTTGGCAGCCTGGGGGTACAGTCAAAGGCTTCATGCCAAGAACAGGGACTGAGAGGATAGGACAGCCGGTGGTTCAGCAACCACGGCCTTCTCCCTCCCAGAGCACTGGGCCCCCGGGTGGTAGCATGTCTGTCTTAGTCTGCACAGCTGCTATAATGAGAATACCGTAGACTGGGTGGCTTACAAATCACAGAAATTGATTTCTCACAGTTCTGAAGGCTGGAAGTCTAAGGCCAAGGCTCTGGCAGATTCAGTGTCTGGTGGGGACCTACTTCCTGGTTCATAGTTGGCTGTCTTCTCACTACAACCTCACATGGCAGAAGGGGTGAGGGAACTCTCTGGGGTCTCTTTTATAAGGGTGCTAGTCCCATTCATGAGGGCTCCACTCTCATAACCTAAGCATCTCTCAAAAGCCCCACCTCCAGATACCATCACACTGAGTGTCACTTTTTGAATTAGTCAGGGCTCTTTTGATTGCAAGTGGCAGAAATACAACTCAAACCAACTTAAGGAAGAAAGGGAGGGAAAAAAGGAAGGTGGAGAAAGGGGAAATTTATTGGCTCATACAGTTGACCGAGGCAGAGCTTCACATATTGTCTGGGTGATGCTCATATTACTTTATCTGAGATCTGTCCCTGGTCTCATCTGTGCTTTCTTCTGTGCTAACTTCATTCTGGCTGGGCATCCTCACAGCATGTCCTCTGTCCAGCACAGTCGGCAGACAGGGCTTCTTTTTCACTCGATAGTCCTAGCAATAGGATGGAGTCTCACGGGGCCATCTTGGGTCACGTGGCCAGGCAGCATGACTTCCCCTCTGGAGCGGGTGGAGGGGAGTTAGGAAGAGGTAATTCCCAAGGAAAACCAGGGATGAGAATTTGGGGGAAGGGAGGCAGGGGTGCCAGCCTATCAATCCACCTCCTTCCTCACAAATAAAGCTGTTCACACACACCCCCACCTGCCTCCTCACGTGTCACCTCTTCTGGAGAGCATTAGGACCTCGGTGTTTTGAATGTATTTGCCGCCATCTTTTCATGCAGCCGTTCATGATGGCCTATCTATTATAAACCCACTCCATTCCGTACCAGTTCTCAGTGCTAGAAGTTCAGAGAAGCACAAGACATAGCCCTGTGGTGGAGGAATACAGAAGAGCAGGCTACTCAGTGCTGTGATTCGAAAGAGCACAAAGGACAGTGGGGTCTCATAGGTGATGAATGCACATCTTCCCATCGAGCCCATGAGAGCAAGTCACACGCAGGACTGGGCTGGTTCTGCCTCTTTTGTGTATCAGAGATGTGGCACTCGGCAGAATTCAACACAGTAGTGCTGAAAAGACAGTTCAAGAAGGAGCAATCCACCCAGACTCATTCTCCTCCACCTTTATTTTCTTTCTCACTTTCCACTTTCTTTCTGTACCTGTTGTTTTCTAAGAGACGGACACTCACCCTGGAAGCTGTTTTCTTTGGGGGAGTAGAATTTACTGGAAATTGTATTCGCGATTATCCTAAGGAGGGAGTGCAGAGGCTTGAATTCTGTCTCTCTCCCCCTTGGACTCTCAGCGGCGTGTTCATCCACTTTGTGGTTTGGGGTGGGCAGGAAGACGCACACCCAGATGGGCTCGCGGAGGCCCGCGCTCCGGCTATTGGGAAGTGCTCCGTGGTCACACTCCAGTCTGCTCTCTTTGTTCTGAGTTTTCTGAGACCAGCATTAGTTTTCCCTGAGGCTTGGAATTTAAAAGTCAATAGCTGGGGTTGTCTTTGAAGGCAGTTTTCAGGGGTGGGGGCGTGAGGGGGTGGAGGGGTGGAAGGGCACCGGGAGGCTCATCTCCGAGCGACTCTGGCACTGGGCAGACACGTATTCGATGGGTGTCTGACAGCATTTTGACGAGTTGCCAGGAGCGCATCGGAGTCAGAGGGCCACGGAGCAAGCCCAGCCTGTGGAACCTTTTAGCAGAAACATAGCAAATTTGGTTCATTCCAGTAAAAGCTTTTACTGCCTCTCTCCTGGGCTCGCCAGGGAAGGACCCCGGAATGCTGAAGTCGCTCACCAGGCGCGGCTTATTCCCAAGCTCATCTTCCTCTTCAACGAGCCAGGCCTCGCCCCCTCCAAGATACCCACCATCATTGCCATCCTGGGCTGTCAGCTGAGGGGCCACTTCAGCCTCCAGGACTTGCACAGGTACTGCGCCAGGTCCCCAGGGGGAAGGGCAGAGCCTCGGGGCTGTTTACTGAGGGAACGTAGGCGCCAGCTCTCCCCGACCATGCTCAGCCCAGCAGCACTGCCCCTTCAATGCGGCAGCAGGTTCTCTTTCCTTGGAACCTCCTAGGAGTTTCTCTGTTCAGGGCGGAGAGCTGAAAAAAGGGGTGGGTCTGCTAGACTCCCCAGCGGGGCTGTGTGTTCACTGCTCCCTGGTGCTCTGACACACCTCGTGTGCCAAGAACTCCAGAAATTCCGTGAGCACAGGCATCCTCACCGACCAACAGCCCAACATGCCTGCCTTTTGCAGACTTCCCAAAGGATAGTGCCCTCTGGCAGGACATTTCACCTTTTCTGTCCTCATCACTGTTCGTTCTGTTGAGCTGGCAGAGCCAGAGCTAGCTGCTCTGATGAATCCTGACAGATCTGAGAAGTCTTTGGAAATATCCCATTGATCACAGAATAACACGATTCCCCTCAAACCCTCCCTTGAAGCCGCATTTAGGTGGATCACTGTAGAAAACCTTCAGGTGTGTTTAGGAGACGGGCTGAGCCCACATTTGAGCGTGTCCTTCTCTTTCTGTCTTAAGAATCGGGCTGTTTGTTGTGTACACCCTCAAGCCTTCATCGGTGAACGAGAGGCAGATCTGCGTGGATGGAGCCCCGGACCCCTCCGTGCCTGGTGAGAAGACCTTTCCCAGACGCCAGCCTGAAGGCAGCAAGACAACCCCCATGACGGCCCTGAGAGGAACATGCAGTGGGGCCATTGTGCATGCAAGGCTGAGGGGGAGGAGGGGGAAGGCACCCACAGCCGAGCTGTTGTTCCCACGCGGTGGCTTATGAGGTCACAGCTCTATGATTATGGTCCCGAATAAACGCAAATTGTATGTGCTTCCTTCACAACCTGGAATGGCTTCCAAGGCCTCCAGGATAATGCTCAGTTCCCTGTAGACCATCAGGTGGGAGCCTTCATGCCCCAGCCCTTGCCTTGCTCCCCTGATGCGCCCCAGCTTCAACACTCTGAAGCACGTACACGTCCTAATGTGTGACGGTCCGCCCGTCCATCCATGCTCTGCAGGTGTTGTTCGCTCTGCAGGAATGCCTCCCTTGCCCCGCCCCCACCCCATCTCACCCTGCTAGACCAGCCGTTCCCAGTCCCACAAGCCAGGTGAAGTCATCTCTTCTTTGCTTCTACAGCCCTTGTGTTTAATCTCGTGCAAAGGTCTGTGATTTGTTTCTTTGAGTCTCTCTCTCCCTAACCAGACTCAGAACCACAGCTACATCGTGTTCCAAATTCCCTCTGTTAGGGCAAATGTGAGGGGGACAACTACTGACTGCTTTGCCCTGGGCCCTCTGGATCTGCTGTGTCCAAGATGGGAGCCTCTAGCTGCACATGGCCATTTAAATTTAAATTCTAATTAATCGAAATGAAATGCAATTAAAAATTCAGTTCATCAGTCACACTAGCCTTGTCCCAAGTGCTTGATAACCACGTGAGGCCAGTGGTTACTGCATTGGACAGGACAGATAGAGAACACTTTTACCGCAAAAGATTCTCTTAGATAGTGTTACTCAATCCAGATAAATTATCTCTTATCCTTAGATCAAGCCTGAAAAGTAGGAATTATTATTCCCATTTTACAGATGAGAAAACGGAGGCTCAGAGAGATTAGGACCTTAATGAGAGATGGGGCCAGAATCCAAATAGAGGGGACTCTGACTCCGGTTCTCCAAGCTGCCTCATCAGTTCTATTTCTACAGCATGGTGGGTGTGCCCCAAATTGGTGGTAAAATAGCTGGCTAACCAAGGGGTAAAATGAATGGATAATGAGACAACAGTGTACTGTTTCGTCAACCCTTCCTCTCATAGGGACTCCATGCTAAAACTTTTATCTCACTAAACATCTTCTATTAAGACAATATTTACATGGCCTTCAGGGTTATAACAACACTTCAGAAGTAAAGTTTCTTCTTCCGTTGGAACCATATACCTCTTGCTACAATTCAAGCTCTAATTTTAGTGCAACATAGACATGCCAAAGGTCTAGCCTAGAAACAGATTGAGAGCAGGAACTCAGATCAAGGATCACAATCTTCACTTCTTTGCCCCCAGTGCCTTGCATAATGCCCAGCATGTAGTAGGTGCTCAGGAAGTGTTGCAGCCTATGATAATTTAAAAAATTCCTCTACTGGAAGGAGAATTTGACCTTATCATTTTTAGGATTTTTTTTTTTTTGGTGAGGGGTGGTGATTGGGGAGCATCAAAAACATCTCTAGTTAAAGGGAACTTTAGGAACATTTCCTGAAATTCTTTTTAAGCATTGCATGGAAATCTAGAACTGAAAGCCAAAATTTCAAGTCCCATCCATGTCTCAACTCCTGGGAGAACTAAGCATTTGGTGAATACGATTGCTTACTGCAGCAAATATTCTGTCTCTTTACATCTGTTTTTTCTCAAATCTGAATTTTCTTTTTTGTAGCTGGAAGTCAAACATCTGGAAAGACAATCTGGCTCAGAAACCAGTTGCTGGAGATGCTGCTCAGTGTAATATCTTCTTCCCGACTTCATCTGTCCTCTGAGTAAGTAGCTCCAGAAAGGGTGATTTGGCATGAGGCTGCTTCATACAGAGTGCGTATTAAAACCTTTTCTTAATGAAACGTTTAGCATCTCTGAGTTGGTTTTCTGCACTAGTCAGAAAGAAAATTATATTTTCTCCACCCAATAATGCAGACCTTGCCCTAAGATATTCTGATGCAAATGTTAAATGGGCATGAGTAACTCAAAACAGATTTGGTGTAATTACAATAAACGCTTTTTGTCACCATTGCTATAGTGTCATTGTTATTGTTTTGGCAGTTGTGATAATTACCGATTTTGATGTCCTATACTTGGCAGACAATAGAATGGAGAAATGGTTAGCCTAAATAACATCTATCAAGGAGAAGGTTTGCCAAATTCTTCTGCTATTTACTGTCATTTAGTTATTTTTCCAAGTTGGAAAAAGAAGTATCTGCCTTCAGTTAACTTTCAGAAACAAAGTGTAATCATAAAATTCCATTAACTCTCTCCGACTGCCTGCTTTATCTGAACTCTGGAGTCATTAATTCAAGAACTATTTGTTGAGTACCTCCTGTGTGCCAGACGCCATTCCTCCCTCTGAAAACGCAGTGCTGAGAAGGAAAGTCTGGATCCTTACTACTCTCACTGAGTTGACATTTTAGTGTGTATGTGTGTTTGGGGCAGGGAAGAATCAGGGTGGGGAGTTACCCCTCAGTAAAACGGCCTTTCAGATAGTGCTTAAAAAGTCTTTACGTGTCTAAAATCAAAGCATGGTAGAACTGCAAGATGCCTTTTCACTTTTTTGAAAAGGAATGTAGTGTAGTGCTTAAGCACCTGGGCTCTGACAGCTAGACCTCCTGGGTTCAAATCCCAGCTCTGTCCCCCAGGCACCTCGGGGAGGTTACCTAAGCCTGCCCTCTATGCCTCTCTTCTACTCATCTTTATGAGGATTAAGATAGTAGCTGCCATAGATGGAAATGAATATGTGGATAGCTCTGAACATGGTGCCTGGGATACTATAAATACTCCATCAGCTAACCACCATCACCATCACCACCACCATTCTCATTACCATCATCATCACTACCACCAGCATCCTCCTCCTCCTCATCATCATCATGAAGGAAGATGACCAGAGCTCATCAAGAGCTCTGCCAAAGCCATCCAAGTAGCAAACGGAGACATGACTAGAAGAGAAGATGGTCTCTTGACTCCTAGTCCTAGTGGCCACGCCCTCACCATGCCTCATCTGGCAGCACGTGCTGAGAACTCTGCCCAGCCAGGATGGATCCCTCCCTGGCTCGCACGGGGCTGAGGCCTTTGCTGAACCATTGCCCCTGAGGATGGGCTTCCCATCTCCCTGCCCTCCCTTTCCCTCTAGCAAGTCTGTATTCTCTAGACTCATCGTTTTAAAATTCATTTTTGAAAGTGACAGTTAAACATGTATTTTTTTGTCTGAGCCAATAAAGGTGCATAAATATTGGGCTATTCCATTTAGATTAGTTTTGAACAGTGTGTTTAAAAAGGGAGTTCAGTAACCATTATGTGTTTTATGTGACTGCATTGATGTAATTAGATGGGTGGCCATTCAGGCACTGTGTAGGCAGGAATATTAGTGAGTAGGGCTATCAAAGGGCCTGCATATTTTTACAGCTATTGGTACATAGTTTCCAACTGCTTTCAAAAGCTTTGGCCAACTTACACTTCAGCCATTAATAGGCAAATTCATCTGTTTCACAGCAACCTTGCCAGCATTTTATTTTACCGATCTTTTAAAGTGTAGCATGTACTTTGCTAAGTGATATCCAGATATGAAACTTAACTCGCCTTTTCTACGTGACTAGTGAAGCTGAACGTTACTTGAATTTTCTGGACATGTCCTTTGCTTATGGGCTGAGAGGTAATTTTAGCATTTATTGACCCCCTTCCCCCCGCAGGACAAAGGAAGAGATGTTTCTGAACCTGGGGCCCGATTGGTTCCTGCTGTTCGTGCAGGGCCATGTGCACCCCAGCACAGTGGTGCTGGGACTGAAGCTGCTGCTGCACTTTTTGTCAAACCCCTCCCTCCGTGGGCGATTTAAAGATGGCCTGTCTGCGGGGTCCTGGGTGGAACGCAGCTCCGAGGGCGTGGACATCATGATGGGTGAGTGTGTGGTCATCTCCAGGAGGCAGGGTGCCTCCTGTGGTCTGTGAGTGAGGACCTGCCAGGACTTGCTTGGGGCTTTCACAGCTCCGTGCTGTAGGATCACCTTGACCCTGACCCCTTCCCTCCCATCAGCCCCAGCCCCCTCTGAGTTCCTTTTTAGGATCCCACCATGGCCTCACTGCTCTTCAGATGCTGGGGGTTTCTTCCCGTTCCTCAAAGCCTCCTTAGCTCTTTCCCTCTTCCTGGGATGCTTCCCCCACCCTCAGTACCAGCATGGCTCTCCTGTTTGATGGGGATTCATCCTTCAGCTCTTGATTCAAATGTTCCTCTAGGAGAGTCCCGTATGGATTAGGGCACCTCTGTTATACTCTCTCTCTCTTTTTTTTTTATAGTGCTTATCATCGTTTATACATATTTACCTAGGTATTTAATTCTGTAAAGTCTGTCCCTCCCACCACATTGTAAGTAGTTGGTAAAGACCTGGGGTTCTGTATATTTTGTCAAAACACTACGTTCTTATTGCGTAATACAAAGAGGTCTTGTTGCCTCTAAGGTGGTAGGCACCAAATAAGCATCTGATTTTGAACGAATGAATGAGCATGTCAGGAATAGGAAAAATTCTTGTTGAGCACTTTCTTGTGCTCCAGTATGTATGACATATATTTCCATCTGGCATCTCTGTGGGATGGGTGGGTGGTAGGGGATTCCTTTCTGCGCCCACCTTGACCAGAAGCAACAGCAATTTTTCTCAATTGGATTTTGTGCCCCTCTCCCTGATAATAGATAACCTGAAGAGCCACCCTCCCACGCCTGACCAGAGCCCCTGCCTGCTTCCTGGGTTCCAAGTCTTGAGTGACTTTCTGGCCCACCATGTTCATATTCCGGAAGTCTACCTCATCGTGTCCACCTTCTTCCTACAAACACCACTTACAGAGCTGATGGACGGGCCCAAAGTAGGTTCTTGGGGTTCCTGGGATGGAGTGACACACTTGGCTTTCTGATTCTGTATGACCAAGGCAGGTCCCTAAGACTCCCCCCACTTCCTCCATGTTTTCCAGCTTTCGTCCTGACCCACTTCCTTCCCTAGCAGTCCCCACCCCTGGCTACCTTTTCAAATACCCTTCACTTCTTCAGCCTCTGCCTCTCATGTCCCTCCCAGCAGGTCTCTGTTTTTATCAGTTCCTCTTTGAAGTCTTTCTCCTTCTGGGCACAGCTAGAGAAATCACACGATGGCGGGGGCAACATGGGGAGGTGAATTGCTCCCATAACAGACATAGAACCTCAGTTTATGTCCTCCAAAGAAACATGTCCCTTTACCTTAGTAATGCCCCTGCTATTCCCCTGCGCTCTAGCGTGACCCTTACATGCCCGAGCCTTCTGGCCCGCAGACGCCCTTTGCTCAGATGACTTATGTCATGGTAGGAGTCGAGGCCCCCATGAAGGGGGCACTGCCTCAGGACCCCACCCTCCACCACTTGTATATTCCATGACCCTCTTGATCACCTTCTCTCCACTGTTGCTGGAAGAGCAGCTATTCAGGGCTGGTCTGGATTCCTTCCACTCCTTTCCCGAGTGACCTCACCCCTTATTATCCCTTCTTCTGTATTTTCGGCATCTCTTTCTACTGACTCTTGCCTCATAGACCATAAGTATGATAAATTATGTCCCACCTAAAACCAGAAGCTGCCCCCTTGACTCACACTCTTGACCAGCTCCTGTCCTGTTTATCACTCTCCTATTTTTCCTTGGCCAATTTTCTCCAAAGAGGAGTCTACACCCACTGTATATACCCTCTCACCAGCCTCTCGTTCACTAACTCACCGACCTGAACCAAATCCAAGGCTTCACTGGCTCCTGTTCCTGTGGGATCACGTTCAGAGTCCCCCAGCCAGCATCAAGACCCTTCCTGATCGGACGTCTCACTTGTCTGCCCAGCCCAGCTTCCTTTCTCGATGGCCCTTTGTGCTGTGATCCTCCTGAGTCACCTCCCCAGTAAGACCAGCTGCTTTGTCCTTGCCTGCCCTGGGCCTTTAATGAGCCCTTTCTCCCGCCATCACCTGCCTGGAAAGGTGTCTTCCCTCAATTCTCAGCTCAGATGCCACCTCCTGCTTAGACTCCCTAGACAACAGGAACCATTCCTCTTTGGGCCTCATCATGCATTCGCCCTTGCCTCATATGGCACCAGCACATTTACATCTGCTTCTCTCCTTAGATACTGAGCACCTCAAAAATACACCCCGCCTCTTACTCACCTTCCTGGGCACCTGACAGACAGACTCAGAAATTGGTCTTTGCTCTTGATAGAGTTGAGTTAAACTGCACTGAATTGACATGGGTGGAGGGGCACCTCTTTGCAAACAGAGGGCTGAAAAATTCACCTCTCGTACACCCTTATATTTGACCTATCTCAATCTTGGTATATGCTACTAGTATTAGAGATCACACTTCAAAATAAAGTTCTTAATATGCTGTGCTAAGTTAATCAAAACCCTATATTTTTATTTTTCCAAGACTGTATTGCAGGAAACAAACATTTGCTGAATGTCAGGACCCGTGATAGATGTTTTACATATTTTATTTTCCTTGATATTTATAGCAATCCCATGGGGCAGATAATGTAATTTTCATTACACAGAGAAGGAAACTGAACTGCCAAGAGGCTGAATAGCTTGTGTAAGCCCAGTTTTTAAAGAGGCAAAGCCAGATCATCGTGCTTGTCAACCCCGTGTTCTCTCTGTTGCACTCTGCAGTTGCCCTAAAGCCTTTGAATTTGTCACGTTTTCTATAATCTCATTTATAAAAATTCATTAAAATTGATTGGGAGATTGAGTATTTGTGATGTCAGACCAAAATAACTAAATTTCGATACAAGTTGCTGGTGGGTCTTCAGCTCCATCTTGGAGGTGTGCATTTATTTCCCTTATACCCCGTTAGTGAGCTGAAGCTCCCTGAATGGGCCAGCCACCTGGGCTGTTACTGGGGCCCCTGGGAAATGCCGTGTGCTGGCTGGAAAGCCGGTCCCCTTGCTGCGTAGCCACAGGTCTCTTTACATCCCTTGCCTCCTCTTTCAGGACAGCCTGGATGCCATGCTTCAGTGGCTCTTGCATAAACACCACAGGGAAGAAGTCCTCCGGGCTGGGCTGTGCACTGAAGGTGCCCTGCTGCTCCTGGAGATGCTGAAAGCCACCATGAGCCAGGTGAGACCCATTCCCCACATGCCGAGAGGGGGCTCTGAAGGGAAGACAAGCTCAGAAAAGTCAACCTTGATTTTTCCCAGCAGCTTCCCAGTAGTGCTGATAATTTGCAGGTATTATTCAGAAATCTCGATAGAAGAGGCAAGGTGATAACTTAGGTGCTCAATGGGAAGCCCAACCTAATTGTCCCCAGTGGAGTTTATGGGCTCTTGCCAGAAGACACCTGTTTTCCATTTGTTTGAACATTTGACTTTCTTCACTGGGAGATTTAACGACTCCAGTCAAAGGGAACATTTCTGAGCAACTGCTTTAAATCGGGAGCTTCAGGGACCCTGTGGAGGGGGAAAAGGGGTCTCTGCCCTCAAGGAGGTCACCTGTACCGGGACAGGTGGGCCTCTCGAGTGAGGGACCCATGAGGTAGAGAGACCTGTCTTAGAGAAGACAGATGCCCACCTGCTACAGACATGACATGGAGAGCCTTTGATTCAGGCCTTCAAGGCCCACCCTGAATGACATGGCCCACCTTGAATGACATGGCCAAACTGATGAAGATTTCATAGTTGAGTTCTTTTGCGTTTATTATCACTGAAATTGATAGCATTTTCATATGCTTATTAACCATATCTATTTATTTTACTGTGAATTGCATGTTTCACCTTTTGCCAACTTTTCTGTGTGTATGTTGATAATGCTTGGAAAGTATAGGTCAAACTTTTTGCTCTTTTTAAAAACAGGAATGTACTTAATTTTTATTAAATACTCTTTTAGCATATAATTAGATGATCAGATGGGTTTTTCTTTTAAACATTTACCTCTGATGAATTATATCAATAGATTTCCTTGCATTCTTGCAAAGATCTCACTTTGTCACTCTGTTCTTATTCATTTAGCATACTTCCTTATTCTGCTTGTAAATATTTAATGTATGATTCTGCATTCATATTTATAAGTGATATTATGTTGTGGTTTTCTTTATGTTATATGTTGTCAGGTTTTGATATCAGCATTATGCTAGCTTTACTAAAAAAAGACTTCTCTCCTTTCTTTTTATTCAAGGTGATGTTAAATCCATGACTCATATTATTTAAATTGTTCCTATGAAACTTCTTGGGCCTGAATTTTTCCCATTATTGCCTTGCTTAGGCTTTTAAATGTCTCCTTCACCTAGTTTAGGTAATTGGTAGTTTTAAAAATCTTCCCATTTATTCAGTTTTCACGAATGGTCTCCTTTAATTCATTTAATTTTCTGTGTGATTACTTCCCTCTTCTTCTTAATATGTAAGTCCATGCTCTCTCTTCACTTCACCCATTACTTAAGGAGCTGAGGACTTGTGGATTTGTAAAGAACCAACTTTGGATATATTTATCATTCCCCTCATTTTTTTCTGGCTAGTTCTAAAATTTTGATATTTGACGTCTTAATTTTTTGTTGTTTTCTAGAGTTTCTGTGATTGCAGATTTAAAGACCTTTTTGATTCATCTTTTTCAGTGCCATGTAGTTGAATTTTTTGTTTTCTTTTATTGTTGTTATTCATTTCCAGTTTAGTTTTGTCCTAGTCAGGACATGTGATCTTCACATTTTCCATCTTTGGGAAACTTATTCATGGCTCCCTTGTAGACCTAATGTGCAACTGATGTGGGGATGCCTGAAAAAAATGCATATTTTCTGTTTGCACCGTAGAGAGTTTTTACCTTTTTAAATCAATGTTATTTAGAAAGAGCAAACCAAGGGAATAACATGAAAGCATTTAAAGTAAAGAAAATACATAGTATGCTGAGGGAAGTAAGAAAATAAGGCCAAACATTTACTTTATAATAGCAAACATAAAATGGTTAACTGTCATATAACAGACGTGACCCTTAAACTGGGTCAAAAAACAAGACCCAGTCTTCTGAAATGTAACAAACATATAACAAAAGCAAAGTCACTGGAAGATTATTTTGGTTCAGTGAAGATATCTGCCTTGAAAGAATCATTTGCCAAATATGGTAGACAAGCATCAAAATCTAAAAGGCAAAACTGGAAGGATAAGAGAAAAAGGTCAGAAATATAATTGTAGTGAATAATGCTAACATATCTTTCTCAAACAGTTTATTTTATTTTGCTTGGAACTTTACTTCGTTTGCTATTATTCCCTTGCACAGTGTAACCATAGATTTGTTTGCCTGTTCTTGAACTTAATATCAATGGAATCCTATAGTATGTACTCTTTTGCTTCTGGCTTCTTTCACTCATCATTATGTATGCTGGTAGTTCATTCTTTTTTTTTTTAAAAAAACATCTCTTGGAGTATAATTGCTTTACAATGTTGTGATAATTTCTGCTGTATAACAAAGTGAATCATCTATATGTATACACATATCCCGATATCCCCTCCCTCTTGCGTCTCCCTCCCACCCTCCCTATCCCACCCCTCTAGGTGGTCACAAAGCACAGAGCTGATCTCCCTGTGCTATGTGGCTGCTTCCCACTAGCTATCTATTTTACATTTGGTAGTGTATATATGTCAATGCCACTCTCTCACATTGTCCCAGCTTCCCCTTCCCCTTCCCCGTGTCCTCAAGTCCATTCTCTACACTTGGGTCTTTATTTCTGTCCTGCCCCTAGGTTCTTCAGAACCTTTTTTTTTAGATTCCATATATATGTGTTAGCATATTGTATTTGTTTTTCTCTTTCTGACGTAGTTCACTCTGTATGACAGACTCTATGTCCATCCACCTCACTACAAATAACTCAATTTCATTTCTTTTTATGGCTGAGTAATATTCCATTGTATGTATGTGCCTCTTCTTTATCCATTCATCTGTCGATGGACACTTAGGTTGCTTCCATGTCCTGGCTATTGTAAATAGTGCTGCAATGAACGTTGTGCTACATGACTCTTTTTGAATGATGGTTTACTCAGGGTGTATGCCCAGTAGTGGGATTTCTGGGTCGTATGGTAGTTCTATTTTTTGTTTTTAAGGAACCTCCATACTGTTCTCCATAGTGGCTGTATCAATTTACATTCCCACCAGCAGTGCAAGAAGGTTCCCTTTTCTCCACACCCTCTCCAGCATTGACTGTTTGTAGATTTTTTGATGATGGACATTCTGACCGGTGTGAGATGATACCTCATTGTAGTTTTAATTTGCATTTCTCTAATGATTAGTGATGTTGAGCATCCTTTTGTGTGCTTTTTGGCAATCTGTATATCTTTGTTGGAAAATGTCTATTCAGGTCTTCTGCCCATTTTTGGATTGGGTTCTCTGTTTTTTTGATATTGAGCTGCATGAGCTGCTTGTATATTTTGGAGATGAATCCTTTGTCAGTTTCTTCATTTGCAAATACTTTCTCCCATTCTGAGGGTTGTCTTTTCATCTTCTTTATGGTTTCCTTTGCTGTGCACAAGCTTTTAAGTTTCGGTAGGTCCCATTTGTTTTATTTTCGTTTTTATTTCCATTTCTCTAGGAGGTGAGTCAAAAAGGATCTTGCTGTGATTTATGTCATGGAGTGTTCTGCCTATGTTTCCTCTAAGGGTTTTATAGTGTCTGGCCTTACATTTAGGTCTTTAATCCATTTTGAATTGATTTTTGTGTATGGTGTTAGGGAGTGTTCTATTTTCATTCTTTTACATATAACTGTCAAGTTTTCCCAGCACCACTTATTGAAGAGGCTGTCTTTTCTCCATTGTATATTCTTGCCTCCTTTTTCAAAGATAAGGTGACCATATGTTCATGGGTTTATCTCTGGGCTTTCTATCCTGTTCCATTGGTCTATATTTCTGTTTTTGTGCCACTACCATACTGCCTTGATTACTGTGGCTTTGTGGTATGGTCTGAAGTCAGAGCGCCTGATTCCTCCAGCTCCGTTTTTCTTTCTCAAGATTGCTTTGGCTATTTGGGGTCTTTTTTGTTTCCATACAAACTGTGAAATTTTTATTCTAGTTCTGTGAAAAATGCCATTGGTAGTTTGATAGGGATTGCATTGAATCTGTAGATTGCTTTGGGTAGTATAGTCATTTTCACAATGTTGTTTCTTCCAATCCAAGAACTTGGTATATCTCTCCATCTGTTTGTATCATCTTTAATTTCTTTCATCAGTTTCTTATAGTTTTCTGCATACAGGTCTTTTGTCTCCTTAGGTAGGTTTATTCTTAGCTATTTTATTCTTTTTGTTGGGAAATGGGAGTGTTTCCTTAATTTCTCTTTCAGATTTTTCAGCATTAGTGTATAGGAATGCAAGAGATTTCTGTGCATTAATTTTGTATCCTGCTACTTTACCAAATTCATTGATTAGCTCTAGTAGTTTTCTGGTATCATCTTTAGGATTCTCTATGTATAGTATCATGTCATCTGCAAACAGTGACAGTTTTACTTCTTCTTTGCTGTTTTGGATTCCTTTTGTTTCTTTTTCTTCTCTGATTGCTGTGGCTAAAACTTCCAAAACTATGTTGAATAATAGTGGTGAGAGTGGGCAACCTTGTCTTGTTCCTGATCTTAGTGAAAATGGTTTCAGTTTTTCACCATTGAGAACAATGTTGTCTGTGGGTTTGTCATATATGGCCTTTATTATGTTGAGGTAAGTTCCCTCTATGCCTACTTTCTGCAGGGTTTTTATCATAAATGGGTGTTGAATTTTGTCGAAAGCTTTTTCTGCATCTATTGAGATGATCATATGGGTTTTTTTTTTTCTTGTGGTACGCGGGCCTCTCACTGTTGTGGCCTCTCCCATTGCGGAGCTCAGGCTCTGGATGTGCAGACTCAACGGCCATGGCTCATGGGCCTAGCTGCTCCGCGGCATGTGGAATCTTCCCTGGACCAGGGCACAAACCCATGTCCCCTGCGTCGGCAGGTGGACTCTCAACCACTGTGCCACCAGGGAAGCCTGGTCATATGGTTTTAATCCTTCAGTTTGTTAATCTGGTGTATCACATTGATTGATTTGTGCATATTGAAGAATCCTTGCGTTCCTGGGATAAACCCCACTTGATCATGGTGTATGATCCTTTTCATGTGCTGTTGAATTCTGTTTGCTAGTGTTTTGTTGTGGATTTTTGCGTCTATGTTCATCAGTGATATTGGCCTGTAGTTTTCTTTTTTTTGTGACATCTTTATCTGGTTTTGGTATCAAGGTGATGGTGGCCTCGTAGAATGAGTTTGGGAAGTGTTCTTCCCTCTGCTATATTTTGGAAGAGTTTGAGAAGGATAGGTGTTAGCTCTTCTCTAAATGTTTGATAAAATTCACCCGTGAAGCCATCTGGTCCTGGGCTTTTGTTTGTTGGAAGATTTTTAATCACAGTTTCAATTTCAGTGCTTAGGATTGGTCTGTTTATAATTTCTTTCTCCTTGGTTCAGTCTCGGAAGGTTGTGCTTTTCTAAGAATTTGTCCATTTCTTCCAGGTTGTCCATTTTATTGGCATGGAGTTGCTTGTAGTAACCTCTCATGATCTTTTGTATTTCTGCAGTGTCAGTTGTTACTTCTCCTTTTTCATTTCTAATTCTGTTGATTTGAGTCTTTTCCCTTTTTTTTTTTGATGAGTCTGGCTAATGGTTTATCAATTTTTTTATCTTGAGAGAGAAGAACCAACTTTTAGTTTTATTGATCTTTGCTGTTGTGTCCTTCATTTATTTCTGATGTGATTTTTATGATTTCTTTCCTTCTGCTCACTTTGGGTTTTTTTTTCTTCTTTCTCTAATTGGTTTAGGTGTAAGTTTACGTAATTTAGCTGAGATTTTTATTGTTTCTTGTGGTAGGCTTGTATTGCTATAAACTTCCTTCTTAGAACTGCTTTTGCTGCATCCCATAGGTTTTGGATCGTTGTGTTTTTGTTGTCATTTGTCTTTAGGTATTTTTTGATTTCCTCTTTGATTTCTTCAGTGATCTCTCAGTTATTTAGTAGTGTATTGTTTAGCCTCCATGTGTTTGTATTTTTTACAGCTTTGTTTCTGTAATTGATATCTAGTCTCATAGCGTTGTGGTCAGAAAAGATACTTGATACAATTTCAGTTTTCTTAAATTTGCCAAGGCTTGATTTGTGACCAAAGATATGATCTATCCTGGAGAATGCTGCATGAGCACTTGAGAAGAAAGTGTATTCTGTTGTTTTTGGATGGAATGTCCTATAAATATCAATTAAGTCCATCTTGTTTAATGCATATTTAAAGCTTGTGTTTCCTTATTATTTTCATTTTGGATGATTTGTCCTTTGGTGAAAGTGGGGTGTTAAAGTCCGCTACTATGATTGTGTTACTGTCGATTTCCCCTTTTATGGCTGTTAGCCTTTGCCTTATGTATTGAGGTGCTCCTATGTTGGGTGCATAAATATTTGCAATTGTTATATCTTCTTCTTGGATTGATCCCTTGATCATTATGTAGTGTCCTTCTTTGTCTCTTGTAATAGTCTTTATTGTAAAGTCTATTTTGTCTGATAGGAGAATTGCTACTCCAGCTTTCTTTTGATTTCCATTTTCATGGAATATCTTTTTCCATCCCCTCACTTTCAGTCTGTGTGTGTCCCTAGGTCTGAAGTGGATCTCTTGCAGATAGCATATATATGGGTCTTGTTTTTGTATCCATTCAGCTAGTCTGTGTCTCTTGGTTGGAGCATTTAATCCATTTACATTTAAGGTAGTTATCGATATGTATGTTCCTATTACCATTTTCTTAATTGTTTTGGGTTTGTTGTTGTAGGTCTTTTCCTTCACTTGTTTTTCCTTCCTAGAGAAGTTCCTTTAGCATTTGTTGTAAATCTGGTTTGGTGGTGCTGAATTCTCTTAGCTTTTTCTTGTCTGTAAAGTTTTTAATTTCTCCATTGAATCTGAATGAGATCCTTGCTGGGTAGAGTAATCTTGGTTGCAGGTTTTTCCCTTTCATTACTTTAAATATGTCCTGCCACTCCGTTCTGGCTTGCAGAGTTTCTGCTGAAAGATCAGCTGTTAATCTTATGGAGATTCCCTTGTATGTTATTTTTGGCTTTTCCCTTGCTGCTTTTAATATTTTTTCCTTTGTATTTAATTTTTGATAGATTAGTATGTGTCTTGGTGTGTTTCTACTTGGACTTATCCTGTATGGGACTTTCTGTGCTTCCTGGACTTGATTGACTATTTCCTTTCCCATATTAGGGAAGTTTTCAACTATAATCTCTTCAAATATTTTCTCAGTCCCTTTCTTTTTCTCTTCTTCTTCTGGGACCTCTATAATTCGAATGTTGGTGCATTTAATGTCCCAGAGGTCTCTGAGACTATCCTCAATTCTTTTCACTCTTTTTTCTTTATTCTGCTCTGTGGTAGTTATTTCCACTATTTTATCCTCCAGGTCACTTATCCGTTCTTCTGCCTCAGTTATTCTGCTACTGATTCCTTCTAGAGAATTTTAAATTTTATTTATTGTGTTGTTCATCATTGTTTGCTCTTTAGTTCTTGTAGGTCCTTGTTAAACGTTTCTTGTATTTTCTCCTTTCTGTTTCCAAGATTTTGGATCATCTTTACTGTCATTACTCTGAATTCTTTTTCAGGTAGACTGCCTATTTCCTCTTCATTAGTTTGGTGGGTTTTTATCTTGCTCCTTCATCTGCCGCATATTTCTCTGTCTTCTCATTTTGCTTAACTTACTGTGTTTGGGGTCTCCTTTTCACAGGCTGCAGGTTTGTAGTTCCCATTGTTTTTGGTGTTTGCCCCCAGTGGGTTATGTTGGTTCATTGGGCTGTGTAGGCTTCCTGGGGGCGGGGACTGGTGCCTGTGTTCTGGTGGATGAGGCTGGATCTTGTCTTTCTGGTGGGCAGGACCGTGTCCAGTGGTGTGTTTTGGGGTGTCTATGAACTTATGATTTTAGGCAGGGTTTCTGCTAATGGGTGGGGTTGTGTTCCTGTCTTGCTAGTTGTTTGGCATGGGGTGTCCAGCACTGGAGCTTGCTGGATGTTGAGTGCAGCTGGGTCTTAGCATCGAGACGGAGATCTCTGGGAGAACGCTCGCTGATTGATATTACGTGGGGCTGGGAGGTCTCCTGTGGTCCTGTGTCCTGAACTTGGCTCTCCCACCTCAGAGGCTCAGGCCTGACACCTGGCTGGAGCACCAAGACCCTGTCAGCCACATGGCTCAGAAGAGAAAGGAGAAAAAAAAAGAAAGAAAAATAAATAAAATAAAATTATTAAAATAAAAAATTATTATTAAAATAAAAAAATTAAAAAGTAATTTAAAAAAAGCACAGCAACCAAACCAATAAAGAAATCCACCAAGGATAACAAGCAATAAAAACTATACTAAGATAAACATAAAAATCAGTAACTAGTCTGTCACATACAGCAAACCCCAAGTCTACAGTTGCTCCCAAAGTCCACCTCCTCATTTGGGGGTGATTGGTTGTCTATTCAGGCATTCCACAGCTGCAGGGCACATCAAGTTGATTGTGGAGATTTAATCTGCTGCTCCTGAGGCTGCTGGGAGAGATTCCCCTTTCTCTTCTTTGCTCGCACAGCTCCTGGGGTTCAGCTTTGGATTTGGCCCTGCCTCTGCGTGTAGGTCGCCTGAGGGCGTCTGTTCTTTGCCCAGACAGGAGGGGGTTAAAGGAGCAGCTGATTAGGGGGCTCTGGCTCACTCAGGCTGGGGGGAGGGAGGGGTACGGAATGCAGGGTGAGCCTGCGGTGGCACAGGCCAGAGTGACATTGCAACAGCCCGAGGTGCGGTGTGTGTTCTCCCAGGGAAGTTGTCCCTGGATCACAGGACCCTGGCAGTGGCGGGCTGCACAGGCTTCCGGGAGGAGAGGTGTGGAGCGTGACCTGTGCTCACACACAGGCTTCTTGGTAGCGGCAGCAGCAGCCTTAGCGTCTCATGCCCTTCTCTGGGGTCCGCGCTGTTAGCCACGACTTGCTCCTGTCTCTAGAGCTCGTTTAGGTGGAGCTCTGAATCCCCTCTCCTCGCGCGCCCCGAAACAATGGTCTCTGGATTCTTAGGCAGTTCCAGACTTTATCCCAGACTCCCTCCCGGCTAGCTGTGGCACACTAGCCCCCTTCAGGCTGTGTTCACACAGCCAACCCCAGTCCTCTCCCTGGGATCTGACCTCTGAAGCCGAAGCCTCAGCTCCCAGCTCCCACCCACCCCAGCGGGTGAGCACACAAGCCTCTCAGGCTGGCGAGTGCTGGTCAGCACCAATCCTCCATGCGGGAATGTCTCTGCTTTGCCCTCTGCACCCCTGTTGCTGCGCTCTCTGTGACTCCGAAGCTTCCCCTCCGCCCACTCCCCGTTTCCACCAGTAAAGGGGCTTCCTAGTGTGTGGAAGCTTTTCCTCCTTCACAGCTCCCTCCCAGAGGTGCAGGTCCCCTCCTGCGCCTGTTCTTTTGCCTCTGTTTTTTCTTTTATCTTTTGTCCTACCCAGGTACGTGGGGAGTTTCTTGCCTTTTGGGAAGTCTGAGGTCTTCTGCCAGCATTCAGTAGGTGTTTTGTAGGAGTTGTTCCACATATACATGTATTTTTGATGTATTTGTGGCGAGGAAGGTGATCTCCATGTCTTACTCCCCCACCATCTTGGTTCATTCTTTTTTATTGTTCAGTAGTATTTTATTGTGATCATGGATCACTATTTATATATTCATTCTGGGTTGTTTCCGTTTGGAAATATTATGAATAAAGCTGCTACGTACCTATCTTCTGGTGGACATACATACATACGCAGGGTGAAGTTGTGGGTTATAATCTTTACACATGATTTGTTTCAGTAGATATTTTACCAAATAGTTCTCCAAAGTGAAGTGCCAGTTTACACTCACCAGCTCTTATTCTGGGAAGGTTCTAGTTGCTCCTGGTCCTTGTCAATTTTTAACATTGTCGTCTCGTAGATGTTAGCGATTCTGCTATGTGCACCTATCCTTGGGAGCAGACAGCATTCTCTCCCTTGTGCAAATGTAGACATTGAAGCTGTGGAGGTTAACTCACTCAGGCCAGGGTCACAGAGCGAGGGCACAGTGGAGGCCACGTGTGTCCAGCATTAGCATTTCATTCCAGGGCACTACCTTGCCTAAGGACCTTCAGGGGATGTCTGTTTCTTAGTATATCAAATCCAAATTCTTCCAAAAGTCCAAGTCCTCTATATCTGACCTCATCTCCCAGCTTCCTCTGTATTTACCCTGTGCTAATCACCATGAAAATAGGCCTGAAGCACTAAAATGTCTCACTTAATGCTCATGACAGTCGTATGAAACAGGTCATATTATGATCCTTGTTTTGCAGAGTTGGGACTGGAGGTGTAGGGGGATTAAGAAAGTGGTGCAAAACCACACTGTTAGTAAGCAGCAGAGGCAGCATTCAAACCAGGCCTACTAGCTCCAGAAGAAGCTCTCTGAACTCTGACTCTGGTCCTCCCTCTAAATCTAACATCGTGCTGTATGAACCTGGTGGAGAAGCCAGGTGCAGGTGACTTCAGAGGAGGTTTCCTCTGCCTGCCTGCTCAGCTCATACCAAACCCTCACAGGATCTCGCAGATGAGATTTTACACCTCTCTCTAGTTGTCCCATACGTATTGCCTTTCTTTCTTCAATTAGGTTTGAGTTTTCTAGAATGAGGCTTGGTTCCAGACATTTGGTACCTATTTGGTAAACAGGACATGCGAACTCATGCACACAGGGCCAGGACTTGAGGCAGGCTGGTTGGGAAATGGGGAAGCCGCGGTGGGAGGGGCTGGGGATGAGGAACTGGCAAGAGGAAGACCCGACGTCCACCTGTAACGTCCACAGGAGTAGAGGCTGAGGGTCATTCAGTCTAGTTGTTGGCGTGGCTACGTAGGGACTGACCCTGATATTAAGGTTGCTCAATTTTCAAGTTCCAGGCTGTCCATCCAGGACAGAGAAGGACCTCAGGCAGCAGCTGGATACACAGAGGCTAGAGTTAGTGTCCAGAAAGAGTGACTGGCCACAGCTGGTTAAGGGAGCTGGGCTCCAGCAGGGCGCCGGTGTGCAGCCACGATGGAGGCTCAGCCGTGTGGCCAAGACCAGGTTATGGTTTGAGGCAAACGGATGCCTGGGTCCCCTCAGGGTACTGGGTATCACTTCAGTGCAACATGATCTATTCCAGAGCCCTGGCTGGTGGGGAAGGGGCTCCTCAAGCCCTGCAGCCTTGGACAGGGTTTGTCCAGGCTCTGTAACTGGGAGCATTAGCACTGAGCTGGGGAAGGCTGGCGTCAACCCTAATTGGCAAGTTCCTTGAGCACAGAGGCCATGTCACACCTCATAGAGGCAGTATGGGGAAGGCAGTCAGACGTTATAACCAGGTTGCCTGGGTTCAACTCCTGGCTCCGCCCCTTATCTGCTGGTTGAACGTTAACATACTGCTTAACCTCTCTGTGTCTTTGTCTTCCCATCTGTAAAATAGGGGTAAATATAAAACGTGCCTCAGAGGGTTGCTGTGAGGCGAGAAGAGGAATTTGTGTGAAGCCCTTAGAGCAAGCCTGCGCATATTAAACCCTTCCTCAATTGATGACCAGTGTCCTGTTCTAATCCACAGTTTTAGGTGTCTTGCAGTAAGGTGTCTTGTTGAGAGTCTCAGAAAGGAGGTCATCTCCCTAGATTTCAAATCTTCTGGTTCCTGTGCAGCCCCAAGTCATGCTCCCATGCACCGCCTCTCATGAAGTGTGTCCCTGATCAGCCCTCGACAGGTTCTGGAGACAGCGCCTGGGAACAGACATTCCCAGCCAGCGTGCTGCAGTTCCTTGGCCTCGTGCACAGCACCTACCCCCAGGATCCGGCCTGGCGGGCCCCAGAGTTCCTCCAGACCTTGGCTGCAGTCACCTTCCCCCTGGGAACCCATCAGGTAGGACATGCCTCCGCCCTACCCCGGTGAGAGCAGGGGCGAGTGTCATCACCCTTCAAGGGCAAAGGACAGAATTCCTCCCCACCCCTCCCCAAATTAAAATACATTTAAGGCAACTTTGCTGAAACCTTGAGTAAACAACTCGGGTAATTTTCCTTCTCTTTATGAGATGATGCTTCAGGTCATTTTTGGCTCTGAGAGTCAATAAGTTTTTGATTCTTCAGGAATCTCAGTAATGAGAAATTTGATGGTAGGTCAAGTCCAATTTTATATGGAATACCCACACATTGATGATCATATGAAACAGCAGATTCCACCCCAGGAAACCTGCGGCCGGTGCCCCAGCCAGGGGAGGGGTGGAACCGTCACAGTGTCCCATCTTCTTTGCAGCACACTTGTTCTGTTTGCAGGCCACGGCATCTTTCAATCAGAGGGTTTGCCAAGGCCCAGCTGGAAGCGCAGGGGGACCAACTGGGTCTTGAGGACAAAGTGTGGGTGCGGGGGTAGAGAGGGCGCTACAGGAAGAGATGTGAGTGAGCTTGAGAGCAAGAGCCAGTCCCAGCCGATCAGGGGACTCAGTGGGCTAAGAGCATCCGAGAGGAGCGGGCGAGGACAGGCGTGAAGGCAGGTGCAGGAGGAGGAAGAGCAGGAATCTGAATAGGAGGTGAGACCCAGCCAGGGAGAGTGAATTAGCGACGCCTGTCTACAAATCAGTAACTGTAGCCAAAGGAACACGCTAGGCATGTTGGTAAGTAGAGGGTCTGGAAGCCATGCGAAGCACAGCGAGGTCAGGTAATATTTGCTCTGTAATTATTTGCTGAATGACCAAGTGAATGAAACTGCTCTTCTAGCTGTTCTTCTCTAGAAGTGTATTCATGGTGCCAGCCTCCATCTCCTGAGCACCTACAACAGTCCTGAGCCTGGGGCTTCACATCCCCTAACATGCCCCGACGCAGGAGGTGTTAAAGGGGGAGGGGAGATTCAGGGAGGTGAAGCGGCACAGACTGGGTTCTTCCCGGTTTAGTGGGACGATGAGACCCATCTCACAAAAGGGTTGAGGAGATGAAACATGACACAGCTTATGTGATTAATAAGTGACAGAACCAAGATTTACACCTCAGTCTCTCACCCCAAAGCCCATGTCCTTTCCATCAGTCAGTTTAAAATAACATTAAATGACCTAATAGAATTTGAGTATTTAGTTTTAATAAAAAGACAAAATGTAAAGAGTAGAAGATTTGCAAAAAGATAAAATAGTTTGATGGGTTAATATCAACTAAAGCAACATACTAGAAAAGTAAGTCAAAAAAGATGCAATAAGGAGCAAAGGAAGGCACTGTGAGCAGCGCTGAAGGGGGTGGGGAATGGGACCCCCGCCCAGAAGCCAGGCAGGCAGCCCTACAGACGGCCTCTCACCACTCCCCCCACCTGGAGTGGGCTGGGCCCTGGAGTCAACGGCCTGAACTTCCCAGCCCAGATCCCCACCTCAGCCCCTCGCCCACAGGCCAGGCTCGCCATCTGCTAAGTCAGGGTTCCAGCCGGCTGCCCACCAGCAGCCACAAAGCACACTCTGACCCAGGGCTCTGCCTCCCCACGCTCAATAGTTCCTGCCTGAGGGAGGGCCTGGCCCAAAGTCACCTCCCAGCCTACTGTGGATGAGACAGGCCCCAGTTCCAGAGCTCTTATCCCCATAGCTCCTTGCCTTGTTTCAGCTCCAAGTCGGCTCCAAAAGGCCTTTGTTGCACAGAACACATGACAGACTTTCTGCATGCAGAACGCTGGTGGCCAGAAGGGTTTTGAT
This sequence comes from Globicephala melas, assembly GCF_963455315.2. Lineage (NCBI taxonomy): Eukaryota > Metazoa > Chordata > Mammalia > Artiodactyla > Delphinidae > Globicephala > Globicephala melas. Next base: position 46,491,232 of record NC_083329.1, on the reverse strand, counting down.
TTGCTATGATTTTATATGGCATCTTTCCAGTCAAGGCCGCGTGGCGCTAATTAATGCAGTCATCACCTCCCCAGGTGCTGTTAAGTTCATTTTATGGCTTAATTAAGAATTGCTGCGTTAATTTTATGAATGAGCCAAGGGAGAAACCAACAGATAAACTTGCATGAAAAGTTCATGGGCCAGGAGTCAGGCATCCCTGGCCGCATGTCCTTGGGTGTGTCATTTGGCCTCCCAGCATCTCCATGTCTTCCAGGATGTATCTGGGCTAATGACCCCCATCTCATTTATCTCCCAATATTTTTATAAATGTAAAACTGAGAAAGTGAAGGCCAAGGCACTTCAGGGACTTGGACGCCAGGACTGGCTGAAGTCCTACTTCTCTTTCCACCTGAGGGTCCTATCTGTCAACATCAGCAGAGCCTGACAGGCAGTAAAGGTGAGGGCCCCACAGGAAGGTGGGAACCAGCTATCTTGACCGTACAGGGCCAGGCATCGCTACATGCACTGTTTCTCACTGCACCCTCACACATCTTTGTGTGTTCCTTTCCAGCATTACTATTTGACCGATGGGGCGCTGTGGCACTGAGGAGGGAAGTGCCTTGCACGGGATACATCCTGGGCTTCCTCGCCAGGCACTGCAGGTCTCTCTTGCTCTGTGCCCAGCTTCTGTCCACCACTCCCACCCATCTGGAGTTCGGAGGCCACAGCAGGCCACCTTTGAGCCCTGGGACTCTGGGCGAGCTGCCTACCTCCTCGGGGCCTCAATTTCCTTACATGTTGATGGGTTTGATGAGAATCCCCCCGTGCACACCTCAGAGGTGGATGTGAGGGTGCCTTGAGGCAGGGTAGGCCGCTCATGCTGGGGTTCTCTTGTCTTTGAGGGGGCCGTGACAGAGGCTACCCAGGACACCAGCAGTCCTGAGGCCGAGCCTGAAGGCACCAGCACTGAGGAGGGGCTGCAGGCTCCTGCGGAGTCACATCCCACCCGGAAGCAGCTGAGGGAATTCATGCAGCTACTCTTGAGGGAGCTCTTGCTTGGGGCTCCCAACCCCAAGCAGTGGCTGCCGCTGGAGGTGCTCCTGGAGGTGGGTGTCATTGGGCTCCGTGCTGTGGGAGGGCATGGGCACCGGGAGGACATGGGCACCATGAGGGCAGGGTGTGCCCAGGGAGACCTGAGGGCTGATCTCTTGAGAGAGCTCATCCAGGCCTGTCCATGCCAGTTGGCTGGTGGTCAGGAACCTCTCCTGGCACTGCAGTGATTGGTGGGAGGACATCCTCCGGAAACCACAGGCCCCGGCAGAGCAGGGAGCTCACCAAGCAGCAAGTCAATAGATGAATGAGGGCAGGTCTTAGCCAGGTTTCTAGAAGCAGAGCCTGAGACAGGGATTTTGTGGAAGTACTTTTTGGGGGGGCGGTGCTCTCAGGAAAGCAGAGAAGGGATGCAGAGGAGAACAGGGGAGAACCTAGCCAGGAAGTGGTCTCAGAAGTAGCCTGGATCAGAGCAGTAGTGTGCTGTCTGCATCCCAGAGTTGGCCCCGCCTTAAGGCACCTGACAGGTGGTCATTGGCTGTGGACCCCCCACCCCTTGCCTCCTTGCCCTAGGAAGTAGGCATTGTTTCCCGGTTGAGGCAGTTTGGTCAGCAGAGGACAGTGCCCCAGAGAAGGGGCAGTTGTGAGCTGTTGGCAGCCCAAACTCCCAGCACTGGCAGTATTAGCATATGGGCCAGGCAGAGGGACCTGGTGGGCACTGAGTGAACATCGTGGCCATGTGGCTGCTGTCTTAATCCAGGGTTTACTTCCAGGCTTCTCCAGACAATGCCACCGGCCAACAGAAGCGAGACTTTCAATCTGAGGTCTTGCTTTCCACCATGGAAATATTTCACATGATGAGTGGAGGTCAGGCACCAATGCTTAGAGGTGAGTGGGGGTGGATGACTTGCTCCTCCTGTTCATGACATAAAGCTGCTGACAGCTGAGCAGGACAGCCACAATCCTGCCAGCCACCGACCCCAGGACTCTAGAGGAAGTCTAGGCTGCAGGACTGTAGGGCGCTTTAGGAACCACAGGAAGATGCCCTCCACCTGTTCTTGTTGTTCACAACAAGAGCTCAGTGACCTTGCTCGGAGACCCCAGGGATGGCATACTTACTACTTTCCACGTCACCCCTGCCATTGTTGGGTCAGTCAGAGATGGAAAGTCCTGTTCTCTGAGCCAAAATCAATTCACCTCTAGCTTCAGTAGAATTTTCTTCCTATGAGGGGAGTCAAGATGTCAACATGAATTTAACATTCTTCTGCTCACCTATGCCTGGGCACAGCAAATGTTTCTTAAATGAATGAACCCGGGTGAAGACGCTGCCATTGCCCCTAAGAAGTTCAAACTGAAACTTCATTCAGAACATTTGGTTCCGAGGCAGCTGTACCTTCCCGACAAGATTAAACAAAAGTTCTTTCTGTGGTTCTTGAGTCATGGAATCCTTAGTGATACAGCTCGTCTTCTGGACTCCTCTTGCCCCACAGTGCAGAAGCCCTGGCTTTTGGTTTTCTGGGGTATCTGAAGTGTGGTAGGGTAGTGGAGTGATGAAAAGCGTGAGCTTGGTAGCCCATTTCTGAGCATGGCTCTGTCACTGGACGGTGGTATTACTCCGGGCAGGTGCCTGACCCTGTGAGTGAGGAGGATAATCGTGGCTAACTTAGAGGGTTGCTTTAAAGATTAACTGAGATCGTCGCATCCATGTCTGAGCACAATGCCTGCTGTGTTGGTGAGCACAGGTAGATGACCTGACCTTACAGCTTCATCCTCTGCCCAAATAACAGCAGGGCCTTGGGTCACCATGACAGCCTTCCCATTACCGTATGCCTTAAATTCTCACCCACTCTTCTTCCAAATGGCCACTGGAAGAAATGCTGCTCTGTACTTGCCTTCTCCCCATTTGGTTTATATCACTGATGGTGCAGGATTGATTTACTTTGAATAAATGTGTGTTCATTGGGCACCTGTTGTATATAAGACCCCATTTTGGGAGCAACAGAGTACACACAGGGTTACAGTGGGCTGTACAGAGGTGAGTAAGACGTGGTTGGTTACCAAGAGGGGCTTGGAGATTGCTGTGGAGAGAAGGAAGTTTAGACTGATGATTTCTCAGCCTTGGTCTGTGACCCTCCCCCAACCCGCAGGCAGTAGAGAGCCTCAGCCAAATGCAGAAGCTGCTGCTGCTCCTTCACTTGCCAGCATCTCCCACTTCATCCAGAAGCTGGTGGAGAAGCTGTACAGTGGAATGTTCTCAGCAGACCCCAGGCACATCCTTCTCTTCATCACGGAGCACATAATGCTGGTAAGAACCTCAGGCTGGCCGTGGTGGTAAGGCTTCTGCCGACCCACCAGGTATCTGTGTGACACTGCTGGCTGCTGTCCACTTGGTTCATATTGACCTGCTGTCCTTCCTGGAAATAGAATCTGAGATGGGTGGGAGGAAGGAGGAGGACCGTTACCGCCCAGGTTAATACCTAGTAGATGTTGAGCGCCCTGCAGTGTTCTCACCTTGGGCCACCTGAGACCCATCTCGGTGATTAGGGGCCGCAGCCTCCTGCACAGGCGCCTCCTAAACTCTGCACACCCCGCTTTGGGTTTTTACTGTGAATGTTGGTTTAATCTTAATTATTGTTATTCCTCATCAACAAAGGGTGAAAAAGGTCTTTATCTCCAAAAGTTCTATTTCATTTTCTTCTATAAAATCCACCTCCATTTGTCATATTTGGGCCTTCCTGAATTTGAAGAAAGAGTCTATTTTTACCTGGTCCTGTTTTTCTTGCATGTGCTTTCCCTCTCTCTCTCTCTCTTTCTCCATCTACATACATACCTATGCATGCCAGTGCATGCCTGTAGATACACCTAGATGTAAGTATATGTGTGCACGTGTGTACACATTCTTCATTGTATATGTGTACACACGCATACGCAAAGACTCAAACAATCTCAAAATTCTAGAGTTGAACCCTTTTTTTGGTCCTTCTCATTTCATTCTGGAAACCTTTCCTGACAAGTGGCCATTCACTGTTTCCTTGAACCATCCTTGTGTGAGGAGCTCTCTATGGTACAAGGGGGTTCCAGTCACCAGGACACCTGTGATTGTTGGGAAGCACTTTCTCTTACCAAGCGGAAATCTGTCTCCAGCAGCTCCTGACTGCAGCTCTCGGTGCATTCTCTGTGGCAGAATCCAGGAGAGCCCCTCTCCTTGCTCTTCATGCCTCGTAGAGACAATGACATCAGTGCCCCCAGCACCCTTCTGTCTGTGGAGTCCCCTGCAGACCCCAGGACTGGGCCTTGGCACAGTTCCTAGAGTGATAGTCAGTCTGGCTGATGCACAGTTCTAGGCACCCTGAAAAGAATGTATTCAGAGGTTTCTTCAAGAATAACTCCTAGGGCTTTCCTGGTGGTGCAGTGGTTGAGAGTCCGCCTGCCGATGCAGGGGACACAGGTTCGTGCCCCGGTCCAGGAAGATCCCACATGCCGCGGGCTGGGCCCGTGAACCATGGCTGCTAGGCCTGCACGTCCAGAGCCTGTGCTCCGCAACGGGAGAGGCCACAACAGTGAGAGGCCCGTGTATCGCAAAAAAAAAAAAAAAAGAATAACTCCTAGAAGGGAGAAATATCCCTTGTCAGCTCTGAGGGGAGTAAAATCAGATTGTTGGGAGGTCATGTTGAAAATGAGAGTAGCCACTGAGCTCCTGTCTTAGCGAGTTTGGGCTGCTATTACAGAGTACCATAGACTGGGTGACTTAGCAGCAAACATTTACTTCTCGGGGTTCTAGAGGCTAGGAAGTCCAAGATCAAGGTGCCAGCAGATCTGTTGTCCAGTGAGGCTCTCTTTCTGGTTTTAGAGAGGGTCATCTTTTCATTGTACCCTAAACATGATGGAGAGAGTGAGGTAGCAAGCTCTCACTTATCTCTTCCTATAAGGGCACTAATCCCACCATGAGGGCTCCATCCCCATGAGCTAATTACCTCCAAGAGACCCCATCTCCAAATATATCACACTGGGGGGCTAGGGTTTCAACATATGAATTTTGGGGTGATGACACTAACATTCAATCTATAGCAGCTCCCCAATGGTCTAAGCAAATACTCAGAGCTAATATCAAAGAGCTGGTGCCTCCTGGGGCTGATGTGTCTTCAGCAGGGTGCCAGGCTCAAGAACTCTCACTGCCCACATCCACCATTCTTCTCTCCTGCTCACTGCCTGTGACTCACACACCTCTTAACCTCAGTTTGAAAGATGTGACCCATCTGTAGAGTAGGAGAGGATGATGATAAAAACATGAGCCCTAAATTCCAGCAGATTTAAATAAAACTTAATTAGTATAAACACTTGCATTACCTATGAGATTTGAAGAGAGCAATCTATAAGTAACAAATGAACTTTCTAATAGACTGAAACATTCTGCACATAATTTTTGTTCTATGGATTCTTTTCAATGAAGCCAAACAGATGGATGGCTTCAGTGTTAAGGCCACAAATCAGGACCTTCTGCCTTCCTTCCCCCTCTAAATCTCTCATGAACTAAAATCCATTTGATGCACATCTCCTTTAGAAGATATAGTGGTTAAGAGCATGGCTCAAGTGTCTGGTGTGGGTTTGACTCTTGTTGACCACCTACCTCTCCTACCTCTCAGACTCTCAGCCTTCTTATCCCTAAGGTGGGATAATCTTAGTGTCTACTTCACGATGTTGTTATGATGTTTAAATGAGGCAATATATGTAAACATACGCACACAAATGCAAAAATGCTTAGCATGATAACTGGAATATTGTAACAATCTATACCTGATAACTAGTATTAATAACATTTTTTAAAACTAGACCCTATTAATAGCATGTTCTTATATACTGAATGTCAATGTCAGTATTTCAGAAATCTGTGGTCCCATGTCTACTTTACATAATATGACTGTGGTAAACGATTAATTTTTTAACACCAATTTTTGGTAAATTTAAACGTTTGAATTCCCTTTATTGATCATCCACTTAAATAGAAGCTCCAAGGTTGAGGAAGGTAGTCCTTTTTGATTTTAGAAATGCAGAAAAGGGGCTTCCCTGGTGGCGCAGTGGTTGAGTCTGCTTGCCGATGCAGGGGATATGGGTTCGTGCCCTGGTCTGGGAAGATCCCACATGCTGCGGAGCGGCTGGGCTTGTGAGCCATGGCTGCTGAGCCTGCGCGTCCAGAGCCTGTGCTCCGCAATTGGAGAGGCCGCAATAGTGAGAGGCCCGCGTACCACCAAAAAAAAAAAAAAGAAATGCAGAAAAGAATCTGGGATTGTATCATTTTCACAGTTAACTGGGTTGGTATCTAAATTTCAAAGTGTTCACAAGTATGTGTCTGTGTGTGTTTATTTTATGACACAGGTCATCGAGAACGCCTCTTCTCAGAGAGACGCTGTCATCGGTGCTCTATACAGCAGTTTAAATAAAGTCATTCTTTATTGCCTCTCCAAGCCCCAGCAGTCCCTCTCCGAATGCCTCAGCCTTCTCAACATCCTGGGATTTCTTCAGGAACACTGGGACATTATCTTTGCCACCTATAATTCTAACGCCAGCTTCCTCATGTGTCTCATGCATTGTCTTCTGCTGCTCAACGCAAGAAGGTTAGAGCTGCCCACTTGTCTCCTTGCTTGCCAGTGGTCAATGCAGGAAAGAAAGCTTTAGAGGACACTTGATTGAAGTCGATCAGTTATAGATGATACAATCCTTTTGTTTATCTGGTTGTCCAAATTATGTGCAATATTTGATAATACGGTAAGTAGTCCTCAAACCTGTCCATGTGACTGAGCAGCTAGGAGCATCATGAGATAATAATTTACCATATTTCCATAATTCTCAGGCTGTAAGATACTTCATTCATTTAATTTGGGTGGGGAGGGGCAGGCAGAAAACTCCAACATTAAATACATACATTGATTTCATGATGCAGCCAGGTTTCAGAAATACTCACTTTTGATAAATGAAATCTTAGAATGAGAAAATATATAATAAATTAAATCATGCAAGCCAGGAATAATTTTGCTTGCAGGAAAAAAAAAAAAACCAAAAAACCACACATACACAGACATACACAATTTGTGATATAAAATGACATCCATAAGCATCCTTGTATAAGAAATACTAGCACAAATACGTTAAATTACTAAATTAAGCTATTTAAATCCCTTTCCTGAAGTTCAAAGTTTGAACTTAGATTTTTCTGTGTATGTGTACTTTCTCTCTCCCTCTGTGTGGTAGTAGGTATATATCATACCTCATGTGTGCCTTGGCATTATACTGCCTAAGAATATTATCTCTTATTAATAGAACCATGTTGAGGAAGAGAGGACTGTGAGATATTACACTTTACTCTTGTCCTTTTCTCAGTTGTGTTTATCCCAGTACAAATTTGATTATTTGAAAAAAAAAAAACCCAAATCCTGTCGCGTTGACTGTTGAATGTTACAAACCATGAGTTGACTTGTCTAAAAACACTTTGGGAAGCACTGGAAAACACTCCTAGCCCAGAGGAGGTATTTGCCTTTTTATTTGTTTGAAATAAAATAATCCATTTTCAGTGTATGGATTAAATTGGGGAAGTGCTTCTGTCTTTTCTGTATCTCAAGAATTAGGCCCTATCCGTACTGGAGGCATGGGTAAGAGGAGCAGAATGCCAGCTGACTTGTGTGCTTGAAGTTCTGCCCTCCTCAAATCCCTCTGGATAGCAAAGCGGCCTCCAAAGTCCAAAGGGACTTTATTCTAGAAATTTCAAGAATGGACATCCTTATATGCTGGTTATTTTTTCATTTCCTTGTTTGTCATTTTTGGTTCAATCCACAAACTTGTACTGAGTGTCTGTTCTGCTTGGTTGGGTGAGGGGCCCAGAGAAGAGGGTACTTGGACATGAACACGGCCAGGAGTTCTGGAGCACATGGTCCATGGGGAACTTAATATGTAAACCACTTCGCCCACTTCAGACCAGCTGTATGATGTGCAGGGTTCCAGCAGAGTATAAATGCGGGGCTCTTATTCAAAAATTACTAAGAATTTCAAGATGGTGACAGCAGAGCCCAAACGTGGGACCCTTCTGAGTTCGGACCATACACAGCTGCACAGGTCACAGGCCCATGAAGCTGGCCCCGGCCCCATTCCATGAGGGATGAGGTTAGCGCCAAGCAAAGGCAGAGTTTAATGCAAAAAGAAATGACCAGTTCTCATGATGTATAAACCAGGACAGGTTGAGGAGGTCTGTTTGGGAGCATAGATTGGATTTAATAAGACAGGGACAAAGAGAAGGTATTTTTCTTTTTTTCTAGAATGCTTTTGTATAATCCTGTCATGGAAGTTGTCATAGGTGTTTGCTTTAACTTGATTAGACAAGTTTTTTTTATATTGATGTGTGCTGAGTTTGCAAGATTATTATTTGTAATAAAGAACAATGGAATGATCCCAAAGAAACTGGAGTTCATAGTGAACAATCTCTTGTCTACTAGTTACCCAGAAGGATTTGGATTGGAACCCAAGCATAGAATGACTCCTTATCATCAAGTCTTTCTTTCTCCAAATGAAGAAGTGAGAGAAAAAAGAGAAGACTTCCCAAGCTTGAGCAATGGTACATTTTATTTGTCGTTTATTTTGGGGGGAGTAGAAGATAGCGGTAACTGCTAGGGTTGCATTCTTCAGTTTTTTTCTTCCTAAGATAAGGAAGCAAATATTACTAAGATTCTTAAAAGACAGAAGACGTCCTAGGAAATCCTAGAACAATGTAGTAATACAGCAAGGTAACCTGATAGAGAATAAAATTGGAATGATCTTTGTATACAAGAAATAGAATGGATGGGTGTATGGATGGACGGATGGATAGATGAGGAGGGTGCTCTGTGAGACTTGGTGAGGCTAAGACCTTGTGTACTAAAATACCAGAGAACCTCACTATACGTTGATTTCACTTCTCAGCTGGTCTCTTGACTTTTCCTTTGGACCGCTAGATGTGGAAACTGGTGGCCATATCACTCAGTTCAAGCCATTACCTATCTGTGTCTCAGCTTTCTTCTCTAGAAAATGGGAATGGCGTAAAGAAGCTCGTTACTTTATGAGATTTCTGGCTTAATGGAGTTTATTCTTGGATTCGATAATGTCAAAGCAAGTTAAAAGGATGGCGGTTTGTGGAAAAAAAGAAAAGGCGACCAGATCCATGTGTCTGAGAGATTTCTCCCTCTTGATGCAGGAAGCCTCAGCAGACCTTCTTCCACCACTTTAGTTTGCCAACTGTGCCACTTAATCTTGTGATATCTTGTGATGCCAGGTGGTAGGCACAAGGATCCTTATTTTCTGGTCAGATAGGTGCCCAAAGCCAGTGCTCAAAAATCTTGTGTGTTTAGAGTTTACTGTCTTGCAGTGTTAATTACAACGTGAACATTTGCGTTTGGGGATTTAACTAGTAGAGTGGACTGAGCAATGTCCATCCCCCTAGAGTGAGAAAAACAAACTGTAGAGGCTGGTACCAAAGGGCAGACCCAGTGACCCAAGATCAGAGGGAAGTTAGGCACAATTCAGGGGATTATGTTTATGGGGTATAGCAGGTAGAACTGGCTTGGTAAATTCGTCTGTCTCTGCCAATCCAGGGCATTGAGGTGGGTAGGTAGTTGGAAGCATGATTCAGTGCCAGGAGAGAGGACTGGCTTGGTTCCTGGGCCCCTGGGCACAGTCTTGGGTTCAGTGTCTGTTCCCCTGAGGGGCCAACATAAAAGTCAAGGTTGGAAGGAGCTGTTTTGGGGAGAACTGTTTTGTTACCTAGAGCTTGCACAACGTATCTCTCTGTTTGGTATCTAACAGAGTTGGGGTGGGAGAAAGAGGCTCACTGAGCCCATCAATCATGTTTCCCAGCTCTGTACATGTGAAGCAGGCAGGATTTGGTGGTAGAGGTCGGGGAGAGGCCAGCTCACAAGGATGTTGGTAGCATCGTTATCAGTCCTGCATCTCTACATACTGACTGCTGTCTGGCTGGAGCTTGCAAAGCTGGGGTGATGTTCAAGAATGATGCACATAAAAACAACCATGATATGCCATCTCCTGGCTGTCTCTGGGAGAAGCACTGAGGCTGTCCTGATTGTGTGATGTACTCTCTCCATTAGTCCAGCACAACATCCAAAAGACTGTGCAGGCTCTCTGGCAGCAGCTCGTGGCACAGAGACGGCAGGAGCTGGAGGATAACTTCAAGATTGATCTTTCTGTGAAACCTGGAGAGAGTGAAGTGAAGATTGAGGAGGTCACCCCACTCTGGGAAGAGACGATGCTCAAGGCCTGGCAGCATTACCTAGGTCTCTGTCCACTTGGCTTCAGGGAGTGGAACTTCTGAGTCTCATAGAACCAGGCTCCCCCAGGGTTTCACTCAGGGCCCAAAGCCTTTTACACCAGACCTTCTGTCTCATCCCTCTGGTGGGTGGGATTTATATCGCTGAAGCCTCATGAATCTTTGCTCACAAAGAATGAACGCTGCTTTGCATCTTGGTGAAAGGAAGGCCAGAGGTGCCAACCAAGCAGCAGATGCTAGTCATCTCTCAGAGGGAAGGGCCACCATGTCAGAGCTCTGGCCTGGGCTCTGGAACTCAGGGTGCTAGGTCCTGCCCTGATATTCACCTGCCAGGTTTGAAACCTTGCGCCAAGTCATGCAGTGACCTGGAGCCTCAGGTTCTTCATGTTCCAAGTAAAACTCTTCATCCCAAAGATGTTAACCTCCCTTGCATTCTACCAGTGACTCAGCATTTTTACTCTGTTAGCCAATGCAGCTGTAGGAATAATGGTTAAGTTTCTTTTTAAAGAGGTCATCACTCTCAAGTTACGGCTCATATATTGTTTTAAGTCTTTCAGCATCACGAAGTTCACAGTAATTCAAACCTGTAGCCTGGGCTGTTTTCCTTACTGGAGGCAGACACACTGGGCTTGTGGCCCCCGGCTTGCCCTTTGAAAGCCAAGCCAGCTGTAGAAATAGTGTGTGTTTGTTTCCTTCTTAACTTCACCTCTGACGGTCTTTGCCTCTCTGTCGCCAGCATCTGAAAAGAAGTCACTGGCCAGTCGCTCAAGTGTCGGACACCACAGCAAAGTCCCTTCGTGGAGTGGAAGCTTGTCCTCAGCCATGAGGCTGATGCCCGGGCGGCAGACCAAGAACCCTGAGTGCAAAGCAGAGGTGAGCCCAGACCCCTTTTCCTTAGAGAACATCAGGCATTCGCTTCAAACCCCCATGTATCATGTCCTCTCTCTCTGTTGTCACTGGATGTGATCTAACTCCATGTTCTTCTGAGCATTTAGGGGTAATGCATGTGGCTTCCCAGTTGAGGCTACATCTGTGGGAGTCAGGTCTTAGGTTAGCTTTAACCAGAAGCGAATATAGGCTCCACCTGAGTGCCAAGAGCAGCTGTTCCTTTTGTCATTAAAACCCAAACCAACCCTTGTTCCCATTCTCTTTCTGAGTCAGGTGTACTCAGCCGTAACCCACAGCTCAGCAGGAGCTGGGTGTGTGGGCACAACAAAGGGGGACAGAAGTGTTGGTGCCGTTGTTGGGAGACGTGGTGGTGGATCCTCTTGGCCATGTGGGGTTGAGCTGTTAGGGTTTTCTAGTCCATGTCTCTAAAGCTGCATATCAAACCATCCTAAAAGTCAGTGACACTGACAATGATGTTTTCGTGATTGTGGATGCCGTGGTGAGGAATCTGGAGCACAGCAGGGGTCGGGGTGTCTCTGTTCCCTGATGTGTGGGGCCTCGGCTGGGATCATTGGAAAGCTCATTTACTCACACGCCTGGGGGTTGCTGCTGGCTCTAGTCTGAGACCTTAGCTGGGGATGTTGGCGGGAACATCTACACGTGGCTTTTCCATGTGTCTTGAGCTTCCTTACAACCTGGTGGCTGGGTTTTAAGGGATAAATTTCCATAGGGAGGGAGAAGGAGAGAGAGAAAAATGGAGAGAGAGAGAGAGAGAAGGAGAGAGAGGTGGAGGCCACATTGCCTTGCATGACCCAGCTTTGGAAACCATGCAGCATCACCTCCGCTGCAGTCCTTTCTGGTCTAGAAAGGCACAGAGTTCTGCCCAGGTTCAGGGGGAGGGCAGTAGACGCTGCGTCCTGGTAGGGAAGTGACAAGGTTCTTCAAGAGCCCATAGTACTGGAAATATTGCTGAGGCTCTCCTTGGAAAATACAGTCTTGCATATATCCTAATGATAGGGTCACCGACTTACCTTCAGAGGCAGAAGGTGGTCATTCATTAGGCATGGCCTTAGGCCCAAGAGACCTTGGTTTGTGATTCACTTAACACCCCTGAGTCTTTATTTCCTGACTTGCACAATGGGACAAATAACTGTGGGAAACTGTGGGAAGGGATTCCCCAGGGAGCGGGGTAGCTGGTTGACAGACACATTACACAATTCGAACTCTGCCCATGTAACTTCGGAGATTGAGGTTAACTCCAAATCCCATGTGCTCAGAATCTGGGCCCTGCTGTCACCATAGGTCTGTTGTCCACTGTGGTCAGTGTCTGATGGGGAGAAGGGAGGATACTGGGAGAAGAGAGGAGTGAAGGGCTGCCTGTACGTGCCCAGACTGCCAGGAGAAGGGAGCTTTCTTCTTTCCAGGGTTCAGGAGCAACAGGCTTTAGGACAAATGGAGAAAGAACCTGAAGATAGAATGAAAGACAGGAAATGAAACTGACTAGGCTGGCCGGCCCCCTGGTGTTCAGAGCTGAGAGCAGGCTGTGTCTTCAGTGCACCGGCTTGGGGAAGACACTACTCATTGAATTTGTCCACAGAGTTACTGGCTGACTGAGTGAATAACTGAGATCTCGGGCCAGCGACATCACACAGCTATTATTAGTCCCATTTTATAGATGTGAAATAGAATCTGAAAGAAAAAGTCAAGGTCTTTGAAGCCAGGAAGTGGCAGAGTGGAGACAGGGTCTTCATTCATAGTCTCTGCACTTCTGAGCACACCCTTAGGCAACTCCAAAGCCTCTGGAAGCCTCAGTTCCTGAGTTTACAGCTGGGAATGTACTCTGTTTACGCTAGACTATGTGGAAGCACTTGGAAAGTGCAAGTGCTTTACAAAATTCCAATATAGCTCTCTCTGCCAAGGGCAAGACAAGACCATCTCACACTTGGTACAGTTGCACCCAGCACTGGAAGCAGGAGCATCCCCACTTGTGCCCAAGCACTTGCTCCTGACCAACGCCATTTGTGGCAGGAGGGGTCCAGCGCCTCTTCCCTGGAGCATCTACTCCTTGACCAGGTTAGCATTGTCCCCAGGAGGTCAGGTCAGTCTGGCTGGGCAGCTGTGGAAGGGACAGCTGAGACGCTGGGCATGGCCATGCATTTTATGGGAACCCCTGTGGCTGTTGATGCTGTGTCTTGCCAGTGGCACCCCCCACCCCCTGCCAGGTCACTGTCACTGGCACAGTTCAGTGCCTCCGAGTCCTGGGGAGATTTGTTGAGAAACAGCCCATCTGAAAGAAGCTTGAGTAAACAGCAATGTTTGGGGCCATGTAGGTTTACAAATGGCTTATAACAGTTTGCCCTTGGCTCATGTTGAGAGATCTGGAAGAAGGAATACTTGAAGTTGTCTGTCTTTGGTGAAGGCGAGCTGCTGAAGATGTTGTCTTCTACATCAGTTGAGGTCTCATCCATCCACCCATTTATTCATTCATTCAACAAATTTTAAAGTGCTTATTCTGTACCCTGCTGTGAGTACTGAGGTTACAGAAGAGGGAAAAACTGACATATTTTCTGCTTTCATGGAGACTGCATTCTAGGAGGTGAAGATAGACAATAAAAAGATAAATACATTTGTAAATGTTGAGGTGCTAATTGCAGTAAGGAAAAGTGGAGCAGGATAAGTGGGAGAGGGTGATGAGAGAGGTTCTGGGCCACTTAGATGGAGGTGGCAGAAGCCCTCTCTGGCAGGGAGGTGTGAAAGCAGAGAAGGAAGGACAGGAGCCTCGTGACTCTCCAGGAAAAAGTGATCAGGCAGGGAGGACCACCGGGCAAAGGCACAGAGTCAGGAGTGCGCTGGGGGTTATAGGGCAGCAAAGGCCAGTGTGGTTGGACTGCAGCGGGGAGAGGACAGCCTTGGGGGATGTCTCCCTCAGCTGTTAACACCAGGAAGGACTGTGCTTTTCCACAGCGACTCAAACAGCAGAACTTCTGACACCATTATGTTTTCCTCTTTCATTTGGGCACTTGGAAGCCAGAGAGATAAGCGTGGCCCAAGTGGTGTAACTGCACATGCCCAGTGGGATAAATTTCTGCAAAACACGTGTACACACCCACACACATCTCTCCCTGGCCTCTTCCTTCCTCATTGAGCCCCATTTTACCTCCAGCCTGGTTTATGTATCTTTTCTACAGCTTATACTGTCTTGTGGAATTTTAAAAGACAAATTATTTTTGAAACAAAGTGGACTATGCTTTAATTAAAAAAAAATTATCTGCGTCTTTGCTGAGCAGCATCTCCTACCAGTAACTCAGTCTGGGCTGGGCACAGTGCCTGGTACATAGGAGGTTCTTAAAGAATGTGTAGGGAGCTGCACGGAGCCCCCTCCCCCGCTTTCTGTGGGATGAAACTCACTAGCCTTCAGAGCCCGCATCCATCACTCATCCCCGCGAGATGCCTTTGTTGCTCACAGAAGGCACAACTTCTCAGGTACATATGTACACTGTGATGTCATAGGATAAGAGCATCAACTGTTTGCCCTGGGGTCTGTTTAATTATTTTTAAAAATTAATTTTGATTATTACAGCTGATTACACCTCGGTGAGCAATGTAATTGATATTTTCTAATGTATCCCAAGGAACATTTTGTATAACACGCTTTTTGTTGTTGAAGGTTAAAGACTCTGTTATTGGTTTTTCCCTAAATATGCCCACATCATTAGTCCCTCCAGTGAGAAGGTCGCCATCTGGAAAAAGCAGCATGGAGGCATTATTCAGGCACAAGTGCATGAAATTGGTGTTTCTGCATCTTCTGTCTCTCTTCTGGAAAGAAGGGGCTTGTAATTAAAGGAGTTGGTTTTAGAGGAAACATTATTCATTTGGTGTTATTCCTTATCATGTCAGTGGCTGACAGCTCTGTAGCACTGATAAATTGTTCCCTGGAGTGAGACACACGATGTACGATTCCTCGTGCCTTTTACCTATCTTCATTTTCAGTAGAAAATGTTTCCTTCTTGGCAGGTGAGCTGAACTTTGAGGCAAGGCTGATATATAGATGTTATTTCTTCCTTTTCTCCCCCTGACTCCCATCACAGTCCCTTCTGGCATCAAAGCGTGAAGTCATCGTCTCTACCAGGGTAAAGGCTGTGGCTGTCAGCCTGTGGGACGGAGGTTGGGACCTTGGGCTCCCTTGAGGTTACCAGAGGACAACTCAGGGTGTCCAGGAAGCCACTTCATCATGCCCCCTTCAGCTTGGAGGGATCCAGGGCACACACTCTTGCCAGCCGTCCCTCTTCACAGCAGTAGCAGCGGCTTTGCTCTTCTGCTCAGCTTCAAACTTTCTGTTTAAAAACAAGTTGAAAAAACATCAGCAACCAGTGTTTGTTTCCTAGTTTTAGCAGACACACCTTGGCAACGTGTGATGTTAACGTTATGGGGAACCAGGTGAGGGCTGACAGGATCAGGAGTTCTGTGTACTATCTTTATTATTTTTCTGTGGATCCAAAATTATTCCAGAACATAAAGTGTGTCATCCTCTGTTTTTTTTTAAACAGCAGCAAACAGAAAATGGGCACATGGGACACAGGAGCTAGAGGTCCGGTGGGAAGGGGTTGTGAGACCTGTGGGCAGGGGGATGGGCAAAGCGGCTGCAGGTGGCAGGATGGGCATGGAGGCAGGTGAGGACGGCACTGGGGCCCATAGGTTGGGGGTTAAGCAGGGGAATGGCACATTTCTGTTTGTACAGGTTAGATTGGAGTTTAGGACTCTTGGGGGAGTGGACAAGCTGGGGGCTGTAGCATCATTCAGGTGGGAGATAATGGAGGCAAGGCAGTGGTTGGAGCAGTGGAAACCAAAGAATACACAAGAGAAATTGTTTAATCAAGGCTGGTGTGAACAAAAAAAAAAGAGGGCCACCAAAGACAGAGGCCCTAGCTCCGGGGCTCTTAAATCAGGCCACGAGAAGAGAGTGTGCCCAGGTTTAGGAGGTGTGGGAGGTGTGTGATTCAGATGGTTCTGTGGGGCTCTGCAGAGAATGGGGACCAGAGGGTGGATGCTGAGAGTACAGGGCCACCTCTACCCTGTAAGGAGGTGGGACCCCCTCTGGGGCGGGGGGCACACAGCCACCTGACCCAGGTCTTGTTCTGCAAAGTATGAGCTAGGTTTCACCCCACCTTCCTTCTGTGTGGACAGCTGTTCATGCAGGGGCCATGTGTGCCTCACCTGAGCAAACTTAGCGGGTTTAGAGAGGCGCAAGAGCCGGTGGAGCAGGGCCGGGTTCTGTGTCTGCCACGTTTCCATGGCCTTTGGAGATAACTGAGCAGGCTTCCAGTTGCTGTCTTCAAAGCCATATATTAGAATGTTGACATGGCCCACGTAGGGAAGCCAGGGCCAGGTGAGAATTAACAGAAGGGGATGAGAAGGCACCCAAAGCCAGAGGGTCGCACACTGCAGTTGCTAAAATACCAAAGACAGGTTTCTGCAAGAATTTTATGTCTGCCCTGGCAAGAATACGAAAGCACTAAACATTTCCTCCAAGGCCCCATGAGGTCCTCTAAGGGCTGCCCTGTGGGCGAGGCCTCCACCCACCCAGACGCACAAGAGCCTCCTGCAAAACCAGCAGTGCCCAGGCCCACTATCACTCACCCGCAGCCACGGAGCAGCACTGCCCCCGGTGGAGGATGAGATGCTGGCTGAGACCAGCCATGGGGTGACGGCTATACTAAAAGCAGCCTTGGCTCAGGTCCCTGGCGAGGAAAAGGACATTTTGGACCATCTACTCTGAGAACTTCACCCATTATCCCTTTGAAAAATCATTGTGGAAATTTTCAAACAGATATAGAAGTAGGGAAAATAAAAAATGAATCCCCATGTATCTATCCATCACTTCCACAAATTTCAGTTCTTGGCCAATCTTGTCTCTTCTCTATCCCTACCCGCTTTCTCCCTCTGCACAGAATAATTATGAAGCAGCATCCCAGACATCATATCATTTCATGTGTAAATGTTCCTGTATACTTATTTTCTCTTTAAAGAAGTCATGGAACCCAAATAGAAATTGCAGGGGAAGCAAGCATGCAGCATTGGAAGGCTTGAGCAGTCACTGTGGGAGTGATCACGCTGCTCTTGGTCTTGCTTTGCGGCGTGTTTGCATCGGTCTCCTGCTGCCGAGAGAGTTCGGTCTTGCTGAGGCTGAAGGTGCAGTGAGTCCCCGAGAATCCCACTCCCCTGTTTCAGGAAGGAGGTTGAGGTCTGATGGGACACAATGCTTTCCAGTGTAGTGTTTTGGCACCTCTGTGTCCAGGGGTGAACAGCCCTTGAGGTGGAAGCCTCAGATTTCACTCACCTGGGCAAAAGGCTCATGAGTCAGGAGCACCCCAGGGCTAAGAAGAGTTTTTTGAAAATAGAAAAGAATGGGTTTTGAAATGAAGGGGAAGTAAGTGCTGGAGTTGAGGGGACCAGCCAAGGAAGTCAAAAAGCAACTGTGAAAACGGAAGTTAGAATTCCCAGAGATGTTCTACTGTGAAAGAGTTATAATCAAAAATCTTTAAGAAAGTGTAGGAAATTTTAAAAATCTGAAATTTAGAAGGTCATCACGGGGACTATTTTTACTTAAACTTGTTGTAAATTCAACATGATGTTGGGCAAGGAAAAAAAAAGACTTTCCCAGGAGATGAATGTGCCTTTAAGAGAGATGTTTGGAAGCAGGTAGCCAGGGGAAAATGAAAATGCACGAGAACTTCTAAAATTGAAGAGGTGAGAGGACCCAGAGATTGGTGAGGTCTTGATAATACGTCCTCACTGTAGGGCAGGAGGGCAGAAAGACAGCTTGTGTCAGCAAATCAAGGGAGGAGTGGGGCTGGAGGGACAAACCATTGGAAACCGTGGAGAAGAGAGGAGTGATTCAGAAAACCTGCAAACACGGACTTTATGAGAAATCGCAATGCTGAGTTGTTGGAAAACCCAGTAGTGCTCTGTGCGGGTAAACATCTTGTGAGCCAGTAATTAAATGGGACTCTCTGTTAGAGGAATAAAACCATTCAGAAACGAATGAGAGTATAATTTTCAAAAAAGACTTTGTAACGTATAAATCCCACTACTGACGTGAGCATTGTTACTGAGATCTTCTACTAAATGGAATCTTGGTTTTCTTAATTGTGGTGGGCGAGGCTGCCAATGACACTTTCTCTTCATGCTTTCCCCGAGATTACTGACCCTAAAAATAATGCCACTCTCCCCAGCCTGGCCTTAGAGCTCTTCATGGTGTGTCTGGACTAGGATTACTTCCAGAAGGGACTTCCATTACGCTCTGGTTGTGGTAGTATTCGAATGCAAGAAAGAGAAAAACGGTGAAGTCCAGTATCTTATTTCTTAAACCTCTGAAGTTTCCTTCTTCACTTCAGCTGAAAGTAAAGTCTGTATATTATGTGTCATAGCCCTTGGTCATGCAGGCAGCTGTGTTCCAACACCATATGCAGAATGGAGCCCCTTAGGTTTTCTTCCAGTGCTCTGGGCACTCAACCAGGACACTCCCTCTCATTATCTCTCTTCTTTACACACACACCCACACATCCCATTCTTAAAACAATTTATATTAGAGCCCAAAGGAAGGACATGGTTTGAACCAGAAACTCCATACCACAACTGACTATGGACTGGAGGTCCCTACAGCAGGGGATTTGAAACAGCAACCCCGTCACCAACACAATATTAGTATCCAGAATGAGGGGGAAGGACAGTATCGGGCTGATGGAAACAGTGGCTTTTCTTTTTCCATTTTAAGAGTCTTAAACGTTACTAGGCTATCACAAGTCCTTGTTACAGGAGTTTGAAAAATAGAAGTAAATGAACAAAGCAAACACTGATACCTTTAATGATGTTTCTTTACCAAGTGCATCATTAGTGAGACAGCTTTATCTTCATAATAGAAGGATAATTAACATCACTAATTGTCTAATTAAGTTCATTAAGCATCCACCAACAGCGCACTGTGAAGCTGACATTATGTTCTACTGTCAACAAATGCTTTTGATTTCTTAGGAAGTAATTAAAATGTAAATTAGCATGCGATTATATGCACAGGGGAAGTTTTGAATCAAATATTCATTTCAGAACTGCTTAGAGCAAGATAGTTTTTTTTTTTTTCTTCAGTAAAGCAGACATTTTGCTATTAATGGTATATATTAAAGTTGTCACTTGTTGTTCAGTGTTTGAATCATTGCGAGGTTATGGTGCCGTATGACAGAGCTTTCAGTTGATACATTTGCCATTGTGCTTTGTGCTTATTTGATCATTTTATTTAGCATGTGTGTTTGTGTCCTTTGTGTTTAACAATATCACAACCAATTTTTTTTTCTGAAAACTCTGTAACTTAAATTCTCTAGCTGAGCTTGCCCTTTAAAGGCATTTGAGGTCAAACCTTTCAGTGTATTCTTTCCATCAGGTTAGGCCCAGGGAGTATCATCAGTGACTCGCTCAGAGCAGGTGTCCCTACACACACAGGAAAGATGGAAGCTGCCCAGATCAGACTTGTGGTCCAGCCGTCCTTGGTTGCAAATTCACATGTTTCTGCTGTCTTAGGGCAGCCCCCTGGTTTCTGATGAATGATTGTAACTGGAATGGGCGTGTTGTAGTTCTAGATACGGTAACTTCATCGGGTTAGAACCCTTCCTGAAACATCACAGTCTCTAGACATTTTCTGGAAAAGAGGCTCCCAAGACAGAAGCCACCATGCCCAAAGCCCCAAAGCTTTCCTTCTTCAAACAATCCTAATGGAACCCTGGAATGCCCATCCTTTACTAAAGCTTACAGTTCACTGCAGGGTCTCAATGCTTGTGATGCCACCTCTGCCATCTTCTCCCTTGAAGACGCTGGGCCATTTGAGCATCTAGCTGATGTCAGCTGTTCAGTGAGGAGGAAAAAGTTCTGCTCGTGATATTGAACCTCTTCAGTCACTTCTTGGATGATATTTTTCAGGGATGGATTTAGCTGGTGCCGGATCCAGGCACCTAAGTTATGTGGGGACAAGATTTCAGATAAATGCAGAGAGATACAGTGGCCTAAGAGAGACTGTCTCTTGTCCTCTTGAGAGGATCAATGTCAGGGCTTGGGCATGAGTAGAGTCTGCAGAACCACTAGCTACTCATCACTGTGGGTGCAGACATCCCTGTAGTCCAAGCAGAGGAGAGGCTTGTGTCCTGGGGTGGGTGGGGGCAGACATCATTGCACAACGACTGGTGGTGGATTGAGGCCAGCTGGACTGTGGTGAGCAGTGGCACCACTCCGAAAAACTCACCTGCACGGGACCAGGGCTCTGCATAGAGAAGCGCAGTTTAAGGTGGACCCTGACTTTTGTCCAAGCTCTGCTGGCAAGCTGTGAGCTCTGGTGTGGTCTGCATTGATCTGGGAGAAGGGCACCATCTGTCCAGAGGGGACTCCTTTTTCCAGTTCATGCAAAGGACGTGGCTAGGCTAGCAGAGACCCTGACCTGACCAGGGGATCCTTCTGCTAAAATTGCATAACAGCGACCCTCTCGTAATGTGCAGCAAGCACCTACCTCAAGTAGCACATAGAATTTCTCTACCAGAATTTTCGTCTCAACTGTTCACTCTTTTTTAAAAAAGTTTCTATTGGAGTATAGTTGATTTACAATGTTGTGTTAGTTTCAGGTGTACAGCAGAGTGATTCAGTTATACATATACATATATCCACTCTTTTTAGATTCTGTTCTCATATAGATCATTGTAGAGTATTGAGTAGAGTTCCCGGTTCTCTACAGTAGGTCCTGTTGATTATTTATTTTATGTATAGTAGTGTGTATATGTCAATCCCAATCTCACAGTTTATCCCTCCCCCCCTTTCTCCCTTGGTAACTATAAGTTTGTTTTCTACATCTGTGACTCTATTTCTGTTTTGTAAATAGGTTCATTTGTACCATTTTTTTTAGATTCCACATATAAGCGATATCATATGATATTTGTCTTTCTCTGTCTGACTTCCTTCACTCAGTATGACAATCTCTATATGTTGCTGCAGATGGCATTACTTCATTCTTTTTTATGGCTAAGTAATATTCCATTTTATATATGTCAACTGTTTACTCTTAAAAACTAACGTGGTCTACACTATCATGACTTATTAAGGATGCAAAGTCTACACAATAAACGCATGTTTAATACTGACAGTAACTCAGTTCATCCCATGGCTGGCTCATGGCCCTGCCTCCTGCTGGTCGCCGTAACTGACACTAAGGGATGGCTCCATCACAGTGCTCCACAAAAGCACAGGTGCCGCTCGGCCACCTTGGAGCAGCCCAAAGCCACCTCTCTGAGTGCACTTTTGGCCATTCAGCCTCACAAGAAGTAGGGTTAAAGTTGTTTTGTTTTTGGAAGCAAGATGATAGCTTGAAACCTCTCCAGGAGAGCAGGCACTGGGGTTGTGGAAGTTCCACAAGTCAGTGGAATATTCTCAACATAAGGTCACGACTACTGCCCATTGAAAGGCACATTGAATCTAAATCATCTTTTGAAAAGTTGTTAGGGCTGAATGTTCAGTTTCTTCTCCAAAGACAGAAACATCCAGTCTGAAAAGGTTAGAAAAGTTAAACTAGATCTTTTCACCTCCTTCTGCTAGTTATTTACTGATTTTCTTTCCTTTCTCTTCTATAGTATTTTATTTTATTACAAAATCAGGCTGTGTTTATATACCATATATGATGGCTGTCACTGAGGAATATTTCAAAGTAACTCCAGGTCCAAGTCTTCAGCTCAACCCACAGTGTTTTGAGGTACATAAATACTTCATCATGTGCAATTCAACAACATATGAATTCATTGAAGATATAGCAGTCCTAAGAATATAGAGACGAGTAGCACATGACCTTATATTTAAAGAATCCTTGTAGTCTGGTTATTTATCTCCCTGGCTAGATTATATTGTATCTAAGAAGAATTACAGTAGCTGGGTTTCTGAAAAAAAAAAAAAGTATATAGGTCAATATTTTGTAAATTAAAACCAATTTGAAATTAATTTAGGAACTTGGCAACTTAAAGAAATCCTGGGTTGAATCCTTTTGAAAACTGAATACAGTCCTTTACTTTGAAAGCCTATTATATCCAGGTATCTATTTTGAGGTTCAGGTTTTTATAGATTAGATTTCCTAATGTGAGGTATACCCGCATTCCAAAAACTAATGTCGTGGTTGGGTACGGTATCATCTTTCCAGGAAAGGCTTTCAGTTTTTAAAAATTGTGACTTACGGCTAGGGAAAACACATTTTTTGATTGTTTATTTCTCTAAATTTGAATATTTAAAACTTAAACGTATCCATCGATGCAAAAACGCTTTTTAGAGTTCACAAGACAGAAATGTCCCAAACTATATAAATGATAAAACGGCACATGGTCCTGGAGTGGAGAATCAGTCTGGGGCCCTCCCAAGGCACTGCTGCCATTCACAACCACTAGGTCCTCACTCCCAGATCGGCCGTGAGGCGCCTGCAGTGTAAGTTACAGTCGTGTTCTCGTCCTGGGACCCATCTATTATGAGAAACCATTTTGGTTAATTAAAAAAGTCTTTCAGGGCTTCCCTGGTGGCGCAGTGGTTGAGAGTCCGCCTGCCGATGCAGGGGACACGGGTTCATGCCCCAGTCCGGGAAGATCCCACATGCCGCGGAGCGGCTGGGCCCGTGAGCCATGGCCGCTGAGCCTGCGCGTCCGGAGCCTGTGCTCCGCAACGGGAGAGGCCACAACAGTGAGAGGCCCGCGTACAGCAAAAAAAACAAAAACAAAAACAAAAAAAAAAGGCTTTCAAAGTCTCAGAACAGGAAGTTCTGAAATTTTCTTCTCTCCACTGTTGTCAATGGGGGTTGGTGCAAACTTGGCTCTAGGCCTGGCACAGAAGGGAGGAGGGCCTGAACCTGGAGGAAGGAGTGAAGACAGCCAAAGAGAGTGTGGCAGTCCAGGCCTGGGGGCCTGGGAGGCCGCTCATGGGTCCTTGGGTGCTAGTGTATCTACTAGTACAATTAGGAGTGATAGAAGGAGTAGCTGAGCCTTGAGTGTCCGATCAATTCTTTTTTTTTTTTTTAAACATCTTTATTGGAGTTTAATTGCTTTACAATGGTGTGTTAGTTTCTGCTTTATAACAAAGTGAATCAGTTATACATATACATATGTCCCCATATCTCTTCCCTCTTGCATCTCCCTCCCTCCCACACTCCCTATCCTACCCCTCTAGGTGGTCATAAAGCACCAAGCTGAACTCCCTGTGCTATGCAGCTGCTTCCCACTAGCTATCTGTTTTACGTTTGGTAGTGTGTATATGTCCATGCCACTCTCTCACTTGGTCCCAGCTTACCCTTCCCCCTCTCCGTATCCTCAAGTCCATTCTCCAGTAGGTCTGCATCTTTATTCCCGTCTTGCCCCTAGGTTCTGCTGACCATTTTTTTTTTTGATTCCATATATATGTGTTAGCATATGGTATTTGTTTTTCTCTTTCTGACTTACTTCACTCTGTATGAAAGTCTCTAGGTCCATCCACCTCACTACAAATAACTCAGTTTCTTGTAAATAGTTCCTGACTCATGGACTTCTATGTCTGGGATCTGCTGTATGGGTTGGGGGACAGATGAGGCATCTGCTCTCAGTTTAGGGAAATAGACTGTAAGCAAAAGGGAATAGATGAGAAAATATTAGCTACTGTGACGTAATCTGAAGGCAATAGATGATATGCTGGAGACTGACTTGTGATTGCCATAGGTTGGAAGTGGTAATAAAGCTGAGAGGGAAGAGTAGCCATTGGGCACCTGGGGAATGAAAACTCCGGAAAAGGACTCAGCTAGGGCCAGGGATCAACGGTGGTAGGGAGTTCGTATATTTGAGAACAGAGGGATATCCTTATAATTGGAGCACAGAGATCAAACATGGAGTGGTCCAGGAGGAGAGCAGCAGGGGCCAGTTGTCAAGAGCCATTCCAGTTCTCTAGGGCAGGGGTCCCCAACCCCCAGGCCTGCGGGCTGCACGGCAGGAGGTGAGTGGTGGGCAGCTCCCCATCGTTCGCATTACGGCCTGAACCATCCCCCACCACCCCTGGTCCGTGGAAAAACTGTCTTCCACAAAACCGGTCCCTGGTGCCAAAAAGGTTGGGGACCACTGCCTAGGGCATCAGAAAATACATCTATGTCTGTGACTCCATCTGCATACGTATCTCGACCCCCACCCCCCTCTCATCTACTGAACACCCAGTTCTGCTCTGGACATTCCGTGCACGCGCATTGACTTCCTACCATATCCCAGGCCCTTGGCTTAAGGCCAGGGGATACTGACAGAAAAAGGCACAAGTCCCTGACCTGCGACCCCCACCTTCTAGGTAGGTGGAATAATTAAAATGTTAACAAGCTGAGCTTGAGCTGAGACTTGGAGGAGGAGGAGGAGGAGGAGGAGAAGGAGCAGGAAGGATGTGAAGGAAGATTGGTGGTGAGGGGGGGGCCCCTCCAGGTATAAAGGGACAGCCTTGTGGGTCAGCTGCTGCCTTGGTATTACTGGAGTATTATATCCAGTTTATGTTAATCCCATGTATTTATTTATAGTCTGACTCAATCCCAAGAGGATTTATGATATCCAGATGAGATGCATGCAATAAAATAAAGAAATGAGATCAAGAAAAATAAAATTAAAAGAAGAAAGTCAATTCCTGGGGAATTAAGATCATAAATATGCAGTCCATAAGGACTTACAGTCAAACATCTATACCACGCGTGAGCTTTCTGGCTGCCATTGTGGAGTGGTAGGTAAGATAGTTCATATATTTATTCCTCACCCATCAATTATGCTTCTGCCAGGGAGTAGGAGCGCTTGAGAGCAGGGACATAGGGAGAACAAAGCAGATGGTCCCTCCCAGCAGCTTACTCTGCCTCATCACCCCTTCAAGCCACCCCCATTGTGAGTTTTTAAAGATCAGATCTGATCATGTCATGTCCCTGATTAAAAACCATTATTTGTTCCTGCACTGTCCAGAAGAGGACTCAGACCCACGACCACAGTGCAGGGAGCCTGACTCTCACTGTTTTTCTAAGTTTCTCTCCTGTGACAATCTTGCACAGTGTTTGCTCCAAATGGGCCCGCTTCCATATTTTATCGTAATGTACCCTGTCTTCTCCCATCTCTACCCTTGGGCAAATGTGGTCCCATCTGCTTGGAAGAGCCTCCCCCTCCCATCAGACCAACTGCTTCTCCTGTACTTTAAAAACACTGTCCCTTCTGAAAGCCCTTTCCTGCCTGGCCATGGCGCCTGTGGCTACAGTTAACTATTTTTAATTCACAGTGGCCATATCTATGCGGGACAAGCCTAAGGGAGAGGGAAGGGCTGGTGTTGATTATGTTACCTGTGAGTCACATTCAGCCCAACAGTGGGCACCTACTGACAAGTCCCAGTGTGACTCCCAAGGGAGCCGAGGTGAGCAGGTGTGTGCAGCATCCCGGAGCACAGGGATGTGGTCACGGTTGCCCTCCGGAAAATCCCAGTGTGGACCCAGATAGCACCCAGTGACGTCTTGAGAGCTCAAGCCAAGGGTTCTGCTCTAGTTGTGGACAGCGACATGCTGCTCCTGGCCAAAGTGGCCTCGTCTCTCTCCTTACAGCCTAAGGAAGGAACCCTCCCCATAAGCTCCAGCCCCCATTTGTTATCTCTACTTGAAATGCCAGTTTCAGTGTCCAGGCTTTCTTAGTGCTAGACATCATTTGGAGTCAAGGAGGCTGAATTAGTTTACCAGCGTTGCCTTAGCAAAATACCACAGGCTAGGGGCTTCACCAACAGATATTTATTTTCTCACAGTTCTGGAGGCTGGAAATCTGAGATCAAGGTTTCTGCAGGACTGGTTTCTCTGTGGCTTGTAAATGGCCGTCTTCTCCACGAGAGCATCCCTAGGATCTTTTCCTCTTCCCAGGAGAACACTGACTAGATTCAACTAGTGCACACTCTAACAGCCTTGTTTAATTACCTTTTTAAAGGCCCTATCTCTAAAATACAGTCATACTCTGAGGTACTAGGAGCTGGGGCTTCAACATGTGAATTTGAGGGGAACACGAGTCAGTCAGTAACAGCAACCTCAAGTCTCAAAATGTGTTCAGGGGAAAATGTTTCCATGCGTTGCAGTCCTCCAAGGTAGAGCCTCACATTCATCTCTCATCCAGACCCCTTCTCGTAGGTAATTCCTAACCTTCTGCTCCTGCCCAAGGAGGTCTGTGTCTCCATGAGCCTCACCTCTAAGGAAGATGATAACGGAAACTTGAGGAGACGTGGCTGAGTTCAGGAAAGGTCAGTGTGGTGATGCTTCCCATCTGTCTGAGTCTCACAGAGGCTCTGATGCCCAAGAAGGAGAAAAAGAGGAGGGAAGCTGGCTTCTTTGAGGAGGCCTGGTACCTGCAGTTCCAAAGCTTTTGTCCTTTGCTACACGGGAGTGTCTTTTTTTAAAAGTAGTCAGTCTCATGACAATTGAATTTAATAAAAACAGCACAGTTCAAAAAAGACAAATTAGAAACCACTGTTCATCTTAGAAATTAATATGTGAGTGAATTTAACAAGAGATGAATTGCGCTGTGGTGATCTGGTCCCTCTTCACCCACTCCAAGCACCAGTTGTTTGTCATTATTGCTGGAAATATGATTATTACTCTGGTATTGCTTGACATTTATTAAGAATCCAGGGGCTATGTCTCCACCGTAGAGAAAAGTGCAATTATCTGGGCACTTGGAGAAAAGAGCATTTCCTGGCCTGAGTCGTCCAAATAGATATCTTCCAAAGACACCTTGACTGTGGCTTGATGCAGACCCAGGCCGTTCTGTCCCTTAGTTCCTGTTTACCTTCATAAGGAACTGCTAGCCTTTTACGGGTGCACGTGTAGGTATTATACAAGATTTACCAACAAACAGGGAAAGCATTTCATTGTTTTCTCATTAACTGCTTCTACCCTTTAACTAAAGCGAGGTCTCCAGTAAGAACTTATATTTGAAGGCAGATATATCAACCTTATGTAGAGAAGGCATAATAGAAAAATTGCATATGTGATCTGTTTATTGAATGTTTCACAACCAGGAAAACATTGAATTTCAGACGGGTTTAAACATGGCAGTGGAAGTGAAGGCCAGAACTGCCCAGCTCCTGACCTTTGTTCTTTGCAGACCCAGAAATCTTATCACCTGGCCCTATATCTGACCATCACCAGTGTTTTACTCTGGGCAGGAAGTGACCAGCTGCAGAGAATTTAGCTCAGAGGAGTGCCAAAATCTATGAGCTTCATTTCAGTCTCTCAAACTTTCGTCTATTGTTGTCTCCATTTGCCAGACACTTGGGAACAGGGATGGACGTTGTCCTTGAGGAGCTTATTCTAGGGGGGCTTCAGGCGGGGAACCCAGCCGCTGTAATGTGGAGCACTGCCTCTGCAGGCTTTGCACTCTGCCCTGGGGCCCTGAGGAGGCGTGCTGGGAAAGAGAATTCTTGATAATTACCAGTTACATGATCATGACAAAGGGCTCACACAGACATGGTTTCCTTGGTTGCTCACTGCCAGCCAACTACACGACACTGTTAATCCGATCCCTCATCCTCTCAGCCTGCACTGGTGGAGGAGAGGTGAGCAGTGTATTTATTTTATAATTTGGGCTATAATCCATTAAGCCTGTTATTTATCTTGTTGCTCAAATCGTTTGAGCTTTTTGCTCATAATATTTCATTGATCTCACACTTGCTTTCACTTAGCTCTGTTGATCTTTTCTCACAGATCACAAATACGAATCCAAATGAATTTTATGTATTTTAATGCAGTTTCACTATAACCCTTCCTGACATTTTTGGTGTGTGTATTATTCAGGAAAAGTTATGTTACAGTAACAAACACCCCCAAAACGAATTGCCCTAAAATAGCAAAGGTTTCTTTCTCACCTGTGCTACACATGCATTGTGAGTTGGTTGGGAGTCTTCTGTGCCTTAACCTCGCCCAGTGATACCAGCTCATGGAGTTGCCGTTGTCTAGAACTTTGAGCACTGCCATGGCAATTAAAAAAGAGCTTAGCAAACAGAGCATGAGCCCTTAAAGTTTCGGCGCACCTCTCCCTGGCCTCACCTATGGCTCAAAGGTGGCAGGAAGGGTGAATCATGCCATGTAGCTACAGGAGGAGAGAACTGGAAATATTTGGCAAACAGCACTAACGACCAAAGCCCTATATTTTTTTTCAGTTTTTCTTTTCCATGCAAAATCGATACACATTTAATTGTTGTTATTGTTAGCATAT
Source organism: Globicephala melas (assembly GCF_963455315.2). Lineage (NCBI taxonomy): Eukaryota > Metazoa > Chordata > Mammalia > Artiodactyla > Delphinidae > Globicephala > Globicephala melas. The sequence continues at coordinate 46,462,738 of NC_083329.1, read as the reverse complement.
TTTTTTCTAACCTCCTTTAAAAAAAATCTCAGTACATCAAAAACCTGGTTCCATATCATCAAAACTTCTTTGACACCAGGACTGCCGTGAACAGTTGTGCAGGTTACGCACGAGGGCATCTGGCCAGCATGGCAAAAAGAAGCCGAAATCCAGCCTTTGTCCCACTATTCAAGTTATCCAAGCAGGTCCAGGATGGCATCTGCCCAAAGGGGACACAAAGGTGCTGTATGGGCTAGTGGTGGCCCTTTGTGAGCATAACTTGTGGTGACTGCATAATGCTCTACAGTAAGGATGAACCATCCCTCCACGTGTTGATATTTACATTGTTTCATTTTATGCTGCTATAAATAAGATGGTGGAAAATACTGTCCAGTGAATATTCGTGCATATATCTTATGATTTCCTTAGTGTAAGTGACTAGCAGTGAAAATTGTGAGAAGAAAGATTAAAATGCCATGCATGTGTCAGCACATGGTAGATACAGTGGCATTTCTTACTACTGAGTTTAGTTCCAGACCCGACACATGCCGTGCTTGGCTGGAGAGTCCAGGACCTACAACTGTAACGTTGGTACTAAGTTTCCAAGCAGGATCTGAGAGGCTGTGTTTAGATATGGGTCTTTCTCCTTTCTGGCTAGGCCATACAGCTGTAATTACAGGACTAACGATGCTTTAAACCAACAATGTAATGACTGTCATCAGTGACAGCAGGCGCTTCCTGTGGGAGAGCTTGGGCGGGAGGGTCACCAGCAGCTGGCCGGCCCCAGGGGTGCCCCTGGCAAAGCTGGGCACCATCAAGCTGAGGTCAGCTCACTTAAAGGTGACCCTCCAGGTAGGCTGTGCCTTGTTCCCCATTCCAAGATCTGATCTGTGTTCTGTAGCCAAACCCTTCCCTAAGGAGGCACTGGGACAGCAAGGCAGAGGCTCTTTAAACCAGATCTGCTTTCCCTCTCAAATCTCCAAACGGCCTTCTGAGGCCCTTGGTCCTACTTTAGAGGTTCTCAAACTCTTTAACACACAGGCAGTTGCTAAGCAAAGGCTATTTTGCTCCAATAAGCAATGCAGAGCTTTGCTCTGAATTTGTCTCCCATCGATGTGCCATATTCACTGCTGCCCAGGCAGATGGGCCTCTGCCCTTGAACCGCCCTCCTCCTGTCTCCACATCCAGAGTGTGACAACTTTTCAGGGCATGAAAGGTCTCAAAAGCAATTGCAAAGTAATGTTTGCTTAGCACTGTGGCAACACACAGGGTGGAAACCACGTGGGAGACACTCACGTGATGGCAGAATCCAAGAAGTCATCTTCCAGCACTGCCAACTCCCGTATTGTTGGAGTCACTCATCTCACTTGTCCTCAGCTTCCTCTTCCGTAAAATGAGGATGATAATAATACAGGTTTGTCAGGTGGCTAAATATTAAATGTGATAATGCATATGGAAACTCCTTTGTCAGCTGTAAAGTGCTATGTGCAAATTAGTTAACTGGATGTAATGTTGAGAGAACGGACTAAGGGATAACAAATATTTGGGCTATCAGCACTTTTATATAACTCATCAGGTTAGGTCCCTGGTCAGGTCCCTCTCCCATCCTCCTAATCCACTATTCCAAGCCTTCACCCCTGCTCAGCGCTCAGGGGAAGCAGAGCCATCTTCCCCTTTACTCTACCCTGGAACTGGAAGCCATCAAGTGTGAAGCACCTCACTCAGTAGTGTTCTGCTCACACACTCATCCACATCTGCACCCATCCTCAGGTCCTTCCATCCAGCTTCCAAGCATGAGCCCTTCCTCATGGCTCAGGTCAGCCTCTCCATGGGCTGCTGATTCCATCCTCTCTTCTCTCATCCCGTGGAACCTGTGCCACCTTCCTCTTCCCTTTGCTTTTCAACCTTCTCCCATCTGCTGCCAAGCTCCCCACAGCCTAGCAATACACTTGGGTTGTATCCTTCCTCTTATATTGCATGGCCCTACTCCCACCTCTTTTTTTCTCTTCTTCAGATTCAGGTTTCTTGAATGAGTTGGCAGTATTCATCGTCTCCATTTCCTTATCTCCAAATTTCTGGTTGACTCGCTGCTGTCTAATCATTCCTCTGAAATAACTTGTAGAAATTACCAAAGACCAATTTCTGTAGACAAATCCAAGACATTTTCAAGCTTCATCGTACAGGACTTCTCTGATGCAACCACTGTGGTTAAACAGCTCTGGGTCTCCATGACATTCTCTTTCTGATTTTCCTTAAACTTTTCTAACCTTTCTTCTCCTATCCTAAACTTTGCTAGTGTTCTCCGGTTTCCGACCTTGGCTCATCAGGCTCCTCTCTGCACGTATTCTCCATGAGACATCTTATCATCTCTCACTGTTTATTTATCATTTGATTGCTGGTGGCTCACAGATCTATATAGAACTTGGAACTCTCACTTGAGCTTTCTTCTAGGGATGTCCAGCTGTACCACTGATGCTTCAAATTCAACATGTCCTCATATCGCTTAAACTTGCTCTTTCTCTTGTTCTTGTGATATCTATTAATTTTTCTTAGTTTATCTAATTTAATTTGTTCCATTAGGCAAACTAGAAGTTTTAGAGTAATTCTTACCCTCTCATACAGTCACCAGTTTATCCCAATTTTATTTTCCATGTTGTTCTTGAATTTGACTCCTCTACTTCACCCATTCCACCCTGTGAGCCCTCACTTGCGCTGTCATGATAGTGTCCTAAGGGAACTCCCTACTTTTAGTCTTGTCTTCATTAAATCCATCCTTCAAATTGCTACCAGAGCAAGTTAGCAAAAATGCTAATGGGACCACATCAGGCTTCTATTTAAAACCTCTCATTTGAGATTCAGCTAAAGCAGCATCTCAACCAGGGAGCCTTCACTGAACACCATGGTGTCCTCTTCTTTGTGCTGACTGTGACCTGTGTCACCATGTCCCAAACATAGCTCTGTCTCAACATTGGCCATGTCGACACATAATTATATGCTCTTCCACTGCACTCCACAAAAGCAGATATGGGGCTCGTCTTTGTACTGCAGGGCCTGGAAAATGGTAGGTGGACAATGGCTATTGGTTGAACTTAACAACAGAGAGAAAATTTGAGGGTAGACATGGAATATCTGAGCAAGGGTGTAAACAACACTGGGCTGCAGCTATTGTCGTTAGGGTATTTATTTGAAGAGTAAATATGATATATAACTGAAATCATATAGCATTTTCTATAACTGTTAATTCAGAAGAGACCATCTAGGTCAAATTTTTCAACTGATCTTACCCATGACTTACACCCAGATAGTCTCTGGGTGACCCTTTTATGAAGTTTCATTTTACTGTCTCATCTTATCTCTATAATATCTCTTTGGACTAGACCGAGGAGGTACTGTTACCTTCATTTTATAGATGATAAATCAAATTGGAAATATTAAGTTATTTGCCCATGGAATGTGGCTGGTAAGGGCCAGGAACCAAGCTGTCTGGACTTTGATTCTACGTGAAACACTCTGATTTAGCAGCGCTCAGAACAGCATGAAAGTTTGAATATCTTTTCATATATCTTGCCGGAGTGTCCCTGCCTGAAACTCCCCCACTTTAACCCCCTGGGATGATCCACACCAGGCCTGTTCTTCAGTGAGATAGCACATTCGTTGTTTGACAGGGGCTGCTTTGTGTCCAGGTTCCCTCACGAGTTCTTTTCTCCTGCCGCACATCTCCAAAGCATCATATCAGAAAAAAGACTGGGCTTTGGCCTTAGATGTAAAATTAGATGTAAAATTAGTCAAATTTGTCAGCATTTTATGTCACTTGCACTGCTCATAATGAATGTTACTTGTATAAACGTGTAACAGCAATATTAAGGAAATTTTGTAAACAAAAAAAAGAAGAAGAAAGAAAGAAATCACCCTATTCCCACTACTCCAAAACAGTAACTGGGGTTTTAAAAATTATATTGTTTCCATAGTTTTGAGTCTTTGCTGGTAAATACTCTTTTATTTTATTGAAGTATTAGCACACATAGAATAAAAGTGTTCCAGTCATAAATATACAAATTTAAGAATTTTAATGGCGTGAACATGTGACCACTACCCAGATTAAAAAATACAACATTCACGGCTCCCCAGAAGCACCCCCCACTCCATGCCCGATTCTAGTCTCTAGCACCCCCAAAGTAGCCAGTTTCCTGGCAGCTAATATCATACATCAGTTTTCCACTTTTTACTTTTATGTGTGTGAAATAACATATCATATGCTCTTCTTTCTGGCTTATTTCATTCCAAACTGTGTGAAATTTATCCATGTCTTTTCATGAAGTAGGAGTTCATTCACTTTCATAGCAGTTGACCAACATTTTCATAGAGTTCTCAGACTTTTTGGTCTCAAGACCTGTTTACCCTCTTAAAAATTATTGAGACTTCAAAGAGCTGTTGTTTATATCGATTGTATCTATTGATATTTATCATGTTAGAAATTAAAACAGAATTTTAAAAATAAGGCCTTTATTAATTCATTTTAAGATAGCAGTAATAAATCCATTATATATAACCATAAATAGCATTTTTAATAAATAGATTTTTCAAAACAAAAAATTTTGAAAAGAGTAGTACGGTTTTATATTTTGCAAATTCTTTAATATCTATCTGGCTTAGAAGACAGCTGGATTCTCATATCTGCTTCTTTATTCAATCAGTTGTAATACTTTTAAATTTATTTTTTGGTTGAAATACATGAAGAAAATCTGGTCTTTCACAGATATGTAGTTAGAAAAGAAAGGAGTATTTTAATAGAATTTTCAGAAAATTATAGATATTCTTCTTTGATACTACACCAAAATTCAACAAGTAATAGTTTCTGAAAGGTTACTTGAAACTTTTATCAGTGAAATTTTTGTACTCTGTTACAGTAAAATGTATTGATTATCTTGTACTTTGAATGGATATTGTAACCCATACATGATTTGTAACATGCATTGGAGCATGAAAGTAACATACAATGAGAATATTGGTTCCCTGAGTTACGAGATCTCCCAAATGTTGACATGTTTCATTATGCAATATGGAAAAATCATATTCATGTACCACCAATTTTATCAGAAAAATATTTATCTACTGAGAAACTGTCAGGCTCACAGAGGCAGGTACAAGCTTTTCAACATTCTGATATTCGAAATTTGAAAGCCCAAATTTCATCATAGGCAGAAAATACTGTTAGTGGTTTTATTTGATATGACAGGTTCACTTTGTTCATTTTCAAGAAAAGATCTGCCACATATCCAAGTCTTCATAACTAGTTTTGTCTGTCAGTCATTCTTTCAAATTAAAGTGATCAAAAGCAACTAGTTCAGCTCACAACTCTAACAATTACATGAGTGCTTTTCCTTGAAATGACCGTCATGGTTTTTGGTGCTCAGAAGTGCTTTACGCAGATTTCCCATTTATCACACAGACTATTAAAAACGACTGTATTCAAAGATTGAGATTTCATAAAATTAATCATTTGTACTGTTTCATCAATGACATTCTTTTTTTTTTTCAAAGTTTTACTTCTATGTAGCAGGACCCTTTTACTTTTCCATTTTATTTATTTTTAAAATAAATTTATTTTATTTATTTATTTTTGGCTGCGTTGCATCTTCATTGCTGCACGCGTACTCTCTCTAGTTGCAGTGACCACAGGGGCTACTCTTCATTGTGGTGTACGGGCTTCTCATTGCAGTGGCCTCTCCTGTTGTGGAGCCCGGGCTGTAGGTGCACAGGCTTCAGTAGTTGCAGCACGCGGGTTCAGTAGCTGTTACTCGCGGGCTCTAGAGCACAGGCTCACCAGTTGTGGCACATGGGCTTACTTGCTCCACGGCATGTGGGAGCTTCCCAGACCAGGGATCGAACCCATGTTCCTTGCATTGGCAGGTGGATTCTCAACCACTGCACCACCAGGGGAGCCCCATCATTGACATTCTTAAGTGAAGATTTTTTTTCTCCTATGAGTTCCTAGTGGTGAGGACTACATATAATGATTATTTTGGAAATTGTAGATTCACATGCAATGGCAAGAAATAATACAGAGAGATCCCATGTACCCTTTATCCAGTTTCCCACAATGGTATCATCCTGCAAAACTGTAATACAGTATCACAACAAGGAACATTTCCATCACTACAAGAAGTTCTCATATTGCCCTTTTGGGATTGTCTTTTCTTACTCAGCATAATTCTGTTCAGATTCATCCAGGTTGTTGCATGTATCAACAGTTCATTCTTTTTTTTTTTTGTGCAGTACGCGGGCCTCTCACCACTGTGGCCTCTCCCGTTGCGGAGCACAGGCTCCAGACGCACAGGCTCACGGGCCCAGCCGCTCTGCGGCACGTGGGGTCTTCCCGGACCGGGGCACGAACCCACGTCCCCTGCATCAGCAGGCAGACTCCCAACCTCTGCACCACCAGGGAAGCCCAGTTCATTCTTTTTTATTGCTGAGCGGTACTCCATGGTATGGATGTTTCATAGTTTCTTTAATCATTCACCTATTGAAGGTCATCTGGGTTGTTCTTGTCTATTATGAATAAAGCTTCTATAAACATTCACATGCAGGTGGTTGTGTGAGTATAAGTTTTCATTTCACTGTGATAAATCCCAGAGGTTGCAACTGCTGGATACTATGGTAGTTGCCTAGATATAAAAAAAAATCTACTGACCTGTTTTCTGGAGTCGCTGTACCATACATTCCACCAGCAATGTGTAAGTGGTCAAGTTGCTCTGTATCATCACCAGCATTTGGTGTTGTCACCTCTTAATTTTACCCATTCAGATAGGTGTGTAGTGATTTCTCATTGTGGTTTCTATTTTCATTTTATTAATGGTTAATGGTGTAGAACATCGTGCTCATGTGCTTCATGTGATCTGCATGTCCTCTTTATGTCTATTCATGTCTTTTGTGCATATTCTAATGGGATTTTTTTTTTTTGCTCTTGAGTTTTAAGAGTTCTTCATACTAGTCCTTTGATTGATGTGACTTGCAAATACTTTCTCCTAGATTGTAGCTTCTTATTACATCATTTTTAAATTTTTTTTTTTTTTGCGGTATGCGGGCCTCTCACTGTTGTGGCCTCTCCCGTTGCGGAGCGCAGGCTCTGGACGCACAGGCTCAGCGGCCATGGCTCACGGGCCCAGCCGCTCCACAGCATGTGGGATCCTCCCGGACCGGGGCACGAACCCACGTCCCCTGCATCGGCAGGCGGACTCCCAACCACTGCGCCACCAGGGAAGCCCTATTACATCATTTTTATGTGGGTTTTTGTGGAACAAAAGTTTTTAATGCTGATGAGATCCAATTCATTTGTTTTCTTTTATGCTTTTGGTGTAAAATCTAAGAACTTCAGCGATTTGTTGAATGAGAGCGGTAAAAGCAGACATCTTTGCTTTGTTTACAGTCTTAGAGAGAAAGCATTTATTGTTTCACATTAAATATAATGTTAGCTGTGGGGTTTTGTAGATGATCTTTATTATGTTAAGGTAGTTCCCCTCTATTCCTGGTTTTCTGAGAGTTTTATTATGAATGAGTGTGGAATTTTGTCAGATGCTATTCTGCATCAATTGATACAATCATGTCATTTTCTTCTTTAACCTACTAACATGGTAGATTATCTCGATTGCTTTTTGGGTATTTACAAGCTTTGTGTTCCTGGAATAAACCCACTTGGTCATTGTATGTCATTCTTTTTATGCATTGCTAGGTTCTATTTGCTAATATTTTGTTAAGAATTTTTGTATCTCTATTACAACAGCCAGGACATGGAAGCAACCTAAGTGTCCATTGACAGATGAATGGATAAAGAAGATGTGGCACATATATACAATGGAATATTACTCAGCCATAAAAAAATGAAATTGAGTTATTTGTAGTGAGGTGGATGGACCTAGAGAGTGTCATACAGAGTGAAGTAAGTCAGAAAGAGAAAAACAAATACCGTATGCTAATACATATTTATAGAATCTTAAAAAAAAAAAAGCAAAACACATACTCATTCTGAAGAACCTAGGGGCAACACAGGAGTAAAGACGCAGACGTAGAGAATGGACTTGAGGACACGGGGAGAGAGAAGGGTAAGCTGGGATGAAGTGAGAGAGTGGCATGGACATATATACACTACCAAATGTAAAATAGATAGCTAGTGGGAAGCAGCCGCATAGCATAGGGAGATCAACTCGGTGCTTTGTGACCACCTAGAGGGGTGGGATAGTGAGGGTGGGAGGGAGACGCAAGAGGGAGGGGATATCGGGATATGTGTATATGTATAGCTGATTCACTTTGTTATACAGCAGAAACTAACACAACAGTGTAAAGCAATTATACTCCAATAAAGATGTTAAAAAAAAAAAAGAAAAAAAAAGAATTTTTGCATCTCTATTCATGAAAGATAGGTTTATTTTCCTGTACTCTGTTTGTCTGGTTGTGGTGTAAAAGTATAAGCGTATTGCTAGCTTCATAAAACAAATTGGGAAGTGTACCAATTTTTTCTATTTTCTGGAAGATATTTTGTAAAATTTACATTAATTCTTGCTTAAATATTTTGTAAAATCCTCAAGCAAAATCATATGGACCTGGAAATTTATTTGGGGGGAGTATTTAAATTATGAATTCAATTTCCTTAACTGTTATAGTCTGTTCCAATGATATATTTTATATTGGTTGACATACAGTAATTTATGTTTTTGCAAAGGATTTGTCCATTTAATCTGAGTTGTCACATTTATGTGTATGTAGTTATTTGTAATATTCCCTTGCTATCTTTTTGATGTCTGCAGGGTCTGTAGGAATAGCCTCTCTTTCATTCTTTATATTGGCAATATGTGTCTTCTTTTTATCTTTGTCAGTATTTCTACAGGTTTGTAAGTTTTATCGATCTTTTCAAAGAACCAGTTTTGTTTCAATGATTTTCTCCATGTTTTTCTGTTTTTAATTGCATTGATTTCTGCTCTTACCTTTATTATTTCCTTCCTTCTGCTTGCTTTGGGTTATTTTTCTCTTTTATTCTAGTTCCTTTAGTGGGATCTTAGATTGACTTAGAAATTGTACTCTTTTTTTTTTTTTTCAGATAGGCTCTATGATACAAAACATTTTAAAATTACATCATTTAAAAATATTTTAATTTAAAATCTTTTCATCTGTATTAGGGTAAAATTGTATATATTTAAGATGTACAACTTGATGTTTTGATGTACATATACATTGTGAAATAATCACCACAATCAAGGTAATTCACATAGTTACCTTTTATTTTCTGATGAGACCACTTAAGTTCTAACTTCTTAACAAATTTCGAATATGTAGTACAATATTGTTAACTAGAGTCACAATGCTGTACATGAGGTTTTCAGAACTCACTGTTTTGCATGACTGAAGCTCTGTATCCTGTAATCAACATATCCCCATTTCTGCCTCTCCCCAGCTCCTGGAAACCACCATTCTACTCTCTACTTCTATGAATTTGACTATTTTAGAGTCCATATATAAGTGAGATGCAATGTTCTGGCTTATTTCACTTAGCATAGTGTCCTTCAGGTTCATCTATGTTGTTGCAAACAGCACAATTTCCTTCTTTTTAAAGGCTGAATTTTATACATACATAAAACATATATATAATGAACTTTGTGATGATTTTTTTTCTTTTGTTCTGTTAATGTGATGTATCACCTTGATTGATTTGCATACATTGAACTATCCTTGCATCCCAGGGATAAATCCTACTTGATCACGGTATATGATTCTTGTAATGTGCTGTTGAATTCTGTTTGCCAGTATTTTATGGAGGATTTTTGCATCTGTGTTCATCAGGGATATTGCTCTTAAATTTTCTTTTATTGTGGTGTCTTTGCCTGACTTTGGTATTAGAGTGATGCTGGCCTCATATGATGAGTTGGGAAGTATTCCCTCTTCTTCTATTTTTTGGAAATTTAAGAAGGTTTGGTATTAATTCTTCTTTGAATATTTGATAGAATTCTCCTGTGAAGCCATCCGGTCCTGGGCTTTTCTTTTTTGAGAAGTATTTGATCACTAATTTAATTTCCCTATTTGTTATTGGTCTGTTCAGATTTTCTAAAATTTAACTCTTTTCTAATGCATGCATTCGGTGACATATATTTCTCTCTCAGTATTGTTTTAGCTATGTGACAAATTTTGATACATACTGTACTATGTATTTTTAAAAATTTCCCTTGAGACTTACTTTTTGATCCATGGATTATTTAGAAGTATATTGTTTAGTTCCCAAGTGTTTGGAGATTTCCTGTTATTGATTTCAGTTTGATTCTTTTATGGTCAGAGAACATATTTTACAGGTTTTAATTTTTTAAAAATTTGTTGAGATTTATTTTATGATCCAACATGTAGTTTGTCTCGGTATATATTTTGTGGGGGCTTGAAAAATGTGTATTTTACTATTGTTGGGTGCACTATTCCATAAATGTGAGTTACTTGAACATTTTTTAGAATTCCATTTTAATTTATCTATTATATTCTAGCTTTTCTAGTTTTTCTTGGGAGGAAGATTTATCTGCTACAAGCTAGTTCGTCGTAGCTGGAAGTGGAAGTAACCCCTAAGCATGTATGTGAGTGTGTATGTGAATGTAACAGCATAGGTGGTACATGTATTCATGAGGTTGTGATTGATTTGACCAACAAATCCTGTAACTCTTACTTCCCCCGACAACCGGTCAGAGTAGAGAAGTTCTTACCTCAGATCACAGCTGTTATTAGTTGTGACTTGTTTTGTCTCTTCTCCAGGACTTCGTGTCATGTATCGAGAACTACAGACGAAAAGGACAGGAACTATATGCATCTCTATACAAAGATCATGTACAGGTAAGAAACAAGGCAATTCCCTTCTCTGCACAGTAGACCAGAACCTACCTTGAACCTGAAATAAAGAATCATAAGAGCATTTGGTTTAAATTCTAAATTGGCTAAGCCAATAATTGGTCATCAGTGAGTCAGTCCTACCTTCATGACCTGTGCCATGGGATTTGGACCCACACTGTCAGCAGCTGAGGAGATAGGCAGTGTTTCCATCCACTTGTCTACTCAGCATCCATTGGGTGCCTCAGATCCTGTGCTAGGAGCTAGGGGCATGATTGTAAACACAGCAGACGTGGGCCTCACTCTCGGGTAGCTTACTCTGAAGGAGAGACATACATTAAATAAGTGCACAGATAAATAGATCATTGTAACTTGGAAAGAGCAATAGACAGGGAAAGTACAAGTATAATGGGACATTATGGCAAGGGGAAGACTTTAATTTGGGCAGATCAGAGGCCCTCTCCAAGGAATTGATCTCTAAGTTGAAATCTGAAGAAGGAGGAATATGGGCTAAAGTATTTTAAGGAAGTGGTTTTGACTAAGGGGAGGGAATGTGTGAAGCTCCTGAGTCGGGAAAGCACTGGATGTCATCAGTTAACTGGAAGAAGAGGAAGTGACGGGGATGATCTGAGCTGGGAGGGGACAGGGGTGAATGAAGATGAGGCAGGGCCAGAGCAAGCAGAGGGGCTTGCTGCCACCTTAGGGGTTTGGCTTGTTCTCCTAAGGACAGTGGGTTGCCACTGATGAGGGTAGGTTTAGATGTTGAAAACCTCTCTCTAGGAGTGATTTCTGTACAGTCTAGGTAAAGAGCACTGGCTGTCATGCCAGGGACATCTCTATTTGAATCTCAGGTCTGCCCCTTCCTAGGACTGAGCCTAGTCTGAGCCTCAGGGTCCCCATCTTTAAGACAGGATAATACTGCCTACCTGTAAAGATTAAAGAGTGAGTATGGAACACCTAGACAGTGGCTGGCAGGGAATAGATGTCCCATATATGGTTAATGAATGGCTAAGAAGTTCATTTTTAGGTGGTATTATTGATGTTAACAAAAATTTTCTAAAATGATTGCGAGTAATAGAACGCAACAATAGAATTAAAACTTCACAAATTGTATTTTTACTTTACAACTTCTCTGTGCCAAAGCCTTGCTAGGTGTAGGAAAGGCAGAGATGATAATGATACTCCTCTGGTGGAAGGTTCTTAACACTCAGTAGAGGGACCAAGAGTAAAGAAATTAAAGCAGGGTGATAAGGCCAATACTAGGATGTTGTACTACAAAGAGAGGAGCCGTGGGGTATAAGGAACCATTGGGTGTGCCTGGGGTAAGGCGAGGGGTGAAGGAATGGTGAAACAGTAGTCCCCAAGTTCAAGGGAAACAAAATAGGCTCTGATCAACTTAAGCCAAGTACCCTGATCCAGTTATCTCCATATGTGCTTGTTTGGGAGCCCACAACATGCCCCCACGAATAGGGATGTGTGAGATGCACAGCGTGCACCCCAGAAACATACAGACTAGCAACACAGCCTCCCAGGCTGTGCTACATAAGGAGGTGGGCAGTTTATCAGACATGCCGGGGGGGAGAGGCGGTTTGGGGATAGGTGTCCTGCTGGCTTATATTTGCGTGTTATCTGCGCCCCTTGGACAGGACCTCGCACGTGAGTGCCTTACTACTTGAATTCACCAACTTCGTTCAGGACTAGCAATATGGCTAATAAATTCAGCTGCCATTGGGGGAAAAGTAAGATGAATCATTTAGGATTGCATCCTTTATTTAGGGATATCCCCATCACGCTTGTTCCATTTCAAGACAGAGGGTGTTGTTTATCTAAGCTTTCAAATCAGCATCTAGTCAAGAGTTTGACCATTTCTCTTCTTATGGTTGGAAAAGCCTGGAAGATTTGGTCATGGCTAGGAGAGATGTGCTCTGTGGTAACTGGTGGATTTCTGCTGAAATTTGAAAAACTGAAGGTTAATGGGGAAGGACAGAAGAACCTCGGCAGAGGCTCTGAGCCCATGAGGCAAGGGTCCAGCCTCCTGGAACATCAGTCTGGCTTATTTTCAGCAGCGGGCCTGACTGGGGCTCAGAGGGTACTTGAGAAAGTGGGACAGAGTTTTACTGTTGATTGAAGTATTTTTGAGAAAATCAGCGTTTTGAGGCTAATCCGTGAGGATACTTTCCAAGTGTTTAAATATTTAAGACAGATCGTTTCGATGTTTAAAAGAATGCAGGTGTTATCACCGTCTGCCGGAGATAATGGGGTCTGGAGTGTTCACCCCGCTTTCTTTTAAGGGGTGTAGTAGACTTTCCCGACGAAGGCCGCACTCCACTTCCAGAGAAGTCAAGTCCAAGTTCTGGAAAGAAAACAGCCTTGTGAAATATGCCATGTTCTTCAAGGACAGCTTCTCCTAATTACACTCCGTGAGGTCCTTCCAAGAGGGTGGAGATAATGAGGTTCAAGGGCCCCCGCCCACACGGCTCTCAGTAACAGGTTGCGTGAGACTTTTCCAACTGGGCATTTTACTTAACCTGAGAGGTCACTGGCGATGCAGGTGCTCACAGCATGACAAGATAGCGTCACCCAGTGCCCTGGAAGCTAACCCAAGCATCCAGTATACCTCATCATCCCATCACCAGCAAATCGTGCAATTCTGATATTTAATCTCCCCAATTTCCCATCACTCCAGAAGTGCCGACGAAAACAGGTGCCTCTGCTCTGGCCCTGCCCAGATGCCCCTTTGCCATTTCCAGTTACATTTGTTCTCTTCTCTGTGGTCCGGCTGCTCTGGCGCTGCTCTGTGATATACCCAGGCCACCTGTTCTTATACTGAGTCCTCAGCATACCTTACAGACATGCCTCATTTTGTCTATATATTTTTTAAAATTAAAGTTTTTACCGTTTAAAGTTCTATGCAAGATGCCTTCCACCCCAGAAATGGCCTTTCTTTTAGTGTGTGAGGGGCATTGCTCTGTCCCCTCTCTTTTGGGCTCTCTGGGGGCCAACAGACTGTTTCCATTTCTTGCTCAGTCTCTATATATCCATTACATTTTGGTAACAGCTCTTTCAGATATAAGTATCAGAAACTCAACTCAAACCGGCTTAGGCAACACATGAAATATTTTGAAAAATCCAGGAGAACATCACAGTTCAAGAAGAGCTGGATCCAGGTATTCAAACCCTGCTTCAAGGAATCTGCCTCCTCTCTCCCTCTCTCTCTTTTCTTTCTCTCTTTTTCGTACACACACACAAACACATGTTCACACAAACATTAAACACACAAGTGTATGAGATTACTAATATGTTTTAGGCAACAAGGCACATGGAGGAGAGAGCATTTGAGGCTGGCATGAACTCATGCTCTGCTCCCCAGTCTGTACATCCTGGAACCAGGCAGGGCTCATATAAAGGGTGGGAAATTATGTAACTTGCACAAAGGGACTGTCTCATTGCTGAGAGGCCTGCCTGTAGGCTGTGTATGCCTCAATGCAGATACATCAGGTGCCTTTTCCTGATGCACATAAGGTTGGCCAGCGCAAGGTGAGCAGCCCTGAACGTGGACACATCCACCTCTCTGCAGTCTGCTCTGTATGGCTCTAGAGACAACCAGTTCCAATCCCAGAGAATGATGCTCACTAGCCCATCCCACAACCATTCATCACCCACTGAAGCCAGGGCTGGGGTCAGCTGCACCCCAGCACTGGGAACTGAAAGTAGGAATGGTCTGGTTGCCAAGAGGAAAGTCTCAGTGATGCTACCCAAGAGCTTCTATTCAGCCGAGAATCATAGCTGCCTCTAATACACCAGCATCCCTGCCCCTGTGTCTGGTGTGGCATTTGGCCCACTCGAGGTTTGAACTGAATGGGGACCTTACCTTGTGCAGAAGCATGGGCGTTACAGAACACCTTGCGGGTGCAGGAGCTCAGGACTTCTGCTTATTTACTCATCTCATGTCCTTTGTCTTGGGACCACATACAGCCTTCCATCATGGACTAAACAGTCATTCATCTCTGAAGGATGAATGAGGGATCTTATCCCTGACACACATCTGTCTAGCTGCAGATATGCAGACAACATGTTTGCCCTGTGATGAAGACTCAGGCAGCTGTGAACCTCCAGGTTACATAGGTGGAGTCTTAGGGTGGAAGGGATGCTCTTAAAAGACTAATTTGAAACCCCGGATGAACAACCCAGTAGCTTGGGATTGTTCATCCTCTGTGAAGCTGAATATGGAACTACAAATGCAGCAACAATCTCCCAGGAGCTGAAATATTTTCCCCAAACACGTGTTCATTTCATATAACCAAATCCCTGTAAAAGGCTTTGGATAGTCATTATTTTTCTGGAGTTTTTTATTAAACAATTGGAGTACTTGTAAAATGCTATAACTATTTAGGATGTGAATTTAAGAACTGTGGCGAAACAAAATTATCTTGTTTTGAAATAGAATTTGCTTTATTCACAATAATAATACTAACTGCTTAAGTTGGGTAAGGCACCGTATTAAACTCTGGAAAATATTGTCTCATTTGATCCTTACATAAACCCATGGTTTTATTATTGTGGTAATATTACTAACTGAATTTGACTGATGAGGATGTTAAGTCTCCTTCAGATTAAACTGCTAGTGAAAAGCAGAAACATTGTGACAGCCCAGGTTCATCTGACGCCAAAGACCAAGTACTTAGAACTATACCATCTGTCATGTTTTTGTGAGAATTTTCAAGTTCTGAGAACGATCTTCCCATTCAAAATGGATCTAAGTCTGCCAGTCTTTGAAGTAATACTGGCAGAAATCACGACTTAATGAAATGATACCAGGGCCCTAGGAAAGGAATCAAGCACACAGGCTGAAGTGAAGGCTCTGGAATTAGACAGGCTGGGTTTCAGTCTTAGCTTGGTCACCTGTTGGTCCTTGGGGTAAAGTCACTTCTCCTCTCCTAGACTTGGTTCCTTCATGAGGATAATAGAAAGTACTTAACAAGTTCCAAGACTCACTTATGGTGTCATTGTGTAGAGGAAATGAGATAGAGCAGGTGAGAGGCTCAGCCTGGTACATGACAATGAGTTTCTTTTCTCTTTATGTTACTTTTGTGAGGTCTGTGCTTCTTGTCCTTAGCACTTTCACCTTTCGGTTTTCTGAAAAATTAAAATGTAGGGCACATACCATCAAATATTTGAATAGTTGGAAAAGTTCACCCTGCAGACAAAGTTGATTCTGCTGTCCAAACTGAATTGAAATGTTTCCTTGATAGATGATGTAGGAAACTTCAGTGTGGCATACAAAAGCAATTTAGGGGTGTCGATGTATTTTGTAAAAGGTTTGAGTTATACTCTAGCAGAAGGTATAACAGTCAAGTGCTGTGTATGCAAACTATGAGGATTCCATAGATATTAGGAAGGATAATTTTCATTAACATCGAAGGTTTTAGCTTCTTTGAACATTCTCACCACACTTCCAGCCCAGACACTGGAAGGAGGGCTTTCAGCATCATTTTGAAGCGTAGGGGCTGTGGTGAGGTTCTGTGTCCATTCTACCAAATAGCTGTCCAATCCTCTGATGAATAGCATGGGGACCTTTGGGACCTGTTACTTTCTGCACAGCGCCCAGCAGTCACGGGGCTCTGTGGGCCAAAGGGCAGAGGGTTTTTTTCTCCTCGAAGTTGAATTAAATGGTCTCAAAGCTGAAAAACTGATTTCTTCTCCTGGCCTGGTCCTAGCTCCAGAGAGTACACCCTGAAGGTGCTTGGAGCTGCCTATAGGGGTGATTTTCCTCAGGCAATTATGGGGGGCTTGGTCTGTTCACCCCAGGAGGTTTGGGGCCAGGCTGGTGAGGAGATGTGTCCAGAGGTGACGCTGTACTTCTGCTTCCCAGAGGCGGAGATGTGGCAAAATCAAGGCAGCCAACGACTGGGCCAGGATCCAGGAGCAGCTTTTCGGGGAGCTGGGCTTGTGGCGTCAGATGGCAGAAGCCACACCCAGCTCCCGGTGGGAACTGGACTGGAGAGAAGGACCAGCTCGCATGAGGAAACGTATCAGACGCTTGTCTCCGCTGGAGGCCCTGAGTCGAGAAAGGCTCAAGGTAAGAATTAGATGCAACAGGACAGGATGCTTCCAGACAGGCAATGTATAGAGAGGTGTCTCCTTAGCGTTTCCATCTGATGTTGTTTCCATCGGGAGTGCTTTGGCATGGACAGGTAGGCGAGGTAATGCGTGCGGTTCACTGTAGGAGTGCTGTAATGCATTCTTGGTGCTGTTTAACAGAAGGAAAGAATCACTAACTCCCCAGGTGCATAGAAGGGATGCTCTAACTACAGCCTGAATGAATGAAAAAGATAAGTGAGTGAGTGGTTCACGTATACACCACTGACCCAGTACCACGCTGACATCCATAAAAGTCCGTTAGAATGGTCCGGATGCCAGCATTTGTAAAGAGCCACGTGGTGGGCACTGTCTCTTGTACAAGTTATGTGTCATAGAGCAGTCATGGCCAGCCCTTCTATGGGCGTTACTGTGCAAGCAAATCCCGACTCAGGTCTTACAATGGAAATATCTTGAACTCAGCTATTTCTGCAAGCTTGAGCCAGTGACGCGCTTCGTCCAAATGACACTGAAGCTGCGTTGGATTCCCAGGCAACGGAATCTGGACAGTCCCCAGGCGTTTGCTGTAAGGAAGCTTGGACTCTCTGTCAAACTCACATTTTTGCCTTTTAAATGATGAAGAACCATCCTTGGCTTGGTAGTGGATACAGAAGAATCTGTTAATAGCATTTCATGTCCTCATTGAACAATTCTGCTTTAAGATATTCTGAAAAGCAGCCTTTCCACACCCTGGAACGCAAGACATTTCCTTCTGCGTTCATCCTGAGTTACAACGTTGGGCTTCTTCTCTAGTCTGTAACCTCAGAATCTTTTACCCACATTAAATCCTTTATAAAACCTAATGAAAAAATTATATTTCATTTATTCAGTAGACGTTTTAGTTTTGAGTGTGTTGTCTGTAAACATCTGGTGATATATAGTATTTTTCCCTCAATACATTTCTTAGGAAATGGAGGCAGGAAAAATAAGCCTGCCCGTGGTGCTGATGTCAAGGCCGAAGGCTGGCTGTGGAACCTAGTCTCTGGTCTCTTGGGCTGTCCAGCCCCACCCCTGTCCCTGGTCCCCTCTCCAGGGTGGCCCATACCACAGACAGCCAGGATACTCTCTACTCCCATTTGACATAATCTTTGGTAATTACTGTAAATCCTACTTAATGGAAGATTGTGGGTTTTTTCCCCTTTGACTCAGGAACATTAACACTTGCATTTTATTGTGGTCCTTTCGGATTTGGCATTTTGCTTCCCTTGCCTTTGAGTCTTGAGTGATTTGAAGGAGCCATATGCATGTGTGTGTATGTGTTTGTGAACCTGTGGAAAGGGGGGTGGGGCCCATAGGTATCCAGGATTTAATTTCTCTTTTCTCTGGTTTTATTTCAGGAAAGTCAGGACAGAACTGGTGATATTTCTCAGTTAAATGCTGAAAACCAAGGTATTCAATTTATCTGTATTTTTATTTAACTTAAAGCAATTCTTGGTTTTATTTAACATCTCCTTAAAGATATGAAGTTAATATATTGTGGGAAGAAAATGCTGCAAGTCTAGAGTAGGGAGTGCAAGGCCTTTCATCACTCTGCTCTCCAGAATGAAGAGGGACCCATTCCGGACGTGAACGCTCCACTGGGGGAAGGAGTTTGCATTTAGGTTGCAACAGTAAGAATTTTTTTCAGGGAAACTATCCTGTCAATTTGCTATATGAGGGAAACCTTAAAAGTGCCCCCCCAAATACTAATACATGTTCAGTATGTGACCCAAAACACCTAGGAGGAAAATAGGAAAATATTTTAGAGCAAAATTGGATGGGATAGATATTTAATGCTTAACACTGAATTCTCTGATTGTGAAGATGACAGATATAATGGTCATTGTTATTTCTCCAATTTAAAAAAGCACTTTGAATCATTGTTGATGTTTATGCTTACCCTTTGTGTAATACTCATGGAGGAATTTGGTTGAGTTGATAGGCTAAAAATCTAGTTTATTTTCAGAGGTCAGTTTGGCCCGAACGCATCAAATACATACCAAACACACACACAGACACATACACTATATTTCAGATTTTGTGTTTCTACCAAAGACTCTGCCTTTTGTTTCAGACACTCTCTGTCTGTGAGTTTCACTGTATCCTAGGCTGCAACTTATATCATACCCTTAACCAAGTGACACCTTCCTAGAGCTGATCAGACTTGTCTCATTTAGTGCCTTAGCACCGGGTTTTGCGTGGAGCTTGCTGTCTTGTCAGTCTGCAGTAACAAAGCCCAGAAGTGAGGATCTTGATCCCAGGTTGATTTGGGGAGTCCCACTTGGGACTTGGGATGACAGTGTAACACTCATATTTTGGCTTCTCTTCTTTCCATCCCAAGCCCCATAACCCTAAGATCAGAAGGAGAATCTGCCTGCTCTCCCTCTCAAAATGGGTGGCTGCAGAGGGTACAGTGGTAGAAAGCAGGTGTTTGATTTTATGTGGCCTAGGGCCATGGGCTGCTAAGTCCCCTCGGCCCCTATATGCAGGGCCTCTGGTCACCTATGATCCCAGGCCTCCTCCATGTTTCCAGCATGGACCCCCAACTCCCAGTAGGGAGCTCAGTCAAAGAAGAAAGGGCTGTGATCCTTCACCATGCCTTCCTGGGTGCCTGTATCTACACAGTGTTTTCTCTGCCTGAGGAAAAGCCTCTGATGGATGTTGCTGTGAGCAGCAGGCACTTACATTCATCCAAGTGTGAGGTTCCCAGGTGGGGAGGAGGTCAAAGAGATGAGCATCTTGCCACAAAGAAGATGTCCAGTAGCACCCTGACCTTGCAGCCATGTGCTGCTCCATGCAGGTGGACACCCAGGACAGGGTGGAGGAGAAAACTCTAGAAATCCACACAGGTATGTACTTAGCTGGCACCCAAAGGCACATGCACAGGAGTGCATCCTTTGGAAATAAGTCTAGATGGACACACAGATGATTGCAGCACAGTGGATTTTGGTAGTGTAGAAACAGAAACTAGTTGTATCTCTAAAAAATAGGAGGTGAGGTGGGTGATTATGGAAGAGTCACACAGTAGATTATTACAGCCACTTAAGTTGCTTTCTAAGAACTTTTAATGGAATGGGAAAGTGCTCATGGTGTAATCTTGAGCCAAAAAGTTAGAAAAGAAAAACTATAAATTCAGTATAATTCTTACCATGTCAGAAATTACGTTATGTGTGTACATATACATGTATGTACAAAAAAGATGTCAGAATTAAACCACATTGTGGCCAGGGAGGACAGACAGACTAGAGATGAAAAGATCAGCCTCTGGACTCAGAGGGACTTGGTTCAGATTCGGCCTCTAGTTCTTAGTAGCCGTATGACCTTGAGCAAAATAATTAGCCTTTGTCAATTTCTTCATTGGCAAAGTGAGAATGGAATGGACTCTACAATCTAGGTAGGACTGGATGAAAAATGTCATTAAAATATCCAGCACAGAGAAGGTGCTCACTAAACAGGAGCTGTTGGTATTAGCACTCTCTCTGGGCGCACAGGTGATACTTGTTTTATTTCTCATTTTTAATTTCTCACAATTTCATGGGTTTTCCAAGTTTTTTACATTAAGAAGATAGTATTTCCATAATTAGGGAAAAAAACCCCACTCTTGAAAGAGTGAACAGGGGACCTCCCTGGCGGTCCAGAGGTTAAGACTCTGCACTTCCACTGCAGGGGGCGTGGGTTTGATCCCTGCTCAGGGAACTAAGATCCTGGCATGCCACCTGGTGTGGCCAAAAAAAAAAAGAAAACAAAAAGTGAAGTTCAGAAAAAGCAAATCTTGTGGGACCCTCTGGGACCCTCTAGGAAATTGCTTTACTGATTAATGAAGGTGTTGAAACATCCCCCCGTGGTCACTGGAGAGCTGCAGAGCAGCCAGGCCCGGGTACATCTTCCTGAGTGAATCAACCTGCAGGTGTGTTCACCACATGATAGGGTCAGAGGGGTGTGTCCACTTTCAGAAACAGTGAGGGGTACGCTGGGATCCACGTCATTCACGACTGCCCTGAAACCTTGCAGTTCCTCCCAGGGACTCGGGCCCAGGCTGTGCACTGTCCCTCGTGACTCCAGGTGGCTCCTGCACAAACCATACGTCCCTTTTTGCTGCTGCAGATGGAGTGACACCACAGGAAGCTGAGAGCGAGAGAGATGAGGCAGTAGACTGCACCCAGCTGACCTTCTTCCCCGCCTTACACGAAAGCCTGCACTCTGAAGATTTCTTGGAACTGTGTCGGGAGAGACAAGTCATTTTACAAGAGCTTCTTGATCATGAAAAGGTAACACAGCCCATCATGATCACTCTTTAAAGATTATCAGACATGAGAGAACTAAGCTTTCTGTACTCACATGGGAGGTGATATCTCCATTCACCATAAAAAAATCAATGAGCAAAAGCGGTGGCACGCTCCTAAATTTGTGGGCCCAGAGCAAGGGTGCAAATGCCCACACATCTTGCATCAAAATGTTTAGAAAATATAAATCAAGCTAATAAACTGTTAAGTGAAATATGTTCTAATGCCCTATATTGACCTTTATAATAACCTGGGGGGCCAGTTTCAAATTTAGAATTCCTGACCTCCTTGTAGTTCAGCACCTTGGCCCCCCGCTCACAGCCTGACCACTTGAGGGATCCATCCCGTGCCTGAGTGAGGGGCCCTGGTGGATGTGTTTGGACACCTGACCCATATGTCCCAGCTGTCCCCACACTCCTCGCCTTGAAACCAGCTCCCCTTGGCCACCACTCAGGCCTAGAGGAAGCACACTTGAGGCACCTTCAGCCCTCAGAAGGGTGGACCTGGAGAGACAGTAGGCACAGCCAGGAGGCAGGCTGGACCAGTTAGCAGGGAAATCCATTGCTGCGGATGCCTGGAGCTGGACTGTGGGAGCCCAGGCTCTTGGTGTGCATGCATGTCCCCTGGGTATGACTGGAAGAGGGTCAGGGGGTCCCCCTGAAGTACAGGAACAGGGAAGGGCCCTCTTACACAAGTCTAAGAAAGTATGGAAAATGAAGCACGTGTCTTAAAGTAAAACGGACCTGAGCTAAAAACCCCAACTTGGCCACATATTAAATGGCCTGCTACCTAACCTTCGTGAGCCTCAGTTAGTTATTCTCATCTTTAATATGGAGTGCATGGCAACCATTTCACAAAATTCTCATAAGGCTTAAATGGGATAATGGAAGCAAAGTGACTAGCATAGCACCCAGCACACATGAGGTGGCTCATTAAAGACTAATTCTCTTCCCTTTCCAAAGGTGGAGTGGTTTAAGGGCTGGGTAGACTTCCATCTGTCTCTTCCATCAACTCTTCTGTATGGGATGTAAGTGAAGAAGATGCCCCAGCAAAACAGAGGAGCAGGCAGGGCGGGGCTGGCAAGACATGCAGGGGCTACCCAGAGATGAATGCATGAGAGCTGAGGGCTAGTCTGGCTGCAGGGTGGAGGAGAGTGGAGCTGAACTACGGGCCACTGAGTAAGCAGCCTGGGTATCCAGGAGCAAGTGACAAGCTCAGAGAGCTTGTGATGGGTGTGAGCAACGTGCAGAAACCGAAGCATGTCTTTCCAGGGGCAGATTCCTTGCAGAGACTCCTGGAGGGTGTCAAACTGGGATTTACTCCTTCCAGGGGTTGGGTAAAAGGGCTGACTTTGAAGTGCGTTGGCCAAATGGATGACTGCAGAACTTCTGCCGAGTGTTTAGCTGCTTTCAGATTTGGGTAGCAGTTAATCAAAACAATCCTGGGGGCTTCCCTGGTGGCGCAGTGGTTGAGGGTCCGACTGCCGATGCAGGGGACATGGGTTCGTGCCCCGTTCTGGGAAGATCCCACATGCCGTGGAGCGGCTGGGCCCGTGAGCTATGGCCGCTGAGCCTGCACATCCGGAGCCCGTGCTCCTCAACGGGAGAGGCCACATCAGTGAGAGGCCCGTGTACCGCAAAAAAAAAAAAACAATCCTGGAACAACAAGGTCTTTGTACATGCTGAACCCACAGCTTTCAGCCAGAGAGTACATTTGCAAGTCCCCATCACACCTCACCACCATGCCTTCACACCTCACCACCATGCCTTTGCTCATGCTGGTTTGTCTGTCTGTGGTGCTCTGCACGCTAGACTCCTAGCAGCTGATTCTCCAAAGCCCATCACGACTGGTCCCCAATCTGAAACCTGGAGAGCTGGTCTCTCCCTCATACCTGTCTCTACTGCCCACTGCATCTCCACCTGCCCTTGCTCCTGACATTCAGGCTAACCTTCACCACTTCACCTTCTGCCTCTCTCACTCTACTGATGCTCCTTCATGGAGGGACCCCCAGGCGCCTAACCTCGGGCATGCCTGGAGAGGCCTTTCAGTAAACACCGATGAATGAAGATTTATTATATTCATGTTCATTTTATTTTGATTATGGAAGTAGTGTAGTCTAATGTGTGAAAGTTTAAAAAATGGATATAAAACATAACATATGTAACATATATTTATATATGTGTGTATACATAGCCACAGTACCCAGCTGCTGAGTACTAACAGCTGATAACAGTTTGAACATATCATATATGTTCATATAGGTAAATGGATATTTAGTAAATGCCTAGTCAATTGAAAACAGCTAAGAGATCAATGCTTTCTTACTCTTAAAACGTTTCTTTGCCCTTAAAGGATAATGTAAAGCAGTGATTCTCAGCAGGGGGCAGCTTTACCCTGCCCCACCCCTGGGGACATTTGCCAATGTCTGGAGACATTTTTAGTTGTCATGACTTGGTGGGGAGGGGTTGCTACTGGCATCTAGTGGGCAGAGGCCAGGGATGCTACTTCACATCCTACAATGCTCAGAAGAGCAGAAAATAATTGTTCAGTCGCAAACGCCTATAGTGTCAAGGTGAGAAATCCTGATATGATGGATGCATATTAAACAGATTAAAACCAAACCCCAGCCATCCCTTCCTACTTTCCTGATAGGGTAAAGAAATACCGGGTTAGGTATTGTCTCCATATTGGCTCTTTTCGTCATTTTGATAAGAAGAGAGCAATGGCAATGCTTTGGTTTTATTTGGTGTATTAATTTTATATCGCTGCCGTAACAAATTACCAAAACCTTGGTGACTTAAAGCAGCACGCATTTATTATCTCAAAAGTCTGAGCGCAACATGGCTCAGCTGGTCCTCTGCTTAGGGTCTCACAGGGCTGAAGCCGAGGTGTTGGCAGGGCTGCATCTCTTTCTGGAGGCTCTGGGGATGCAGCCATTTCCAAGCTCGTTCAGGTGTTGGCAGAATTCACCTCCGTGCTTCCGTAGGACTGAGTTCCCGGGTCTTGGCTGGCTGTCAGCCAGGGGTCGTTCTCTGCTTCTAGAGGCCACCCACATCCCTTGCCTGTGGCTCTCTTCCTGCATCTTCAAGGCCAGCTGCAGCAGCCTCCTCACACTACAGAGCTCTCTGAGCTGCTTCTGCCTCATCGTCCCTCCCCCTCATCTCCCCTCTGCCTCCCTCTTCCATTGAATCTCTCCCACCAGTTCTTCTAGTGCCTTCTTCTGCTGCTAAGGTCTCATGGGAATTGGACCCACCAAATAATCCAGGATAATCTCCCTATTTTAAGGTCCACTGATTTGCAACCTTAATTTCATCTGGAATGAAAAATAATTTCAAGCCCTTCAGGCAGCACCTAGGTTAGTATATGATGGGATAACCAGGGATGAGGCTCTTGGGGGACATCTTTGTCCCCAAATACTGCCTGCCACATCTGGTATCACTGAGGGTCCACATGTCACCTAATCCATGCCCCGCCTTCCAAGAAGGGCTTCTGCAGATGGCCTGACTCCCTTGTGCTTTTGCCAAGACCAGCCAGGTGGCTCCAGTCCTCCCTGGGCTGGGCTGAGGGCGAGGTCTGGAGTTTACCGTCACAGCCAGAGCTAGTCCCAGCATGGCCTGTGCAGCAGGTTCTTGCCTTTGGTACTTGTCCTGGTCTCTGAGAGTCTTACTTTTGCTAACTGTCCCACCCAGCAACACTTCACTCCGGGGTCTTGCTGGGGAAGCCAGAGCCTGAAGCCCACAGGTGACTGACTTTCCCAGCCTCTGAGAGGCAGGTCAGGAGCAGAGAGCGGCTGTTCTCTCGTTTTCCCCTGCCTTGTACTTAAACTTCAGTCCTTCTGGATCTCCATGTCACACAGCAGGAAGCTGTCAGAATGCCACAGGTGGCTCACTGTGGTGGCAGGGACTCCAGGCTGTGCAGACAGGAGCACGTGAAACGCAGCAGGGTCTGAGGCAGGTCTTAGTGCTTGGTGTCCCCTTACCTGCCGGGAGGGGCCACATGAGGTTGGGGGGTGGGGCACAAAGGGACTGAGCAGGGCAAAGCAAGGCGATTCTTGACATTATCAAGACATTGGTTCTTTGCATGAGTTGTTTTGATCCATTTCGTTGGGTTGTGCTTGTTGCCTCTGACTTCACGGTAAACTGTGGGAGAGATTCTTTTCCAATTCAGCCTGAGTTCCTACAAGGTCACTGGAACCAGACACACCTGCTCCCTGAAGAAGCAGGTCTAGGAGACTGGCCAGGGTCACATGGGGACAGGCTCCCAGGAGGCTAGGTGGACAGAGGCTCTAGCCTGGTCCCAATCCCACCTCCACCACCTACACTGCGTGTCTTTGCCCCAAATCGGCGCAGAGGAGCTCTCGGTGGCTTGTATCTGCTATTATCACTGTGATTGTGGTTCTTTTAATGGTACCTTAGCATTTGTTCTTTCCAAGAAGGAGGGAGGAGTGGGGTATGAACCCTGGTACCTAAGCCATGGCCCTGAGGAAGTGGGAAAGGGCCTGTCAGTGCAAATGAGGAAACACTCCTGTTTAAACCCAGCCCCAGCAGGCTTCCAGGGCTTCCACAATGCACCTGGGAGCCTGTGAAGCCAGGAACTGTGGAGGTTGGGCAAGTGTTGAGCTTGGACAAAATGAGAGAATCCAGGTCTGAGTGGGTCTGTTTCCTGCTGAGATGGTGGAGGATGTGACAGAGGGTCAGAGTAGAGCCCACGAGAAACCTGACCAGCTGGGATGGGGCCCATCTAGGGTTCTATGTCCACTACAAAATACAGCATTTTGTGGGAAAGAGGGAAGTTGCTGGGTTTGGGGCCTTGATTGATGTGTGGTGAGTCCCCTGAATTTAAAGCCTGAGGCAGAGAGGAGCATAGGGAAGCAGGCCTGGGAACTCAGGGACGTCCACGGGCTGGAAGAGTGGGCTGAGTCGGGTCTGGGCTGCAGAGCTCATTGTGGAGCGGGCCCTGTGACCTGGCCCCCTCCACTGCCCACACCTCTACTAGCCAGATCATTGCAGCCTCATGCCCACCCACTCACCACTCCCCTGCAACCAGAGGCCCCCTCCTGGGTGAGCCTGTGCTGATGTGTCCGTCCCCAGAGCACTCATAGCGACGGGCCGCCCACAGCACTCTGCTCACTCTGCTGCCAGCATCTTCCTTGTCACACGGCTCTGTAATTATTCTTGAGTCCTCCTGTGATGCCTTTAAAGGCAGGGACAGGCTGGAATTTATTCTTGTCTCTCCCTTCCCTGACTCGTAGTATCTGTGCTCTGGAAAGATCTGCTGAACTGGAGAACACAGCTGTATCAACGGACCGTCCATGGGGAGCCCCCCACTCTGGTGTGCCTTGTGGCAGTGTAGGGGCTCCAGGCGTGGGCAGCCTGCCCACCACAGTGACATGGGTCTGCTCTCGAGAACCTCGGGAACTGGCCTGAGGGGTGGCATGCCCTGGGCCTACCTCGTTCATTGGGGGAGCCCCTCTGGGAGCAGGTAAGGCATGGCGGAGCAGGCCTGGCTGCCTTGCAAATCCACCACCACCAAGAAAGAAGATGCCAACAGTTCATGCCCAGGAGGGCCGCTTGGCACAGGGCAAGTGCTCAGACTGGACGGAGAGCCTCGTTCTGCTCTTTATTTATCACTATTATTGGCAGAAGTGTCAATAGCTGGAGGTCTGGAGCACTTGCTTTGGGTGCTTTTCCTACATCTCATCGAGTCTCACCATGGGCCCTGTGAAGGAGGCTTTATCATTTTCATCTTAAAGATGGCAAAACCAGAGCCTAGAGAGGCTGCTAACTGGAATTGCTCGTATTTCATCTCAGCTCTGTCTTACTCCAAGTTCATGGGGTTTTCTCTCTTTTTCCTAGCTCCTAGCCTACTATGTTGGGCAAGTTACATAAACTCTCCACCACCCTATTCTTCAGCAACCTTCCTGTGTTGGCCTTGGACATGTTCGCTCCAGGACCCCTCTGCTTCCTCTGCGAATGTTCCGGTTAATGCCGCCTCAGGCAGGCAGGCCTCCAGGTTCTTCACCATGCACGGTGTCTCCGCCAGGACGTAGCGTGACACGCACGTGCCAGCCTGCCTGCCTGCACGTGACTTAGCCCCAGCTCCTTAATCCTTGGTCATTCTACTTACTGTCAAGGACAGGAACTGGAAGTCGAGGAAGGGAGGATTGTTGCACTGACCCTAGAACCATGAACGTGTTTAAGCAAACATATAGAGGGTTTGACCGTGGCAGGTGTGTGTGTGTGTGTGTGTGTGTGTGTGTGTGTGCGCGCGCGCGCGAGTAGGTGGTTATTTTCTGCATTTCCCCAGACTAATATTTTCTGCTTGTGTTGAAACATTTTGAGGCAAGTATTGTTGTAAGCTGAGAATTCCCCTAATTAAGAAGTCTCCATAAGACCTTTTGGGTCTTGTGCTTTTTCTAAGTGAAAGCACACCCACAGCAGGGTGTACGTGGTGGGTGTGCGCCCAGGCTCAGAACGCCCGGAGCACCTGCCTTCAAGTGGCCATCACGTAAAGTGGGCAGGCAGCCCGTGGCGAGCCCTGGCTCCTCCTCCCCTGCCGTCTCAGAAGCGCTTGCTTTCATGGTCTTTGCCGATGCAGCCCAGGAGACTCCGGGGCACATCTCCTTCCAGACTTCTGGATGGCTTGTCCCCACAGAGGCCTCTGGGGGAAGCAGGCAGACCTGGAGCTCGGAATGGCAGCAGCTTAACTCATTTCTTTGCGAGAACATTGGAGCTCTGATCGCCTCTAGCGATACCTGGGATGGTAATTATTCTGTGCCACTTTTGCGTCATTGATTAATGATTCCCAGAACCATGAACACATTTCTCGGCAAACAGCTCCATTTGACATGAGGAGTGGTTTATTTAATGTATGTTAACTGTGGGCTTGTGTCAGCCACTGAGTGGTTGGGGACGGTCCCTTGTTCTCCCTCCACAGAGCTGCTCACAGAAGTGAAGTGAGTCTCCACTTAAAAAAATGTGCTTCCAGACCCAGTCCAGAGTTGGAACTCACATGGAAGTTGTTTTTACTGTTGCTGTTCTTTTTAATTACATGAAAAACTAAACATTTATTTTTTTTTCATACAAACTCAATGTAAAATATTAGTTTGACCTTGTTAGAAATGAAACCAGCTTACAGGGAGATCATTTTGCTCTGAACAGCAGGGAGCGGCATCAGGCCCTTCCTAGGTATTTTGAGCTGACGTCATTTGTAGAAGGCAAAGAACTGTGTTAACCTCTGCACGTAGTAACCTCCCCCCTGGGTCAGTGGCCACGAGTAACTTTCTAGAATGCAGAGCTGCACATGTCATCCCTACTGAACACCTTCTGAGACTCTCTTTGGCATACTTTGTGCACAGGGCCACTCTGAGCTGGCCCTGTGCTTCCCTGGACTTGCTTCCCTTACCCTTACATGAGTGGGCGAGTGTGTGCACACACACACACCTGCCTTTTTACTCTAATTATACAGAACGACTTATAATCTCTAAACATGTCCAACTGGCTCAAGACTTTGTACCTTGCCAAGCTTCTCCTCTGTTTTCATCATCTCAACACCCAACCTCAGCCTTGGGGTCACGTCCTTGGGACCCACTTCTCTGATGTCACCTGCCCCCCCCCCTCCCCGGATGCTGTCTGGGCCAGGCACTCTCCTCTGTGCCCTGAGAATGCTTGTATCTCCCCCCAACCCCATGCTGTACCAGGACAGTTGGTATTCTTCTCTCTTTCCTGTTAGACCATGCGCACCACAAGATGTGTTTTCCCTCCCTTTATGTTTGTGTGGAGGCACAGGCCAAACATTCAATATGTATCTATTAAATGAAAGCATGAGCAAATGGATGAGTTGTAGCAATGTGCCTGCATGTGATGGGACCTCTACTTTCATAGCCTCGCTGGTGTCCACGGATTGGTTTCTAAGTATGGTTTTCAGATTGTCTGCGTCAGAATCATCTGGGCTGCCTATTAAAATGCAAATTCCAGGGCCCATTCAGCACTTGCTGAATCAGAACAACTGGGAATGTAACCTGGGAAGATGAACTTTAACAAGCTGCCTGGGTGATTCTCATACATACTAACTTTTCAAATAAATGCTGAGATCCACAAGTCTGGGTTTTACGATATATGGAGCTGCCCTGGCTAGAAACATGCGTCAACTTCAGTCACTGAGTGCAGATTCTAAATGCAGCTAACGCTACACACTGCGCTTTGAACAGTTCAGGACTTGTGATCCTTTTCACATTATACTGGTGCAGTTTCAATCCTTTTCCGTTTGGTCTCCCCTGAGCCAGCAGAGAAAGGGTGGAGGCTTGCCTGTTGGCAGGCTTGCTGTGCAAGTGGCACGTGCAGGCAGGCAGGGGGCATCCCTGCTCCTTGTCTCCACCTGAAAATACGAGCTGCTGTCAGGAGATCCAAGTGTTATATTACTTCTCAGATCTGCCAAACTGACATATAAAAATAATATCTCCTTATTGTTTTAATATACATTTCTTTGCTTACTAGCGTGACTGAATGCTCCATCTAGAAGTGATCAATAGAGAAAAAGTAGATGCCCGAATTCATAGGTAGCCAGCACAAATGGAATTGAAATAGTCTCTCTCCTTTTTGATACTTAACTTTTTCTCAGCAATCTGTACTGTTTTTTGAGATAAGAGAATACTTATTCCATACACACTGTAACAGAATGTATTGATAACAAGGTCTAGGCGAGCAGACGTGTGGAAAGGGAAGCGTGACACATGTGAGCACGGTTGAAGCTTTCTTTGCAGTAGATTTTTCGCACAAGTATAAGAGAATGTACACGTTAGCGCTCTTACTGGGTACTTCACATGAGCTCTGAATCTCACTTCTTCTACCTATAAAATTAGAGCATTGTACTCAACTGCAGACTAGTAATGCTGGAAAAAATCTTCAGGGAGCCTCCAGTTGGCCTCCCCTTTTGCACACTGAGGGCTGCCTCTAGGAGATGTGCTGGCGTGGGCTTCCATAGAATGTCCCAGCCAATTGTTGTCCCTCTAACTTGAGCTCTGGCAGTTTTGGATTTCCAGACAACCTGTTCCTTATCATACGCAGAACCAGGTGTGGCCATGTACTTGGTTATTCACCCATCAGGAACGATAATATATCATCTAGCTGATCCTAAAAAATTCTACTTATCAAGCTGAAGTTCCAGTCTTTTTAAAGTGGTAGAATCATGGCAGGAGGGAATTCTTAATCATGATTAAACTTGGGGGTGGAACCCTCTCAGGACTAATTTAAATGGAAGAGCAGGGAATAGTTCACTTGGATTCATTTTCCAGTTTTTAGAATGCCACTCTTTCCTAGCAGAGTCCATTTTTAAGCTATAAACCCAACTCTCACCAGACGTTTTTCTTGTGGTTTCGTTTATTCTGGTTGTTACTTATTTCTCCCCAAGGGAAAACATCAGGAGATCATGGAAACATGCTGCAGCCCCTGCTCTTGGCACAGAGTTTGGGTGAGGGGGCGGCATCATGGGGAGGGGAGAGGTTTGGGAGGTACATAGGCCTGGACTGCGCTTGGGCCCCGCCTGTGAGCATGTGAATGTGAGGATGAAGCACCCTCCGTACAAAGGCATAAGAAAAACGTTTCAATGGCTCGGCATAGGGGACATAAACACCCTGCAGCAGTGCTGCTGGGAGTGTAAGTTAGCGTCACCTTGCAGGAGGGCAGGCTGGCACTAGATCACAATTTAAAATGTCCACATCCTTGACCTGCAGTTCTGCTTCTAGGAATTCAACCTAAAGATTTACTCATGTGTCCCAAGTGACATGTGTATAAGGCTGGTCACTGTAGCATCACTTGTGATGTCAAAACATTTGAAAACAACCTGAGTCAATAGGGGGTCGGTCTAATAAGTTGTGGTACATCCATGCAAGGGAATGGTCTGCACTGTTTAATAAAAGTGAGACAACTCTATAAGAAGTGATTTGGAAGGGTCTGCTAGATGGCCTATTCAGGGAGAAAACTAGATACAGACCAGTAACTATACGAATATGCGGTTTGTGTAAAAAAAGAGAATATGTACAAAACATGCTGTGTATTCACCGAATCTCTTCAGTATAACATACCGCAGGAGAAGCAAAACTTTCCCTCTACCCTCTTAGAGTCTCCAGCTAGGCCTGAGAATTCAGTGGACAGAAGACAGATTGACAGGAGAAATGTGTACAGATTTTATTTTTGCATGTACGCGGGAGGCTTCACAGGAAAATGAAGACATCTAAGGCCCCCAGGATCTGAGCACACCTACTTTGCAGCTTCAGCAGCCACGCTGACCTCTCTTCTGCTCCCCAAACCTGCCCTTCCTGCCTCTAGGCTCTGAGCTGGATGTTCCCGTTCCCTGAAATTTCTTCTCCCAGCTTCTGCATGACTGCCCATTTCCATCCTTCAAGTCTCAGGGTCTGTCTAAAATAGTGTCCCCTCCAAGTTTCTCTCTGCCTTATTATCATCAACCTGTTTTTTTTTTCTCTCAACACATATCACAGTCTGTGATAGTTTATTAGTTGATGTGTCTTCCCCCACTGGATTTTAAGTCCCACGGTTGTAGGGTTCTTGTTTATCTTGTTTGTTCCTGACTGACTAATCCTGTTTGATGCAGCGGTGTGAGAACTGGTATCCAGGGCTGCTTTCCAGGCTTCACCACTGCAGTCCTATCATTGCTCCCAAAGGTGAGCACAGAGCTTAACTTCAGTCCCAGGCTCTGCCACTTACCCATCTTTGATGAGATTCTTATCTCTGGGACCCCTTTTTTTCCATCTCTAAATTAGAGTAGTAAAACTACCTTTGCCCAACTGTAAGGATTATACTGGTTAATATGTGTAAAATGTTTACAATGGTTATAAAAAAAAAAAGTAGGTAGTAAAAAAAAAAAGTCAGGTCCTCTTTTGGATAACTGGAATTAGCACAGAATTACCCTGAGAAAATGTTGGTCTTGGTCTTACTCTGGTCCATTTGGGCTCCCGACATCTAAAAATTCATGTATTCTCTCACTCGTTCCTTTGGAGATTTTTTCCATGTAAGGACCCACCTAGTCCTTACTTCATGCGGGACTCTGGGTCATAAGACACCCTCTCAGGTCAGGCTCCGCAGAAAGCCCACGCTGAGCCAGAGATGTGCGTGCAGGAAGTTCATTGGGAGCGCGGGTCATTGGACTGGGCCCAGCGAGAAGTGCGGACTCAGCAAGGCCTCGGCTGATCCCACGGGAGCTCAGAGTTGACCTGAGTGGAGGCAAAAGGTCTGGCCCTTCCTTCTCTGACCAGTTGTTGGGTACGGACGGCCACTGGGATGAGGACATGACCTTTGGCCAGGTACTCTCTTTAGCTGAGGGATTCTGGAAAGCTGCCAACATCTTCAGCTGCTGAGAGAACGTGCTTGAGCCTGAAAGATGAGACCTGGGCGGAGCTCGTGCCACCTCTGCACACACCTTGGACCAGCCTTGGCCTTGTAGACAGTAGTACCAGTCTTGCCTTGTGGTTCTAGGCAGACCCGGTTCCAGTCCTGGCTCAGCCAGTTTCCAGCTGGCCTCTGGACAAGCTCCTTCGCCTTTGTAACTGAGGGATGCCTTGGACCTTGAAAACTTTCCTCTTAGTTTACGGAGGAATGTTTTGCACAGTTGTAGAGGAGCTTAAAGTGAGAGGAAAAAAAGGCCAACGTGCTCAACACAGCAATAAACACTCATCCACATGCCTCGGTGGGGGTGGGGTGGCCTTGGGTAGATGAATTAATGAAACAGGGTGTTGGGTGTAGAAATGAAACTTAGACTGTGAAGAGCAGTGCAGCTCTGGGGCAGCGGCTCTGTCATTTACAGGGTGCTACTCTCACCTCCAAGGGCCTGGTGGGCGACCGGCCACTGCCCTCCTGCCCTCCAAAAGGAGATGGGCATGCTTCCTTTGCACGTGGCCTGACTCTGGCACTCTCTCCCTGCAGGTGACACAGAAGTACTCCCTGGTCATCGTGCAGGGTCACCTGGTCTGCGAAGGGCTCCTGCTCTTTGGCCAGCAGCACTTCTACATCTGCGAGAACTTCACACTCTCTCCCGTGGGTGATGTCTACTGCACCCGCCACTGCTTATCCAAGTGAGTGTCCCTCCCCTCCCAGCAGATTCTGCCCTGAGCCCCAAGCTGCCTTCTCAGCCACCCCCATGCCTATGCCTCCCACCTTGTTCTTTCTATGGGCTCAGGTTTGGGCCTGAAACTGAGCCACGAGATAAAACAGGAACCTTAAGGCATAGGCATCATGATTGTGGTTCCCCAAAGCTAAAATCTGGAGCGGTTAACAATGCAGCAGCTCCTGGGGCTTTCCTGCTATGGAATGCACCACAGGACAAAGGGCATAGGTCCTTCGGTTGTTTGGGTAATAGAATCCAGTCCCATCAGCTTAGTCATTCAACAACTTCTTTGATTGTTCATCCTTATGCAAGACATCAGGCCCTGTCCCTTCATGCCCGCAAGGCACATGAGCGCAATCAGCAGCATAAACAGGTTCTTTTGGAAAGAGTTTGGAACACACTGTCATCAAGGGACAAAATACATGTTATTTGAGGACTCTTCGGGGTTCATGCTTGGAGAGATGGCATGGGGCTTGTGTGGTGAGGGACAGGTACTTGAGGAAGTAGGCTAAGATCTGGGTCTTGAAGGATGGGTGAGACTTGGGTAGAAATCTGAAGAGTCATTTTTACACCAACTAATACCAGAGGTCTTTGGCAGGAAATTCCGAGGTTCTTCTTTAGGATCCAATGCAGTTGGTCTACTTGGGTTCATTCGGTTCTTATTGATTAATTCTCTAGTGTTTATAAAGTACTGCCATTCAAAACCAAATTGATTGTGTTTGCACTTTTGCTAAAGGTTCAGTTCTCAAGTTGTATGTTTTCATCACTTTTGGAGAAATTTAGGTGTAGATTTCTTTTCTGGTTAGCTAAGGCTCAAGTAATGACAAAATGACCTCTTAGCCCAGTGGCTCTCAAACTAAACTACATCGAATCACCTGGAAGGCTTGTTAAAACAGACTTCTGGGACCCCTCATCAGCCCAGTTTCTAATGTGGTAGGTCTGAGTTAGGGCTGAAGATTTTTAACAAGTTCTCAGCTAATGTTGATGCTACTGGTCTGGGACTACACTTTGAGAACCACTCTTTAAGACTATTGACAGAGGAACCAGAGCCTTACCTGCCAATAACTAAGAATTTTAACTCCCAGGTGTCATATCATTTCCAGCCTATGTCAGGAAGCAAGAGTTTAAGGAGTACGGAAGGATAGATGTCAGCCCACCCTCCTTTGATTTAGGTTTGTTTTAAAATGCTTGGCCTTTTTCTCTCTGCTAATTTCCATCTTTTATTCATACCAAACGTTCACCAATTGCAGTGAGTCTTCTGTTCTTTTCCAAGGCAGGAGCATAATTAATACTTGGCACACTCATCCCATCTTATTGCTCATGTTTTATTGATACTGATCAATACGGACAATGGGTCTGCTGACTCGCCTTTCTGAGAGCTGATGAAAGCTTTCTCCTCTACGTATATGCATGGCGTGCCCATGAAATGACTTGCATAAACCATTGCTTCACTCTCCACCTCTGGTTTAAATTGAGTTGGTGTTAGATAAGACCTTATTGATTAGGTAAATTGTGTTTATGAGGTGTATGTAATCATGATCAAATTGACTATATCTGCACTTTCGACAGAAGCCCAGTTGTCAGGTTGGACGTACTCAAGTCTGGAAGTGTACTTTTCTAGAATGCAAATAGGAGAGTAGGGAGAATAAATTACCACCTTGGAATATCGTTTGGGAATTGCCATAGGTAATTTTAGTCACCGTACCTCAGAGAAGTGTTTGTTAACCAGACAGTGCTTTCTCTCTGATTCCCTGTCTACTGCCCTAAGAAAATGCTGGCACTCGTGGAGTTGTGGTTCTCAGAGATGGGCCATTAGATCATGTCAGATCAATGGGGATTAAGTCTTATTTTGACCATGGAGACTAAGGAAGATACGTGAATAAGCCAGTTAAACATAAAGCTAAGTCACCTCCGAAACGTTTCTCTAGAAGACTGCCATCAGTTTGAGTACAGTTGAGCGTTAGACCTTGAAGGAGACTCCCCAGCGTGCCATGAAAATATCCCAGACAAAACTCAAGGGCACTGCCAGTCCTCCAGCAGGGACTGGCTTGTGTACTTTGGGACTTTCCTTAGAAAGTAAGACCCTTTCCAGAAGGTTATATTTTGCTTTCAGTGGGATCTCTTCTTGGCAGAATTGGGTGACTGTACTAACTGGGTTGGCCAAAAAGTTCGTTAGAGTTTTTCTATAACATCCTGTGGAAAGCCCGAACGAACTTTTTGGCCAACCCAATAGCTGTCTAGGGCTCCTGTAACAAAGTATCAAAAACCGGGTGGCTTTAAAAAAAAAAATAATTTATCGTCTCACAGTCCTGGAGGCTAAAAGTGTCGGCAGGGTCATGCTCCCTCTACAGCTTTAGGGGAGGATCCTTCCTCGCCTCTTCTAGCTGCTAGTGTTTCCTGGCAATCCTTGGTGGTCCATAGCTTGTATATACATCACTCGGTCACATGGCCATCTTCTCCCCGTGTGTGTCTGTCTCTGTGTCCAAGTTTCCCCTTTATATGAGGAGACTAGTCATACTGGATTAGGGCCTATCTCAATGACCTCCCTTTATTACCTCTGTTATTTACCTATTTCTAAATAAAGTTAAATTCTGAGGTACTGGGGATTAGGAACTTCAACCTATATCTTTTAGGGGACACGATTCAACCCACAACAGTAGCAGCCGAGCTCACAGTGCATAGCGTTTGGGAATCCAGACCATCCAGTTGGCTCCTTGTGACGGGGTGCTTTTAGTCAGATATCTCCTTCACATCAGTCAGCAGTTTTAA
This sequence comes from Globicephala melas, assembly GCF_963455315.2. Classification (NCBI taxonomy): domain Eukaryota; kingdom Metazoa; phylum Chordata; class Mammalia; order Artiodactyla; family Delphinidae; genus Globicephala; species Globicephala melas. The sequence continues at coordinate 46,426,622 of NC_083329.1, read as the reverse complement.
GGCATCATCTCTCTGTTTAATTCAACAAATACTTATTGAAAGTCTGTCTTGTACCAGCACGGTGGTAGACTCCACAGATACATAGATCAGTCAGATGTGGGCTGAGTCTGGTAAAGCGTTTGGGATCTAGCAAGTTATTTGGGTATAAATTCCAGGTATAAATTCCTGACAATTGGATACATACAAATGTGGGGCAAATCAAAGTATGTTTTAGTTTGAAAGCCACTTCTATTACCAAAGACCCAGTCAATCCATATCTTGCTTATCATTTAGTTTACTGTGATTTCCCTAGTTAAGAATATTAGAAGTTTTACTATGACCACCCTGGGCAGTTTGCATATATCATTATAGGTGTCATGCAAGAGCTGTGAACAGCATCCTTTGAACTGTGGCCACAGCTCCATCTAAAGAAGAACATGGATCAGCGACTCCTTTCTACTCATTGACCTTGGGGCCCTGAACTCTGATTTAATGCACATGTAGAACGTAGTGTTGGCAAAGAGACGCAGTCCTAGCTGTGTGACTAATGCTTTGCACGATGGAACTCAATAATGTCATTCACAATTTAGTCTTCCTGAGAAACTGAGTCTGTCTAAGCACTCCTGTGTTATGGATTATTCAGTCCCAACAAGCGGGAGAAGAATGACCATCTTTCCTCCTAACAGCTCCTTCCTAAAAGCATCCTCCAGAGCATTCTTCCTCATGTCACCAGTGTTTCAGATCCTAGGTTGAGAATCAGTCTGCACAGAGTAAACTGGAAGGAGGGAGCTGGTGGGGGAAGCTCTGTAATTGCCAGCCAGCCTGTCTGCCTCAGGGGAGAAAAGGTGCGGCTACATGAGCTTGGGTTTTAGATTCAGAGGACCTGGTCTGAATCCAGTTCCTTGTGACCTTGGAAAAGTCACCTCTTCTCTTTGGAATGTAGTTTCCTCATTTCTGATATGGGAATCCTAATAACACATGCTCAGTAAGGTTTCATCACGTGGATCAAATTAATCAAGGACAGGGAAGTATTGAGCAGGCTGTAGAGCATGACGGTGGTCAGTCCACTCAGCAAACATGCCCAGAGCTCCAGGAAAGATGTGGAGGATGAGAACCATGGGCACAGGTCTGTGCCCCCATGAACTCACTCATAGTCAGCTGCGGAGAGAAACCAACCAAAGGTGCAGCTAAGGTACAGAGAATGTTTGCTGTGCTCCCACAAGAACGGGGCCACAGGACCACAGGCCACAGATCACATCATTGTCACTGTCACAAGTGCCTTTACCTGGAATGCTGTTTGGCCTAAGTCAGGGGTAGGAACCAGAATCACCTCCACGACCTCTCTGGGAGTCAGGGAAGTTTAGGGGAAGCTCAGCTTAGCCCCAGAGGGAAGCATTAATAATGGACAGAGGGCCTCAGCCAGCAGTAGATTTGAATGAAAACATCCAAGCAGAAGCATCCAGAACCATCCAGCCACATTTGTGTTTCAACAGTCCTACAGCAGTGTGTCCAGAACAGGGCCCCTGAGAGCGTGGTTCTGAGCAGGGGCAGGAGTCCGCAAGGGTGCGGTCTGGCCATGTGGGTGCTGAAAAGCCGGCTCAGGCTGTGTCCCACGCAGGTAGCCTTCCCCTCTACCTGGCAGTAACCATTCTGCAGAGTGTGCAAGTCTGAACTCTTAGCACTGCAGATGCTGGACCAGCTCTGACCGCAGCCCAGAGAAGTCCTGCGGGCCTGTGTGATGGCCTGATCTCTCTCCATCTCCCCTGGAAGCGTGGCCTGCCCTGGAGGCTGGGCGGTGAGGGCCGCCCCTGGAGCTGGGGTGGGAGGAGGTAAAACATTCCCGCCACCTAGTGCTGGTGCGGGGCTCCTCGGCCGTGCGGTGGCACACAGTCTCACGGAGGGCCGAGGTGCTTGGAAGGCCCTTCCTTTCTCCAGTGCTAAAAGGGTGTTTTATCAGCGCTTTGTGGTAATGTGCGCAATGCAGAATTGCTGTGTAGCTCAGATGAGCAGAAATGGAGCCGTCCCTACTGAAATCAGATTTCTCTCTCAAGTCCCCATTTGTATTGGTGGTGGAAAGCTTCATCTGGTTGGTTATCTGAAGGTATTTCAGTTACTTCCAGTGAAAAAATTGTTCTTTCTGGGATAAATACTTAGTCAAATTCATGACTCCTCCTTCCCCCCTTCTCCCTTTCTTCCCAAGGGGAATCATTCTGACCTCCAGGAGCGGGCATCCAGCATCCGGCCTGGCCGGCCCATCCTCTGCTCTCTACAATGGCGCTAGTCCCTGGTCCAGGCACGGTGCTCTGGGGTCCACTGCTAACGCTGGGGTCATCGTCTTCCAGCCCATCAGTGCTGTCAGCCCTGCCACCTGCCTCTTTGAAGACTCAGAGTTTTCTGCCCCTTTGTCCCATTTTACACTAGGTGCTAGCCCGGCTGACACGGCTGTTCCTCCCAGGGCTCCGCGTTGCGTGACACCATGCTGGACAGGGCTTGTCTTTCTGCCTCGTGTTCCAGGAGCTTGAAATTTCTCCAGACCTAACTACACATCTCTTTCATTCTTCCCCCATAAACCCCCAGCCCATTTCTGACCCCTGTACTCAGAGAGTCTTCTCACACTTACACCCTGTGTCATTATCCGTCCTGGAGGTGGGCCCTTTGTCTTGCTGTCCCTCCCCTGGTGAGGGCAGTGATCCACCTTCCTCCTCAGGGCACGGCTGACACAGACAGGCGCTCAGACAGGGTTTATCAGGTCAGTGGGGGCTGACACATCCTCCAGTGTGTCCCAGAAACTCAGGTGGGCCACGCACGGTGCCTGCAGGGGAACAAGCCTACCAGACACCCTCTCACTGCGTGTCTTGCTTCCTTTTCAGCATTAGCGATCCATTCATCTTCAACATGTGCAGCAAAGACAGGTCCTCCGACCATTACTCGTGCCAGCGCCACAGCTACGGTGACCTCAGGGAGCTCCGGCAGGCGCGCTTCCTCCTGCAGGTGTGTCCGGGAGGGGGCCAGAGAGAGGACCATCTCTTCCGGGCACAGGTGGCCCAGGTGCCACTGAGGCTCCATCTGAATGTGAGGGACACACCTCCCTGACCCCCTTCACCTGTGCACAGCCCAGGGCCCTTTGAGACACCTGTGGCTCCCTGTGGCCTGTGTTGGGCTGGTCCCCTGGCTGGGATGGAGTTCTGCCTTCTGCTTCACTCTCTCCACAGTCCCTGCCATTTGGCCACTGGGTCCTTCTCTCTCTTACCGTGTCATTTAGGATCCAGCCTCTTTGCTTTATTTTCCCCTTGACATGCCCCAGAGCTGCCTTGGAGATTCGGGAATACAGGACAGGGCAGCTCCATTGCCTCGTGGCAGAGCCAGTGACTGAGAGTGGAGTGCCAGTCTGCCCTCTGTTCTGAGCACGTGGACACCTCCTCAGGCCACAGCCCCTACCCCCTGCCCTCCTCACAGCTTCACCTACCTTCAAGCTCCCGGTCATTTCCTGGGCCAGGTGTTTTAGAGATCTCCTGACTGTCCCCTCCAACCAGGATCCCAGAGCCTTGTCCAGTGCATTCAAGGGCTCATCCGGCACTAAACAGAGCTGATTCCTTCCAGAGGCAGAGCTCTGCTGTCAGCTAGTCACAACCACATGCTTCTCATACCCCACCTTGGAGAAACATCACGTGGTTTAGGAGCACCACCTCAGTGGCAAAAGGAGGAAGAACTCTGGGGCTCCCACTGGCCTCAAACACATCTTGCCTTCACCAGCCCGACCTCAGCAATAGCAAAGCTGCATCCGTGCCCAGGGGCCTCCCAGGCAGCTGGCGGAGGAAGAGATGAGGGACCACCCTTGGGGGTGGGGAGGAGCCCAGATCCCTCCTGGCTCACCCTTGCTGCAGGGTCTCTGTTCTGAAAAGGCCAACAGGGACAGTGCTAGGCCCTCGGGAACAGAGTAAGTGTGCCTTTCATTTGTAAATTTCTTTGTCCCTTGATCCTCCTGCTGGAGGCCTCATTATTATTATCTGAAACTAAAGCTCCAGGGAGCCTTTGCCGCCGGGGTGGGGGGGGGGGCTCATTCTAGGGAGGATCAGCTGCCCTGCAGACAAGGGTCCAGCAAGCTGCTGACATCTGACCCAGCTCTCTCCCTCTCCCTCCCTCTCCGCTGCTTTTGCCCACAAAGATCTGGTTCTCATTTTGCCTGCCCTTAGTGCCCTTCTCTGAAAGGAGAGTGAACTAGAAAGGGGCGGGTGGAGGAGGCCCTGCCCTGATGATTCTGACCACAGCCAGCATGGGCCCAGTCCTGAGCACAGCCCTGCAGCTTTGGCACAGTCGGGCACCTCTCTGGGCTTCCATTTCCCTCCAGTGAACAGGTGACCATGTCTTGTCTTTTCCACCATTACATATATAGCAGCACTTAGCACATTTTAGGCACATAGCAAGTACTCAAAAAGCCACTTTTTAAAAAAATAATTGTATGTGTACTTACAGGTTATATATAGTAGCAAATAGATATCAGTAAGTGAGTGTCTTTCTCCCCAGTAAAAGGGGATTGTTTCCAGATGGTTGGTTAGCCTGACCGTGGTGGAAACCAGAAGTGGGAGAGCATGTGTGATGGCCAAGTGGGGCTGGGAGAGCTTCATGAGCAAGGCCACCATTTGTCCAGCCCTAGATTCTCCCAGAGGAAAGTCAGAGCCTGGGCACTTAAGGTTGCTGGGACAAGCTGTAGCCTTCATAAATTCTGCTTTCATCATCTCTTTGCACAGTGTTTATATTTCTGTTTGTAGAAGACAAATCTGTGGCTCTTATGTATACCCACAGAGGAGAGGGGTGTTTCATTATCATTACAGAGACTTTCCCTCTGCTCAGGAATCTAATGAACTGGACTTTGAGAACTCACTTCCAGCCAGGCAGGAGCAGGACCTGACTGCTGTTGGATGCAGGACCCCATCTTTGAGTCTGACCCTCTCCCTCCCCGTCTCTCCTTCCATGGCCAGGCCTCACCTCTCCCAGGCCCTCCCTCAAATGCTGGGTATTCTTTGGCTGACCCCATCTGATCCTATATGTGGACTCACTCTATCACTATTCCAAGTCTGTTATTTATAGATAGGAAGGGGAGGGAGGAGGAAAGAAAAAAGAAAGGAAAGCAGGTAGAGTTCATTTAGGCATTAACAAAATACCCTTGAAACAACATTGTTATGTCAGTGTGGCCACGTCAAAATGGCTCAGCAAAGTGGTTTGGCAAAGCACCCTGTGCCTTCAAGTCTGTGGGTTGGTGTAAGATGCTGCCCAGACTGGGACTGGCATCCACTCCCCTAGTGTTTCTGGTAAGATGACCCTTTGGTTCAGGAAATGAAACCCTTGACCGGGAAGTAAAAGTGTCTAGAGGTGTTACTGGGCACTTTCCTCTCTTTGTCCCCTCCTCGCTTGCCCTGGGAGTGGGGCTCTTGTTTCCTGCTTCAGCCAAAGGAGCCCTTAGTTCTGCCCTCCTACTCATTCTGTGGAGACCCGATTTGTCACTGTCACCAAGGTCTTCATATCCCCTGCAGGAGGTTGCAAGGCCTGTGTCAACCTAGATAAAGAGGTAAACTGAGGTAAGCTTGAATTAGCAGAAATTGAGTTAATTCAGGAATAGCAGAGGAATAGCCATTCATGAAACGCAGGCTGTCTGGAGCTACAGGCTAATCCGTTGAGCGTCAGCTGTATCTATGGGCAAGGAGCACAAGTGGGGGCATCCAGCCAGAGTCCAAGCTGTAAGTTCACTGGCTTGAGGATGGGAGGGGTTCTTGGTGGATGTTCATTGCTCACGAGGTAGGTCTCGATCTTCTGTAAATCAGGCATTTGTGGGAAATCAGTCTCTCAGTTCTTAAGTTTCGTTTATCTGAGGGCGCATGCCTGAGGTTCGCCCTTTCATATCTTTTGGTTCCATTTTAGATTGAAATCCTTTCACACCTGACACAGAGTCCCAAATGACCCACAGCCATGGCTCTGTTGCCCTGGTGAGGGGGTGGGGGGGTGGTTCTCCATTCCAGGAAACTGCAGAGCAGTAAAAGGGGTTCTCTTTACAGGACATTGCCCTGGAGATCTTTTTCCGAAACGGATATTCCAAGTTTCTTGTCTTCCACAACAGTGATCGGAGTAAGGTCTTCAAAAGGTAAGGGTTTGAAAATCCTCTGCTAAGGAGACTAATCATGACCCAATAGGAGAGGAACAGCTCTGTTCTCAGGAGAATTGTTCCCAACCCACAGTGGGCAGGATTTAGGTTAGACACGAGAAAGAACTTACCCACAGAACTGCTGAGTGATGGAAAAAAGTATAGAGAAAACTATAAAAGCTCCTTCCCTAAATCCTGGGAAACTGGCTCTGTTTCATGAACTGAAGTAGTCTGAGACAGTAATAACTGAAGGGAGAAAAAAATCTGCAGACACGACATATTTAATGGGCCTTCCAGAATTTTCCGGCTTTATTTTAAATTTTCCAAGCAATTATTTTGGCTTAATCTTCCTTTTAGATCCCAGTTGCCAGTTTTATTCGTTCTGACTTCATATTTTATTGGAAAGTATTCCTACCAACTGATTTCCCACTTCTGCACGGAACATCTTTTTTCTTAAAGAGAGAAGCATGCTGTTTTAGTTTAACTTCTCTTTATCCAAAGAGATTAATCAATCTAAGGAGTTTAAGCTAGAGTTTAAATTTTAAATTTATATTATTAAAGTTAGAGATATGTAGATTTGCAGAGAATCTAGAAGAGGCCAAAGGAAAGGCAGGCTCCTAGCCATAAACAGACCACACAGAAGCTGGATTAATAGAGAAGTGGTCACATTTAGCTCCACTTAGGGTTGAAAGTTCTGAGGTGAGGTTTGACATCCCTGGCCTTCATGTCCCAGGCCATTTTGTGCTCAGAGGTTCTAGCCTTACCTTCCTGTCGGCCCTGGCCAGTCACTGGCACCAGGACCAGCTGCTGGGTCCCAAGGGCAGGGCCAGAGTGGAGAAAAACAACTCTCGCAGAGAGGCTGTCTGAGCCAGCTCTGGGTGCGTCTCCATTGACTGTGATTCTCCGTTTGAGGTTCTGCGAAGGACTGCTGTTATATCGCTTCCTAAAATGTCTTCAGGTTCTGTTTTAGACCAAACCGAAGAAGTAGACATGCAATGCTGAACCTCAGGTTCATGTTCCCTTGTGATTTCTGTGCATTAAACGACGTTTTTTTCACAGTCGAGCTAGAAGTCTTATACATCCATAACTCAGACAATGAACAGTGCCAACCACACCCCACCCTTGTTCAAAGAGCATGAAAGTAAGATGGGACTTGTCCCTAGAGTACTACAGTGGCTGCTAAAATCAGCAATGGAAATGCCAGTGCTGGCCCAGAGGAGGTCTCTAAAACATGTAATTTTTATTGTAACTATTGTTTTATTGCTATCATTGCTATTATTAAGGCTAGAGCATATAATGGCAGAGGGTGCTGATGGGATGCCTCAGAGGTACACCCTGATCTAGGGGCAAATGGGGCCCACTGGAAGGGCAAGAATAAACCCAACCTCTAGCCTGCCTCTGAAAATGTTCCCATGGTGGTGGAAGAGTCTTGACTCTGCTGATAGAATAATCCTTTCCCTCTTTGTCTAGCTTCTGCTCTTTCCAACCTGGCTTGAAAGGAAAAGGCTTCACGGAGGACCCCCTCAACCTAAGGTAATGTGCAGGGAGGAGGCCAGCCATGCTCTCTGGGCAAGGTGTTGGCCTTGCTTTGACTTTCTTCATTGGCCTGACCCTGCTACTAAGAAGGCATGCAAAGAGCGTGTCAGTCTGCCTTCTGCTTAATTTTTCTCTCTCCCATCCTCGTACAACTCTCATCCTACTCCCCTAGTTCCTTCTGCCAATTAAACCTCTACAACAGACTTGAAGTCCCAAGTGCTCTGAGGCTTGTTCAGACCAAAATGGCAGGAAACCACCTCTGCCTGTGGTGGGTGGGGGGCAGGTTGCCCATAGAGGGGGCAGCCCAGGCCCAGCCTTGGTGTCAGGCCCTCAGGTTGAGGTGTGCACAGTCCCAGGTCTGTCCTTGCTATTCGAGGCTCTGAAAACTCAGAAGCTAAATAAATAAATGTACAGTGATGTGCAAAGCATATGCTAACTTATGAGTCTGTGACATGGAGCATCTTTCCCAGGAAACAAGTTGCTTATGGCCCCTTCCTAAGTGCCGCCCCCCCCCCCCCACGCCTTACAAGTACCCAGTTCTCTGGAAGGCCAGTTCCGGATTGGTAGGTGCTTGTATTTCAGTTAGGAAGGGGAATAGGAAGAGGACAGTGGTTGCTATTTTTCTCCAGGAGTATGTGGGGCTAGGGCAGGGAGGAGATATGTTCAAAATATTTATAATGACTATGGAATGGGTGTCATCAGTTTATTTAAAAGGATTTACCCATAGCTTGTTATGTGTAGTGTTCGCTGCTTCACAGAAGCAAGCAAAATACTGAAAATCTCCCCATTTATTGAGTTTACATTCTTGTGAGAAAGACAGAAAGCAAAATGAATGAAATATAAAGCATATTAGATAATGATAACAACCAAAGTCCGTCGAGGTAGGGTTTGAAATCTTAGGCTGGTAGGGGAGGACCTCACCCAGAAAGTTAATATTTGAATTAAGACTTGAACAAAGTGGGGAAACAAGTTATTCAGATAACTGAAGAAAGAACATTTCAGGCCAAGGAAAGAGGAGAGCAAGGGCCCCGAGGGGAAGTGTGGTGGGCTTGGCTGGGGCCGTAGTGGTTGGGTGCAGTGAGTCAGTGGGAGCAGAGATGAGAGAGGGAGCAGGGTTCATGTAAGCCTTGGGGGCTCATGCTGATGGGGTCGCCTTTTACTCTGAATAAATGGGAAACACTGGAGGGATCTTGTGACCTAACTTATATTTTAAAAGACTTACTCTGGCTTCTGTGTTGAGAATAGAACATAGTAGGTCAAAGGCAGAAGCTAGGATACTGGTTAGGAGGTTTTTGCAGTAATGCAGGTGAGAGATGATGCTGGCTTGGACTGGGGGTGGTGGTGGCAGTAAAGATGGTGTGAAGTGCTCAGATTGTGGACATATTTGTACATGATTGAAGGTACATCTGGTGGGATTTGTTGACAAATCAAGTGTGGGTAGGGAATGTGTGTGTGAGAGAAAGGACTGAAGGATAAGACCAAGCATCTGGGCTGAGCAACTGGAAGATGAAATGGGGAAGACCACGTGAGGAACTACTTCGGTGGTGCAGTGGATATCAGGGGCTCGATTTTGGACGTGTTAATTTTGAGATGCCTCTCAGATATCCAGGTGGAGATGTCATGTAGGTCATTGGATATATGTTTCGAAAGTCAAGGGAGAGGTGCTCCAGAGAAATACATATGTAAGCTCATGGGAGAGAAGCTTTGACAGAATGAGGAAGCCGAAGAGCTGGTTCTAGGCTCTGAGACCACCCAAGCAGCCAGGGCGTGTGGTGAGGCTGTGCTGCTGCGGTCAGCCATGGACTTTGGGATCAACCTGATTTGGGCTCATAGTAGGTGTTCAATAAATGTAATTCCTTTGCTTAGTTTTAGAATCAACTGCTGTGTATTTTGGGCATGTTTATGGAGCAGTTGATTAAATGCAGGCGTTTGTGTTCTCAGCTCTTTGAGTTTCTCCCAGCCCTTCTCCTACCAGCCACAATGTGCCTACGTGAGTTTCAGAGGGGAAGGCAGTAGTGGCTCCCAGTCTTAGAAAGGCTTGGCTGGCCATTGCCCCATGCCTGGAATGAACTTGGCCATTTTTTGTTTGGATTACCAAGGACAAAGCCCAATTCATACACCGAGTCTTTCAAAATGCCTGCCTGCACTTTGCACACTCTAGCAAACATGAGCTGCTCTTCTCTGAAGGAGTGCGTGATCCATCCTGCAGGTTTTCACCTGGCCCAAGATGCTTGGCCTGTGCTACAGGTTTTCATATCTTCAACCCCCAGCTCTTCACGACTGATCTGGCCCCTCTAGAGGCCATCTCCCATGTACAGGAAACCAGAGCTTTTGGATACCAGAGTTTTGCCTAGAATTTCGGTGACAATGGCTGCCTCCATAACTGAATTCCAAGGATGTTCTATGGGCCTGAATCCCAAGTAGAAAATACTTGCAAAGCTGAGGTCAGCCTGGGTTCCATAATCCTCCTCCATCTCCCTATGGTACAAGACTAGACCATTCTGAAGCCAGCATGGTGGCATAATCGGACATCTGTGAGGTGCAAGGCTCTGCAAGCATATAGGGGCTTCTAATGTAAAGCCAGCTAGATGCCCCTGGATACGTGTCTGATGGCCAGAAAACTCCATGACGTTAGACGTAGGTAGGCTCTGCAGAGACGTGAGAAGAGCTGAAGTTACAGGGAAAGGGAAGCTAGTTGAAAATGAATATGTGAAGAAACACACATCTTTATACTTAAAGTTATCTGTACCCTTCCACAAAGGGCTGGAAACAGTTTCAAAACTAAATACAGCGTATAATGATCCTTTAAAAATTCCTCCCAAACTCCTTTAAAGGACAAAAACATAGATGTGATATCAGGTACCTGGAATGATCTAGTCACTGTAATTGTCCTGAAACTAAGAAAAACCACACAACTGTGCTAGGTTACATCATTTTCCAGTGACAGATCACAAGAAACAGATTGGGGGACTTTTTTGTTCTGGAACATACTTTCTCTTGGCACTGAGTAAATAGGATAGTGGGTAACAAAGAAGGTAATTCCCTTTCTATAAAAAAAGAAAAAGAACACTATAGCATATAATTTTCTATATTGATCCTCTGAAAAAATAGAGCCCTAATATTTGGGCTTATTTCTGTACAGACATTTCTTTGGGGCGCTAGCATGATCTGGCTCAGTTCCATTGCTTCCCAGTGATCTCAGTTCCTCTTGAGCCCAGAGTTTAGAAAACTCAGGGCAATACAAGGCCTGGTTGCCTATCTGGCCTTTCCTCTCTCAAATCTCTGTTGCACACAGTACACACCTTTGAATGGGCTAAAGGCATCCTTCCACAGCCATGGTCCCTGACAAGTTCTGAAATACTCACTTGCTGTGCCGTCAAGACAAGTGTCCCTGGGCTGGAAGAAGCTGTTGGTTGTGAGGCAGTGCTTATACTTGGGGCCTTACTGTATCTGCACGTCTGTAATTTCTGAAATGTTCTCTCAGTTGTGTAGCTAACTTAAATGTAATGGTTAGGATGAAATTCATTTTTTGGCACGAAGTTCTGCAGTTGAGTATGTACTGTCCTTTATAGCTTTCCTTTAAAGAATGAGTTTCCTTTACAGACTATCTTTGAAAATAATGAAAAACGAAGAACTTAGAAAAACAACCATAAGAAGCTGTAAATTCCCATAAGAAGATGATTCTTCCACGATAATCAGGGCACCACTGCTAGCAGCCTGGAGGCTAAATTTCAAGGACTCTACCTCCCCACTTCTGCCTTTTCAGTCCCTACTCTTCCAGAGATCATCACTGATGACCAGTTGGGAGGCTGAGAGTCTGTAATGTGCATGGTTACTTTGATAAAGAGAACTTTCAGGCCCATCACTGAATGGGGGAGCATGCTCCTTGGGCTTCTTGGTAAAGCACACCGTGGGAGGGCAATTGTAGGGGCTATACAGCTCAGATCCTCGGATTAGAGCAGAATCACTGGAACCAGAGGTGAACTAAACACCCTGGTGGGATAACCAATGCCCTGGCATTGTGGAGCTTCTCACATGGTTGGCTCAACAGGCAATGGGTAGTGGAGCCCAGTGACCTGCGGTGAGCTCTGCCTGGGTCCTGCTCAGACCTTGTTTTGGCCCCCATTCGTGTTGTTCCTTGTCTTACTTGTTCATGTCTCCTCTTAGCTCTATCCTTAGCCGTGACCTCAGACCTGTTTCTAGGCAGAAGCCTAACTTAAGCCCTGATCTCTGCACCAAGCCTGGCGCCTTTGTCCACCCATTCAAGGTGCTTCCATAGGGCAGTGGGCAGGTGCGTTAAAGTCCAGAACTGTGAAAGGAGCAACTTGCTGGCTCACAGTCCCCCCACCCCACTTTCTACTTGTACCCAGCCACCACCAGAAAACCTGGGACATGGGTTGAGAAGCCATGCATTGTCTTTTTATTATTTTAACATCTTTCTCAGGAATCTTCAAGGGTAAGATCAACATGGATAATTTTAAGTTAGGCCAGTGATCTGAAGTTAAGGTGCTCTTTCTCCTGAAGTGCCTTAACTCTTCAGAATGATTGAGGAACTTTAAGCTTGCCATAGTTACTCATAAATTAGGACTTGGCAGATACAGAAAGATCTGTTTATTACTGCATATAGTCTGTAAGATTTTTTTTTAATTTTAAAATAACTATAGATGCACAGGAAATTGCAAAAATAATATAGAGAGGCCCCATGCAGCCTTCACTTAAATTCCACCAATGGTTACATCTTATGTAACTATAGTACAGTTTCAAAACCAGGAAATTGACATTGGTATGATATGTATGCATAGTTCTTTGTCCTTTTTATCATATGTGTAGATTCTTGAAACCACCACCACTATCAACATATGCAATTACTTTTATCACAACAAAGATAATCTCTTATGCTACCACTTCCTGGTTATGCCCACCCTCTAACACAGCTCATCATCCTTAACCCATGGCAACCACCGATCTGTTTTACATCTCTACCATTTCATCGTTTAGAGAATTTTCTATAAATGGAATTGTAGAGTCTGTGACCTTTGGAGATAGGCCTTTTTTTACTCAGAATAATGCCCTTGAGATCCATCCAAGTTGTTGTGTATATCATATGCTCCTTTTTATTGCTGAATAGTATTCCATGATATGGATATATCAGAATTGGTTTAACCATTTGCCTCTTGAGGGAAATTTGCTTGTTTCTAGTTTGGGTCTATTACAAGTAAAGAAGACAATCCACATTTAATGTAATTATCAAGATGTTAGGACATAAGTCTGCCATTTCATTTCTCATTTCCTGTTTTTTCCTCTGTTGTTCATTTCTGTCTCTTTTTCCTGCCTACCTTTGCGTTACTGAAAGATTTGGTAAAATTCTACTTTGATTGTCTATAGTATTTTGGGGTTTTTTGGTATAAATTCTTTGTATAGATTTTAGTTGCTTGAGGTATTGCATTTTACATACATAACTTATAAGAGGCAACTGGTGTTGGGATTTCACCAGTTCAAGTGAAGTGTAGAGACCATAAGTCTTTTAAATCTTAAAGTCTTCTTTTCAATTTTTAACCATCTATAATTTATGTCTATCATTTTCTTAAACATTTCCTCTATATAAATTTAAAAAACACACACAAAATATTTCCCAAAGTCATTTTCACACACAGATAGTCTAAAGCAAGAGAGGCAAAATGAATTTAAGAAGCTAGTCAGTGGTTTGGCCGGCACTGGAGAGCCTGGCTTCCAGAACGTTTCCCTTGCCACTCTCTTCTCCTAACTGAGGGCTTTTCTTCTTCAGAGCTGATTAGCCTTCAAGTTTTTGTCATAAGCTACCCTAGGGAGATGTTGAGCGTATCCTAGGGATGAAGAGGCCAAGGCAATTACTCCAGGTCATGGAGGCAAAACACAGCAAGAGCAGAGGTTGCACGGGGGTCACCTAGGTCATGCCTGGCTTTCAGAGAGGGTGGTGACTGGGTTATAACGTGTGAATAGGGGTTTTGTTCTATTTGAATAAAGAGAAAACCCTGTGACTTTCCTGTCAAGTATTTTGGGGCCTAATATACTCTCCAGAAAGTAAAGATGACTGCAGTATTTTAGGGCATGAGGGAACATTAACATTAAACCCTTCCTTGACAGAAAAAGAAATAAAATATAGAAGATGTTTCCTAACTGAGTTCTATCTCCCATCTTCAATTCATCTTACTGCCCGGATTTTCTGATGAACCAGGGGTCTAAGGTGAATGTATCCTGGGGCAAGTCAAAGCCCCCTGCTTGTTTATTCCTCAATCCTGGTGCAGTTCAATGCACTTAAAACCCCTTCCTAAGACACGGCTATAAGAATGAAAGCAGCATAAAGCACCTAGAGATCAAGGATGGCAAAAAATGTCATCTTGCATTCCAGCCACTCAGTTGGAGGTAAATCCAGGAGAGGGGCTGGAGAGAGATTTTGGAAACCAAGCACAGTGGAGGAAGTTGCTGCAATGGTCAGGAGAGGGGGTAGAGGGGCAAACCTGGGGTCCAGACCAAGACACTTTGTAGGGGCACAGGGAGATCTTTTTCCTTAACTCATTAATTCTGAAGAAAAAGTGTCTCAAGCGGGAGGAATAGAAATGCTCAGTATCTAGATAACTAGCCATCACTTTCTGTTTGGCTCAAATGCCCCTGCCTGGATTCTGTGCTTCTTGGGTCAGAGATGAAGTATATAAAATAGCAGGATGGCTACTTAGGGACATGTTCAAGGCCCAACAGTCTAGTGGGGTCTCCCGGGCCTAAGGCATGACATCTCATCATGCACTTCACAGACATGTGTCCTCCTCTCATCTGTAGAAGGGCTTCTAAGAAATCATTGAGGACATTAAATGAAGGGAAAAATATAAAGAATGACATTCAGTGCTTACAAGGGTGCAGTGAAATGAGTTCCCTAATATATTACTGGTAGATATATAAATGGGTGTAAACTTTTTATAAGCTACTTACTAACATGTATCAAAAATTATTTAAAAACCACACCCTTTAATACAACATTAAAAAAATCTTAATCATACAGGCCTCATCACAAAATGATTTCTATTAGTGAAAAAGAGGAAACAACTTAAATGTCCAACAATTTGTTATAGTTATGTATAGCCATGTTTGACTATCGTACAGATGTTTTAAATTACGGTTATTAAGACCATGTAACCACAGTGGGTTTCAAAGCAGGATAAAAATGATGTGAATGCTATTATTTTAACTATGTATAAAATATACACAGAAAAATAACTGGTAAGGAAATCCGTCAGTATTACAGCTGGCTTACACTGTAGAATTGTGGATACTTTAAGCTGCTATATTTAAAACTATGCTGTGGTATTGTTACTTTTATAATAGAAAACATTTAAGAAAGAGAAAAACTGGAAAGGGAATTTTGAATCTATATCTTCAGAGATTTTAGAAATATGATAGAGTTGTCACAGCTAAGCATTTCAAAGGAAAATAAGCAGTGAGGAGTGAAGAAATGAAGTATGCTGTCTGCTGTGGTTTATAACATGAAAAAGAAATACGTTAGTCATGCTGAACTAATGTATATTTATCTCTCAGGGCTTTTCCACTGACCACTTACAAAACTTGCCACCAACACAGGAAAGCTTTGATTTAAAACAAACAAACAAACAACAACAACAATGAAAAACTTTCCTAAGGTTATCTTCCTTGATCCCTTTCTTTTAGGCAGTATAAAGGTGTGAGTGAGTGGTACAGGGAAGGTTCTCAGCTATTGTGAGTTCTAGAGTGACTGAAGACACTGTTCAAAGTAGTATTTCAGCTTTAAGATGCACCGAGCTCTAGTTCTTAGAGAGAACTGACTTCTACTGAGTACTCACTCTGTGAGCTATCTGCTTGAGACGCATGACAACGCTTGGAGTTGGGCTGGTATTACTCCCACTTTACAGATGAAAGGACCAAAGCTAAGTAAAATGTCCAGGGAGATGGCAAGTAAGAAGCAGAGCTGCTCTGGGCTCAGATCTGTCCAACTGCAGAGCCTTTGGCTTTTTCTCTATGCCAGGCTGGCCCTGCACACCACTAGGCTCTGATCTCCTAACTTCCTCAAACAATGGCATTATAAAGAACAAAGTCTTCTTTCAACTTGTCTTCCCTACAGGTTGCAAAGGGCAAGACAAGCTTTCCCCCATTGGACACAGTCCCTGCACCTAGCACAGTGCCTAGTAAGGTGTTTATCTATTGACTACACCAACCCCTATCTGCACCCATTCTTTCCTTATTCCACAAAGGTCTGGAAAAGCATTGGACATAATAAGATGGGAGTGAACCTCATTCATTCACAGCCAGTCAAGGGCTTGCAGGTTTAGTCTAGAAAGCTCCTAGAGCAAACTATGCAAGTGCAGAAAAGAGAAAGGGATAGGACTGCTTAGAGCCCAAGATGTTAATGCCAATACTTAATGATAATATCTGCCCATCTCTGTGGTCCAGTTTTGTCCCCTTGCCAAGACTATATGTCCATCTGCCACCTACCAGCCCATGCTTAGAGATGCCTGACTTTTGAAGCCTGGCCCAAAACATTCCAATAGAACAGGCTCCACACTGGGGAGCTGGTAGTTGGTCCAGAAATGTGTGATAATGAGACTAAGAGTGTGCTGGCGGTGTCAGCTGCCCAGGCCACGGGCTGTAGGCAGGAGAGTTCTGGGGCAGAAGTGAGACAGATATCCCTTTCCTGACTCATTGTGCTTGTATGTGCGGGTGTGTGCACGCAGAGAAGACAGAAGTGTACGGCATGGCAAAGAACTAAAAGCCCTTCGGTCAACAAAATCACAAGCCAAGGAGGTAGGGAAAGGGATTTTATGGGCTTGGCTGGAGGAGCTAATCGCAGTAACGGAAGAATCCCTCAGTTTTGTGAGGATGTAGCCCATTGTCATCTCGCCTCCCTCCCTTTTCCCTTCCTGCCTTAGGATCAGGGTCCCAGGTCACCTCCACTCTTCCTGGGATTCCTTGGCCGTGGAGTTGGGTGAGACCAAACTGGAAAAGATGGCCCTTCTCGGTTCCACCGTGGCCATGCTTTTGATTTTGTTCAGCTTGTCCTGGGCCTGTTGGCATTTTCTCAGGCAAGGCCCACATAGATCCTTCTCCTCCACCAGATGTAGGTTGTCCGGCCTCTTGATGGAATCTACGAACGTATCTGACTCCTCTGCTTTGGGAAAGGGGTTTCGCTTTGTGTTGAGCTTTTTCAGCTTGGGGAGCTTGGAGATGCTGTTGGGGATGGTGCTCAGCAGGTTGTCATGGAGCCCCACCTCCTGGAGCTCCTTCAGAGCGCCTAGCGTGGTGGGCACGCGGTCCAGGTGGTTCAGACCGAAATTCACAGAGCGGATATTCTTGAGCTGATTGAGCTCCACAGGCAGCCCATCGGTGGTCAGCCTGTTGTTGCTGACATTGAGGTAGATCAGAGAGGTCATCTGGCCGATGGACTTAGGGAGCTTGTCGATGTAGTTGCTATGCAAGTCCAGCCACCGCAGGTTCTGGAACTTGGAGATTGAGTCTGGAATCTTCCTGATCATATTCCGGCTAAGGTTGAGCTCATCTACATCACTGAGTCTCAGAATACACTTGGGAAAGGTGGTAATTCCCATCTTGCTCAAGTCAAGGCGTTTCTTCCCATCAAATGTGATCTTGATACAATTCTTGGCCACGCTGAGGGTGATCTTTTTACCCTTGGGGCGTTTCCCACCCTTGGCCATGTTCTTTTAGTAAGGAGGTATGTTTGAAGTATGTTGTTCTGATTGACTGGTGATCAGTTAGAGAAAAAAGTCACATGAAACTGCTAGAAGATAGACTCTGGTAAGAAGAGAAAAGATATCCAGTTAGGAGATGACATAAGGGTACTGGACTCCCCCCACATCATAATGCTTCACTTTCTAATGGTTTGAAAGGAGAGAAAGAGGGGAGTGGAGAGGAATTAGGTCATCAGCAGAAATAGCCTAGCCGAAGATCTTCAGCAGTTGAATGCCCTCTTCAGACCTCAGTGCTCCCAGATGTGAAATGGGAGGTTCAGGGTTGGCCTGAAGGATGCTCAACACCCCTCTGGCTGTGCCATTCCCCGACTTGGGAATCTCTCCATTGTCTTGGGCTTTCACATATTCCCCCTCCTGGGTGTGTGTGGGGAGGGTCGGGAGATAATATCTTGGATATCTGCCATTTCCCAGACCCTCACTTAAATCTAGTCTTTTCTTAGAGTTATCCCACAAGTTCCTGGGGTGGGACTGCTGAGTTCTCAGAAGGAACATAGCCTGGATATAAGGGAGTAAAGGTGGGAGTTAAGAATGACTTGTGTATTACATCCCTCCTCACCTTCTGGACCCAGAGGAACTAGTCAGGCCTTGGCTACTATAACTGCAGTGCAAATAAATGCAGCACAGAGAAGTCTTTGCTTAGCCCCCAGGTAGGAAAATGTGCCTACACCATGCCCATGAGCACGGAAGAGGGGCCAGGGTGGAGCCTGGCAGAATTGAAGAGAATGCTGCCTTCTCCCACCTCCTACCCACCTTGTCTTCCTCCCCTCACACTCTTCACACTGAGATCCAACTGTAGACACCTCTGCACCGATAGGTGTGATAACAGATTTCTGCCATCGGAGAAGTAGAACGTACAGAGTGACGGGTAATTTCTGGCCTCACAGTGCTTGCTTAGAAGTCCAGTTCTACCATAAATGATGTGCTTAAATTTTCAGTGCCTCGATTTCCTTATTTGTGAAAACAGCTCCCATTTAGGACTCTAAGGGAGTGTAAATTATCTAAACTATAAAGCGCTTACAGCAGCATCTGGCACACAGTAAAAGCTTGATCATGTTAACTATTAAGCATTACTATCAGGAACCTGGCACATACTGATTTTAATGTTCAACAATCCAGCAAGATCCACAGGCTTATCCCCACTATAAAGAGAAGAAGACCGAGGCTCAGGAGGAGGAAGGTCTACAGTCAAGAGGAGGACGCAACGGCCTGCCTGTTCTAGAGGCTCTTTTCTTTTCTACAGCTTGGTGTCTCTTGCTCGCTGAGATGCTATTTTGGACCAAGCTCCCACTCTGGACAGAAGCATGCTGTCAGGAGATAAATGCTCGCACTGCTTCCTCCATCTCCAGTAGGGATGGGTGGGAGAGGTGCTCTGCGCTTTCTCTACTTCATCATCCAGGCCCTTTATCAGGAACCATGTTTGTGTAACACATGGAGCACCAGCAATCAGGCTGTGTGAGCCTAGTATCACATGTTTTCCTTGTACAGTAATCCTCAGTGCCAAAGGCAAGTAGGTAGAAATGCCTCCCACGTGCTTATTATAAATCCTGCTCTTGCCACTCCTGGCTGAAGGTTTGAGGATTCCACCCTATGCAAGTCCTACTGGATCAGAACCTCCTGAGATGGATGGAGCCCTCCACAACAGCCCAATGAGAGTATTCTCAGCTCTCAGCCGCATTGATGTTCTTTGGAGCGGGCCTTGTAAGCTGAACCTATTCTTTAGAAACAGTGAACCGACCACATTCAGCCATGATCGGCTGGTTACCAAAGACAGTACTGTGTTCACCAGTATTGAAATATCTGTATTACACAGCTGTGTGGAACCAGATGGGGCAAAGCAGTTTAAAAATGAAAGCTGGGGTTCCAGTCACAGTTAAGATGGAGTAAGTGAGCTCTGCCCATCTCACCCACTGAATGCAGCAAAAGGCCCAAGGACTCTGAAGATAAGTGGTATAAGGCAGATTGGAGAAGTAACTCAAAGTAAGACCAACTTTGCACCAGTGATGACAGATTTCCAACAAAAACCTCCCTCATTGGCCAAGGACAGGGAGATGGGGCCTTTTAGGGTCAGGGTGAGGGAGATCCCGTTTCTTTCTATTCATCTTTTCCATTCTCTTCTGCCTCAGCCCCAGGCAATCCTGTATCACTCGAGTCAGGCATGCAGGCACTTAAAACTCTAAACGGGGAGAACCATTGTCTTTGACCAAACTGTTGTCCCAGGTGTTTGGAAGTTTGCTTTTTTCTCTCTGTCCCACTGCTCCTTGGCCCTGGAGAGAGAAACCGTGACAGGAAGTACACAACAGGTTTACAAAACAAGTTCCCTGGATTTCTAGCCAGAAGACCAAGGAGGGGAGGGCAACTCCTGGGAACCACAAAGTGTTGGGGAGATTGCAAAGAGGAGAGAGTTTAATAAAGTTGTATATGAACTCCAGGATACACCCTGAGCTGCCCACGAATAGACCAAACCCTGAACAGGGTCTTGAGTACCTACTCCCAAACCCTGAACCCAAAGGCTTTGTGAATTGAGCACTGTGCAGGTTTCAGACTGGCGCCTGGATAGCAACACGAAGGGCTGAGTCGAATAGTACTGTAAATTCTTTGCAAACTGAATGGACATTATAAACGTAGTCTACAGAATCTACAGAAGGTTTGCCAGAACTTGTAGCCTGTGACTACCTGCTCAAAATATACGTGTATATATCAATATAGATATAAAGATACCTCCTAGAAGAAGAAGAAGAGGATAAAGGCTTGTGGTGCAGAAAAATATTTGAAGGAAAAATGGGTAAAAACTTCCAAAAGTTGGTGAGAGACATAAAAACTACAGATTCAAGAAGCTCAGTGAACTGCAAACAGGATAAATAAACTCAAAGAAATCCACGTTCAGACGTTATCAAACTGCTCATAATTAAAGCAAAAATTAAAGAAAAAGACAACACGTTGCCTACAGGGGAACAGCATACAAATTATTACAGGTTTCTCACTAGAAACTGTGAAGGCCAGAGGTACTGGAAAAATATTTTTAAAATAATGCTGAAAAAAAAGAACTGTCTGCCAGACAGTAAAGAAAAACATCCTTTATGAATGAAGGCAAAATAGACATTCTTAGATAAATGAAAAATAAAAAGATTTGCCACTAGTTGAGCTGCTATCAAAGAAATGATGAAAGAAGTCTTTAGATGAAAGGGAAACAATACTAGAGGGAAGCTTGGACCTTGAGAATAAGGAAAGAGCAATGGAAATGTAAATATGTGGTAGATATAATAGGCTGTTTTTCTCCTCTTATGATCTTTAAAATACGAATGATGGTTGAAAGCAAAAATTATAACTGTCAATGTATGTAGATGGAATACACATGACAACTACAACATAATGGGGGAAGTTAATGACACCTGTAAGGTAGGTAAGATTTTTACATTGCTTTGGAAGTGGTAAAATGTTAATTCTAAGTAGGCTGTAGAAAGATAAGTATGTATATTTTAGTCTCCAGAGCAATCGGAATGGATAGTTTTCAGAATGGATTATAAAAGAAAAAGAGCCAATTATATGCCATCTATAAGAAAAACACTTTAAATAAACAAAAGTAAGTTAAACTAAAAGAATGGAAAAAGGTGTACTTAACAAGAGAGCTTTAATATAGATGAAGCAAAAAATGATAACATTGAAAGAAAAAATGGGCAAATATACAATTAGAGTTGGAGCTATCAATACTTCTCTCTCAGTAATCAATAGGACTAGAGAGAAAATCAGCAAGGAATGGGGTTTCTCAACCTTGGCTCTGTTGACATTTTGGGCTAGATAATTCTTTGCTGTTGGCAGGGATGGGGTGGTGATGGGGGAAAGGCCTGTCCTGTGCATTGCAGGATGTTTAGCAGCGGAAAGTAAAAATATTTTACCCACTAAATGCCAGTAGCTCTCCACTAGTTGAACAACCAGTAATGTTTCTAAACATTGCCAACTGTCCACTGAGGGGCAAAATTGCCAGATGAGAACCATTGATAAAGAACTGGACATTACCACCAGCCAGTGGGATCTAATCAACATTTATAAAACACTCTACCCAGCAACAGAATACACATTCTTTTCAAGTGCACATGGAACATTCACAAATATGGACTACATTCGTGGTCATGAAACAAATCTTAACAAATATAAATGAATTGAAATCATATAAAGAATGTTCTCTAAAAATAATGGAATTAAGTTAGAAGTCAATATCAGAATAACTAGAAAATCTCCAAATAGTTAACAGTTAAACAGCATATTCATAAATACTCCATGAGTCAAAGAAATCTCAAGGGAAATTAGAAAATATTTTGAACTGAATATAAAAATAGAACATATTAAAACTTATGGTATGCAACTAAAGCAGTGATTAGAGGAAAATTTATAGCGTTAAACATTCATACTAGGAATATTTAAAAAAATAAGAAAGGTCTCAAATCAATAACAGACTTTTACATTAAATAAAGTAGTAAAGAAGAGTAAAATAAACCTAAAGGATGCGCAAAAAGGAAATAGTAAAGATGAGCAGAAATCAATAAAATTAAAAGGATAAAGACAATAGAGAAGATCAGTGAAATTAAAAGCTTGTTCACTGAAAGGTTTAATAAAATTGATAAATATCTAGCAAGACTGACAATGAAATAATAAAAAGAAGAGGGATTTCCCTGGTAGCGCAGTGGTTAAGAATCCACTTGCCAATGCAGGGTACACGGGTTTGAGCCCTGGTCCGGGAAGATCCCACACGCTACGGAGCAACTAAGCCTGTGTGCCACAAATACTGAGCCTGCGCTCTAGAGCCCATGAGCCACAACTACTGAGCCCACATGCCACACCTTCTGAAGCCCATGCACCTAGAGCCCGTGCTCTGCAACAAGAAAAGCCATCGCAATGAGAAGCCCATGCACCGCAACGAAGAGTAGCCCCTGCTCGCCGAAACTAGAGAAAGCCCACGCGCAGCAACAAAGACCCAACGCAGCCAAAAATAAGTTAATTAATTAATTTTTTAAAATAGTGCTGTTATGTGTACGATTTAAAAAAAAAGAGAGAGAGGAGACACAAATTATGAATATCAATAATTAAAGAGAGGATAGGACTAAAAACCCATAGACATTAAAAGGATACTAAAGGAATAGTACAAACAACTTTAGAAAAAAATTTAGATGAAATCGACTGTAAACTATAAAATCTCACCCATGAAGAAATAGACAACCCTTAAAGACCTATAGTTATTAAAGAGACTGAATTCACAGTTGAAAAGCTTCCAAAAAAACCCTCCAGGCTCAGATGGTTTTATTGGCAAATTCCACCAAACATTTAAAGATAACAACACCAATTTTACACCAACTTTTTCAGAAATAGAAGAGGGAGCAATTCCTAACTTGCTTTCTGAGGCCGGCATTACCCTGATACTAAAATCACACAGAGACAATACAAAGAAAGAAAACGACAGACCAATATCCCTCATGAACATGAACATAAAAATTCTCAACAAAATATTAGCAAATTGGGCTTCCCTGGTGTCACAGTGGTTGAGAGTCCGCCTGCTGATGCGGGGGACACGGGTTCGTGCCCCGGTCCGGGAAGATCCCACATGCTGCAGAGCGGCTGGGCCTGTGAGCCATGGCCGCTGAGCCTGCGCGTCCGGAGCCTGTGCTCTGCAACGGGAGAGGCCACAACCGTGACAGGCCCGCGTACCGCAAAAAAAAAAAAAAAAGAAAAGAAAAAGCAAATTGAATCCACCAATATTTAAAAAGAGTGATACATGACATCCAAGTCGAAATGCAAGGTTGGTTCAATATTCAGAAAGCAATGTAATATAGCATGTTAACAGACTAAAAAGAAAAACATACATGATCATACCTGTGCTGAAAAAACGTAACAAAACTTAACATTTATTCATGACAAAAACTCTCAGCAAACAAGTAATCCAGTTTATCTTCCTTAACCTGATAGAGGACCCGCACAAAAAAAGAAAAACCCTATAGTTAATATAATCGGTGACAGACTGAATGCTTTCTCCACTAAGTTTGAGAACAAGGCAAGAAGGTAAACTCTCACTATTCCTATTAACACTATATTGGAAATTCTAGCCAGTGTAATAATGCAAATAAATAAATAAATAAAAGGCATAGAGATAGGAAAGAATGGAATAAAACTGTCCTTCTCACAGATGAGCTGCTTGTCCAGGTAGAGAATCCTACAGAGTTTAAAAGACATTCTTGGAACTAACTAGTGAGTTTAGCAAGGTTGTAGGATACACGTTTACACAAAAAAAACTCCACTGAATTTCTGTATACTAGCAATGAGCTATTGGAAACTGAAATTTGAAAAATAATAATGCTCCAAAGAATAAAATACTTGTATATTTCACGTAAGTAAAAAAAAAAAAGTGCAGGATTTCTGTGGTGAAGATTGCAAAACACTGATGAAACAAAGCAAAGAAGATCTAAACAAATGGAGAAACATACCATTCATGAGCTGAAAAACTTAATGTAGTTAAGGTGTAAACTCATCCCAAATTGGTCTAAAGATCAATGTGATTCCAATAAAGATTCCAGCAGGATTATTTGTATGTATGAATCAACAGATTCTAAAATTTATATTGAAAGGAAAAGGAGCTAGAAATTCAGAACAATTTTGAAAAAGAAACAAAGCTGGAGGATTCATGCTTCCTGATTTTGAAACTTCCCATGTAATTACAAAATGTGGTATTGATGAAGGGATAGTATATTGATCAGTGGAATAGAAAACAGAGTCCAGAACTAGATCCATATAAATATGTTCAAAATGGTCAATTGTTTTTTGACAAAAGTTCAAGAGAAATTCAATGGAGAAACAACAGACTTTTCAACAAATTGTGTTGAAACAATTGATTATCCAATATGCAAAAAAATTGAATCTCGAACTAATGAAATTAACTCTAACTCAAAATGGATCATAGGTATGTAAAATGTAAAACCATAAAACTTTTAAAAGAAAACGAAGGAGAAGGTTTTCATGACCTTGAATTTGGCAAAAGTACAACCCGTAAGAGAAAATATTGGCAAATTGAACTTCAACAAAATTTGAAATTTTTGCTCTGTAAAACAAACAAAAATTCATATCCAACAAAGGACTAGTATTCAGAATCTATAAAGAACTCAAGGTCAACAGTAAGAAAGAAGACAATACAATAAAAAAAAAAATGCCCAAGGGATTTAATGAGACATATCACCATAGAAGTTATATGAGTGGCCAGTAAGCCCACAAAACCACAAAGCATTGCTCAGTTATCATTAGTCACTAGGGAAATGCAAATGGAAATCACAGGTACCACTGCACAGTTACTAAAATGCCTAAAACAAAACAAAACAAAACATAAAAACCAATAATACAAAGATTTGGCAAGGGTGTGGAGCAACTAGAATGCTCATATATTGTTACCGGGGGTTCAAAATGGTACAATCGCTGTGAAAAAGTTTGGCAATTTCTGATAAAATTAACTGTATACTTATCATATGACCCAGCATACCCCCAACTAGGTATTTACCCTCCAAAAAACTAAAACCTCATGTTCACACAAAAACTTGTGTTTATAGCTGCTCTCTTCATAATTGCCAAAAACAGAAATAAAAAACCTGAAGGTCTCTCAGTGGATGGATAAGAAATTGTGGCTTATCCTTACAATGGATACTATTAAACATAAAGAGAACAAATCTATTGATACATGCAACAGCTTGGATGACTCTCGGAAGCATCTTGCTGAGTAAAAGAAGACAGTCTTAAAAGTCTGCATCATGAATGATTCCGTTTATACAACATTCTGGAAAAGTCACAACCATAGGTACAGAAACTAGATCAGTGGTTGCCAGGGAATAGGGATGGGGAAGGTTTGACAACAACAGAGCAGCACAAGTGAGTTTTCTGGGGTGTTGGAACTGCCTGTACCTTGACTGTGGTGGTGGTTACGTGAAGCTGTACATGTTAGAGCTCAGAGAACTGTATACAAAAGAAGCAACTTTGCTGTAGGTAAATTTAAATTTTTTAAAAAACTTAAAAATATTTGAGACTCCATAGTCTAGTTCTGTTGTTCTCAGCCTGGCTTGGAAGTCTGTGACTTTTTCATGCCCCCACTCAGGCTTGTTTTGCCCTGTGAAGGGCATCCACACGTGTATCATGTGGGCGCTGCTGGGTATGTATGCGTGTCTACACATGCACACTGCGGGGAACAGCTATACACAAGGTGACATATCAGAAAAACTGTCCTACTGCACTTGAGTTAGAATCTTAATTACAAAAAATATGGACTGAGATCAGGGGAGCCTGAGTTCTGATCATGTTTATCAATGATTTCTCATGGTAAGGTTGCCAGACTTAGCCAATAAAATTGCAAGATGCCCAGTTAAATTTGAGCTTCAGATAAACAGTGGATAGTTTTGAGTATACGTATATCCCAAACATTGCATAGTTCTGTATTTTATTTGACAACTCTATCCCATGGATCTGAAAAAGTAGTAAAGTTTCCTTTGTCCATGATCCTTGTTAGTTCTTTGGGACTAATTTAAGCCAACTCCGTGTGCTTATTCCTGCATTCATTCATTCATTTGTACACTCAATTCAGTAAGTATATCGAGAGCCTACTAGGTACCAAGCCTATGTGTTATTTATACAGGTGAACAGTAAGTGGGGCCAGTCTCTAAGCTCAAAGAGCTAAAATCTGGGTTGTTACTGATTCTGGCCACCAAATTCCGAGTCCCAAAAAGCCTAGGCTGTCTTTTGTATTTCTTGTATTTAAGATAAAGTTCAGCTGAGGGAGGACAAACACATCAAGTATGGGCAGAAGGGCCTAGATGGGAAGGATGCTTCCAGTAGACTGGAGATCCAGCTAGGTGAACCCAGCTGTACCTGGTCCCCCACAGCCCTCCCATGGTAAGAAGCCCTCCCTTCTCTGATGACTGATGGGGAGGAAGCAGCATGGGGCTGTCCACAGGGACTTCTCCATTAAGGAGCTTCTCCCCACCAGGTCCTTTGGCTCAGAGCCTGCTCATTCATTCATCACCTGCAGGCAAAGTAGGGGCTGGCCGGGATAAGCAGCTCACCTCCTCCTCAGTGCATCCGGGCCCCCAGACAGCCCCAGGCCCTCAGTGCATCTGGGCCCCCAGACAGCCCCCACCCTCTTCATGCTTCTCCTCAGGGCCGCTTTACCTGGCTGGGACCCTTGCTTTTGGTTGTGGAGGGCAGGGTGTGTTGCTCAGGGTCCATTCTGACCCCTCTAAGCTGTGAGAACCACTAGAAGCAGACCAGTGCCGGGAGCCCCCAAAGCCCAGGGACACCCCTTTTCTTATACAACTCTGAGTGGTCAGCATCCTGCCCAGGTCTGCCCACTGGGTAGGAGAGTAAGTATTGGCAAAAGAAGTGTGAAACTGATGATCTTTCAATACAGCTAAATCTGATTAGATGAACTGTTATTATCAATTCATAGTGTCCTCAAATATCAGCATGGGATCAGTCCACACCAGGGAAGCTGGCAACTATAGAGAGAAAGAAATGTCAATAGATAATCAGATAGATGGATAGGTAGATAAATGAACAGAGAGGTGGACGAACAGACAGATAGATGGGTAGTCAAATAATAGATTGCATTTCACATGAACAGCTTGGAAACCCAAATATGAGAAGTTTCTAAATGTACTTTTTGTCTTGTACAATTGGTTTTTATACTTTAGGAAAACTGGACCAGTTGGTTTGACTTTAATTTCTAATTAATTTTTCTATCTAGTCATTGTGAATCAAACAGCATGGTGGGACACCCCATGGATATCTAAATTAAAAATGTAATGGCAACTTATATTTTAATGCCATCAGAATATTTGCAAGCATTTTCAGCTGTAAGATCATTATCTTCTCTATGATACTAGAGTTTATCTGATGCTTCACACTCATGTGTGTGTGTATATATATATATATGTATATATATACACACACACACATATATATATATATATATATATATATATATATATATATATATATTTTGTGTGTGTGTGTGGTACGCAGGCCTCTCACTGTTGTGGCCTCTCCCATTGCGGAGCACAGGCTCCGGACGCGCAGGCTAAGCGGCCATGGCTCACGGGCCCAGCTGCTCTGCAGCATGTGGGATCTTCCCGGACTGGGGCACGAACCCGTGTCCCCTGCATCAGCAGGTGGACTCTCAACCACTGTGCCACTAGGGAAGCCCTCATGTATATTTTTAAGACTGACCTTGTTTATATATATCTGATATCTTTAAACATCTTGCTAACACAATGTCACAATAATTACTTCACCCTTTTCACCGATGCATTGAGACCAGGATAGACATATTGTACAACTGAAACCCCCAAAGTCACCGTCAATATTTGGGACTAACTTCATAACAAGCTTTCTGCCATGTGGATGAGAAATGTCTTTTGCTTGTGGGATATCTCTTAAGGGGAAGTAATGCAAGCTTCCCTCAGTGAAGTCACTCATTCAAACGTCATTATTCTTTCTCCCAACTCTCATAAGACCCATTCACTAGATATGTAAGGGGAGAGCCTCGCCTCTGCTGTGACTTCCCATGAGCCTTCAGGTCACTCCCTGTGCCCTCCACCCCTTCCCAGAATGAGCTGTTCGTTCATGTGAAAAGCCCTGTGGCAGGTGGAGACGTGAGTGGTCACTGCAGGGCTCTCTGTTGAGTGGGTGTGTCTAGAACCTCTGCCAGACCTCTAAAACAGGCACGAATGTTCAACTCAGGCATCGTCTGCACTGGAGGAAAGAATTACTGTCTGTCCGGCACCCACTCTGGGCCAGGAACTGTGTGCTCTACTACTTGCTTTACAATTTTGTCTGCTTTTTGGAGTATAGACTCACTGAGGTATAACCATTAAGTGGTTTTATTTTTTCCACCTCTGCCCCCAGCTACATTATATCGAGCCCTGCTTTCCTGTGAGCAGAAGGACAGATTGCTAGGAAGGGGACAGACTAGAGGCAGAAAGATTTCTGTGCAGCTCACAGCAATATCTCCACCACTGGCAGAGATGATGGAGAGAATGACAGCAGGAGAGAGATGTGGACAGTGGGGGTAGAGTCTTACACGGACCCCACAGTTATGGGGGTTTTCCGACATCAATTTTGGAAATGCTTCACAATGTCAAGAGCCACTTACTACTCTTCGTTCAGGTGATATGTACCAAAGTATTGCAGGCGTGCTGCTGGACCATTTCTGTATCTCTAATCTCCATAGTAATTATGCAAAGTGTCAGTCCTATTTTTAATATAGGAGAATTGGGGCTCAGAGAAGTCAAGTGCCTTCCCCAAGTTCACAAGACAACACAGCTCAGGCAAACCTAGGCTACCTAGCTATTACACACCTACAAGCCTAGGTGTGTAATACCGAAGTTTGTGATCATCCCACTACGCTATCCCGCCTCTCTTTTCCTTCTGTTGCCTTTTCTTTAGGCTTGTTGCCTGTTATCCCACTGTCCAGGGACCAATGTGTGGGGTGCTTGTTTTCATAGATATATATGTGTGTATATATCTGAATATAGCTGAATAATACGGATTTTAAACATATTCTACTAGTGGAGTCATGTAAGTGTAAGAGCGTGGAGATTGACAAGGAGAGAAGGAGGTAGAGAGAGAGGAACAGTTTAAAGGGTACATGTAATGCCACCAGCCAGTTCAGTTAGTGGGCCTGTGCCCCAGGTGGGCGGTGATAGAGACAGGAATCTGTTGTTCCTCGGCCCCGCCAGTCCCCACGAGCCCCCGTGGTGTGAGCTTCCTGTAAAGATGCAAGTTTTCGCCCAGCATGGCCCCAGAGCCCTGGCCCACAGCATTCCCACGTGCCCACCAGAGAAGCCGGCCCTCTGCTGCCCTGGGCCGGTGTGGGGAGGCGGGGGGAGGGCTGCCGGCTGTGCAGGGCCCTGAGAGGCTGTGTGCAGCCACCAGAAGTGTGATTTTCACAGCGTGGGCTCACTTGGACACCTAACACTTGTAAGATGCACTTCCGCGGTTCCCAAACAGCAGGCCTTCTCCGAGTGTGGGTCCTACGATGCGCTCCACCCCCTACAGCCCCCAGCACACACATTCTCTCCGCCAGCCCTTAGAGGCCCTTCATGCTTCCTTCACACAGCAGGCGCCCTCCAGTTCACCATTTCATTCAGTCCTCACAGCTCTCCTCTGAGGTAGGAATATTTCTCCCACCCAAAGATAAGGACCTGGGGGTGGGGTGGGTGTAAAGTGGTTTATCCAAGCTCACACCGCTCGCCTTACTCCAGGGCTTCTGGGTGGGATGTTCTTTCCGTGACATCAGAGCTACAGCACACAGAGTGTCTGTGTGGAAATTATTAGGTTCACTTCATTTGGCAATTATCTGGTTAATTTGATCCACGCAGTGCTAAGGGTCTTATATTATGCATGTGTACCTTCCTCTACCCCTAATGTTGTGTACTTCTGCAACCTCAGCACCAGTGTGGGTCTGCACATGTGCTGCCTGGGAAGCCATCATCTGTCAGACTGCCCTCTTCCCCCTGGCCGGTAATAAGAATTCAACTTTTATTTGGAGCAAAAGTTCCCAGGGGGTCACATGGCCCAATAACAAAAGATGATGATTTCTTATTGGTTTAATAGCATCTATTTTGTAATTCTGAATGTACTCTGTTTTAATTGGATTTGTTAAAGGAACAAAAGGGAATAGGTGCCTTACAATTAAAATAAAATGTTAAGGTTATTAGTTTAACAGACTAGAAATGCCTTGTTCATCAACCAACACATTCAAAGCACACAAAGCAACCTTGACACCCGGAAAACAAAGCACCAAAGTCAGTGCTGGCACCTTTAAATCCCGAGAGGTGAGCATTAATTCAATTTCAATCACCGTGGTTTAAGCACTGCTATTGCCAGACGGACCCGATTGCATTCTCTCCTCACAGCCGTGGCTTCCATTGCAGATAAGGAAGCTGGGCTCAGAGAAGTGGCTTGGCAGGGCGAAAAGCGCAGGGGCTTTAGACCCACGTGGGTCGCCACCCAGCTCCCCATTTACTGTCAGGTGACCCTGAACAGTCTGTGGAGCCTCACTGAGCTTCAGCCCCGACTTCCGTAAATGGGATAACAAAAGTGGCTGCTTCTGAAGGGTGGCGTGTGGGTGAGTGAGGGCCTCGGAGGACTTTGCTGTGACGGTAGGGGATGGAGTGCAGGGAGGAGTCACAGCTGGACAGGACAGCACAACTGATGACAGTGGAGCCAGCGCTCCAGGATTCCAACTGGGTAAAACCCTGATTCAGACGCCACAGCCCAGCGTACTTACTTGCTGGGGCATTCCCACCTCCCAGGTGCAGACCTCAAATTACTTTATTGGGAGGACAAAGAGATATAGCTCCTTTGAGGCACAGAGCCACCCACGCACCCAGGATCGCAGAGTGGGGGGCATTTCTCAAGTGCCCAGTGATATGTGCATTCTTTCTGCACCATGACCCCATCTGGCCCCAGTGAGAACTTGCTGAGGGGTGGACATGGCACAGACCCAGGTGTACCCAGCTGTGTGCACTGGCCAGCCCCGTGGTGCGGTACTTCCATTTGCCGTACAACAGTCCCTAGCTCCGAGGAAAGCTTTGCTGTAAACCCGCCTACCTGTGAAGTTGTGAGATACCTTGAAGGGGAGCCCTGAGGATCAACTGTAAGGGAACAGCCAAACCTTCCCTGGCTCTTTGGAATTCCTTTCTTCATCAGTAGTTCACATTGGATAACTACTATCAACGAGGCGCTGATTTATGCAGCAAACTAAATGAAGGCTCTGCTCACATCCTAAAAGGGAGATGAACCAAAGCAGACAAACAACACCAGGTGGCGAAGAGCGCCAAGAACAGAAAGAGCAGGGGCAAAAGAAATAAGAGAGAGGTGTTGGGAGGTGTGGTCTTTTGAAGAGGTGACCAGGAAGGGCATCTTTGAACAGAAGACATCTGAGCAGAGATGGAAGGAAGTGAGGATGCAGGGAGGCAGGGAGGGGGTTTCAGATAGAGGATGCTCCAGATGGAAAGGCTCTGTGACAGAGGGATGGGGAGGGACAGCATGAGGGTGGGAGAAGGAAGGAGGGAGGGAGAGAGGAAGGAAGGGAGGCCAAAGACATGATTTTAAAAAAACAAAACCCAGGGCAGACATGATCTGGCGTATTTTTCAAATGATACTTCAGCTGTTGTGAGAAAAATCTCCAGGGCGTGTCAAACCAAGGAGAGAAGGCCAGTCCCTACACTTCCCCCAGAGTGACCACAGACAGGGCCGTGCCCTCTCCTCTCTAATTTCTACCTGAGCCAGGAGGAAACCCAGCCCCGGGACAGCCCCATGCTCTCCTGAGTCTCCGACAAGCTTGGCCATGCTAGAGAGTCAGGGGAGGGGGGCGTGGTACGCAGCCACTCTTGTTTCCCTCTAGAGATGTTCTCTCAGAACCAGCAAGCCCACCACTGCACCGAAACCTCTCGGTCAAGCACAGATGACTGTGATATAAAAACCACATAGCCTTTTACATATGGGTGACAGCAGTATGGTGCAATGTGTGTGTGTGTTTATTTAAACCTCAGCTAAACTTCCCCCCATCCAGAGGTGAAGGGCATTGGAAGGACCATGGTCTCATTTTTAAAGGGATACTTTAGGTTAAAGAAAAAGGGTGCAAAAGGATGGTTTGGGGCTCTTTGTATGTAAGGCACCTGTCTTTCAAAAATGCTGTGACTTCTGATCCTTTTTCTGTAGAAATATTTTCTGAATTCACGTTTCCCTTTTCTCCTTGAGTCTTTATCAGGCTTATTTGAAGTTATTACTAAAACATTCAGGACTATCATTAAGAAGAGAGAACCCTTTTCGGGCGACTTTGGACAAATAGATACAACTTGCTAGGAATGATGTGAACAAAGGCAGCATAGCGGCCCACACTTTGTTTAGGACAGGGAAGCTCTTCAGCATTTTACAAATAGGGATATTACCCATGTATTAGCCATTCTGTCTGTTCCCTTCCTGTTATGTGTAAAGTAACTCAATAGAAGACAGGCACTTGGACAGCAGGGAATGTGGAGGCTTTGAGGCCAATAGAACTGGGCTCCATCCCCACCTTCACTGCCAACCTGGTTTTAATCATGAGCTCAGTTTACTGATCTGCAAAATGGGTTAGAAAATTGCAAGTTGTTGTGAAGAGTAGATGAAGTGATGAGTGTATGTTAAGTGACTAGTGTGCACTGGGTACTCAGTGAATGGTAATCTGGTTCCTGGCACCTTTATGATGGTAAATAATGCTGATAGAGTCACCAAACAGCACCATATTGATTGCCTCCCTCAAATTAGTAGCCCCAAGACACTCCCCACTGATCATTAATCCCAGATGTAGGATTTGTGGAACAATCTTTGCTGATTCCCAAGCACAAAGGTCTTTGCAGCCTTTTAAACACAAATTATTAGTAATAATAGTGATAATAACAAAAGAAAAGAAATGTAACAGCAACTTGTAGATATGATAATACCTTTGTCCACTTTTAACCTCTAGAGCTTGCTAGAGCCCAGGCAACTCACTTGCTCATTCATTCATTCATTCATTCATTTGTTCAACAGTTTGTACTCGAGTCATTCTACAGGTCAGGTCAGATGAGAAGATACGCAGTGAGCACGACAGACATGTTTCTCGTGAAACTCCTATTTTAGGAGAAGCAAATCAAGCAAGAAAAACAAAACAAACAAAAAGAGCCAAGATTATGTCAGGTGGTTTAAATGCTCTGCAAAAAATAAAACCTGATGATGTGAAAGGGAACACCCAGGGTCAGGAGAGAATGTTGATGGGGGCGGGCGGGGGGGGACTAATTTAGACTGAGATAGATGGGGAAGTCCTCTCCCAGGTGACGTTTGTGCTGAGACTTGAACACTAAGAGGCCATGTGGGAGGATTTGGGGAAGAACACCCCCAGAAAGGGGCATACCAAGTGCAAAGTCCTAACAGTGGGGAGAAAAAGGAGATGCGGGGGTGGCTGGAGCAGGGTCAGCAAGGAGAGGGTCGAAGATGAAGACAGAGGACTTTATGGAAGGTACGATACGTTGCGTGCATTATCTCATTTAATTCATCCAGCCCACTTAACAGGTAACGCGCCGAGCCCCAGAGCACATCCCTTGCCAAAGTCACGCGCTAGTCAAGCAGAGCCAGCCCTTGTCTGTGGGCTTCATTGCCATTTGGCATATCCATGAAAATTTGATTTGACAACGTCAAACTTTGGCTCTATGGGCCGACAAGGAAGCTCCTGACTCATCGTGTTTTCCAGACACTACCCTACACTGAGCTAGATCCTGTGGAAACGTTCATAGCAGCCCAGGTCAAGCCCCATCCTTAAGGCTCATCCGTCACTGAAAAGAAGGCACGCGTGTGTTTTCTCACCCGGCTCTGGGGGTTGAGATGAGTTCTATTATGTGAGACAGGTAGAGAGCTCAAAAATTGAAAATTGGCAATGAATCCAACTGGCCATGAGCTGAAAGCTGGTGATGGTTGGTGCAGCCCATCATGCCCACTTGGAGGGGCGTGGTTCAGCTGCACGCCTCATGTTCTAAGAGTACCAGGGACCAGGAAATATCACCTAGCTTTGATGAAGACCCACCCAGATGATGGGTAGAGGGAAAGAGCATGAAGTCCTCCCCTTTTATCAGCATTGCCAAGCAAAGAGCAGTGGGCAACAGTAGGAGACCCTTGGAGCCCCAAGAGGAAGCTGGCACCGCCAAGCACCAGGCCTTAAAGGTCCGTCTCTAGACAACAGTAGGGCCCAGGCACACTGAAGACTGGACAGGGGCAGCCTCAGCTCCTCCCTTCCCCCTCCAGGCTGAGGCTCAAGCCCAGAGTCACCCCACCTTGAAGACCAGTCAGAGCTGTGTCCCTCCCTAGTTGTGTGACTTAGCACACGTTTCCTGACCTTTCTGACTCCCCATTTCTTCACAGGAGAGCTGGTCATCAGCACCTGGTTCACATAACAGCCATACGGTTTGTAAATGTATTGAGAACCTACTGTGTGCCAGACCGTTTGCAAATCAATTTAACACATTCAGATTAGATTCCTGCCTTCAGACTGCGGGTATGGATTATACTGACCACCTGCTCTGGGCCAGGCATTTTAAAGACACTGTAAATAATTCTTCCACCTGCCTGATCTATTTATTGTTTTTCATCTCCACTGGACAGATACGGTGCCTGAGGCTCAGAGAGGCCAAGTAGCTTGTCCAAAGTCACGAAGACTCAAAGTAGGGGCACCTACCTTTGCCTGTTGTGGAAATAGAGGCGTGAGGCGTGATTCTAGTGTGTTCCATGAAGAATTCCTCCTTATGAGGCCCAGCCCAGCCTAGGACTCAACCATTTGTTCGTGGGCTGCAGTGTTCAGGATCACTCGTAGAAATGGTTTGCCTCCAGACTTCTCAAAAGACAGACTGTGCTCCAAACCCCAGCACAGTCAGCAGAAATCAGGTGAGGTCTGCTGAGGTTGCCTCCACAGGCTGCAGCCTCCTAGCTGAACGAGCACTGCAGCTTCCTTAAAGGGATAACTGGGTGGGTGAGGAAGCAGTTCAAACACTAGTCTCCACCTGCTTGTGGAGCAGGAAACAACGTTCAAAGAGACTGAGACTTTGGAAAGATCATAATGCATGACCCCAAAGCCCTACAGATTCCCGCACTAACCTCCCAAACTTGTCCATGGCCCAGGCGCCGGAGAACGCCCAGCTGGGTCCCCAGCTAGCTGCCCTTCCTGCCTGGGGCTCGGGGCCAGCTTCCTCCTCTCCTACATAATGAATTAGCTGGTGTCTGGGGTTTGTAAATAAAGCACACCAGGAGAACAGCCATTTCCAAAGTTGCTTACTCAGAAAGCTGAGAGAAAAAGAGTTTGAAGAGGTTGTAGTTCGGCAAAGTTAAAGTAAAATAAATGCAACCAGAGGAAAACTTACCCTGTTCTGCCGGTTCTTCCTCCTCAACTGTGAAACTTTGTCACCAGGCAACAAGAGACCTGCGACCTGGTGTTAATTAGCATAATCTTGACGCCAGCCTGCAAGGTGAGAGAACACAGTGCCAAAAGGGTCTGCAGGACAGGGTCTGGGGCCCCTGGGGCTTGCAGTGGGCTTCTTCCTGGCTTCCCCAAGCAGTGCCCTGGGGATTACAATACCAGGACGGCTGCTTTCCATGGCGACCTCCAGAAGCAGACGTTGCGAACAGAGGGGAAAGAGCCATGTTTGCCTCTTTGAAGGGACAAGTGTCTTACTTCTATAGCATTGAGTCCCATGAAATATCATTCGACTTCCTTGTAATTTGCCCCAGTATTTCTTTCTGCTCTTTGGTTTTTGAGAGGGCTGTCTTTTATCTATTTATTTGAATTTAATTATTTCTTGCAGTTTTCTTTGCGCCCTTTTCCCATGATTAGATCAGAGTGACTATAATGCTCATAAAATCAGACATGCAATAATGATTTTTTCTTAATTAATATTATGCCACTCTGCTAGTATGTAGTTTCTAAACTCGACATTTTGAATGAATGTGCAATACTGAATCTGGTGGACTTTGCTTTTCCTGTTCTTTCCAGTTTGGCACTATCATGAATAAGGCTGCAAGGAAGATATCTGGGCATTTATAGTCTTTTTGTTCAGTTTCTTTTCCTTTAAATTAAATTCCCAGAAATTGAGAAATTTGGCAAAAAGGATAAATGTTAAAATTATTTTGCAAATAATAAAATAACATTGTAGAACAATTAGAAAATACATATATAGAAACAAAAATATAAAAACACTCTAAATTGTATTACCCAGGTTGAATTTTAAAAATAAATAATTAGCAAATAAATAATTTGAAATGCAAACTTAACCCAAGCAATGAAAATTTTGGCAAGTACAAAAAAGCAAAATGAAAAAGTTTAAATTAAAAAATATAATAAATCATTAAATCAGAAATATAATTAACTATAAAATTTTTTAAATACATGAACACCACCACCATCCTATTTAATCCAAAATGAAAGAAAATAGATCATTTAATTTAGACATTAAATGGATTTAACATAATGAGCAAATGGAGATAACTAGAAAATTAAAAGTTACCTGAACTCCTACAACTTAGTGCATTTCTAATTAGAATATTCAAAAAGCACGTAATTTAAATTAGAAAATAAGTAATCTGAAAGTCATAAAACACAAATAAGCAAAACTAAAATCAGTACTTTAAGGGAGAAAATACACAAGGAAAATACTTTTAAAAATTTTTTTTAAGTTTTAAAAATTTTATTGAAGTATAGTTGATTTACAATGTTGAGTTAATTTCTTCTGTACAGCAAAGTGATTCAGTTATACATATATATTCTTTTTCATATTTTTTTCCATTATGGTTTGTCACAGACTATTGAATATAGTTTCCTGTGCTATACAGTATGACTCTGTTGTTTATCCGTCCTATATATAATAGTTTGCCTCTGCTAACTCCAGACTCCCAGTCCTTCCCTTCCCTACCCCCCTCCACCTTGGCAGCCACAACTCTGCTCACTATATCTGTGAGTCTGTTTCTGTTTTGTAGATATGTTGATTTGGATCACATTTTAGATTCCCCATATAAGTGATATCATATGGTATTTGTCTTTCTCTTTCTGACTAACTTTGCTTAGTATGATAATCTGTAGGTCCATCCATGTTGCTGCAAATGGCATTATTTCATCCTTTTTGATGGCTGAGAAATATTCCATTGTATGTATATACTACATCTTCTTTATCCATTCATCTGTCAGTAGACATTTAGTTTCCCTGTCTTGGCTATTGTGAATAGTGCTGCTGTGAGCATAGGGGCACATGTATCTTTTCGAATTATGATTTTGTCTGGGTACATGCCCAGGAGTGGGATTGCTGGATCATATGGCAACTCTGTTTTTAGTTTTTTGAGGAACCTCCATACTATTTTCCGTAGTGGCTGGACCAATTTACATTCCCATCAACAGTGTAAGAGGATTCCCTTTTCTCCACACCCTCTCTAGCATTTGTTATTTGTAGACTTTTTAATGATGGCCATTCTGACTGGTGTGAGGTGGGTCCTCACTGTAGTTTTGATTTGTATTTCTCTAATAATTAGCAATGTTGAGCATCTCTTCATGTGCCTATTGGCCATCTGTATTTCTTTTTTGGAGAAATGTCTATTTAGGTCTTCTGCCCATTTTTCCATTGGGTTGTTTGTTTTTCTGTTGTTGAGTTGTATGAGGTGCTTGTCTATTTTGGAAATTAAGCCCTTGATTGTATCATTTGCAAATACTTTCTCCCATTCCGTAGGTTGTCTTTTCGTTTTGTTCATGGTTTCCTTTGCTGTGCAAAAGCTTGTAAGTTTGATTAGGTCCCACTTGTTTAGATAAATACATTTTAAAATACAGATATGTAAAACCTTATGAAAATTAAAGCCGCTCAGTTTCAGCATCTAGAGGTAACTTTATGTTATATAAACTTCCAGACTTTTCATGCATTGACAGCATCAGGTTTATGGCATGGTTGTGCAATAATCATTTGATAATTTTGCCCATGTTCATTTCTAACTCCAAATATACACAAGTTACCAATTTGTCAGGTAACTGACCTCTAATCCAGCCAGAACAAAGATTTTTGTTGTCGTTTTATTAATTTGCTTGTGTGCGCTTGTCTTCAGAGTCAGGGCCTGGGGTCAAGGAGTGGTCCAGCAAGCGCTCTGCACAGCCCGGTGTGCTGGGCTTTCATGGGTGCCTGCACCAGGCTTCAGCAAACCCTCATGAGCTTCCCTAGTCTGCAGTCCATCTCTTACCCCACCTCCATTTCCACATCTGAAGATGGAGATCATGGCTATCTCATTGAGTCGTTGTGAAAATTAGACAATTGACAAAAAGTCTTTGCAGTTTCCAGTGCATTAGACAATTATTATTATTGTTTGTATGCAAAATTTCTACATGTTAAAGAAATAAAGACAGGAAGTTATAATAGAAATATTATAGAAGGTCAATATCCTATTAATTCAGGAGGACATCTCTGAACTGCAAGAACGCCTGTCTATTAATGGATTTCTGTTGACCTACAGTCTAGGTCTGAAAACTAGGCTAAACTCAGATTTGCTTCTGAGGAGGGAAAAAGGAGCGGGAGTGTGTTTCTATTACCAGCCTCTTGGCTCCTCGTGGAAAACTCTGCCCACCCCACAGACTGCTTCCCCAGCATGCTCCTCCAGAGCGCACCCAGGCAAGAGGCAGGGCAAGATGCTGGCCAGGACTTGCCCTGTCTTGAGGCACAGCACAGACCGTTAGTAGACACGTTTCTAGTTTGCCAGGATGAGTGAATTTTCTTCTCCTTGTGGTCTGTGTTTTCTTGACACCCATGGGTTACTCACTAACCCATTTCACCATGGCCTCATAACTGTTTTGCAAGTAGAAAAGACACAGGAGAATTTAGAGAGGCATCAGGCTTTTTAAACATGTCCACTTCAGTTCAGGAGGCCCAGTTTCCCTGTGGGACCTCCCTGGATGTATGCGAGGTTACTCTCTTAGTGCCTAAGGACTAGCCATAGCCCGCTAGTCCCAGAGGTGAGGAGGAGGAGGATGGGCAGATCTCCCACCCCTTCCTGGGCTGAGATGAGTTCCTTGGCAGAGACCCTTTGGGCCTGGACTAGCCCACCCTCTGAAGGCCCCTGGTAGGCTTCTCTGCCAGACTCCCTAGGGAAGATGTGAGTTCCTGGGCTGTGCCCTGGCTCACTCTGGGAGACAGGCTCAGGGTAGAGTGGAGGTATCAGTCAGGTGGAGCTGGACCAAAGGGGCAGAGTCAAAGGCAAGACGCTGAGGCAAGCCATGGGCACTGAAGGAGGAGTAGGAAATGCCCCAAGGCCACGTGACGGCAGCACTCACGCTTCAGACCACTTCTAGGAGTTCAAGGACACAGATGTGATTTAAAGTGAAGCAGCGCAGATAAAAATCACCTCTGAAAATAGGGAAGAATTTGGACCCAGCCTAGCGGTTGACCACACACAAAGTTCAGCTTGAAGATAGTGCCCCACCTTTGGAAGTCATCCAGAGCAGTTTAGATACCTGTCTTGGGATGGGAGTGAGGTTGGTAAGATGTCCTCTGTGGGCCCACCGTGCTAGGCCACCTTCAGGTTAGACAGAGTGACCTACCTAGTCCTCAGTGACTTTGAACTCATCCATTCTTCTCCACACCATCCCTGGTTGCCCAAGGGCCTGGACTCTTGCCTCATAGACTCCATGGCAAACCCTGAGCTGACAGAGCAGGAGATCTGATTCACAGCTGGCACAGTTATTCTAAGATCTTACGGAGTGGTACTGGCAGAACAAAGCAGGTCTTGACCAGAAGCAAGTCTTCACTTTTACACCACACTCTTCTTCCTCCCAGAGTAAAAAGAAAATCGGCCCTGCTCTCGGATAGCATCAACATCAACTAGAACTATGCCCATTGAGG
Source organism: Globicephala melas (assembly GCF_963455315.2). Classification (NCBI taxonomy): domain Eukaryota; kingdom Metazoa; phylum Chordata; class Mammalia; order Artiodactyla; family Delphinidae; genus Globicephala; species Globicephala melas. Next base: position 46,386,759 of record NC_083329.1, on the reverse strand, counting down.
GAGCCCTGTGTCCACACCTGTGCTAGCCTGTTCCAGACCCATGGTTACACTTGCTCCCCAGCACTCCTGGGTCAGCCATGTTTGAAGGATGAGGTAACAGTAGTTCAGAGCAGTCAGGTGGTGGGGGCAGGATTTGAACCCAGGTTCTGGTGACTCCAAACCAGTGGTCTTTCCCATGCTGCCTCCCTTGGACCTTGGAAGGGCTTTAGAAAGCCAAGAGCCATCTCTGGCACCTTGTTTAATATAAAATTTACACTGTAATAATGGAATAGTGCAGTGTATCAACTCTTAAAGAAATACTTTAATCACTAGATATTTACAAAATTCACATAAACCATTCCAAGAGTTCTGTAATTGCCTTCAGATGAACATGAATTTTTTAAAAAATTTTTTTCAAAGAGAACTCACCTTTGGTGAGGTGTCTAGATGCTGGTAATGGCGTTTTTTTTCTGATGGTAATGAAATGATAGATCTTCCTTGGAGCTCATGGCTGATGAAATGAGCAGTGGGATGGTAAATTGCCTTTATCTTCCGCACACCATTCCGCCGGATGGCGATGTCACAAAAGACCACAGATAAAATTCTAGAACTCTTTATGAAAAAGAAAAACAGGCTGTCTCGTTTCCTGGATCTTAACGGGCACAGTTTGCTCCCCTATTCCCCTTCCACTGTCAGATTTCTAAAATAAAGTAGCAAGATTCGCAGCTTTGCCATACCAGCTCCACATCCTTGTAGCTCAGCCCCACATCCTCAGAAGGGCTCAGAACACGTTCTTTTCCGAGGTGGTCCACTTGGCTGTCTCCAGCCTGGGCTCCGTCCTCATTCACAACGTTCAAAGCAGTCTGCCTTCTGGAACTGGGGTGGTGGCGGGCTCACAGTCAGGGCGGGAAAGCCAGATCTTCACCTGAGCCTTTGCAAGCTAATGCAGTAAATGGGACCATGTTTTTGCCTGTTTGCTGTTGTTACTGTCTGCCTGAATAAAATGGCCCAAAAGGATGATTTCTCTACTGGGGGGAAGAGGTGAATCCCAGCCAGGGAGTTGCTTTCTGTTTATGGGAAGTCTGCCAAGGAAAGTATTGAATGAGGAAGGGTGGGGAGCCCAGAACAGATGATGTGACAGCACTGCTGTGACGGGAAGATGAAGAGTCGCTGCCCCTGCTGGGGCTCTCGGGGAGCCAGGCCTTGTCCACACGAATGCCTGAAGCACCCTGGTGCCGTCCCCGTGGGTGGAACGTCCCCGTGGGATGCATGTGGGGGCGGGGTCTGTGGGTTCCTGAGCAGCACTGAGGCAGAGGGCATGGCTGGAGAGACGCAGGACTTGGTTTGGTTCAGTGGAACAGCCTGAACAAGAACCTGGTTTGGGGAGTAGAAGGGGAGTCTCAGGGAGACAGAGGGGGCAAGAAAACACAGCTAGAAAAGGAACCAAGTGACCTCAGAGGCCGAGGAACTGGGCCCTACAAATTCCTGCTGAGCGGAAGGGGCATTTCACATGGAGAAGGTTCCTTCCCACGCCCTCCCCAGCACTGCATCCTGTTACACTTTTACATTCTCCCCTACCACATGGGTCAAAAATGGTGTTTCTTTGGTTTGAATTGTGTTTCTTAATTGTATTTGTGGAAACAGAAATCGGTACAGCCTCTTAAGAGGACAATTTGACAATATGTAGCACACTTGAAAATTCTCATAGCGTTTAACCTAGCAGTACCATTGCCTGAGACGCGTCTCATGGTTACACTCGCAGAGATTCAAGGCATGAAATCGTCATGAGATGTAAGTCTCATAAGTCACAGAGATTTATGTCCGAAGATGATCACAGAAACATCATTTGTGAGGACAAAGCCCAGCACGGGGGAGGCTGCCACGAGTTCCCATCCATCTGTACGAGGGTGTCCTGCTGTTGTGGCCACAGGGCAATGTGGGCCGCCTCCACCGTGCCGTCAGGCCAAGGAAGCCGGGAGGAGACTCGCGCAGATAAGATGATCCCACATGCCAAAAACATTTGTTTAAAAACTACTTGCGCATATAGACTGGTATATGGCTAAAACTCTCCTGGAGATTAACTGTGGATACTTCCTGAGTGGGAGCAGTGGTTTGTAGACTATTATTTTTATATTTCATGACCTTCCATATTGTTTGCCTTTCTTAACCACACACATATATTCACATGCGACATGTATTCACATGCATGTTGTGCACATGGGCAAAGAAGACCAAGATGCGGCTGTGAAAGCCCAGTGTGGAGTGTGAGGCCCCCGAGCCTGCTTCTGCACGGCCCTGGGGCTCCTCGGGGCCACGCCTCAGGCAGCAGCGCATTCTGCCATTGCATAAGAGCAACAGGGATGGCAAGAGCCCAGCCTTCAGTAGGGCAGCGAGGGGGCAGGGAGAGCTTGGGAAATAATCTTGCTGCCCTGGGAAGTCTGTGATTCTCCTGGGTGCCCTGGCGCTACGATGCCCCAGAAAGTTCCACCTCTTCCCTCATTCATGCCTTGAGATATTTGGTCACCCCCATCATTTTCTGTCCCACAGGAGATACCCCGGCTCCGACAGGACCGTGCTGCAGAAATGGCAGGTAAGTGACCCCTCAGAGGACTCTGGGTCCGAGGAAACCCTCTGGGAATGCAAATCAGCAAATAGCTCAGGCCCCCAGGATGAAGAGAGAAAGCATGTGGATGGATCAGGAGGGATCTTGTTTTTGTTTTGTTTTCATTTTATTGCTCTTTATTTTATTCTTTATTTTTCTCGGCCACACCACGCGGCGTGTGGGATCTTAGTTCCCTGACCAGGAATCAAACCAGCACCCCCAGCATTGGAAGGTGGAGTCTTAACCACTGGACCGCCAGGGCGGTCCCAGGATCTTGTTTTTTTAATTTGTTAAAATGTCCCAAATATTTCCCTGAAAAGATCTCACTGATTAAAGGCGATTCTTGAGTCAGAGCTGGGGAGTGAGAGAGAGAGAGAGAGAGTGTGTGTGTATGTGTACACAAACCCTGTATACACACACACACACACACACACACACACACACACACATGCTCCATCAGTGAAGGTGTATGTGTATAAATGAACACACAACTCAGGAAGGCACAGCGTTCACTTCTTGTCCTGGGAAGTCACACGTGGCTCCCAGACTGGATGAGCTGACATTCAGCCTTGGGTTCTCAGTGGAAGGAAAGGACCCCAAGAGAGCTAGCCTTACAGATCACATAGCAACAGGAAAGGAGCTCTTGGTCACTCAGGTCCGAAATCCTTTCCCAAGGATCAGGCCAAGGAAAGGGGAGACTGCAGCATGCAGGTCCCATCAGAGACAATGGCTGCACTGGCTGCTCGTTCACCAGTTGGCCTTGATGAATTTTTCCAAAATGCAGTCCCTGTCTCCACCTGTGACACCTTTAAGCAGAGGGCCCTTAGAGTGAGTGTTTTCCAAACATGCACAGTCAGGGGAAAGAGAGTTCCTGAAGTCCCAGAGGAAGACAGACCATTCAGCCTGCTGGTGAGGGCCTCTTTCCCGGTGACTGCAAATTCCCCCCAGCTTATGTTTTCAATCATAAAGAGGTCAGCAGTAAGTTTACCCAGCATTTGTGCTATTATTTTAATCCGCTTTTGAGTATCACCCAACAGTGACACAGAAGAATGCTTTAGCCTTGGCTTGGACTGCTGAGTTGTATTTTTTTTTTTTTCCTGGCTGACTTTGCTTCCTGACTAAATTTGCTTCAGCTCATATTGGAATTAGCGTGGCCTCCCCAAGTTGGGCCAGGTCCAAGCACAAGGTGCACGGGGAATGGCGCAGGTGCACGCTGCCTGCTCCCACCTACACGATGAGGTTTCCTGGGCAAGCCTGGGAGTTAGACCCGCGTGGGCCTCAGGAGGAGGCCAACTGTGTTGGGTTTATCCCCTTTGACTCTTCTGCAGAAAAGGGACATGAGCAATTTCGAATATCTCATGCACCTCAACACCCTGGCCGGGAGGACCTACAACGACTACATGCAGTATCCAGTGTTTCCCTGGGTCCTGGCTGACTATACCTCGCAGGTACGTGTTCACGTGGGTGCTCTGCAGTGTCCTGTGGCTTTCTGACCCTGACGACCAGAGCACCCGAGGTCACGCGGAGCCTCTGAGACACTGTTCAGTCCACTTGGGTCTGAGGGCTGCTCTGGTCTCAGCCCCTCACCTGGGAAGAGGCCTCTGGAGTCTGGCTGCCTGGTTCCCTGTCCCAGCCCCACTTGGGGGATGACCCACATGACTAGGACAGTAGTTAACATACGCCCCCAAGGACTTCCTGGCTCACTCGCTACCATGAAGGCAAGAGATACTCATCTGCTGAGATACTGCCATGGACCAACACTGGTCCATCAAGTGAAGAGGGCCATGAAATGTGTTCCTAGAACCAACATGTAGAGCGAGAGAGAGAGAGGGAGGGAGGGAGGGTGAGAGAGAAGAGGAGAGAGCAAGAGAGAGAGGGAGGGAGGGTGAGAGAGAAGAGGAGAGAGCAAGAGAGAGAGAGAGGGAGGGAGGGTGAGAGAGAAGAGGAGAGAGCAAGAGAGAGAGGGAGGGAGGGAGGGTGAGAGAGAAGAGGAGAGAGCAAGAGAGAGAGAGAGGGAGGGTGAGAGAGAAGAGGAGAGAGCAAGAGAGAGGGAGGGAGGGAGGGTGAGAGAGAGAGAGGGAGGGAGGGTGAGAGAGAAGAGAGAGCAAGAGAGAGAGGGAGGGAGGGTGAGAGAGAGAGAGGGAGGGAGGGTGAGAGAGAAGAGGAGGGAGCAAGAGAGAGAGGGAGGGAGGGAGGGTGAGAGAGAAGAGGAGAGAGCAAGAGAGAGAGAGAGGGAGGGAGGGTGAGAGAGAGAGAGGGAGGGAGGGTGAGAGAGAAGAGGAGAGAGCAAGAGAGAGAGAGAGGGAGGGAGGGTGAGAGAGAAGAGGAGAGAGCAAGAGAGAGAGGGAGGGAGGGAGGGTGAGAGAGAAGAGGAGAGAGCAAGAGAGAGAGGGAGGGAGGGTGAGAGAGAAGAGGAGAGAGCAAGAGAGAGAGAGAGGGAGGGAGGGTGTGAGAGAGAAGAGGAGAGAGCAAGAGAGAGAGAGAGAGGGAGGGAGGGTGAGAGAGAAGAGGAGAGAGCAAGAGAGAGACAGATACACAGACCCAGCAAGAACAAACTCCTCCCCCGTAACCTGACTTCAGTAACTGAGATGATGGTATGTGGACATCACCCCACATCTAGACCGGGACATGTAGCCATAAGGGAGGTCAGTGGCAACACCAGATCATCTGCTGTTCTGACCTCTGTCCCAGGACCTCAGCAGGCAGGGGAGGGAGGAGCGGGAAAGCTGACACAGCTGGACCGAGGTGACGTCAGTGGGGGACGAGCAGGCTGTGGAGCAGTGTCCTGACCACCTAGGATCTGGACATCAGGAGGCGTGTTGGGCTGTGTATGTACAGGGCAGAAGGTGTCTGGGTCCTGGTGCAGATCAGCCTAGCCAGTCCTGCCTCGAGCTGTTTAGATGGCTGAGCCCCAGAATTTGGAAAAGGGACTTCAGTTTTTTGTGAGCTCCCATCCACACGTAAGAGACTTAACACAGCAAACCTTTTCTCACCAGCCACACGTTGCTGCTTATTGCACTAGTGATCGTCTGAGGCCCAGGTATTTCAAAACCGAAACTTGCCAATCCCAGCTTCAACTCACATGTTGCTAAGTGGGGGGTCGCCAGCCCCTTTTATTTAACCCATACCCTGTATTAAAATTTTGATTACTTAACAGTGTTCAAAATTTGGGAGATTTCTCCTAAAAAGCTGGTTTTCCAATATCTTTTGGCGAATCCAGAGATCTGGCAACTATGAAGCCCCATTCTGCCCTGGCAAAGTCAGCTGTAGCTGTGTGGGGTCTCCACAGCGCCATGACTCACGGGGGTCTCGGGAGCGCCTGCTTCACTGCCACCCGCACCTGGCTGTGACAGGTGAGGGATGGTGGCAGACCCTGCCTCCCCAGGAGCACTGTGGTGATTCACTGCTAGGGGAAAGGAGGAGGGGTGTAATGAAACACCTCCTTCTATAAAGGACATGCAAACCCCAAGGACACCCAGCCCTGAAAACTCTTCAGGGTTCCACCGTTGTGTATTCCAAGGGTAGGGGAAGGGTCGCCATTACTGCTTTCATCACCCGGAAGGGAGTGCACCTTCAGAAACACGAGGCCCTTGCTCTCATTTCCTCCGCAAACGGATGACTTCTAAATTCCTAGAAAATCAGTGTGATTCTAAGCAAGAACCCTGAACTATGGAAGCAAACTGCTCTGTCAGGGCAGGAGCCAAGTGTCCATTGACAACAGGAATTCTTTTGAAAGTCTCCTGGGTAACTGGTGGCTATGTTCTGATTTGGGTCAACTTGGAACAGTTCAGTGTGAACTCAATCTTCCCCTCCTCTCATTTTCTATCTCTCCCTTATTAAGTCTTTGTGGATCACTGGTTGTGGGGCCATAAAACCCTACCAGGCCTGCTAATCACCAGAGGAGGGGGTCAGACCAAACGGCAATGAACCAATAAAGAGAACCATAAAACTAAAGAGCGTGGCTCCGGCAGTCTCGCTGGGGCACAAGAGGGTCCAGGGGAGTTAACTCCAGTTGCACATCTGCCTTCTAGACATTGAACTTGATGAATCCCAAGACTTTTCGGGATCTTTCGAAGCCCATGGGGGCTCAGACCAAGGAAAGGAAGCTGAAATTCATCCAGAGGTTTAAAGAAGTTGAGAAGACTGAAGGTGGGTAGATCCCAGCTTGATTTTTTTCTGCAATGCTCTTCATCTGAATGCCTTGCAGTGAGAGTTTATAACGATTTGGGTGTCATCTAGCCTACAGACAATTACATTTGGATAGAGAGCCCTCGAATTCAGTGGTCTGCACCCTGGCTGCATGTGAGAATTACCTGGGGAGCTTGTTAAAAATACTGATGTCTAGGCCTCACCTCTAGAAATTCTGATTTGAATAAGTCACGGTGGGGTGCAGCCTGAGTGATTCCAACATGAAATCAGGACTGAGGACTATGGTGCTAAGAGCTAACACCTCCATTCCCAGAGGCAGGCAAAGGCAAGGAAGTGACATCCGTTCAGCACTTCTGTATGCTAGGTGCAGGCCAGCCTGCGTTCATACACACAATGGTCCTTTTTAAAGAGAAGGAAATTGGAACTCAGTTTAAGCAGCTCACTCAAGGTGATAGCCTCCAAATGGCAGATCCTGCATTCGTCTGGCTCTAGAACCCAGCTCCCAAGTGCTGTTCATCTGCACATCCCCTTTACAGTTTTTTGCCACCTTCACATGCCAGCTGTCCTCTTAGTGCCTTACTGTTTTTCTTTAGGTCTATTCCCTTCTTAAACTTCAATGGATGTATTTTAAAGAGAAAATTTTCTATCATATATTTGATGTCCGCTGTATTGGTTTTCTCAAACACTTTGAAATAAACATAGCACTACTACAATAAGGAACATCCAGCCACGAACCATGTAAGCTTACCTCAAGAACCAAAGGCGGCACATTTCGGAAGCCTCACTCGGCCCCGAGGCCCTGCCTTTGGTGAGCAGGTTCTCAGCAGGCCGAGGAGCTCCTCTGCATCCCACACCACCCTGGAGGCCCCTGGCCTCTGCCCAGGGTCCCCACTGTGTGCAGGGCTGGCACTCAGACTTGTTGGGGGAGATGGGAGGAGATGGGAGGGGTGGGCAGGCCCTCCTTGCCCTGCTTATCTCCTCCTGAGGCTAAAGTTCAACCTATATGACCCATCTCAGTCCCCCCCACCTGCCCCCAGGTGCTGTTCCTCTGGCTCCACCAGGCACTGCTGGATCCTTCCCAGAGAGGCAGGCCAGAGGAGCATCCGCTCTCCCCAGCTGTGTCCCAGGCAGAGCCCACTTTGGTACCATTCTCTCCCATACTAACCTGGGTGTGCATTGGAGTCACACGTTGACTTTGGGCCCTTGCACAAGTACATCCAGCAACCTCCCAAACACCTCTGATTTAGAGAACTCGCACAGCACCGGGAGGGCTGAGGGCCGGGTGCGGCACTGCGGCAAGGTGGCAGAGCCGACGTGTGGAGGAGCCCATGCCGCCAGCCAGCTCTGCCACTCGCTGGCGATGGAGGCGAGTCTCTGACTCGCTCTGGCTTCTTCACTGGTGAAACGGGGATAATGAATAGCTCTGACTCGTAGGGTGGCTGTGTGGACTCAGGGAGGGTGTGACGGGAGACACACAGCACGCACGAGGTCCACGAACAGCAGCAAGGCGATTATTCTCTGCTGGAATGGCCCGGCCAGGGCACTGTCTCTGCCTCAGCATGCCAGCTCCGTCATACCCTGGATGGAGCAAAACGGGGACGTTTATGCCTCTGCCATCCAGGCCCCTCTGAGAATGAGGATACCTGAGTTCTCACTCATCCGCGGGTGTCCCTGCATTAACAAGCCCCCCTTCCTCACACGGGGACTTTTATTCTAAAAGAGGCCAGGAGAGAGTGCTGCTGAGGGGACTGTGGGCACCTGAGGGCTCTCTAGGTGCCCTGAGTCAGAAGAGCAGAGCTCTGCCTCTCCGTGGGTCCTCAGCACAGCCTCCTCATGGCCTGGCTCTGCCACCTTCCTGAGGGCAGACCCCTGGGGGCCTGGCCAGTGCAACTGAGGGTCTTGAATGTGCTTTTCACCCCTGGTGAAAATTTGGCTGTTGGCCAAATTATACTGAGTTTTGTGGGCAGAACACTTAGGCTCCAGTGCCTGCGGGAGCTCTCTTAAGCAGGGCTCATGTTGGCTGTTCTCGAGATAGCCTGCGTGTCTCCTGCCTGCCCCACGGGTGGGGACGCCACCCCAGGCATGTCCTTTTCATTGCAGGAGACATGACTGTCCAGTGCCACTACTGCACTCACTACTCCTCGGCCATCATTGTTGCCTCCTACCTGGTCCGGATGCCTCCCTTCACCCAGGCCTTCTGCTCTCTGCAGGTGAGCTTCCCTGCTCCCCTACACACACACACACACACACACACACACACACACACACACACGCACGCACGCACACAAAGCTATCTCCCAAAGATTAAGAGCTAGGCTTGGACGAGGCAGGGCCCCCGCCCCCGGCTAGAAATCCAGTCTTGAGCCAGCGATTCCCACTTGACCCTGTGGCTCCAGGATTCCGGGCCATCCAGCTGAGGCAAGCTGCTCTTCACAGATATACCTGCATGTCTGCCCAGCAGTCTTGCAAAAAGGCTCTAAAAACTAAGGAATGAGATATGAGGAAAAAAATACTTAACATAAATAGGTTTTAGTGGAAAAGGAAAAACAGGAAGCTTGATGACTTCCTTGAAGGTAGGTGGTCAAAGCCTAGAAAAATAAACATGAAGGAAGAATGAAAAGAATATCACTTGTGACATCAGCATGCATAAAGCTATGCTAAGTACAAGCCTGAAGGCTTAAAAGTACAAACAAAATATTTTAATACTGAAGTGAACAGCTACACTAGAGAAAGAAACTCACCAATTTGCCTCCCCATGAACTAACTGACCATCATGCCAGCTTAGGGTAGCCAGATTCCACAAAGAAAAATACAGGCCCAGGTAAATCTGAATTTCAGATAAACAGTGATTTATACTAAAAAGTTATTTGTTGTTTCTCTGAAATTCAGATTTACCTGGGCATCCTGTGTTTCGTCTGGCAGCCCAATACAAGGTGAAAGTAGGCGAGTCTGACCCTCAGTGGATGGCGGTGTCCAAGGCACATGGGGTTGCTGGGACAGAGTCCCTCCTGGGAGGCTGATAAGTTGTTTTCTCTCTTCTCCCCTGACTGTATCACTGTAATCTTGCTTCAGGGTTATTCAGGGGCACAGGTTCTGACTAGGGAGAGCCGTTGGGTAGCCCAGCTGCAGACAGCTGGCTCAGCCAACTCCAAAGCGAGCACAGCACGGGGCCCAAGGTTAGGGCCTGTCTTGATTGAGGCCTTGCAAGGTTCCTGCGGAGAGGAAGGCATGACCACAGTGGGCTAACAGGCTGCTCAACTTGCAGGGACTCACCCTGACAGCCAAGCGTCACCAAAGGAAGAACGTGAGTGTCCCAGGAATTGTGTGTTTTGGTCTGACTTCACCAGCAAGGTCGCTCCTTATGGTCACTCAGATGACCTTGACCCCAACACCAAAGGCCATTCTGGGTCAGCACTGAAGCCATCTCCTGAGCCCTGGGCAGGAACGGGTAGGCAGGGTCAAGGTGCTGTCTCCAGTTAGGAGCAAAATCCCTCCCGTTTTCTGATTCTTGGCGCAGTCCTCTCTCTCCTTGAAGGCATGGATCATCTAGACATTCTATAACCCCTGTCCCTGGAAATTCACTCAAAAATAACAAGTGTGCTTCCCCGGAGCCTTTCTCAGGCAACAAGCATTTTAAGCGAGTTTGGTTTGGAGAACAAACGGCCCCTGAGCTGTGCCCCATGCCAGGAATCCCGTCCAGCTGTTCCGCATCAGTCCACAAGGAGTGACAATCCCGCTGACCATGATGGTGACGCCTCCCGTGACGGCTTCCCATCCAGGGAGTTCTGGGCGCTTGAAAAGTCTTCCCTTGCCCCTTCAGTCTCACGAATTATAGCCCCATCCCTACCTGTTACTAAGGGTCCTCTCTGTTACGAACGAGGAGGCAGACTGAAATAGAAACCGCAAACTGTGAGATTTCCATCCCAGCTCTACCACTTAATAGACACAAAATGTTCTGCACGTTACTGTACTCTGGAAATGAGGGTTAATTACACACATCTCACCGGGCCGTTGAAATTAAAGGAGGAAATGTGGGTAAAGCCCCTAGCTCAGGGCTGATGCTGCGAAGGTGATCAGTCATTGTTCTTCCCTCCATCCTCCCGCCATCAGCCAGATCTCTTCTGAGCAGGCTTGGACTGGTGCAAGCTGCTCCTCTTTGGTTTAAAGTAATTCAAGACAGTCTGGACCGCCTCAGAGCATTCCAAATGGCATGAGCCGGATGAGACAGGTGTGCTGCAAACCTGTCGGGTTAAGGCCACTTTGAAGCTAGTCACAACGGGTCGGAGCTTTTCTTAGCCAGGTTGGTCCACTGGTGACCAGCCCAAACTGGTTTGAGGTAGTTTAAACCAGCGTGAGATGGTCAAAGGCACTTTTAGCTTCTTTTGTGTGTCACAAATGCAGTCATATTAGCTTGGGTTCTTTTGACTCCCTTGCTGAAGTCTGATGCGACTCCTGGTTTTTCTGGGTTCAAATCTATCAGTGGCATGCTGGCTCGTCCGAGTTGAAATCTCCACGGTGCTTCTGAATTGGTTCTGCCTTCCTACTCTTAGCTGCCTCTTCTAGTGGGTCACAACTGGTCCAAGCCTTTGGGACGAGCAGAAGAACCAGCCGTCTTCCGCTTTTCCCTTAGCATAAAAGATGAATTTTAGTCTCAGGGGGGAATGTGTACAACAGTTACATCTGGGAGGAATGTGCTTGCCTCCCCTTTGGGAGTCCTGGGGCCTGTGCAGACCTCCTTAGGAACATTCTGGCATCTTCCTGGAGTCAGGCTTTTCCCTCCATCCCACTCTGCCTCCTCGGAGGCAGACTCATTTCTTCTCAAGAGACCTTTGCTTCACACCCTGTGTGGTGACAAGGAAAGGAGCCTCACTACATTCTCAGCAGCCCAAGACTTCCAGCCCCCAACCCCAGCCTGGATCACGGAGTGGAGAAGAATAGGAAAGGTGGAGAGGTGCAGAAGCCAGGCAGCGAGGCCTTTCTCACTTATCTGAGAGCAGGGACGTGCGAATGTCCAGTATTTGCAGAGCTGGTGTACCTATAAGAGTCAGCATAAGGAAGTGCGTGCTCTTCTGTTCTGTGGTAAACAAACTCTGCCTCTTGGCTATTACGTGACTAATGCAGAGTGACATGCTCACTCCACGGCTCGGCTGGGATGGCCTTGGTGTGGAGAGATGGTGCCTGTGAGTTCACCCCGTGTGGTCTGAACGCGGGTACAGCCTTCTTTGGGCCGTGGCCTGTCCACAGGGCACGGTGCAGAGGGGCGTGGACAGCCTAAGAATTGCAGTGTGACATATTCTAATTCCTAGGTATAAGGTTTCCTTTATTCTCTTCACGTTTAAATCTAATAAGGCTGGTCTTAGAATTGATGTCTACCTCTACTGTTGCTGTGTTTGTTTTTCTGCCTCAAATCTGTTATTACAATGATAGCCTCTTACAGTCCAGAAAGTGTGGTATACAGACAGTGTGACCTGAGCAGGTGGACATGCCGGCAGTGTGACCCGGGCACGGGTCGGTTATGTGCTCTGTTATCCCCATCCCTTGGGGTGTGAGACCACTGTCTGCCGAGCTGGGGGCTTGCCTCCCAGGATGCTGTGATTCTCAGGAATCTCGCCTACTGGGAGCCAGTGTCTGTGAGCCTTCAGTCAGTTGAGCAACCGCAGGCCAAACCAGGCTGGGGCCACAGCCCAGGCCCCTGTTTCCACCCTGGCAAGAGCACCAGTTGCTCTCAGGCCTGAGCTGGGACCCAGCCTAGGCGGGGCAGAGCAAGGCAGCCAGCGCCCCAGCGAGGGCACAGTTCCGCTGCTGCTGTTTTGAATAAGAAACTGAAATCAAGTGCTGTGTTAAGTCACAGCCCGTGTGAAGTCAGCTGTTACCAGCAGTGGGGAAGGGTTTTCTGCGCCACCTGAGGTGAGACAGCTGGTTTTGTGTAAGACATATATGCCAACTGCAGAGAGAAGCAAGGGCCGTGGGCAGCACTTGGCCCACCACAGGCCATCCACTTAGGGGCTCCGTGGGTTCCAGCCCCGCGTGGAGTTGTGTCCATAATAAAGGTGTAACTGTTATTACACTGACTCAAGGGGGGGAGTGTTCGAAAAGGCACATGACAGAGTTGGCAGACGGGGCACAAAGTCCTGGCGCTAGAACTTTCTCACTGGTGGTGTTGAGTACCCGAGCCTCCGTTCCTCCTCCTTTGACCCCTGACTCAGTGGGTGATGAGGGCTAAGTGAGACTTGGCGCTGAGCTCCAGCATGAGAACTATTTGCTGTTGCCGTGCGCTCCGTAGGTGTGCACACTCCTCCCTTCAGCATAGGCAGTGCCTTCTTCAAAAGGCCACATCCTACAGGAAGGAAAGCTAACGGCTGCTTGGGGTCAGCCCGCCCTCAGTGGAGAGAGAGCAAGACAGACAAGGCAGCTGAACTGGTGCATCAGCTTCCCAAATCCACGTCGGACCGGCAGCTCGCTGAGGGGGACGCCCAAGCCCGAGGAAGCCCGCACTGGCCCCTTTACTTCCTTGGTGGTGGTGTTGCCTCAGAACTGCCCTGAAGAACCTAGGGGTAAGATGGGAATAAAGACACAGACCTACTAGAGCATGGAGTTGAGGATATGGGGAGGGGGAAGGGTAAGCTGGGAAAAAGTGAGAGAGTGGCATGGACATATATACACTACCAAACGTAAAAGTGGGAAGCAGTGGGAAGCAGCCGCAGAGCACAGGGAGATCAGCTCGGTGCTTTGTGACCACCTAGAGGGGTGGGATAGGGAGGGTGGGAGGGAGGGAGACGCAAGAGAGAGGGGATATGGGAACATATGTATATGTATAACTGATTCACTTTGTTATAAAGCAGAAACTAACACACCATTGTAAAGCAATTATACTCCAATAAAGATGTTAAAAAAAAAAAACTGCCCTGACCACCCACACGCTACTTCCCTCCTGCCCCATCCCAGGACCCTGCCCCTCCTCACTTCCCCTCGTACCTCCCTTCTACTTCTAATAACTTCCACATCCTTCTTTTTCTTCTTTTGAGCCCATAGTTACCTTCCCCATGCACGCTGAGATCAGGGCCCAAGCCTAGGGTCGCTCCCGAGGTCCTGGTCTGCGAGGGGGAGGGAGGCAGCAGCTGGGCTCATTCAGTACCTCTTCCCGTGTGCCTGGCTCCAGCTGAGACATCACACACACGCACGCTCACCCACACTCTCTCACATGCGCGCACACTCACACACATTACATTGTTCACACCCACAGCAGTCATCCAAAGTTTGCAGAGGAGGGCATGGGACATTAAAGGGACTAAGAGACTTCCCGGAGTCCACGCTGCAAGTGGCGCTGAAATGCCCTCCCAAGTCCTCTTGGTTTTAAAGCTACGATGCTCTCTGCTCGCCCTGCACGCTGCCTCTTTGATGGACAAGCGACAGCCGCTTAGGTCAACTGATGTACTGACAGGGTCCTGTAAGTGAATTATTTACGTGGGATACTTTTAAATTACTGGAAAGGATATGAGAAGGGGTCATCAGGCTGCTCATAAAACCAGTCGCGTTATTTAGGTGTGGTGGTGTGTTGATTTGGGTCAGTCCCACTGAAGGAGGAATAGACTTTCCAGCACATGTTATCAAAACATCTGTGTTAAGTGTCCTGGAGCACATGCAGTTACTGGACTTCCCGTGGGTGTGGGTCAAGAACTGAATTTTTTTTCAACGTAGTTTCCCTCCCCTGTTGGAGAGGGGTTTAAGAGTGTTACCACCGAAATGCCTGTCCAGGGACACAGGTGCACATAGACTCTGTGTCCTTGTGCAAAAGGAATAACACCTTAGATATAGAAACTCCTGTCAAGGTGTTACCAGTTTTAATCAATGCACCCTAATCCATGAACTTTACTCTGATTTTAACTCCTGTCAATCTTCAGCAACAGTCCTTGTTGGCCACTTCTTCCCTCATTATTTTGCTTTTAATTTTGATTCACCTCTTAGTAAAATTGAGCACCTCTTAAAGGATTTTGAGGAAAGATATCTAGGATTGTATTATTTATGAGCCCTTCAATATTCAGAATATCTTTCTGGTGTCTTTACATACGAGTGATGTCAGCTGTGCCTAAAATCTGAAGACTGTTACCTTTTGCTTCAGAAACCTCCAGACTTAGCCGCCTTGTCTTTTGGCTTTAATGTCACCTGGGAAAAGTCTTCTGCCAGTAAGAGGTAGCTCCTTTGTTGATAATAGTGGCCTTGCTATTACTTTTTTCGGTCTGTTTGGATACGTGTAGGATTCATTATTCTTGATATTCACGAGTATCGGCGGAATCGATTTAGGAGCAGATCTTGGCCCAGTAATTCTCTCTGGTCACTTCGTTTCCATCCAACCTCTAGACCTAGTTTTGTTGTTGCTTTATTTTGTTTCAGACTTTCCTTATGGAGATAACTCTGCAAACCCTGATTGTGCTTCTCTGCCTCACTCCTTCTCTCCCTTTCTTTCTTCTATCATCTCTTCTTTTCCTCCTTCCTTCCTTTCCTGAGAATCAGGTCCTGGTGGGATTTCTCGCTGGGAGCCACCAGAGTTTGCGTCAGCCCACAGACTTACAATTACGAGTTACAAAGCAGCTCCACTTTTCCTTCCAGGGAATTTGGCATTTCTTTTGTATTGCAGAAGTGAGCAAACCCATTAATTTTGAAACAAATGTATGCAAATACATTTATTAATATAGGAAATAGGAAAATCAGTTATTGCTTCCTTTATAAATAATACAGGCTTAAGTTTTAAAGATATTACTTTTGCTAAAATGTATTAGACAGCTGTGAAAAAAATAACATTTTTCTTTGTGGTAATATCTTTAACCAGATTTGTAGCACTAACAATATTTCCTATGTATATATTATTTTTATTTAATACAGGTAATCTTTTTATTACCAAATCATATTGTTTCTCAGGAGATTACCATCAGCACTCATAAAAGCTGCAAAGGGAAAGCAGGACGACGAGAAGGCATCAATCTCCCGCAGACGTTAAGGCGTCGGCTGCAGATTAAATATGAGAAGCTCCTAAGACATTTCAATGAGCGACTCGTTAGGGGCAGATTTATTTAGAATCACTCCCCCTCATTTTGTTTCCCTTTCAATTTGAATCTGATGGTGGGCGTCATCCCCTAGTTTTAACCAAGAGCAAAGCCATCTTGGAGAAAAGCCACATCTTTAAGCTGAGCAAGAACTGTGTTTGGTTGCAAACCCAGGGGTTACTGGGGTTCTTGGTGTCCCTGACCCTGTGCAGAGAATGACTCATGGGTTTCACTGGATCCTCACATCTGACCCAGAAAATTGACCAGCCTGCCAGGATGCCCTGGTGTGGCCTCCCTCAGGTGTGTGGCAGGTTCTTCCTTCTCAGAAAGAGCTGAGTCCCCTTGGCCACACATAATAGATCATATGCCCCAGGTCCGGGATTCCCCCCGGTAACCGGCATGAGGGCAAAGCATGCCCTTTGGAGTTGCATCCATGGGTTTTGACCCCAGCTCTTCCATCCATTTCTTTTGGAAAAATTAATAAACTTTGAGAAGCCTCAGTTTTCTGGCCTGCAAAATGGAAATACCAATTCCTTCCTGATGCACCTTCTGTGAGGACAAAGAGAGAGTATCTCTGCGTGTGTGAAGTGCTCGCGTATTCTTTACCCTTCGTCCGCTGCTGCCGATGGGAAATCTCGGGCCCGTGAAGATTGAAGGGAGCTGGTGGGGCAGAGGAGGGTGCTGGCATTCTGGGTTCTCCGCCTTTGTTCTTGGGGCCACATGTGCATTCTGCAGAGGGTGGCAGAAAGAAGGCAAGTTCTGGCTCTACAAAAAAGGCCCGGTTTCTATGGGGACAAGTGAACTGTTGAATTCCAGGGAAGAGGTGTCCCTTGGGCGTCCCTAAACCTAAGCAGACAGACCCATATCCCAGTTTCAGAAACTCTTTTCTGAAGTTCCTCTGCCTATAGCGTCTTCAGTTCTCCAACGGGCACCTCTCTGCCTCCTCCCAACCCTCAAGATCACCTGATGAATAAGGGTAGCGTCAACTGAAGAGATTTGACAATTCAGATGAGAGGAGCAGAGAATCCAAAGAAAGAATTTGCCTTAAGTCTAAATTGGTCCAATCCCCGTTGCCAAGCTCGGGACTGCATCGAGCCACCTGTGGAAATGGGCCTTGGAAACAAGGCTGGCCTTGCTGGGAGCTGCAGGCAGCACCATATGCCTGCAGTTCTCCATCCTCAGACCTGTTCTCGCTTGTCAAGGCTGCTATGTTCCGTGCCACCAGGGCCCTGGCCTGACCTGCTTTCCTCGCAAGGTCTTTCCCTCTGCTCAGAACATTGACGTTTTCTCTGTCACTAGGCTCACACGCAGGATGCCTGACCGACTCCTCGTCCTGTAGCTGGTCCTTTGTATCCTGTCTTTATGCCTGATTCAGAGCTGACCCTCGGCAAATATGGGAGATGATCAGATGCATGACTGTGGTTTCCTGTCTCTGATCTGAACTCCAGTTTTCAAGCTGGGAAGACATTGCTCCCTTTATCACAGTGGATCACGCACCCTCCATGGAAGCTCCTGTTGTAGGGTTCCAGAGAGTGGTTGAGGGAATAGATGCCTGAAGAAACCATCACACGCATGCATGGACTGACTCACGCACGTGTGTGTGGGGGTGATCGAAAGGTTCTAACGGCGAAACCCGTGCCTCGGGGACAGAGTGGACGAAGGGGGCCCACCCTAGTGACGCCTGTGCACCCCGAGTTCTCACCACATGCGGCTGATCGTGTCGCCCCTTTTCTGCTTAGGGTGGAAGCTTTGATGTGGCGGATAGAATGTTCCACAGCATGAAGAAAGCATGGGAGTCAGCCTCCAGAGAGAACATGAGTGACGTCAGGGAGCTGACCCCGGAGTTCTTCTACCTGCCCGAGTTTCTGACCAACTGCAACGCCGTGGAGTTTGGTGAGTAGAGCCGGGGAGAGGCTGCAGGGGCCGGGCAGCTCGTGGGTCATGAGATCAGTGTCTTTGCCGAGCAGCTAAACACACAGGCCCTCGCCAGACCGATATGGTGGGCAGATTGCCGTGAGGCCTCCACTGGGTGGCGGCACCTCACAAGGAGGTGGGAGCTGAGGAAGGACACAGCCCCAGGGCTGCAGGACCACCAAGCCATGGTCCTACCCACGACCTCCTGCCGAGAGTCCCCAGGCCTCAGTCTGCAGTGAGGCAGCGAGCAGGGGGCAGGAGCCCTTGCTGATAGTCACGCCTGGCCCTTCCCTGCTGTGTACCTCAGGCGAGCCCCAGCCCCTCTCTGCCCCATTTTCCTCCACAAAGTCCCACAAATGGGTTAGCCTGGGCCCTGTGAACAGGACCCAGAGATCCTGCACCTCCCAGCACAGACTGCTAGGGTGTCCATGGGCAGTGGTATGGGCACCCTTGGTGGTTCCTTCTCTTTCCTGCCCTCCAGGCCCCACTCCAGGATAAGCCATGCTTTTTTACCTGTTGCTTTAGAGGAGGGACAAAAATTTCAGGAAGCCCCAGTGGGCAGGTCCCCTGGTGACTACATGTACCTTGGGAGCCTCCATTGTAAACATCAGGGTGGCTTGTGGAGGGGGTGTGTGGTCAGAACCCCCAGCAGGGTGTGGCCCTCCCCACCCAGAGGTGCGGGATGGACTCACCCACCCTGAGGAGGGCACTTGTGAACCAGTGCCAGCAGACACCTGGTGCCCCAGAGCTCCCCTTCCTCAGGGCCCTCCTTCTTCCTCCAAACAGCACATGTGGGCCTGCACCTTGAGCCAGACCAGGTGCGGGCCCAGGGGAGCACAAGGGAGGAGACCCAGCCCTTGACTCGAGCACCCACCTCTTGTGCAGTGGTCTGCAGACTGAATACCAGTGGAGCATTCAGAACATGCCCAGGCCCAGGCCTGTCGAGTCTGAGCCCGTGGAACTGGGTGGCCTCGGCAGTGTTCAGATTCTCAGATGCTTCACGTGCATCAGGGATGAGAACCTGACAAATGTAAAGGGTAGTTCCCACAAGATGTGATGAGATCCATGAAAGGAGTAAATCAGGGACGGTGGAAGCTGAGAGGAGGGGTCCCAGCCAACCTGAGGTGAGGGGGCCGCTGGTGGGAGGCACCAGCCCTCCTTGGAGGTGGAGGCTGGCTCTCTGCCGAAAGGGAGGTGCTCAGCAGCAGAAATGACCTGCACAACAGGGACCATGTGTCCTCAGGGAAGTCAGGAAACCAAGTGGCTATTAAGCACATACTGCATTCAGGCACGTTTTAGACACTGAGGATTTAGTGGGTGTCCTGGGGCGGATTGCCCTGAAGGTGTTTATATTCTTTGTGGGGACAGGGGTAGGAGATAGAAAGCATAGACAAAGAAATAAGCTAAATACTCTTCAATGCTGAGAAGTCCTATAAGGAAAGAAGGTAGGAAAATGGTTTGAGGTGACTTAGAGACCCTGTGTTACTGTGGTACCCAGGAAGGAGCTGCCTGAGGAGGTGACAGGTGAGCTGAGACTGAATGATGAGAAGGGCCAGGCCAGGCCAGTCCTGCAGGCCAGAGAGAGAGGACGTTTTCACCCCAGTTGCACCATGAGGGCTCTGGAGGGTTTCAGCAAGGCTATAGCTTGTGTTTACTGAGCAACCATCATATGCGTGGAACTATTCTAAGCATGTTATGTGTATTTTCTCTTCTAATCCTTGTACCAGCCTGGGAGGTAATGGGTAGGAAAGTGACTCCCCAGGAGGTTAAGCAACTTGCTCAAGGTTGTGTGGCTAATGGGGAGGAGAGAGACTCGGGCTTGAAGCCAGGCTCCTCTTCTTGGTGTCTGGGGAAGGTCCCTCCGAAAACCTCCTATCTTAACTTTAAAGTGGAGAGAAAATGCATAAATTATAGAGTTGAATGAAGAGTCAATAAGACAATGCGTGCCAAGCACCTAGCATAGTGCCCTAGCATAGCGGTAGGTGCTCAAAATACGATAGCTTTCATTGTTACTGCTATTACCTCCTTATTTAGCACCGTATAAAAAGCACCTGGATGAAAAGGCCTAGAGCAGAGGGGAGGAAGACGCACAGACGATGATGACACAATAATCATTTTATGCGCGGGCACTACCTGGAAGCAAGTAGGGTCTTATGGAAGCCTGAAGGGGTGGAAGGCTTAGAACCCCAGTAGGAATATTCCAGGCAGAAAGGGTGGGGTCACTCCCCACAGAGGAGGCAGGAAGCAGTGTGGTCTATGCAAGAATCGTAGTACTAGACAGCTCAGTATTTACACTCCTTGGTTCCTAGCCCAGTTTGGGCTCCCATTTATCCAAAGCCTTGCTCTTTCTCGCCCCATTCAGGCTGCATGCAGGACGGCACAGCACTGGGGGACGTGCAACTCCCTCCCTGGGCTGATGGGGACCCACGGAAATTCATCAGCCTGCATAGACAAGTGAGTTGAGTGGGGTCATGGCAGAGTCCCTGGTATCCTGAATGAGGACCTCAGGGTGCCCTCAGTGTTCATGGAGACTTTCTGCCCGAGTGGATGGCTGTGATAAGCACTTCTGAGGCTCTTATATCTGGAGGGCCCAGAGAAGCAGCTGGGTCCCGTGCCCCGGATTGGCAGGAGAAGGCTTGGGTTCTGGGCTCTTTTAAGAGCTCCATTAGGCTTTGCCCTTGTGCCAATTGTTGTGGGACTCATGGGGGAAGCAAATTCAGATTCTTGTTGGATGGAGGGCAAGTCAGTGCCCTTAGCCAACTCTACGCACAGGGCCAAGCCCTGGGCCATGTTGCCCAGTATAGGTCAGGGGGCTGGAGGCTCCAAGGGGCTCCCACTGGCCAAAAGATTTGCCAGGACTGGGGAGGCCTTGACTTATAATGCAGAAAGGCTGATGTGGGTAGAGGCCAGAGGCCATTTGGGGTCACGTATCCTGGATCAAATACCTGCGTTAGCATAAACACATGACAGCCTGTTCAACGTCAACATCATTAGTCATCAGGGAAACATACACTAAAACCACGAGGTGCTACTACACATGCACAAGAATGGCTAAAATTTAAAGTACTGCTAAAACCAAGAGTTACGCAAGAATGTGGAGCAAGCAGAATTCATCATGCATAGCTGGTGGGGAAAAAACGGTGTAGCCACTTTGGAAAAGAGCTTGGTCATTTCTTATGAAGTTGAAGA
Organism: Globicephala melas; assembly: GCF_963455315.2. NCBI lineage: Eukaryota > Metazoa > Chordata > Mammalia > Artiodactyla > Delphinidae > Globicephala > Globicephala melas. The sequence goes on along the minus strand of NC_083329.1, from coordinate 46,365,885 downwards.
TGCTTTTGCCGTATTGCCCAGCAATTCCACTCGTAGGTGTTTACCCAAGAGAAACGGAAACTTGTCCACAGAAAGATGTGTACATAAATATTCATCAGTTTTATTTATACTAGTCAAAAAGAAAAGACAACCCAAATGTCTATCACTGGTAAATGGCTAAACAGGTGATACATCCATACAATGGAATATTACTTAGCAACAAAAAGGAACAGATTACGGGTACATGAACCAACAGGATGAATCTCGAAAGCATTGTCCTGAGCAAAAGTAGCCCCAACCCAAAGCTCCATATACTGTGGGATTCTATTTTTGTGACTTGTTTGAAAAGGTAAACTGTGGAAGCAGAAAGCAGGTCAGGGGTTAGTCTGGGTAGGAGATGAGCAAAAAGGAGCAGAAGAGAACTTTTTGAGTTGACGTAAATATTCTATATCTTGATTATGGTGTTGGTTACATGACTAACATGCATTTTTTAGGACACATTAAACTGTACATTTAGGGCAAATTTTATTGGCAGCAGGCCTGACTAGTAACAACAAAGCTGTGTCTTTTCCTCTGTCCTTCTCCCTTGGCGAGGAGAAAGTTCTTCCCTGGTTTATCCTTGCCTCTGGGAATTCGGTAACGGCAGTCATCTCACCTCCTGCGGCGTTACCCATGTGTGGCCTTCTCAAAACCACTTTGGCCATGTGCCTCAGAAAATTAACCTGGCCCAGGTGACCTGATTTTCCCAAGCCCAAGTGTAAGTGTGCATGTCCTCCCAAAGGATCGATAAGGGGAGCCCAGACAATTCCAAATGCACATCTTTGGGTTCTGGGGACCAAGCTTTGGAGCTGGGCTCTACTCAGCAGAAACATGTGCCATCTCTCAGGTGAACTGGGACATCAAAACACAGGCCCACATTCCTTCTTTTTTTTTGCGGTACGCGGGCCTCTCACTGTCGTGGCCTCTCCCGTTGTGGAGCACAGGCTCCGGACGCGCAGGCTCAGCGGCCATGGCTCACGGGCCCAGCCGCTCCGCGGCATGTGGGATCCTCCCGGACCGGGGCACGAACCCGTGTCCCCTGCATCGGCAGGCGGACTCTCAACCACTGCACCACCAGGGAAGCCCCCACATTTCTTCTTGCTCAAGGTTATTTTATGGACTGGACAGGCTAGTCAGACCTGTTGTGCCACACTAGCTGGAGGCAGGAATCAGGTGGTCCTCAGATGGACTGCATGTCTGCTGCTTAGTGCTCATCCAACCCAGGGAGGCATCCCTCATCTTTCCTGTGCTGATCTGGCGTCCTGAACCACATGACCCGTCCTGATCTGGGCAGAGGGCCCATGAGTCCATGAGACACCTGTGTTTTTCATGCTCTTTGGGTTTTGGTTCCAGGCTTTGGAAAGTGACTTTGTCAGTGCCAACCTGCACCACTGGATAGACCTCATCTTTGGGTACAAGCAGCAAGGGTCAGCCGCAGTGGAGGCTGTTAATATCTTCCACCCCTACTTCTACGGCGACAAAATGGACCTCAGCAGCGTCAGTGACCCCCTGATCAGAAGCACCATCCTGGGGTTCGTCAGCAACTTTGGACAAGTGCCCAGACAGGTACAGCGTGCCGTGGCCTTCGTCTTGCTTTCTTAAAGGAGTGTGTGCAGGATGAGCTTGGATGGGAGGGAGAGTGAGGAGTAAGCAAGGACTGGAGAGGCAAAATGGTCCTCAGTCATCTCCCTGCGCCTTTGATGTCACGGCTCAACCCTCCATTACCATCTGATGTCGATGGAGGTGATGATATCGTTAATGATAATGATGAAGGCAACATCCATCTGTGACCATGTGATAGACTCTATGATAAACACACAAGATATAATTCTTTATATGTGTATCTACCCTGTAGGGTTGTTGTGAAGATCCAACGAGTTAAGATACCAAGTGCTTGAAAGTGCCTGAAACACGATAAGCCTTCAACAAATATTAGTTATTCTTGTGATACCTCACTGAATCCTCTCATAAGCTCTGGGTATGGGGATTGTACAGATCAGGAAACTGAGGCTCAGAGAGGCTAAATAAATAACTTGCCTACAGTTGTACCATTAGCAGGTGACAGTGGCGAGATCTCACCCCATCTGTCTGGCTCCAAAGCCTATGCCATATTGGCCCCATTGTGAGAGCATCCAAATTCTGCCCCAGGGCCCCTGGTGAAATGGTAGGGGCCTTACATGGGCCTTTGGCTCCATCACCTCCATCCGCATCAGGATGGTCCCGTAGTGATGTGAGGCTGTGCCTTTACAATGACATCCTGATGCTTATTTAACTGATCTCAGCCCTCTTCAACTTCAAACTCCCATTTGGTGTAGTGATGTTTTATCCCTGAGCACAGCCATCTGGGTTCAGAAGCACAGCCCCACGGACTGTGGGGTCCCAGCCTGGGCAGTCAGGAACCACACTAGGAAATGAGTGCGTAGACCCAGTCAACTCCAGAACCATCCTGGGCATCAGCTTTCCCCACATGGAACCATGAGGCTTGGACGGGCTCATCTAATAACATCTCTTCTGTCTGGCCTTACTGTGACATGCCCAGGTTTGCTCAGCTCCTAGGTAAGGGAAACGTGGAAGGGCCTGAGGGTGACTTGGAGAACAGACCGCACATCCAAATGCGGGTTTGGCCAAGGAAGGCTTTGTAGAAAGGAGAGAATTGCAGGAATGAAGGTTGGGTAGCCAAATGGTTTCATTTTTTTAATTTTAAAAATATTATAATACAGATAAAACAAGTAATTCAAAGTAGCAGTCCACAAGCAAAAATATTTTCGCATCAGTGGGGTCATGGAAATCACACAATTTAAATGCTGGTTTTGCTTAATGAGATATTATATGAGCTTGTCAAAAATATTTCTAAAAAATCATCAGAATTAGAATTAGAATTCCGCAAGTGGTCCCAGCCTGAAGACGAGATTAAAATGCTTCAGGACCACGCACTGTTCTATCAAGGGGCTGTGCCTGCAAAAACTATTACAGGGACCCAGCCTGTGGTGCTTTCGTGATTCTGCTGTGAAAGGAGAACATTCTTTAATGCTCATTTAAAAATCATCGTTCTGATTTCTGTTTGTATTGATCACCCATAGACAGTCTAGCATCTGATCGAGGGTTACAACTGAACCAAGGCTGCTCCGAGACCCCCGGGCTGCCTGCTGAGCCCCACCTCTGCCTGTGCACCCAGCCGAGGCCAGCTCCCCCCATATCATGGCGCCCCATGGATGTTTCCATCTGGGAGCAGAGGAATGTGCTGGATGGCTGGAGAAAGCAGCCCGGCACAAGCCCAGTCTGGGAGGAGAGGCTGGAGAGCTGGAGCTGGCCTCAGCTGCACTCTCTGGCCCAGCAGCACTTCATGCTTTGTCGAGTTTGGCATTAGGGACAATTTGACAGCAGAGATCTAAGAAAAATGAAAATAAGAAAGGCTGCTAATGGGGTTTGCCTGTGCTCTTTGGAATAGTTGAGAGGATGCTATTAAAGGATTCTGTGTTGATGCCCAGATGGGTGGGCCTGCAGAGAGTGTGTAAGGAAAAGGGGAAAATATGAGAAAAAGCTCAAGCAAATGAAGACAGACGTGATCTACGGAGGAAAGGGGATCATTCTGACCCTATGACGTGAGAGGCAGCTCTCCCGGGGATCAGGGGCTCCAGCTTGGAGAAGAAGACAGATTTGGCAACCAGGAGGGCTCTCTGCCAGCCCTGCGCCCTGACCTTGAGAAAGTAGAGCCCCAGGCCTCTCACCGGCAACATCCGAAGGTCGAACCAGATGGTTCTGTTTCAGCTCACCTCAGCCCAGGCAGCTCCCAGGGCAGAGGAGCAGCTGCGACTTGCCCGAGGACGACTCCCCTTCTGTCCATCTGTCCTAATGACCCGTGCGGTGCGTGTCTGTCTCCTTGCCTCTGCAGCTCTTTACTAAACCCCACCCGGCCAGGACCACTGCAGGGAAGGCTTCCCCTGGAAAGGACGCCTCCACACCTGTGAGCGTGCCCGGTCACCCACAGCCCTTTCTCTACAGCCTGCCGTCGCTGAGACCCTCCCAGGTCACAGTCAAAGGTGAATACCTGGCCCTGCTTCGTTTGGTGCCCTGTCCCACAGCTGTCCCCTCAGTGACCGGTGTTCCTCTGGAGGTTCAGAGGCACAGGCCCAGGCAGGGGCTTGGGGGCTGATTCTGCATGGCTGTGTCTCCAGGCGTAATGGGAATCTGGGGAGACCTCTGCTCTGGAAGTGTCTGGGACCGCCTCTGTTACACCCTGACTTCTGAAGACTCACCAGTCTGTCTGTCTGTCTGTCTCTCTGAGACATGCACCCCCTCTCTTTCACGTAAGACACATATATGAACACACACATGCAAACACAACACACACACACGTGCGCGCACACACACACACCACTCCTCACCTCCAGAGCCAAGTGGGAGGTCCCAGGTTTCCCAAGGGAGGGTTCCAGCCCCCACTCTCGGCACCCGCACTCACTGTTGCTCCTGAGCCTCCAGGTGGACCGGCAGCCACTGGCCAGGAGCATGTGCCCTGGGGCAGATGGCCCGGCTATGAGCCCCAGCCCTGCTTCCTAGAGGAGCTGAGTGTGTGTGAAGTCTGATGTCTGTGCCACCCTGGGGCGTGCACTGCTTTGGGGATGTCTCACCACCTGGAATAATTTTCTGGTCCCAAGGAGTATAAGGTCAGGTTTTGGGGGGGTTTTTCTTTTGAAATCCAAGAACAGTGTCCTTGGCATCTCCATACAAATACTGCGCACTAACCGATTGCATGACTGGACCTCCACCTCCAGACCTGCTAGAGTTGGTGCGTGGAAGGGGCAGGAAGGGCAGAGCCCCCAGGCTCCTCTGGCTGTGTGCTGTCTTCCCCAGAAGCCTGGGCTCCTCCTCCCTTGGCATCAGTCAGAAAGAGACACTCAAGACCTGCATGGCCACATGCATCTTGTATGTGCTAAGTCTGGGGAGGGACCCGGGGCCAGCGTGTAACGTGGCCCCGGAGGGAGGCCCAGGAGGGAGGTACCTTGATGAGGAGCGGCTCGCGCCTGGGCAGGCACTTTGCCAAGTCGGGGTTGGCTGCGCATGGCTCCTCTCTGGGCCCAGCTAAAGCGGGTGTTGCCCTTTGACAAGTCGGCTCCGCCGTACTGACTGGGGGGCAGATATGTACCTTTTCTCTCTAGGCTCGGAATCCCCCAAAGGAGCCATCGGCCACATTGTTCCTACGGAGAAGACCATCCTGGCCGTGGAGACGAACAAGATGCTGCTGCCTCCTCACTGGAGCAGGACCTTCAGCTGGGGCTTTGACGACTTCAGCTGCTGCCTGGGCAGCTACGGCTCTGACAAGGTGAGTGGTGCCGGGGCGCAGGGCAGCCCCAGGGCCGCAGCCTCCTTCCGGTTGGGGCATAGGTGGTAAGGAGACAGGCGAGCCCCAAGCAGCCATGGTCACCCACACCCCTTCCTCCACGTGGCTGTGCCCCCAGCCTGCGACTGTCACCCAGTGTGGGCAGAAAGTCCTGGGGGCTCCTCCAGCCCGGGTCACAGCTTAAACTCAGAAGGGACATGCTGAGTATTCGGCTGCCGCCAGAAGCGAGCCACCCAGTTGCTCGTCCTCTACCCCTGCTTTAGGCCATCCACTTATGTCTACCTTCTTGATGTGGCCCTGGCTACCTCTGGCCTCCTTTGCTACCCTCGCTCCTCTCCCACCCTATCACGTGGCATGAATTCCCTACCCACCAAGCTTCCTCGCCCCTCCCTAGCCTTCCCCCACCTCCTTCACGAGGCAGCCTGTGAAACTGGTCCAAGATGTCACCCCTTCCTGAAAGCTGACTCTGACTTTCCCAGGCCCACGGGGCGTTTTTGCTGTGTCCCCATAGCCTCCTGCTCCCTTGTCTCTCCCCACCTGCTCCTTGTGTGGTGTGAGCTCTTTGGGGACAGACCTGGACGGCCTGGAGTTCGTCACCAGGGCTTGTCACGTCCCTCGGCTCCCACAGCACGCAGGCAGGCAGGCTAGCGGCACCATCCAGCCCTGCCTGCACCCCTCCGTCACCCTGTCCCAGCTCCCTGCCCTGTGCCGGCTCTGGCACCAGTGCTCATCCCACTCGTCTAATCTCCCGCAGATCCTGATGACGTTCGAGAACTTGGCCGCCTGGGGCCGCTGTCTGTGTGCCGTGTGCCCATCCCCCACGACCATCGTCACCTCTGGGACCAGCGCCGTGGTGTGTGTGTGGGAACTCAGCATGGCCAAAGGTCGCACCACAGGCCTGCACCTCAAGCAGGTACAGTGCCTCTGCAGGTGGGGCGCCTTGGGCAGGTGTGGTGGCTCAGGGCAGGTGTAGTACCTTGGGCAGGTAGGGTGCCTCAGGCAGGTACGGTGCCCTAGCGTGCTCCAGCTCCCGAGCACTGAGAGCCCTGTCTCCCTTGGGAGCAGAGAGCACAGGAGACACTGAGGGCAGCACATGGCTCTGTGTCACTCAGGGGCACGGTTTCATGCCCTTGGATGGATTTAACAAGCTCACAGGGCCAGCGCCTCCATGGAGACCCACACCTCGGTGAGAGAGGCTGCTTACACGTGAGGGCCAGTGAAACTGGGGTTGTTTTTTTTTTTTTTGCACTAAGGGTCATGTTTGAACATTTGTCACGGGCACCTTTATGTGAATGGCCTCATTTTACCTCCTCAACAACCCTGTGTCCCCATAGCCTGTGGGATAATATAGGAATCATTATCATCCCCACTTCACTGGTGAAAAACCACGTGCAAGGAAGTTAAGTGACATGTGCAAGATCATAGAGCCAGAAAATGAAAGACTATCTCAGAACAGGGGTGGTTGTGGCGGAAGCAGAGGGAAGAGACCTGGAGGCAGACAACTCGTCTGGTCTTACCTCGCAAACCACGGCTGCTCGGAATAATAAACGGAGAGTGGAACCGGCTGCTTGCTTAACTCTGCACATTAACCATAATCTTGGAAAGCAGGTATTGTTAGTCCCACTTTTAGATAAGGAAACTGAGGCTCAGAAAGGTCAGGGTTGCCTTTTAATCTAGGTTTGTCTAACTCTAAGTCTAGTGCTTTCCCCTGTGTATGATTGAACTTGCTGGAGAATATCGCTAGGGGACATTTCCACCTCCAAAATGCAATTCACGTTTACATCTGTGTTTTAGTGAACCGTATAGCCCCAAAGTAACAAAAAAACGTTAACCATACAAGGCTCACCACTGACCAGATTTCCTAAACTCAACATGTTTCACTGGAACTGATTCTGGGTTTCTCTGGATGCTTTTCTAGTCACTCAAATCTCCCCAGAGCCTGCCCTCGTCCCCCGGCACCACCCCCAGCACTCGCGTGGTGCACAGCGACAGGCACTCAGTAAACGTGAGGTGAAGGAATGAATGTGTCAGAGCTGAGGGAGCTGGTTAATCCTGCGGAGGCGGTGGCATCTGCTGAGAGGCAGCTATGTAGGTCAAGTGCAGGCTGCCTTCACCCAGACTCTCACGGGAAGTCCTCCCAAGCCAGCCTTGGAGCCCCCTGTCTTTTCACATCTTCACCTTCCTGACCTATGTGAAGAGACTGTGCACTACCATTATGGGTGTGGAGCATCCCCCTCCCCCAGGCATCACTCCGGGGACAGCAGGAGATCCAGCCCAACCCCAAAGCCACCTTGGGGAGCCGGGGAAGTGACCCACCCCCCATCGCCGCTCCAAGGTCCTGTTTAGTGGCGAAGATGCAGCGTAAAAACCCCGGTACTGACAGCATAAAACGTAATTTATCATCCTCTCCTAGTTATAAATCAAGAGAAAAAGGGTATCCCACAAGCTCTTGTTTCCTAAGCAAAATAAAACACTTTATCATTTACCTACAGAGGCTGACCTGGCCTTGGGGATCCCCCAGATGGGAAGCTGCTCAGAGAGGGAGGTCTGTCCCTGACTTGTAGACTTGTAGGCAGAGAAGTCATCATTAAATAGCTTCATTAACAGTTTAAGTGTTTCATTTCTAAAAATATTACAACATTGAAGACAAATTTCAAAGTTAAACAGTTTTCTATAATCCGTATAAAAGTTCTCATTGTTGCATACTGCCACCCCCAGATATACATATTTATACCATTCTGATCACTGTGTAGATATGTTGATTCTATTTTCACCCAGTGTATCAAATTGTTTCCTCTTTTCTACAGTCTCTGTAATTTACATTTCAATTGTTCCATATTATTCCATCTCCATAAAATTATATTTCAGTTGTTTTATGTCAAGGCACCACAGTTTAATAAACCATTTCTTCTAAAACCAGACAGTTACATAGCTTCCAATTTTAACTGTTTTAAATAGTGCTTCAGAAAACATATAGATTGCTGTTTGCTTCTGATTAATGGTTTCCTTATAGTAGATTTCAAGAAGTGGAATTCAGCGCGGTGACATAACGCTTTCTATAATGGTTCCGTAGCTTTGCAGTGCCACCACAATTAATTAGGAATACCCGCCTCACCACAACATACCCAGCGTGGGGAATTATTTTCAGAGGGTTTTATTTTACTTTATTTTATTTATTTTTTGCTACTTGAGTTAGGTATAAGGTGATATAGTGGAGTTATTTTAATTGGCCATGGAGAAAGGTATTATTCTGAGAAAACAGAAGAGACAATGGAGGACATTTAAAATTGCTGTCCTCCATCATTTTTCCCCAGGCCTTTCCAGATGGGGAGTGGTGCTGGCTGCCTCCAGGTGCTCTAGTTTCCTGGCTGGTGGGAGGCAACAGCCTTACGTAGGTGGACGGTGCCTGTGCGTGCAGTGGTCCCTCACTCCAGCGCCTCCCCTGCAGAAAGCCGGCAGCCCCGGCTCCAGTAACGGACAGCTCACACAGGCTCTGGGCTCACAGCCTCTGTCTCTGAATCCGCAGCACATGCACCTGGGTCCCCTGGCGTGCACTCTCTGGAGTGGTCCTATCCCCTGCGGTCAGAACTCAGCCATCAGACATAGTTCGTTCTGGGAGGACCACCAGGAAGCTCCTGTCAAACCCTCTGCTTTCCTCTATTCATTTAGACAGTTTCCACTTCCCTAGTATGAACCCAGCCTTCTTCCATGGGTCACATCCAGAACCTTGCCAGCGCCATCTGGTTGATGCCGTGTTAGGACCCATGGAGCACAAATGAGAATCTGTGGCAGAACTTTTAATTGCTATGACCAGGCAAAGTGACAGCTTTGAAAAATGACGCTCAGCCTCATTGACCCAAATGAGTGAGTGGTGGACAGTCCTGGGGGTGGAGATTCACCACTAGGTGAGGCAGGGTAGTCACGTTTTAGAACACCACCTCCGCGCTTCTCAGGCTGATTCCAGAGGACTGCAGGCACGTGTGTGCACGACAGCTCTCAGACCAGGCTTAGCTGGCAGCCTCTGGGACAGCTGTGATGGAAACTGTGCCGCTGCCAGCAGCAGTGGGCCTGGGGGTACCAGTGTGCCTGGCAGGCCTCCCCAGTGCCTCAGGGACGTGTGCCCAGGGAGCAAGACCTCTGGCCGGGTCTGGACACGTAACCATCCATAAGCCAAGCCAGACCCTGCACAGGCCAGCCTGAGGGCCAAGACTGAGCCCCTGAGTCACCGGCTGCTAGGAAGCGAGACTGGATATGAACCCGGATCCTTTGGACTTGAAAAGTCAACACCTTTTAAACTATGACCTGACCTCCCTGCCTTCTTCCCAGTTTAGTTTCCAGGGGCATGTGTGTTTCTGAGGTTCCCTTAGTGTGATGCTCAAACTTGAGCATGCCTGAAAAATCCCTGGACAGCTTGTGAAAACCCAGGTTTCAGGGCCCCACTCCCAGAGTTTCTGATTCAGTAGATCTGGGTGGGACCAAGAATTCACATTTCTGACAAGTTCCCAGATGATGCTTGTGCTGCTGGCTGGGACCCCACACATTACAAGTCAGTGCCCTTTGCATATTAATAGCGGTGTGTGTTGCTTCTGGATGCAAGGTAGTGTAGGAGAGCACAGAGCATGAGGATGCTGCTGGTGTCTCTGTCTGGGTTATGATGAAAGCACTGCTGACTCTCCCCAGCTGAGTGTCAACCCTGGAAAGTGATGGTACTGAGAAGCCAGCCATTGACCCATGAACACACACACACACACACACACACACACACACACACACACACCCCACAGACTTTGGAATCACTGAGTCACTCTGAGTCTCTGTTTCCTCATCTGGGGCCCAACAGTAAAAGGGAGAGTGGAACATCTCCCCAAGTAGCTGGGTTAAGGGTCCCTCGCATAACGTGTGGTTCCGTCCCCTGTCGCTAGGCCTTGTATGGACACACACAGGCTGTCACATGCCTGGCAGCATCGGTAACCTTCAGCCTCCTGGTGAGTGGCTCCCAAGACTGCTCATGTATCCTGTGGGACCTGGACCACCTCAGCCGTGTAGCCTGCCTGCCCACCCACAGGGAGAGCATATCTGCCGTTGCCATCAGCGATGTGTCGGTGAGGCCCCTCTTTCTCAAATGTCTGTGTCCTCAACATGTCCATGATTCTGCACGCTGGCGTGGTGGCCAGTGCCCCGAGAGGAAACCTAGGGGCAAAGACCACCCCAGAGTATTGAGAGACCCCAGATGTGTGGAACATTCTCTACACAGGCAGAGTAGAGCCATCAACGAGTCTCAATTTGGGTCTTGATTTTATTTTTTTGCTTCTTTATTTTTTTTCCTTCAGTGGCTGGGGTAGTGGGAGGTGTCTGTTCTAACACAGGCGTCAGGGAGTTGGAGCAGGAAGTTGGCTTTGGTGAGAGATCTTCTGGGTTGCCTGACTAATTCAGCTAGCTGACTGCAAATCTGTGTTGACTCAGCAGGTGCCTCTGGTCTCCAAGGCAGGAAGTGCCTCTGCTTGTCCCTCCATGCTGGCTACCAAAGATAAGCCTGTCAGGAACGTGTGTGTGTGTGTGTGTGTGTGTGTGTGTATGTGTGAGATAGACTAATACATATATATACACATATATATATATATATATATCAGTGTATACATATATCAGTGATATATATCAGTGTATACATGTATCAGTGATATATACATATATCAGTGTATACATAGATCAGTGATATATATCAGTGTATACATATATCAGTGATATATACATATATCAGTGTATACATATATCAGTGATATATATCAGTGTATACATATATCAGTGTATACATATATCAGTGATATATATCAGTGTATACATACATCAGTGATATATATCAGTGTATACATATATCAGTGATATATATCAGTGTATACATATATCAGTGATATATACATATATCAGTGTATACATATATCAGTGATATATATCAGTGTATACATATATCAGTGATATATACATATATCAGTGTATACATATATCAGTGATATATATCAGTGTATACATATATCAGTGATATATATCAGTGTATACATACATCAGTGATATATATCAGTGTATACATATATCAGTGATATATATCAGTGTATACATATATCAGTGATATATATCAGTGTATACATATATCAGTGATATATATCAGTGTATACATACATCAGTGATATATACATATATCAGTGTATACATATATCAGTGATATATACATATATCAGTGTATACATATATCAGTGATATACATATATCAGTGTATACATATATCAGTGACATATATATATCTATCTCAGTGTGGAGCTTCTTCTACACTGGAATCCCCATCATAGGGTATAGGGTTTTCTGAGGATCCAGAGACTCTGCATCTGCTAATAGAAAAACCTAGGGGCCTGGAGCCTGGACAGACTGAGCAGGGGTACCACAGGAGGAGGAAGAGATGTTGAAGGAGCCTCCTGGTGCTAATTTGGCTGAAAGTGGTGATCCAGATAGGCTTGTATCCAGGATGAATGTTAGATGGGCACATGGATGACGGTGGATGGATGATGGATGGATGGATGGATGGTGGGTGAACGGATGAACGGGTGCATATACTGGGGAAACCACCAAGCCCTGATCTGGGAGAAAATAAATTCATAAGGAATTATGTCCCCAGACCTCAGAGAAGACTGATATCAGGACCACAACTTGTTTAACTCAGCTTGTCCTGGAGCTGGTTGAGTTCACCGAGTGCCTGCTGGGCCCCGCGCTGGGTGCTTGGCAGAGGTGTATCAGACATGGTCCCCGGCCTCAGGCAGACTCCACCAAACGATTCAGGAAAGGACGTGATGGAGCCCAGCCCAGAGGGCTGCAGAGGGGCGTGGAGCTCCCTACATCCCTGCTGTGGTCAGGGCAGGGTTCAAAGGCATGGCCCCAGATGGCTCTTGGGGTCCTTGGTGGGTCCTTGGTGACAGTGACCACTACTCTGTTGGGCACAAAATAGACAAGGACTTGAGAAGAAAACACTCTGGACATAAACATTTCAGAAGATGCAATGGGCAGATTTCTCTTCAGAAATTCCCCCTGGGGCGGGTGGGGGTAAATTTGCCCCATTTTATGAGCCACATGCAGTCATTCAAACCTCTGTACCCTGCCCTCCACCAGGTGTCATCCAAAGCTGCTTCATGGGGACAGGGCTGGCCAGCCAGGTGTGGACCCTGTGTCCAGGCCAGGGTTGGTGTCCAGGCTGGGTCTTCTATGCCAGTCAGTACGCTGCCAGGGAGAGGGCTGTGGGAGGAGCCCAAAGGGTGAGCCAGCCGGTCTGAGCTGGGGAAAGCAGTATCCAAACACTTGACTGCAGTATGAAGAGAACCAGAAATGTACACTTGTGTGAAAACACAGCAGACCTATGAGTCTGCTGGGAAGAAGTGGGTGTCTTAGGAGGTCTGGGAGTACCTGGTTAGTCCTCAGAAGATGACAGGTTGAGGGTGCTTATGTGTACAAACCGAGTGGCTGGGCAGGTGGGGAGGCAGCGACTCCTGCCTGAAGTGAAGCCCGCTCTCACTGCTGCAGGGCACCATCGTCTCCTGTGCGGGAGCCCACTTGTCGCTGTGGAGTGTCAACGGACAACCCTTGGCCAGCATTACCACGGCCTGGGGCCCAGGAGGAGTCATAACCTGCTGCTGCGTGATGGAGGGGCCAGCATGGGACACGAGCCATGCCATCATCACAGGGAGTCAGGATGGCGTGGTCCGGGTAGGTGTGTCTTGGGCAGGATGAGGGCATGGTACAAGAAATGTGTTCATCTCCATTCTACCCACTTCCTCTAAGGGTCAAATCTGCAGGCTGCATTTAAGACCATCCCAGACCACGTCCCCACACAGCAAGTGAGGGCAAAGGCAAGGCTCTTTCCAGGCAAAAAGTAAATACATAAAATTATATAATAGATAAAATTATATAAAATTTTATACATACATATACTCATACAATGAAATACATACTTACTGTCACAAGGTATAAAAGCTGAATGGTCAAATGCATAAGAACATAGGCCAGTACTGAAAAGAGACATTTGGGCCATCCTTTCATCCATCCATCCATCCACTAATCCATCCACCCATCCAACTATTTATCTCTCTACCTACTCATCCATCCATTCACTATTCCATTCATTCATCCATCCTTTCATTCTTCCATCCATCCTTCCACCTACCCATCTACCCACTCACATGTCCCTGCAACTATCCATCCATCTATCCACCTAACATTCATTGAACTCTGGCTCTGTACCAAGTTCCTACAAGCCGTAGGGGACACAGAGATTAATAATAAACAGGCCCTTGTCCTCAAGATGCTCACATTCTAGAAGGGAAGACAAACAGAAAATACATGAATGTGGTTCATGCTATGACTGGGATAATCAAAGAGTGCCATGGATCCTCTGAGGAGGGCCATGGACAGAGAGATCATCAAGAAACCAAGAAGACAACGAAGGAGAAACACTGAGGTGGGAGGTGTAGCACGGAGAACAAAATACAGTAATTTTTCCGAGACTGACAGGGAGGAGGAAGGAATGAATAAGATAAGGAATAATTAAGAGCCCTACTCAAGAAACTGGCACTTGAAATCCACAGTTTGTGAGACGAAATGTCAATTGAATGCCACTAGGTATTCAAGAAAATGCCCTTTGAATTCTCACTGTGTGCCAGGACGGCTAAAACGCAGCCCTGTCCTCCCGGAGCCTCCACGCCCAAAGTCTCAGAATAATCGTGGAGGTGATGCGTCAGGAAGCAGAATGAGTAGCGTGGTGGGGGTCCAAGGGGAGCATGGATTTATTTCCAGCAGAGAGTGGTGGCATTTCAGCGGAGCCCTGAGGATGAGGAGAGGTCGGGGCATATGGAGAAGGCCATGCAGGCCGGCGCACCAGCGTGCGTGCACAGGAGAGTTGACTGCGGGGAACCCCCCGAGAAATCTCCTAACAGGGCCCCATCCGTCGGCTGGGAGGGCCAGGGTCGCTGCAGAGAGCAGGGTGTCCTGGGTTGGCCAGAACATGAGGAGGCAATGGAAGTCCAGGCTGGGTGGGTCGTGGTCGGCACTGTGGGTCCGTGAGAGGAGCCTGGGCGGCTGGGCAGCAGCTGCCTTTCCTTCGTGGGGCCCCCAGCGCAGGAGCGTGAGTCTTCCAGGGGCTCAGCCCTCGTCCACGCAGCGCAGTGACTCCCGGGACAGCTTGGCACTGGGCTAGACCCGGCACGGCGCTCACAGCAGCATGTAAGTGGAGGCTGCTCGTTGTCCTGTGGGGACAGAAAGTCCAGGCTCAGCAAGTGGGGTTCCGTCTCTGCTCAGCCTGAGGGCGCCCACTTCAGGCCTGGGACCAAGGACCAGACACAGAGGACGGGAGGCCCTGCTGCTGAGTGGTGAGGGAGGCTTCCAGGGATGGTGGCAGGCAGACAGGACGGCACTAGCTGAGTAAGATGATAGTAAGCTGGCTGCTGAGTCTCGTCCCTGTAGGTAAGGGGTCGGGGAGATGCCCCATGACCCAGAAGTGGGGAGGGAACTCGCCCAGGCTACAGCTGTGCTCGGCCAAACCTCCGCACAGGGAAGCTGAAGCCTAAGCAGGCTTTTCTCCCGAGAATATGGCAACATCAAAAGTGAGAGGGGGCCATGCCCCGCTTCCCTCAGGGTCCCCCAGGTGTGGAGGAGTGGATGGGCCCCGAGCCTGCAGACAGGTTCACTGCCCCAGCCCATGGCATGTTCTCTGTTCTGGACAGATCTGGAAGACCGAGGAGCTGAAGATGTCTGTTCCTGAGCAGGCAGCGCCAGAGGGGCCCTGGGCTGCACCTCCAAGCCCCAGAGGTAACTGCTGTGCTAGTGATGCCTGTGGGGCGCCCTTGGCTTGCTCAGCCCTCCCTCCCCTCTCCTCTCCTTGGCCCGAGGGCTGCAGCTCCATCCAGGCCTGCAGAGCCCAGGGAAGCCATTGAGTCTCTTGGGATGTTGCCAAGCTTGCAGGTGAGGAGCACGTTTCCCGAGAGCTGCTGGTGGAGTGTGAAGCGATGTTTCAAAGCCTCCCTGAGCACCAGACTCATGCTGCAGGGGTCAGCGAGCTCTGGGATGCTTCTCGGGCGTGTGAACACTGGTGACGGTGGTTGTGGGGTTCCGGAGCCCCAGGAGGGGGACACACCCAGCAGGGCTTGGTTTGATGCTCTCCGTCTTCCTGGGTGACTCTTAAATGCCAAACTCCCCAGCCCAGGACTTGGATCCAGCTGGCTGTTGGCCTGGACTGCCAGGCTGCAGACAGGAGCAGGGACGGCTTTGCTGTGTCCCGGGGAGAGGAAGTGGTTCCATAGGCCCCCGTCTGCCCTGCTGATCCTGACTCAGCCCCGCTACTCTCCATGGCAAGTTCCTCAAAGTGGGTCTGAGGATCATCTGCGTCAGCATCGCCCAGGAGGCTCATGGAACATTGAGATCCGGGACCTGTTCTCAACCCAACCTCAGGGAAAAGGTTGGAGGTGGTCAGAGTTCCCATGTCTAACAAGTCCCCAGGTGAGTGGTGGTGTCGCCGAAGTAAGAGAACCACCGTCCTGCAGCAGAGCCCTCTTTGGTTGTGGCAGCTGGGCCTGAAACAAGAAAATCCGTTCTCCCTTCTGCCATCATGGCCTCTGGCACCAGCACCACCATGGCCACCATCGCAGAGCTGTGAGGGAGAGAGGTGACCGTGAGCAGTGTCCACTGTGCATGCTTCCCGTGCATTCTCTTATTTCTCACGGCAACCCCACGAGGAAGATACTACGATGACACCTGTGTGAGAAATAAGGAAACTGAGGCAAGGAGCAGTCCAGCAACTTGCCCAAAGTGACCCAGAAGCGCATTACTACTATCGTTCTCATTTCTGCCGCCAGAGTAGACACGCCCACTGCCAGAACGAGCTCAGCCACCGGCACCAGCCCGTTCCCTCCAGGATGAGCGCAGGCACAAACCTCACCACCAAGGCCGTCACCTCCTCTTCTCACCTCCCTGGGGCCCCGCCATCACCTCCTCCAGTGCAGCCAAGCTTTCTCAGTTCTGTCTTCGCCAAAGGTTCTGGCCCAGAACTGAGACATCCTTCTTCGTGCCCACGATTCAAGAAAGCACGTTACCATGATGTGAGAACTCTCCTGTCATCATGAGTCCTTCTGGTTTGCTCTACATTTCAGGACCCACATCCACTAGAGAGAATTTTCCAGGTTGTGGAGGGTTGCCTTCTAAAGGGAGTAGCTATTTTTAGTTAGTTCATTTCTGAAATGTGCTCCGCACGTCCTTGATTCATTTAGTCACTGATTCATGGATTCTTTATTCACATAGGAGGGGCATTTGCTCAGCCCCTACTAGGTCCTGAGATCTACATGGGAATCCCTTTCCTCAAGATAACACCATCTGGAAGCCCTTGTCCACAACCTGGGCCAACCAGAGTGGTGACCCTACAAGAATCTACAACCACTGTGGATTCAGTTCACTGGTCCTAAGACCTCTAGGGTCCTTTGGGACCACAAGGAATCAGCCCATCTTAGTGTAAAAAGAGACGCGTGAGGATTGCGCACTCTAGGGAACTCACGGCACTTCTTTGGAGAACAGGGACCAAACTCTCTCCCCTGCCTCCACCCACTCAGCAAGTACGAGGTTCTTATCCTCTGCCTGTTCATGAAGAGATTCTGTGGCACACCTGCTTGAGAGCACACCACTTCAGTCTTGGGCTCAGCTACCCACTTCTGAAGCTTCCAAGCTCCCATAAGCTAAAGGTATTAGCTCAGCCCCTGGTTGATAAGTGGATGTCTGAGCAGGAATGCTGGTTGCGTGGGTGGGTGGATGGATGGTGGGACAGACAGACAAAGGGCACCTCAGAGCCATTCCGTTGGTTCTGGAAGTGCCAATGGATTCACAGGTTTCTACTCAGGATGGACAAGGCTGTGCTCATTGGGAATGGGGTCTCGTGAAATGAGAAGATGAAAATCAGGAAACAAGGCTCTAGACCCAGCTGCGTCTCCAGCAACCTCTTAGGCCCTCAGTTTCATCAGTAGAGGTACTTCCTGTACATCCTAACTCGTAGGAAGCAGATGACAGAAAGATAATAGACGTAGTCCAAGATCTACTCAACAGAATGTAGTTCATCATTATCATTTTCTTGGACTACTAAGAGACTTCTCCCCTAACACACCAGCTGATGATATTAGGGGACTTACAAGATGGTGTCAGGTGGGCAGGAGCCCCAGGCCCACATCCTTCCCATGCTGTTTGTCCTGACCTGCCTGAGGTCACAGCTGTCAAGTAGAATTAACTGCCAGGGTTGCAGTTACAGTTCAAGGGAGGATTTGGATGAAATGACACAAGGGCACAGACATACTCATAAAACTCAGGCTGGGCCACCGCTTAGAGTTAGCAAATCCATGTGCAGATATACAGGCCTCAGCCACCGGAGGGCTTGTTGTTCTCATAATATTGCTTATAACTGTTTTGTTGGAAGGGGACCAGTACTGGGCCTGACACACAGATGTTTGCACGTCTCTTGGTGTGTCTATTACTGCATTCCTCAAATACCTTAAGGGGCAAGAAAGGAGTTCTTTGAGGGTATTGAGGATATTAAGGTTACTGCATTTGTGTGCAGATGTAATCTGATTTCTGCCTGGAATTCATTTATTTGTCATTTGCAGCAAGGACCAACCCAGTTGAGTCCAATTTATTTTGGGAATCGCTCCATAGATTTGGGCTCAATCTGGTACATAAAAAAATGCTTGGGAAAAGCTTGGTTTTTGGATTTTTGCACAAACACAAAATGCACAGAGCTGCCTGCCACCCTGGGACAGCTGGGGCAGCTGGGGCAGCTGCACCACTCCTGCCCTGACTCCGACCAAGTGACTTTGCAGAGACAGACCCAGCTGACGTCTCTCCACCTCACCCTCCAAGAAGCAATTACTGTCTGTCCCCAAATACAGTCATTAAAATGACTGAAGTAACAATCATTGAGTTATATTTTTTGAAAAAACGTTCTCTGCATTTAATTATTGGTTGTGGCGTGAGAGGATTTAGATAAGTTGATAATGCTGACTTTATGTAATTTATTTTTACTAAGCAATTATGGGCTGCATTACATTCCTGGCAGCAAGGTATTGTGGGGCATCTTATTAAGCATAAAGCCAGTAAACACTGATGAACAATTTTGCTGAACTAGGCATGCAATTTAGAAAGCAATAATACACAAATCCAATTTGGTACACAATGGATACCGCAGCACGTCAGCACATGTAACTATCACAGCCTGCAAATTAAATTGGGACGGCCCTTTTTGCAACAGCACAGACCAAGATTAAATATATTTTCCCCCTCAATTTAACAAGTTGCTGACCACAAATATAAATATATGTGTATGTGTTTGTGGCCCTGCGTGTAGACGTACACATGCACGTGTGTGAAAACGCTTGGGTTTTCTAACTCCCCTCGCACACTCCTCACAGGTCACAGGTGGGAGAAGAATCTTGCCCTCTGCAGAGAGCTGGATGTCAGCGTTGCCTTGACAGGGAAGCCCAGCAAGGCCAGCTCTGCGGTGACAGCTCTGGCTGTGTCCAGGTAACGACGGGCTGGCTGCTCCAGGCCTCCAGCAGAGGGCGCTGTGCCACCCCTAGGAAAGCCCTGGCTGTTCTGCTCAGGCCTCCCTGGCCCTGGGAGGTGGCCTCGCTACGGGGACCCAGGGACCCAGAGGGGCCCAGCATATACAGCATACAGGCGAGGCGGCCGCGTAGGGCCCTAGGAAATGGTTTTTGACACACACATTCTTGCTCTTCCTCTCTCTCACTCTCTTGAATATCTATGAATTCATAAAGAAATCAGGAGGTAAAAGTATATTGTTTTGTGATTTTATCCTAAAGAGGGACTTTTTTCCTCAGGTCCACTGCCAATGGTTAACATTTGGTATAATGATTATCCTACGTTACAGAAATTGCCTTTCAAGGGCTCTAAGCCAATGTGGAATAGACAAGTGTCAGATACGACGTTTGACGTTTGGCTACATTGTTTTATTTTTCACAATTACCCGGTGGCGGTGCTTACTGTCGTTAGCCAATTCTACTCACTAGGAGTGTAGTCTCGGGGGGCCAGACCTTCAGGAGCCACTGTCCTTCCCTCCCTGCCCTGGAGGGGGCCATTTGGGGTCCGTGGTGGTGGGAATGCCGGGCTGAGGCGGGGTGGCTCAGGCTGGAGTCTGTGGGTAGGGACAGAAGGCCCTGAGCCCTAATTCTTTGCTGGAGAACTTGTCCTTCCTTCTACCCACCAGCCTGACTGCGTATCAGCTCGAGGGAAAAGTTCAGGGCCTCGCCCTCCTCCCTGGAGCCCTGCTCTCTGGGAGCGTCCCCTCAGTGCTTTGTGAGCCACAAGCCTCCTAGTTCAAAGTTGTCCCCGGTTCAAAAGACTCTCCGGTGGGTCAGCTCCCCCCGCTTCGGGTGGAGGCCAGGTACAGGCTCCTGGGGTCCTGGACTGAAGCCCCACGTTGTAACACCGTGCGCGCAGGCTGCACAGGCTTGCTCTAACGTGCTTGTCTGTTCTTTCTCTTCCCAAGAAACCAGACCAAACTCCTGGTCGGCGATGAGAGGGGGAGAATATTCTGCTGGTCCACAGAGGGTTAGGAGGCGAGAGCTGGTGGAGGCGCTGGCACGGCAGCCGTGTGCCCTGAGGGGCAGCAACACCAAGCAGAAGGCGCAGACTCAGTGCCAGGGGCGCCAAGGAAACCCCCAGCCTCCCTTCCGAAAGGTCCCCAAGGATGTGGCCCCTGGCCGCTAGAGCTACACACCCTGAACTTTGGCCTTGGATTGCACAGGGATGCACTTCTACAAAACAGATACACGCACCCATCGGGGCCCGTGAGCAGAGCACTGCAAAGCGTGGCGCGAGGGTGCTAACCGGCGCACGAAATCACACGTGACTCACTTTTCATAGGGCTTGCTGCACTGGAAAAACACTGGGCCGCTTACTGGAAACTAATGGGAAAGACTGTATTGTTGTTATTTTACTAAAACAACTATTTTCCAAACACAAGAGGGCTCTTGAGTTTAAAATTTCCACCCTTTCCCACTGAGGTATTTGTAGCCCCACACTTAGAAAGGCCTCAGGGACGCACAGCCCCCTTTCAGAGTGCCTCTCCGCCCCTCCAGCTCCCCCGGTGGAATCTGGCTCCTCCCGTGGTCTTGCTTGCTGTGTGGGGGGACCTTAGCGTCGGGAGCAGGGGCCCACACTCGAGGCCCAGCAGCCGTGGCTGGGCTCAGGCCACGGACGCAATGGCTGCCCACCGCAGGCATAGGCCAGTCAGCTGGGAGGACACACCCTGCCTGGGGTGCCTGCTCCCACTCTGCACCCCACAAGCAGGTGGTGGGTCCCAGCTGGGCTCGGTCTTGGCAGGTTTTTCCAGGGACCTGTCCGTACAAGGTCAAGGGCCCCAGTCCACGTGCTGGTTTTGAGTTGCAGCTCATCTCGCGAGAATCTGGACTGCCATGTGACTTTGGTTCTCCATCTGAAAGTACATGGCAGTGGGTATTAGCCCCTCTGAGGAATTCCAGTACCTTAAGGTGCAGGCATTGGATACTGAAGGCATCACCCTCATTCTCACGTCTTCTCCTCACCCCCAGCCTTCTGGAAGCCTTGAAAGGAAATTCACCTGCCTCTTCAATGAAATCCAGCTAAGGTGGGCGTACAGAGATTGGGGGTGGCAACACTCCTTAGCTTTAACTCCTTTCCTGAGACTTTCCTTCTAGAGGATATCAATCTTTCCCATATTTCTCCAAGCCCTGCAGAGGCCCTGTTGGGTGGCCCATCCCAATTTAGCTCAGGCCTGGGGATGGCAAATAAATGGACTCAGTGTCTTGTGGCCCAGGTCCTCTGGTCTCCAGGGGGGTAGTGAGTCAATGTAAAGATACATATTAAGAAAGTAGAGGCGGGGGCTTCCATGGTGGCGCAGTGGTTGAGAATCTGCCTGCTGGTGCAGGGGACACGGGTTTGAGCCCTGGTCTGGGAGGATCCCACATGCCGCGGAGCAACTGGGCCCATGAGCCACAACTACTAAGCCTGCGCGTCTGGAGCCTGTGCTCTGCAACAAGAGAGGCCGCGATAGTGAGAGGCCCACGCACCGCAATGAAGAGTGGCCCCCGCTCACCACAACTAGAGAAAGCCCTGGCACAGAAACGAAGACCCAACACAGCAAAAATAAAATAAAAATTAATAAACTCCTACCCCCAACATCTTCTTAAAAAAAAAAAAAAAGTAGAGGTGGTATGAACTATGTCAAAAATCGTGAGTGAGTGAGAGATAGTTAGGAGATAGTAATCTATCTGTCAACTTTGAGGTCTTTGCAAAGGGAAAGGAGGAGGAGGAGACTTGTCTCAAGTCCTGAGCACTCCTCCCTGGGTGAGAAGGGCAGGTGTCTGACCCTGGAGCCAAGGATCATGTCACCTCCTGCATTGTCTGCATGTGCTGTTAGCAGACAGCCCATTTGCAATCCCCTAGTCAGTCTGGGGCTGCAGCAGAGGACCATAAATTGAAGAGCAGAGTGCGGCCCTCCCCGGGAAGGCCAACAAGCCGGGTCATAAATATCAGGAACCTGCTGTCATGTTTCAGGACGCAGCTCACGGCGTTCGCCCAGAGCTGAAAGGCCTGCTGGCCCAAAGGCTCTCTTGGGCTCATTCGTTCAACATTTCCTGAGCACCGCCTTTTGGTTCCCCAATCACAGGAAAGATGGGGGTGGGGGATGGAGATCTTGCTGGGGTCTTGGAGCTAAGATGTTTGTGCAAACAAATGTGACCTGAAGTGGAAGGGAGACCTCACGTGCCCTAGGGAACGTCATTCTGGCTGTAGTCATTAGCTAGGGCGGCTGTAACAAAGTACCACAGGCCGGGGGGGGGGGGGGGGTTGGGTTGGTGGGGGTGGGGGTGGGGGTGGGAGGGGCAGTTTACACAACAGAAGTTTTCTCACAGTTCCGAGGCCAGAAGTCTGAGAGGAACGTGTCTGCAGAGTTGGTTTATTCTGAGTCCTCCCTCCTTGGCTCACAGATGGTTGCCTTCTCCCTGTGTCTTCACGTGGTTTTCCCTTTGTACCTGTTTATGTCCAAATTTCCTCTTCTTCAAAGAACATAAGTCATATTGAATTCCGGCTTATCTATATGGCCTCATTTTACCTTGATTACCACTTTAAAGATGTTATCTCCACATATGGCTAATTCTGAGGGCCTGGGGATGAGGACTTGAATTTGGGGGAAGACGCAGTTCAGCCCAAGACACTGGCTGGAGGAAGTGGCCCTGGAGCAAGACTTGGAAGGGCAGGTGGGTCTTGGCCTTGTGGAGGTGGAGAGCAGCGTTTTATAGGGACAGGGGACAGCGTGGGCGAAGGGACAGGGTGCGTCGGGCTGGTGGCAGAAAGAACGAGCAGGTGAAGATAGAAGGCAAGGTGGAGGCTGGAGGGAGGGGCGGCCGCTGCTCCGGGGCTGTGAGGCTGCAGGCAGGGGCTGGGGTAGGGCGAGCGGGAGTGAGGAGGCAGAGACGGACCCCCCCACCCCCACCCCGACCCAGAGAGCTGCATCCCAGTGCCCAGCTCACGGGAGCGCTCCGCAAGCGCTGCTTCCGTCCGCGCATGTGTAAATGAGTGACTGAGCCGTGGTGGCGGGCGTTTCAGAGTTGGCGGTTCTGGGAGTGAGAAAAACAGCTCTGAGTGACGGCAGGTCCAGGCAGTGGCCCCTTCACGGGCGGGGTGAAGCAACAGGGAGCGAGGATCCGGGATGTGGCTGGGGAGGATGCCAGCATCCTGGGGTGAAAAGGTCGATGCCCTCCACAGAGCTGGCAGCCGCGGAGCGTCCATGGGAGCAGGAGAGGCTGCAGGCAGAACGAACCCCGAGGAGGCGGCAGAGAAGGAGCCGGGGAGGCAGGGTCACCGTCAGGGCGCTGTGTCAGGGAAGGTTCGGGGGACTACCTGGTGGCAGCTCCTTCCTAGTGGCACTGAACTGAGAGCCTATGTTCCACCGAGACCAGCTCCCTGTTACCTAGAGGACGGAAGCTGGGCGTGCAGATCCAGAGGGGAGCAGGGACACCCTGACCCTCGCTGCAGACCTGGCGCCCCGTGGGCTCCAGCGGGGTCAGAAGCAGAGTCTGCTGGGGTAACAAACAGAGTGGGCCTGGGATGGGGGGCAGGGAGAGAAGCCCCAGGCACAGCGGGAGTCCGGGGTGCGAAGGTCCTCGGCAACCTGGGTGATAGGAGACTCCTGCTGGCCTCAGTATTCCAGAAGTCAGCCAGCCTGGGGTCCCTGACGGTTGTCAGTGATGGAGGGAAGTTCCAGGACAGAGGCCCGAAGAGTGCGGAGGGAGAGCGGGCTGGGCACCAGCGCCCCCAACAGAGGGGCAGGCAGGGCAGAGGCCAGGCACACCGGCCAACTGGGCTGAAGTGCGAGGGCCACGCAGATGCAGGCCTGCCAGCACCCCAAATCCAGCAGGGACAAGGGGCCCCCAGAGCAGGAGCTGTGCCAAGCTGTGCAGCGACCGCTCCGTATCTGGAGACCAGAATCTGAGGACGGGCACGCACAGTGAAGGTCACAGATGAGAGCTGCGCCCGGGCGCCAGGCAGCCTGAGCCCCGTTCCCAGTGTCCCCACTTCCTGCCAACTTCAGCCTCAGTTTCTGTATCTGGAAAATCAGATTCCAGTGTCTACACAATGGCTTGTCGTGAGATTGAAATCCTACCTGTTTATTTGATGGAGGGATGAAGCAAACGACAGGCCACCAGTCCCCGACATGATGTAATCTTTCAACACATCACTTGTTCATTCACTTACCAGTATCTTTTCTTACTGAGCCAGGCCTTGTGCCAGGGCCCTGGGGACAGAGGGCCATTCTGCCCTTCCCCGGGGAGTCCCCTGCCCAGGCTGGGCAGAGGACAGAGAAAACATGACAGGAAGCACGTTTGCTCTCACTCCCAGAGGTTTATCAGGCTGAAGCCAAGTGCTCACACAGGAATGGCATTTCTTCGGGAACATCCTGGGAGGCAAGTCCGACTCTCAGGCTCTGGGGCTCAGTTAGAGCAGAAGCCACAGTCTTCGTGTTAAAAAAATAATCGCTTGGGTGACGCTGATGTGGGCTGCAGAGTCCCCACTTGGAGGAGACATTCTAGAGTAGACAGAGACAGGACAGGCTGAGGATGGAGGTGTCTGCCCTCTGCTACCCACCCACCAAGAACAGGTGGCTTGGGAGTGGCCTCTGGGGTCAGGGACTCCCGTATTCTACTCACATTCAGCAGCTCAGCCTGAGACAGCAGCCGTGCCCAGCTCTCACCCAGCTGAGCCTTCTTAATAACTTCTTAATAACTGTGACAACTTCCTAATAACTCCCGTGACAACTTCTTAATAACTGTGAGACCAGCCCCCAGCCCACCTCCACAAGCAATGCTGTAGCCACTGCTCCCGCCCTGGGAAAGTCTCAACTCTGTCACCGTCCCCAATAAAAGCTGCTCTCCGAGCCGTTCATCATGGCAACACTCCACATCCTCTGAGAGGCAGGGAAGAGGACCCCGTGCAACCGACATCCCTCTAATTGCAGAGGGGAAAGCAGGGCTTCCCAGTGGGGCTGTGAAAGCACCAGATCAGGATGTGCACCCGAGTCCACCCTCAAGGACATGGTTCTACCTACTGTGGCCCCTGGGAAGGCTTAGGACGTGCCCACCTCACCACCTCGACAGGCCTGGGCTCACCTGGACATACTTGCAAGAAAAAAGTATTCGTTGTTTATTGGAAGTTCACATGTAACTGGGAGTCTTGTATTTGTATTTGTTAAGTCTGGTCACCCTGCTCCCTGGACCCCTTAGAGGCCGGGAAGGATGGTGCCCTGCCCAAGGGCCCAACACAACCTGCTGGTACTCGGTGTGTGATGGGTGAATCCCTTCTCCTGAGCAGACTGAAATTCAACAGTGGAAGCAGGTGGAGGGCTCACGTGCGGCTCGTTCTTCGTGCCACCAACCAAGTTTCCAGGGCCTCTGGGTCCCTCTGGCCCTCCCTTCTGGGGGATAGAGCCTCCTGCCCCATGCTGGCCCTCTGCTCTCATTCTTTTGTGCCCTGGCCTCCAAGGACAGCAGCCCAGGGCTCTGGAAGCCACTTGTGACAGGAACTGCCTCCCCCAAGCCCAGCCAGCAGCCAGAAGCCAAGTCATGAGAACCCGGTCCTGGGACCTACAGAGGACCTGGAGATTGGATTTGAGCACGTTAACATGCAGCCAAGGAGGGCACATTTGGGCAGGAAAAGACTCTTCATATGAAAATCCTGATGAAATTTGTTCAGCAAATCTCTCAAACCAAAATCAGTTTTGCTTCAGTAAGTTCTTGGGTACACATCACATGCCCCGACTGGACGGGGTGTGTGTGTGTGTGTGTGTGTGTGTGTGTGTGTGTGTGTGTGTGTGTGTGTGTGTGTGTGTGTGTGTGTGTGTGTGTGTGTGTGTGTGTGTGTGTGTGTGTGTGTGTGTGTGTGTGTGTGTGTGTGTGTGTGTGTGTGTGTGTGTGTGTGTGTGTGTGTGTGTGTGTGTGTGTGTCTTCCATTGCCCTCTTGCGGGCTGCTGCCTACAGCACCTTCATAGTTTCTTAGGAAGTAGAAGGATTCTCCCAATTGTCTCCTTCCTCCAAATCTCTGAAAACTCAGGGAATACTGTATTGCCCTGGCTGAGATCTCTGCCCCTAAACTGGTTAATACAGACACAGCCCTTGAGCAAGACCCTTTACCGCCATTTGCCAGGAGTGCATCATTAGAGAAACACCCCTGCGCAACGACTTGGAAGTGGTCCCTGCCCCCAGTGTCACTGGTGCTCAGCGAGGCTGAGAGGCACAAGTATGGGGTGCAAGCAGCAGGGCCAGTGGTGGGGGCCTCATGGGGCTGGAAGCGACCCTCACAGAGAAGCTGCAGCGGCGGAGTCCATGGGGATCAGACCTTGAGGGCACGAGACGCTCCCCGGGCAACTTCTTAAAATAACTGAGGGGTCCCATGTGGATGACCTGCCACTGTGCAATGGGGAGCACAGCCCATGAAAGTGGGGCATTCCCACTCCTCTTGAACAACAGGCTGAAGAAGCCTGGGGATCTTGGGGTCCCAGGGTACAAGCGTGAGCATCGCCCTCACCCGTGTGAGGGGCCTTGGTTCTTCAGGAGTCTGCAATGACCGGGGGATTGGCCAGCTGTGCATCTGGCCCCTTTAGTCCTCAGGGCAGCCAATAGTGATACCCCCAGCAGCCTAGGGAAGAGGGCACCCAGACTCCCAGTCTCTATACTGGTGACCTCTGAAGTTTTGAGACCATAGCAAGGTTACAAACTGTTGGTTTGGGGGACCAGGTAGAGTCTGTAGGTGCCTTCAGTTGGAGCCATGCACAAACACTAGTCATGTAAGAAAAATACCAGTTAAATAAGGTACCTCTCTAAGGAGAAAAAAAAAAAAAAAACAGCGACCACCGAGTGAGGAAGGGGCCAGGGAGCATGGGAAGAGAAATACGAACCAGGGTGACCAAGACAGCCTCCCCAATAAGATGACACCTGAGAGCTGCAGCAGCAGGGGAGTGAGCACTGGGTGTCGGTGGGAGACGGTGGGGGGAGGTTATTCCAGCACACGGATGAGCACAGGCGCATCCCTGAAGAAGCAGCGTGCTGCTCTGAGAAACAGCAGGGAGGTGACTGTGATTTGGGGCACAGTGATGGAGAGTGTCAGGGACAGGGTCAGAGTGGAGATGAAGGGACGGTCATAGGAGCCTGTCACCCTGGGGCCAGGGGCTTTCAGGCTGCCTCTGCTCTGGAGAGTGGAGGGAAGCCTCTAAAAAAATGGCCACAGAAGGTACCAGTCTGGCCAGGTGTGGCCAGGTGATGCTGGCCTCACACCACCCACATCCTGGGAAGGTACCTCCTGCCTTTGACCTACGAGGCAGAGTGCCCGCCCCCCGCTCTCAGTGGCCCCGGCATCTCACATTCCTGGCAACTGTGCCTTGGAGTCTAGGCACAGGGCTGTGCCCATTAACCAACTGGGAGGCCCACGTCAAGCCTCCTCCCCGCACGTGGCTGAGGCCTGGCCCCCGGCAGGGACCAGTCCTGTCTGCTCCAGAACACGCATCCTCGGCCGGGGAGAGATTCCAGCTGCCAGATCCCCTGCACGGGGATCGCTGTGAAAAATCACAGAGATGGTGAGCTTGGCCATTTCCTGTACAACACATAATTAGGTTAGATAAGAAACTAGCTATGTCTAAGTGCTATAAATGTCTATATTAAGCTATTTTGAAAGTGCTGAGCACTTTGACATTTGAGAGTTCAGAGTAATTGAGGTATTGAAATAAAATTGCTTCTGTTATTTAAAAGGTCATTATCGTCTGCAGCTAGATATATGAGGACTATTTTCCACTCTAGTGAGCCGTTCTCCCTGGCACAATTAGTATCGCTTGAGCAGAGGCCGCTGGGGGACTCCCATCCGCAGCCCCCGCCAGAGGCCCAAGGTAGCTGTTAAGACACATGGAGCACGAGGAAAGCAGAGGAAAGCCTCCGTCACCCAGAATCACCGCCGGCCCAGGGAGCGCCGTCACCGTCGACTCAGCACCTACTGTGTACTGGTCTCTGCATGGACGCTTTCTGTGCAATTTTGTCTCATCCTCACAAAAGGGCCTCAAGGACGCCCTTAGTGTCAGAACATTGCAGGCGAAGACTCGAGGCCATCTGAAGGGAAGGGACAGAATGGTGGGCCGGGCAGGAGGCTAGCACTGTCCCCCATTCACTGAGCACTTAGCATGCTCTGGGAGGCTGCTAGCCCTTTCCTGTCCTGGCTTCTTTAAGCCTCGTAACCATCTCAGGACGAACAATCTCCATTTCACAGATGAGAAAACTGAGACTTGGAGAGGTTAAGAAACGAAACAGCAAGAAAGTGGCTGGAAAATGCTTCAAGTCTCAAGAATTTTAAGAATGTTGGACTTCCCTGGTGGTCCAGTGGTTAGGACTCCACGCTTCCACTGCAGGGGACACAGGTTTGATCCCCGGTCGGGGAAGCTCTGCATGCTGTGCGGTGCGGCCAGAAAATAAAAAAAAAAAAAGTCACCCAGTGCCTAACCCTTCTACACTCCAGCCCCCCACGGCTCAGACGTGTCCTGACCCTCCTTCTGTCATGTCCTGCCCCTCCCCCAGCCTGTTGGACCGCGTGCCTTTAAGGTTCCTCTCAAAGAACAGAAATAAGAGTGGCCCCAGCTGAACTAGTTACATGGATGGATTCAGACCAACAGTTCCCGGGATGGAAACTCTGCTGAATGAGGGTGCTGGCCTATGGGGAGCATGCCACAGGCCTGAGACCTTCACCAGGCCCCTGAGTCTGTCCGTCCTCATCAGTCACATGGTGTTCCTGAGAGGATCCAAATTAGGTACAGACATCAAACTATGCTCAACAAACATGACTGTTAGAAGGTTCCACCATAAAAAACGAAGATGGGAGCTTTTCTCCAATTCTCACTCAAGACACTTCCCCCCCCTCCCCCAACTGTTAAGGTAAATAAACAGAACGTTCTTAACTACAAATTAGATGTCTAAGTTAGTACTCAATTATATCCTTGGTGATCGTTGATTGAACATATCACAATTTCTAAATGTCTCTCAAAGAGATCCTTGACTTCCAAAGGCATCTTCGTCTCAATAGCAGGGGACTCACTGCTCTAGGGAATGGATAAACGGCAATAAGTCAGCACTTACAGGGCACTCCGTCTGTGTGAAGCCCTGTCCTGAGCAGTGGCGATCAGCCTCTTAAAAAAACGCATCCTTTGAAAGCATGGTCTCAAACAGATACTTGTACACTCAAATTCGTAGCAGCATCATTCACAGTAGCCCAAAGGTGGAGATAACCCAAATGTCCATCGATGGACGAATGGATAAACAACTGATCTGTACATACTACGGACTATTATTCAGCCTTAAAAAGGAAGGAAATTCTGACATATGCCATGATAGGGATGAACCTTGAGGACATGATGATGAGTGAAGTAAGCCAGTCGCAATATCCTGGACTCTCCAAATCGCCAGCATCACTACTCTTGCACTTTGAGGCCATTATTAAGTACAATAAGGGTTACTTGAACACAAGCACGGCGATACTGACATTGCAACAGTTGATCTGATCACCGAGACGGCTACTAAGTGACTTACAGGCAGGATACTCTGGACAAAAGGATGATTCACATCCTGGGTGGGACAGAGCAGGACAGTGTGATATTTTATCACACTACTCAGAACAGCCTGCAATTTCAAACTTATGAATTGTTTATCTCTGGAATTTTCCATTCGGTATTTCAGGACCGCTGGTTGACCACGGGTAACTGAAACTGCAGAAAGTAAAACTGCGGATAAGAGGGGGGATGACTGTAACCCATTTTACGTTTGCCTTACTTGGGTTCATTAGAAGTTCTGTTTTCCTCTGTTGCAAGATTTTTATGAGCTGCGGAGTCCCACTGAATTCCTCAGAGGAAAACTCAGCCGGGCTGGACGTTGCAAGCGGCAGGGCAGGTGGTGACGTGGCGTCACTGGGGTATGAGAGGCAACTTAACAGGGCAAGGAACAGGAGAAGGACGAGTGGGCAGGGGGTACAGGGAAGCAGCAGGAGATAGCCCTTCTTCTGCTAAATAGCAGGGAAGAGCTAGAGTGGCTGGAAATTAGACCAACCCCTGGGCTTTCCTCAGAGAGGGTTCTAAAAAAAAATATGTGTTGAATTTGGGGGAGAAACACAATACACCAGGAACACCCTTTGTAAAAATGTAAGCAACTTAACAAACATAAGCTACTCTCACAACCTTGCTCCAGAGCTGGGATTTCATCTGGGAAAATAAAATATTGCTGAAGCCTCTATGCATTAGCCTGAAACTGTCTCATACGGAGGCCAGGTATCTTCCTAGGAAGTCGAGGACTTTTCCCCCAGGCCCAAGACCTCTGCTGTGGTCTTCTGATGGCGGTAGTTTCAGAGGCTGCTGGAGGGTCCTGAGACTGCCTCCTGGCCCATCCTGGTCCAGCGCTTCTCTGGGAAAATACACCAGCTCCTTGTGGTCCCACAGAAGAGGCACCTCTGCAGGTCCCCGAGGTGGTAGACACCCCAGGATTCCCGTCAAGCGTCCTCCCTCCCCCTGCTGGGCCGGACCACAGCCAGAGGGTGCTGGCAGCCACTGTGGCCTTGTCACCCACCCCCCCAGACAAGTGTGTTATTTCATGCTGTTCTTTGACGGAAATTAGCGGAGGGGGCTGCCAACAGGATAAATATAGCAGTGCCTTTCTGCTGAGCTGTGGAAGCTCTGGATGGTGTGGTCGGAGGCACGGCATCTGGATGCCTTTAGGGAGGAACAAAATTTATAGGAAAAAAAATCCGTTCCACATGGGTTGTTTTTTAGTTTTCAAAGAGCCTCCCCAGTCCTTGGCTGTTGATACCCTTTCTAAGTACTGAGAAGCAGGTGGGTACCAGGCCCTGTGACAGGCTGCAGGGACAGTGTGGTGACAAGGCGCACAGGGGCCTGCCCTTAGTGGCATTATTTCATTGCTCTGCTCACCAAGGCACAGCAGTCTGAGGAAGTACAACCGGCAGCCAGAGACCGATCTCAGGGCTCAGGGAGACTCTGGAGAGCTCTCTCTGCACGAGGCCTGGCGTTCACACGGGTCATATAAATACTAGCAGATGTTGTTATCCCCAGCTAAGCTGAGAACAAGCTGATGGGAGAGCCAGCCGGGGGGGCTAGACCCTCCCAGCTCAGCATGAGCACGAACACTCTCAGTCCTCCGCCTGCGGGGTGGCTCTCGCTGGGGGGCAGCCGCCTCTCTGTACCCTCCACATGCCTAGCCCTCCCCTGCTGTCATCCGAGGTGACTGTGAGCCCGTCCCTGCCCTCTCTCCCAGAGAACTTATGCCACACGGGAAGATAGCTCTTTAAATCCTGTTGGCCCTGGCTCTTTTTCACATGAAGACACTGCAGGTCGGAGGGCTCAGATGGCTTCTCAAAGACACACAGCAATTAAAAGGCAGGCCCGGGATTTGGACCAGATCTGCCTCTAAATCCTATACTCACGCTACTGAGTGAGAAAAGCCAGGATTCCAGCAAAAGAAAAAAAACTGCGTGGGAAGAGAAAGAACACCAGACACGGAACTCATCTGGAGACTCTGATCCTGACTCTGGCGCCCAAGTCAGAGAGATGGCTTGGATGTATCTGCTGGGTTCATAGTCTGCTCGTGGTACAGGACGCAAAGGATGACTTTACCTGTAAATGGAATGAAGGGGCAGGGAGAGACGAAAAGAGGGAGATGATGATAAGAAGAGATAGAGAGAGATTTGGGCCAAGGTTGGATGGGGAAGGGCCTGTGTGGGCATGTAGAGGAGAGGCAGAGAAGCTGACAGAGACGGAGAGGGGAGGGGAGGTCCCTGTGAAGAAGGAGAGATGGAGGCCGAAGGTCCTCAAGTTCTCAGCGATGGCCACCAGGTGGCACTGTCCACCCCGAGTAGCCCGGCTACTACTACTAGTAGTCCAGGGCTGGCCTCAAGAGAGACGGAGGTGGGAGAAGAAGCCTGGGGGCGGCCACGGAAGGGGCAAGGAAACTGTCACCACCACAGCCGCGTCTGTTAACTCAGGAAGTCCCTAACCCGGAATGAATCCCTCACAACATCCCTTCTTGACAGTCATATGCCGTCAACAGTCAAGCTGGCCATAAACAGAAGAGTTTGTAAATCAGCAAAGGTCTCTGTATTCACATAGCCATAAACCATGTGGACAGTTGTTTGCATAAATTCTCGATCTGTCAAAATCAAGAGAACAAATCCGAGACAAAAGTAACCAGGCCACCAAGCCCCCTTCCTCGGGGATGAGAGTGGAGAAGAATTCCTCAATTAGGGACTTGAAGGTGGAGAACTCCCTGCAGAGTATCTTTTTGTTCTCTCTGCCATCCCTTGGGCATCCCAAATGATCCCTTTTATTGTAGCTTTTGCTCACTTCAGAATGGCCTCAGTTCCTCATGATAAAACAAGGTGATCTCAAGTGCTGGTTGTGAGGGAGGGCATGACGGGGTGGGATGTTCATGATGGTGGTCAGGATGGGACATTGGCTTCTGAGAAGTGAGAAGGATGCCTTGGGGGGACGGCTGGTGGGTAGACATGGAGCTCGGGAGAGGGGTCCAGTTGGAGCCGTGGATGCGGGGTCCTCAGGCTGCAGCTAAAGAGTGGTCAGAGACACAGGTGTGCATGCAAAGAGAGAGAGGGGACGGCACCTTAGAGAAAGCCATCCCTGAAGGGCTGAGTGGAGGAGAGGTGATTACGGGGTGGCCTAGGGGCGCAACTGGGTAAGTCAGGGAAAGGACGCCTGTGTCAAATGCTAGAACACATGCTCCACAGTAGAGCCCGTGCTCAGCCACGATCCCCGAAGGCCCGGGGCAGAGCTGTGTTCAGGGATGGGGATGAAGGCAGCCAGTGGAGGCTGAGAGGCGAGAGGGGCAGAGGGAGCGTAGACTCTGGGTTATGGAGGGAAAGAGCGGAGGAGACCGCGTGGGAGGTGGGCCACTCAGCCTGAGAAATGCCTGTCACTCTGGAGACTGAGGGAGCAGCTGAAGGTACAAAACAAGAGCGGGGATACCTAGTGAAGGAGACCCCTGAAAAGCCAGGAAACGGAATCCAGAAGACGTGGGAGGACGAGGAGGGGAGCGGAGCAAGACATTTTAAACGACTCCAAGTTGGCCACAGGCTGGGCCAGGTGCAGTCATGGGGCCCCCAACTGCGGTTCCCTGAGAACTGGGGATGCACACGGGGGCTGAGGAAGGATAGGGACGGGGGGGATCCTGAAAGGGGAGGCTGGGCAGCCCTGATCCTTAGCTAGGCCAAACACCAACCCTGCAGCAGGCCAGGGTGGAAACAGGTAGGCTTCCTGGAGACAGAGCTTGACGGTGGGCGTGGGGCTTATGGGTGGGCTTCATGGATGTCCCTGAGCCGGAAGTCACTGGCTCTGCCACCAACTAGCAGGTCCTTTTCTGTCTCCTTCGTTTCCCCAGCTGCAAAGGGACCAGCTTCATCATGATGCTCTGGGGGACCTGGCAGTTAGGACCGTGGCAGAGAGTCTCTAGAAGGCCCATCTTTAGTGGCTCGTGGACCCCTTTAGAAAACTGAAGAGAGCGTCAGACTCTCAGATACGCAGTGCAAACTTCTGCATAAAAATCCCTGGGTGTGGGGCTTCCCTGGTGGCGCAGTGGTTGAGAGTCCGCCTGCCGATGCAGGGGACACAGGTTTGTGCCCCGGCCCGGGAAGATCCCACACGCCGCGGAGTGGCTGGGTGTAAGCCATGGCCGCTGAGCCTGCACGTCCGGAGCCTGTGCTCCACAACGGGAGAGGCCACAACAGTGAGAGGCCCGCGTACCGCAAAAAAAAAAAAAAAAAAAAAAAAATCCCTGGGTGTTTGTGGATTCCCTAAGATCCACCCGTACACCCAGGAACCTGAGGTTCTAATCATACTATAGGAAGCAATCACACCCGATGCCTCACCAGCTAGAAACGTGTACTAAAGGGAAATAGAACGCTAGCTCTTTCGGCAGCAGCCACGGCCCGCACACAGACCAGCTCCTAATGAGTCCTGTTTGCTGATGGAGGACACTTGTAATAGAGTTTAATGTGGAAGAACAAGGTGCATTTAACCAAAGCTGTAAACATCTCTAATTCAATTTAAAACTATAGGGTGCAGTACATTAACATTTAACAACCGGACACTCAATCGGCGTGAAGTTGGGTGAGCTGTGTTTATTAGAAAGCAGGCTCCAGGTCGTCTTTTATCAATGACAACAGAAGCAGAAGCCCTCCGTGGCAAGCCTCCCACCCCGCCCTACGCGTTAATTAAGTCTTCTCCAAGTCTTCCACCCTGTGGAAAGACACCGACTGCTTTGGAAAAAATCCCCTGAGCAGGGCAGACGTGCTCAGCACCAAAGTCTGTTAGGCTTGTGCACTCGGGGAACTGTTTGCCCCAGCAAAACAAATCTTTTTTAAAATGTGAAATGAACAATTAATTCAGAATGAGCAGCGGTTTAACCTCTATTCTACTTGACCGCTGCAGAGTTCACACTGCTGAGCCCCACCTCCTTTCAGAAACTCCCAGACACAGCTTTCTCCGACCATCTCCGACTCCTCTGAGCTTGCTCTGCTCTGGTCCCCGTCAGGCTCCTCGCCTGCTCTCCAGACCAGACTTGCGGGCGGGGGAGTACCCACCGCTCAGGCCTGGTACCTTCCCTCCTGGCTGAACTGCCTCTCTCTGGAGGAGTTTGCTCACTGCCAGGGCTTCAGCTGTGACCTATATTCTGAGGACACCCCCATCCCCCCTGGGGTCCAGATCCGCATTTCCCAACAGTTTACATCCTTGCTACTCCAAGTGTGCTCTGGGGACCAGAAGCATGGGCATCCCCTGGGAGCTGGTTAGAAACACAGACTCCCAGGGCCCACCCAGACTTCCTGAACCGCGAGCCACAGTTCAACAGAGACCCAGGTGATTCACGCACACGTTAAAGCTTAGGGAGAACTAGTCTATCCTATCCTATCCATCTGGACACTTCCCAGAGCCCAAATTCAGCAGGTCCAGGCTGAAGGCAGATCCTTCCTCCAAAACATGAAGTCCTTCTTTGTTTTCCAACCCAGCGAACAGCTTCTATCTGGTGTATGGGGTGGGGGTGGGGCATATTATGCTGGGTTGGGGGGAAGGTCAACATTCCCAGCAAGTGGCTGCCTCATCTTATAACAGGCTCCCTCCTGCCCAGGGATACTGGAAAGACAGGACGCTCTATGTGGAAGCCAGCCTAAACTTCAGGGCCAGCCAACACAAAAAGGCTCCCTCCAAGGTCCACATGACAGGGCTCGCCCTGTCAGGTCTCTACCCTGTGCCCTTCCCCTGTTGCCACCAGCATGGCTCAGTACTGCCAGGGTCCCTACTCCAAAACTGAGAGTCCCTCTCTTAGGAGAGAATCAGGCCTGAACCCTGATGGTCCCTCTCCATGGAGAAGGGCATCTTCGGAGCCCTGTGAGGGCCCCACTGAGTGAGAAACAGAGGGCAGCAGGAGCTCGTGGCTGCCAGTTCAGCTGCTGGATGTGATGGAAGTGGGCTCCTTGGGTGGTAAAATTCTTTGCTTCCTGGGCTGGGAAACAGCTTTGATGCATACTGTATTAGTCAGCATTCTCTCCACTGCAATCTGACTAGCTTGAGCAAAACCAGGATTTAGATAGTAGGAGAAGTGGGTGGTTTATTGAATCGAAAGAAGATCTAAAGGAAAAAGAAGAGTCTGGGGGACCTTAGGGACTGGGAGCTGGGATTCCGTGCTCCCAGGACCCTGTCCTCCCTGCTGCTTTCTCAGCATCTGCTTCATTCGCCAAGCCTTCTCCTCTTGGCAGGAGACGTCGCTGTAGGTGGTTCTGATAGGCGGCATCCCACCTTAGCTGCCCAAGGGAAAGATGCTTTCTTTTTCCTGAGAATTCTGATCAGCCTAGATCAGGCCTCATGCACGCTTTGGCCCATTTTTTTGTGGCCTGGGGCATGAGTCCCATTCTTGGCCCAGCCTAGGTTGTAGTCATGCGTATCAGGGGCTGAGTGATGAACAAGGCCACGAGTAGTCCCTAAAAGCATCAACTGGTTTAGCGTTCTTATCCCAAGTGAGTCTTGGGCACATCAACGTGTGGGATGATGACTATGCGCTAAAAAATAGGAAGTGCCCCATGTCATTTTCACACCAACAAATGTGAGGGGGAGGGTTAGGCTTGGCTTTTTCTTCTATGCCCTGTGAGCTAACAGAGACATGATGAATTAATGAAGAGGTGACCTTAAAGAAATCCCAGCCCTGTCCTCCTACCACAGCTGCTTTAGTTCAGGGCCTGGGGCTTTGACTTGGCAAGACGGTTGCCTTCGGGGAATACCCCTTTCCCTCTCCTTTCCTCCTGTGAAGATTCTGCCATGCACAGCCTAGGCCGAAATCCACCACCAAATCTGAGAGTAGGTGCACTCTGCCTGGAGGTACCACTGCATTCCATTCTGCGCAATGAGTTCTTTGTTCTAACTTTACTTAGATGCACAGGCCATTTTCCATGTTGAAAACAGCTTGTCTACAGTTGTTCCCTCAGATGCTTTATAGCAAAACAAATTGAAGAACTCTTCCTAATTTCTATTTGAATGATGTGTATTCCTTTACTTATCTTTAGAAATGTCAATACAGACTTAGTGGTGTATTTGATAGAAAACAAATAAGTAGACCCATTTTTAAGTTTATTACGACAATAATATCAAGGTTTATCATCCCGAAGAAGCGGCAGGTGCAAGTCATCCATTGCTCCCAGTTCTGAGCAGGGCTTGGACAGTTTGCTTCTAAAGATAATAGTGGGACAAGCTCTGCTTAGATGTTGTCAAGAGCTTCCATGATTCCCTTGGGAAGCATTTTCAGTAGACAGTGATGGTCTTGCCACCTCCTTTTATACCCTATGTCAGCAGGTCCCCCACTCACGCACCTCAGTGTGGATTTATGCAGCTACGACCAGAGTTTAGGACAGTCTGAATTGAATCACTGAATAGCAATGACTTGTTGGACTTAACCTACAGTTACCAGCTCTTCAAAGCTTGTGCTCTTCTTGGTGGAATGCATTCACTTCCATATGTGATGGCACGGAGCTCCCACTGAATTTAAGGGGGTGGGTTTGAGGGTGATCGAAGTTCAGTTCTGCAGAGGCCTGGAGATCTCCTACTCCATGGCCCTCTCCCCACCATCGCCTCTTCACACACCCCAACTCTCCACTCCCACCCGGCACTCCCAGGGCCCCACCAGTCCAAATAGGTCCTTGTGCAAATCAGGGAATCATCCTCCTTCCCCAAAACACCATATAACCATGTTCTGCCGGAAGACTGCCATGATAAAAATATGATAGGATGCCTAGGATAATTATGATATGAATGGTATACTAACCTTATATCCTCCTGTCCTAAAGAGATGCTCTGGGAAGTTCCTCCTCAAAAACTGCGCAGTTTATTCACTACCTTAGAAGGCAGAGAGGGAGGGAATGAGGGAATGAGACGCAGGTACAGGCTAGAGAGAATGACTTCCTCTTTGTAAAGTCAGGTTATTTTTGCTTCTGGAAAATCATTACCTGCTCTCGATTGGTCCCTTTCCAGTAAACTATCATGGGTCTTTGGGAAAGTTACTGTAGAGCTAAGTTTACAGACAAATATTTACTTTTTAAAGTTATTGCAATGAGAGCCTTAAATAGTAAAGACATTTTCATTTTGAAAATATGGACTGGTTTTAGCATGTATGTTAACATAGTGTACTTGTATAGCTATTTATAGTGTCCAGAATCTTCCAATAGTCATTATCCCATTACAAGAATTCTATGAGAGGTTAACTCACCTTTGTATAAACATAGAGTCTGAGACAATTAGGGGATGAGAAACTCAACCAAGTTCACATGGCTGTACAGAGGGGCACAACTCACACTCAAGGTTGTGTTTAAAATATATAATTTACCATATATACACGGTCCATTACAAAGCCAAACAACTTCTGTAGTGTGCACTAAAAATCC
The DNA here is from genome assembly GCF_963455315.2 of Globicephala melas. Classification (NCBI taxonomy): domain Eukaryota; kingdom Metazoa; phylum Chordata; class Mammalia; order Artiodactyla; family Delphinidae; genus Globicephala; species Globicephala melas. Next base: position 46,327,952 of record NC_083329.1, on the reverse strand, counting down.
ACCCAGACCACACTCACACATCAAGAAGTGTGTCCTTAACAACACAGCTGATAGGATGACTCTGTACCGGAACGGATCCGCCTTCAGTGAGATCCTGGATGTCATATAGGCCCACAGAGCCACTTCCCATGGATCTATCTGCCGTATGCATCACTGCCTCCCAGCCAAGCTAATTAGAATTCACATGCAAAGCTGAGTCGGGCAAGGCACTTTATAACAGAAGCGTGTTCAGGACACAATTTTCCAGCCCTGCTTATACTTCCTACTCTCCTACCATTGGGGAACCAGGCAAAAGACTATGCTCTCACATGAGTGGACATTCAATTAGAGTTGGTAACCTCGGCACACTTCCAAGAGGTCCCCTTCTTCCATCTGTCAATCGATGGCAAACCCCCGGCTCCTTTGGAAAAGGGTGAGTGAGAACTTCTTGGAGAATATAAGTCTCTATACCAGGATAAGCCCCCCTGCCAAAGGGGTGGAAGCCCTTCAGAATGAAAGATGTTCTACTTGTCCAGTGGCCGTGGGTGATAGTGGGTAGAGAAACGGGCACTGGGGTATCCAGATAGTTCACTGTCAGCTTAGATGTCAGACTGCCTCACAGTCTGTCTCTCTGCCCTTGAATCACCAGAGTCAGTGCATCTATTTAAAACAAGAGATTCTATCTTGAGTGACCGCTTGCAATAAGCACTTTGCACCGCTCTGGGTGCCCTGGCAATGTTATCTGATCCTTTGAAAACCAATTAGTACATATCTACCATCTCACACTTGGGCCTATAATGGCATTTCCTCTAGCTATATACTATGAGCTTGATATCACAGATACAGGAAGGGTAGAAGATTAAAATTCAGATTAAAAATTATAAAACCCAGAGAAACAAGAAGAAACATGAAGGGGTTTGGCTCAGCAGAAAATCTCCTTGGATGGTCTCAGAATCAAGAGCCCTCACCGCTCAGGACTCAGACCCAGAAAATCTTGTTCTGGGAGATTTGTCCAAGGGCTGCAGCCCCTGCTCTTTTGCAGAGAGGAGCCTTGTACCTCTCCGAAGGCACCTGGGATGCCGTTGGAATGGGGCTCCCACCATGCAGAAGGCACAAGTGAAAATACAAAAATAAGGACTTTGTATCCAAGGTTTCATAAATAACTGGGGTGGCGGATATTAAATACGATGCACAGTTACAGTTTGTTCTCCTCAAAGAGGATCTGGGCATAGACGGTGCTGGTGGGAATGCCTTTGGCAGCCTGGTGGGGCTTGATCAGCTCCAGCTCAGCATAGGTCAAGTTCTCTTCGGCAATCTTTGGCTATAAGACAAAACACAACACAATTTGAGCTGACTGCCGGGAGTTCAACATCACACATACATTCATCAGGCATGCATTTTCATAGCACTTTGGGGATTCAAAGGGAAACAAATGGACAAAAAATTTAAAAGGAAATGTAAAACCTAAATAACATAAGATAGATCTTGTTATCTTATACAGAACACTATGTCTTGCAAAAAACACTATGATTTATTTTTAAGTTGTCACAGAATACTAAAAAAAATTGATTAAACATGAGGCCACAAAGTAAACTTTAATTCTGAAAAGTAAAAATAATGTAACTACAGTCTCTCATCAAAAGGATAAACTAGAGGTAGAGACAGAAACAAAAAGTCCCAAAAATTGACAACAAAACTAGAATGCTACCATCTAGAAGTTTTAAGTGACTTAACCTGTATAAAACTGAAATTTCAGCATATCTTGAAAATAATGATGAAGATATTACATGCCAGAACCTAAAGAATGTAGTACTCAGAGAAAAATCATATCCTTAAATATCTATATTAAACAACATGAATTAAATGGATCAAGCATCCAACTGAAGTTAGGAAAAAAAAAAGAACAAATTAAAGAAAAGCAGAAGGAAGAATGAAAAAAATAAACACTAGACTGTATAAGTCAGAAAATAGAAAACAGTAGAATAAACAAAAATATCCAAAAGCTTGTGCTTGAAAAACACCAATGAAACAAACAAAAAAATTAATCAAGATAAAAAGGGAAAAAGCAAAAATGAATCAAATAGGAAATGAGAAAGGAGGTATAATAAAATGAAAGAAGTTTTAAAACTTCAACTTTGTTCAATGTATTGCAAAAACCTTGAAATACAGGATAAAATGAGTACTAGTCCAGAAAAATATAAATTATGAACATTAGCTCCAGAAAATGTCAATGTACTAACTACCATCAAAAATAAAGAATGATGGGCTTCCCTGGTGGCGCAGTGGTTGAGAGTCTACCTGCCGATGCAGGGGACACGGGTTCGTGCCCCGGTCTGGGAAGATCCCACATGCCATGGAGAGGCTGCACCTGTGAGCCATGGCTGCTGAGCCTGCGTGTCCGGAGCCTGTGCTCCGCAACGGGAGAAGCCACAACAGTGAGAGGCCCGCGTACAGCAAAAAAAAAAAAAAAAAAAAAAAAAGAATGAAAAGAAAGGAACAGAGGAAGGAAGGTCAGGAGGCAGGGAAGAAAATATTGTCAAAAGCACCAGGCACAGGCAGTTTGATAAGAGAATTTCTAAGAGAGATTCCCTTAAGGAACAGACAATTCCAATATAATTAAACTGATCCAGAGCATTACAGAAAAGGAAAAACTTCACATATTTTAGAACAATTTCATGTATTAGTATAAATTAGCATAAATCAGATTTACTCAGAGACTGTGAAAAGGCACACTAAAGATAGATAATCATGTTCAAGTTGACTTTTTTTCCAGGAATGCAAAGATGGTTCAATATTAGAAAAATCTATTAATATAATTCACAGTAGTAACAGAGAGAAAAACCATATGGTTATCTCTATAGATGCTGGAAAGGCATTTAATAAAAATTTTTAAATTTTTGTTAAAAATAATTCTTGATGGGCTTCCCTGGTGGCGCAGTGGTTGAGAGTCTGCCTGCCGATGCAGGGGACACGGGTTCGTGCCCCGGTCCGGGAAGATCCCACGTGCCGCAGAGCAGCTGGGCCCGTGAGCCATGGCCGCTGAGCCTGCACGTCCGGAGCCTGTGCTCCGCAACGAGAGAGACCACAACAGTGAGAGGCACACGTACCGCAAAAAAAAAAAAAAAAAAATTCTTGATAATGTAGTCATAGATTTTTTTTCTTACCATGATTAAGAAACATTATTAAAATAAAGAATAATTGGTGATCCAACTTCAGTCATATTAAAAATAAAGCTGCTATAATTAAAACACTGTGGTATCAACAAATGAATAGACCTCAGTGGGACTGATGAAAACATTCAGAAATTAACCCAAATATTATTTTTCAATAAACGGTGTTGGGATACTCGGGTAGCCATTTGAAAAAATCATATCCTTTATGTCATTCTTTACATTAGATAAATTCCAGATGAATTAAAATTTTAATATGGAAACTGAACTCATAAAAGTGTTAAAGAATGTGTGGGGAAATTTTCAAAAAAATAATCTCAGCATATGGAAGGTGTTTCAAAGTCTAACACAAAATCCAGGAGGAACAAAAAAAAGATACGTAAATTTTCATGCTGTATATTGCAGAATATTCTCTAAATAAAGTCAAAGGACAATTGAAAACATGAGCAAAATATTTGCAACTCATATGAAAGGGCCTTACAATGTAACAAAGATAATGGCCAACAGTCCATTAGAAAATTAAGCAAAGAACAAGAGACAGGACCAGAGAGTGCACAGGAGGAGAGACACAAAGGCTCTTACACGTATTAAGTGTGATTCAACCTCTCTCAAAATCACACAAGAGAGATTTAAAATCACTTAGACGTCAGTTTTTGTCTTTCAAGTTGACAAACAAACTAAAAGTTTTCCAAAAGAAACAGAAAGAAACAGGTCCTCTTGTATATTGTTGGTGGAAGTGTTTATTGGTACAAGCAAAAAACTGCAAACACTTCAGTGGACATCAACAGGAGCCTGATGCATTCATAATGGAGTATCCGGTACAGTCTTTAAAAAGAATGGTGGAGCTGTATATGTATACTGTATGTTTTCCTATCATTTGTGTAGTGTATGGGAGTATATATACATGTATATATGTTATATACTCAGAAAACCCTTGGAACTCGCCTGGAAGTCAAGAACCTGGTCTCCAAGGTTCCCTCTGGGGAAGTAAATGGGGTGGCTGGAGAGAGACTCAACCTTTATTGTAGACATATGTTGGTACCTTTCAAATTTTCTAGATGGTACATTATTTAAACAGCACATTAATTAATTTTAATTCACAATTAGAAAAATAAAAGCTGGTCACTAATTTATAGTCGTAAAAGACACATCACTTTCATTTAAGCGGCCCTGCTTTTGTTTTTTGGCTGCTTTGGCTGTGTTGTCATTGTTTTATTTTTTATTTGGGGGCTATACCTTGGTTAACTCACCAGAATTCAGGACAAATAAATCGTACATATTCGATTAAGTTTCTTAAAAAGTATGCCAAAAGCAAAAAGCCTCTTTTCTTTCGAGATAAAGCATCACACTAGAGGACAGGGAGCAAGAGACAAAGAGAGAATGTAAAGAACTCCTTACGGCCAGTACTGACTGGTCAGGGGCGACCGCCGAGCGACCTTCAAAATTGTCTGGCCCTTTTTAAATTTCAACGTTAAGGACAATTATAGGGATCAGAGCCTCCTGCTTGTCTTTTGATACCAAAAATCTTTACGTTGTTTCTTAGTCATCCATATCTTACCAGCCAACAAAAATACCATTTACATCTTGCCTTTCGGTTTAATTACATTTCACATTATAACGATTCCATTTAGAAATGCCATGTGTCCTCAAATAAGCACACAAAAGCCAACTCATGTAAATTTTAGGACCAAGATTTATGAAATCATATTGTCCAGGTGTTTTATTACATTACTTTGAAATTGCATTGTTTTCTAGCGTAGATTATCTGTTTATTCTTAAGTTATTCCATTACGTTTGGATATGAAAAATAACACTAGCTTTCTCAATACAGGTCACCAGGCTGGTTTGGCTGATGTGTTGTTTTCATACATTTTTATGATGTTCCTATAGTAAACATAATTTAATAAAGCCAAAGCACACTAAATAAATAATTGCATCTAGAAAAGCAATAAAAACAAATAAAATTAGTACTTTCATAAGTGGAAAGGTACTTCAATTACTGCTACAAGCAACAACCCACCATAGAATGTGTAGAATCATTTCCCTTATGCATATTTCTGGAATATAATAATTTGATTGAAGATATGAGGCAGCACACAGGAGGCTCTGAATTGTGAAGTGTATACAGTTTCCAACAGGAGATGCATAATATTAGCCCTTGGCACCTTTAAAGAACGTATTGTTTTTCTGGCATGCATCCTTGGCTATCCCCATCAACCATGTTCTTAATTACATTTCCCAGCTTGTTTAACTAGAAATAAATTCCTAACAGCCACTGAAATGGGCAAAATGTAGACTCCTCACCAGTTTTCACCCAGCTACCTTTTTTTGCACTGACGCTTTAGTGGAAGGTTTAGGTGCATTAAGAAGTAGCTTAGAGAAAATGAATGGCGTTATCAGTGAGACCAGGTAAGACTGTAGAACTGGTAGTAAAACTGGGAGCCAGGAGCAGAATGTAAAGGTTAAAGTGGGCAATTGCAATGAGGCAGAGGCAGGGTGAGGGACCTGCTGCAGGGCCCCACCTATATGTCAGGTGATGTCCACCATCTTGCCAACACAAACCTGTTTGGATTTAAGATAAGGAATCACTCCTAATGCGTATGGCAATTCAAGAACTGGAGTACAGTGAATGGGTCTCCGAAGGTGAATCAAGACATACTTCTGTTAGTTCCCTGACAGCTTCTGGCCCTCAAATGACCCTCTCTTCAAGCCCCCGTCCTGTTCCTGGTGGTGCAGGAAGTACGTGCGGCATCAGCACTCAAGAAGACCAAGTTTAATACCCTTGAACTGGCTGTTCACAAACACGCCTGCAGCAGCTCTCGATTGCATTGGAAAACACAAAGGAAACTGTGGAAGGTACGGCTTCCAGGCCTCAGACGTGAGCTTTACACTTAGGTCTGCTGTTGCTGTGTTCCCGGAAACAGGAGGGGGCTGGGGACCAACAGCTGGAAGTTCTGGTAGGGTCCTTTAGAAGAGGCTCCAGAACTTTCTAAACATGTGAGAAGCAATAGTGCCATTTCCTCTTTCCCAGGACTGTTTGGTTTTACTTTCTTTTCCCTTTCACCCAGCCTGAAGAGACTCCTGGTCCATTTCTCCTTCTATTCCTCCAACAGAGGCCTGGTATTTGTGTCAACTGCTTGGAGTCTCGTAGGTTCTAAACCCCTTTGTTTTATGTGCCTTTAATCTCACTTTTCATACATTTCCTCCTAGTCATGAAGAATCCACTCCCTAGTCTGGAATGGGATTCTATGAGCAAGGGGGGGGGGGTGGAGGTTCGGATGTAGACACGTGTCACTGCACCCAAGGAAGGTGAGAATAAAAGGAAATGCTCCCGGTTCAGTGAAAGTGTTCACGGCAAGGAGATGAGGAGAGAGGCCGTCACCCGGTGGCTGCCTGCAGAGCGTGGGTGCAGGAGGAATTGGGTCAAATGCCAGCTGTGGGACCTTGGGCCAGTTCCATCACTGGCACTCAAGGACCTACCCTGCCGATGTAAATGAAGATTTAAATGAGATGATGTATGGAATGTTCTGGCACCACTGGGCCTACCCCATAGAAGACGCTAAACGCGTGCCTGCTGAATGAATAAATGTTCTGGTGTCATCATTTTTCTCTAGAGTGTCAGCTCAAATATCCATTTGTGTACCTTCTGAGATCTTCACGAGTTACCAACAACTATGTGAACTAAGTAGTCCTGGATATCTTCTGACACATAAGGAAGAGATTCTAGGAAATTAGTTGTTACGGGCTGAATTGTGTCCCTGCAAAATTCATATGTTGAAGCCCTTACCTGCAATAGCCCAGAATGTGACTATATCTGGAATCAGGGTTTTTAAAGAGGTAATTCAGGTAAAATGAGGTCATTAGAGCAGGCCGTAATCCGAGATGACTTGTGTCCTTATAAGAAGAGGACATTAGGACTCATATACATACAGAGAGAAGACCATGTAAAGATACAGGGAGAAGATGGCCATTTACCAGCCAAGGCAAGAGGCCTCAGAAGAAACTAGCCCTGCAGACAACTTGATCTCAGACTTCCAGCCTCCAGAACTGTGAGGAATATTTGTTTAAGCCACCCAATCTATGGTACTTTGTCTGACAGCTGAGCAGACCGATAGATTAGTCAGGATGGGGACAGAAGAGAAGGGAAGAGGGAATGGGCTGCCTTAGTGGGAGAGGACTGGGGTGTGTGCATATAATAAGTCACTGCATTTTATGTCAACATGGGAGGAGAGCCGTCCTCTCCCCCTATTCGGTGAGGAGCAACATTGGAATAAAGAGGCTCTAGGACTCTCTCATATGGCACAACTCCCACCCCCCAAGACACACACACACACCCCTCCCACCCCCGCAGCCCCGCCCCCCACAGCGTAGCTGGACCCTGGGCTGCAACAGACCTAGCTGCATTGCTGGGCCATATACCTATTCGCTTTTAGGAAACATGGGATGGGGATGCTGGCATTTATATCCTGCTAAGAAGGGCGCTTGGCTCCAGCCATGAGAAGGAGGCTACTGCAGGCAGCAACCGAGGCACAGGCACGGCTGCCTCCATGTGAATAATGGGCTGCAAGACAGTCTTGCCCTCTGAACTGAATCCAGGGCACAGACAGAGCCCACGCTTATCCTCATCGTTACAACTGAGCAAACAGAGCTCTGAGTGTGGAACAGTCAGCTTTATCGAATCAGGTTGCTTTTGCCCGAATCCCCATGCACCCACGTGCCCCTCCCCAGCTCTCCCTGAAGCCACTGCTTTTGCTGCCATTTCTCATGCAGCTGATATAAGGAGAAGCAAACCTCAGGAAAAGACTTGGACAAGGTTTAGCAAGTGTTGAGTAGAAGACAGATTGAAATCCCACAGAAAAGGGCTCCTTGATCCAGGGAAGTGATAATACATCTGTGCGCTCAGACCTTCTTGGGCAAGGTGTCTTGTCTCTTCCCAGTGAAACATAAATGGAATTAATTTTGAGACTTGTGGCAAAAAGAATGGAAACCAGGTCTCAGGAAACCAAGGCCCCGAGGTTTAGGTAACTGAGGGTTGAAATCCACTCCATGCTCAGCTTTCCCAAGAGGGTGCAGGGCTGTTCCAACAGTGCTGGGGAGCCGTTCTGCAATGTCTATTCAGAAGGGGCACTCTTCTATAATCTACCTAAAAGTGCCATATGCACTAGCAGTGGCCCCAGCCTATGCCCAGATATCTTGTTGCAAAAGACAAATAAATGACAATGTTTCAAAATAAAATGAAATACATAAAATAAACCACGATTTTGGAAATTCCTACTCCCAGGGCTAAGTGGAAGTGGCCGGATGGTGTGGGGCAGTGACCTGTGATCTCCGGTAGCTCTCAGCAATCATGGCAGCCTGGAGTCTGCTGCCTCTGGTACGGAGAAAGAGGACCCAGCCCACTGTGGGTGTAGGATTGGGTGGGGCTCAGGATATGGGTGTCAACACGAGCCAGAAGCAGGGCTAGATTTATTCTTTCACAGTACCTTCCTCTCGGATCTTTCTGGTGTGTTGTTTGGAATATCAAAGAAGTTCTTTAGCAATCCGTGTTGTAGGTTGCAAGCCCCCAAGGGAAGGCACTGATGTACTTTGGACATCCTGCCACTGCTAAGAGTGCCAAGGCTTATGCTCTAGATGCAAACTATCCCACGTGACTTGCTTTCAATCTTCCTCCCAGGTTCCCCTCCTGTAACGTCCCAAGCAGGCGAGGGGAGCTCAGGTTTCAATTTATGCTGGATCCCTCGGCATGGCATTCCCTCTCCCCTCATACACAAGGTGGACCCCTCCTTCTTCCAAACCCAACCAAGCCCTCGGTGAGGCCTCCCGGACACTATCTTTGGCCACATCTTCCTCCACACCCCTGCCCAACCTTGTGAGGTCTTCTGAGATTGCACTGGGATCCACCATGACACATGCTCCCTCTCTCTCTCTCTCTCTCTAATAATAGTAATCATCAAACTGCTCACTGGCCAAAGAATGAAGAGATTTTATAATAAATTCTTATTTATTTATTTACATAAATAAATATTTAAACCTTTCTAAGCATGCTCCTGAGCTATGTTCTCCAACACAGGCAACACCCCATAACCCCCCAGCCCACAGGTTCACGCACGCACCGTGCACCCCCAGCCCTAGGATTACAGATCTACTCACACCTCTCACTATGCCTTCCAGGGACACCAAGGAGATTTTTATTTCACTTTTTAATTTAATTTTCTTAAAAGACATGCAGTAAAAGTGACTTTTCAGGGGGATCGTTGTATGCATCTGAACACAAGTACAGGTTTCTGGGCCCAGGACACAGGACAGTCCCATCACATGCCCTCACGCTTTCCTCTGAGGTCATGTCCTCCCTCCAACCTGACCATGGGGGGCAACCTGAGCTGTGTTCTGTCACTATGGTTTTCTCTCTTAGAGAATGTCCTATGAAAGGCATCATACAGTGTGTAACCTTGTGGGATGAGCTTTTTTCTCTCAGCATAATTCCCTCACATTTCATCCAAGTGGCTGCGTGTATCAACAGTTTGCTCCTTTCGATTGTAGGGAGTATTCCATGGTGTGTCACATGCCACGCTTTGCTTATACGTTCACCTGCTGAAGAACATTTGGGTCGTTTTAAGTTTTTGGTGGTTATGAATCGAGTTGCTATAAATATTCTTGGCAGGCTTGTGTGTCATGTGTCATTACTCCAGGGTAAACACCCAGGAAGGGGGTTGCTGGGTTGCATGAAAAGCACGTTGAACTTCAAAAGAAACTGTCATACTACCTGTCCGAAGCGTCTACACCGTTCTTCCCTCCCTCCAGCGATATCTGAGTTTTAATTGCTCTGCATACAGGACGGCACGTGGTGTTGCCCGTGTTTTTTACGTTAGCCCTTCGAGTAGGTGCTAGTGATCCAGTAATTACTATTTCACTGTCCCCGAGGGACTCACCAATTCTAGACTTGCACTCAAGTTCTCACTGATGGCCACTGAGCCAGATTAAATGCCCACACAGCACGACATCCCCTCAGAAGAATTGGGAAAGGATTATCACACAGACCAGTTTTCTGACGCAGTGATGGAATCTTCTGGACACCAGGCGTAACAAAGTGAGTATGCAAGTTTCAAAGTCTGAAACACCATGTCTCCCATTCCCTATCCTTCTGTTCTGCCAGTGAGGAGACGCTGCTACAGCAGACGACGGCCTCCAGGCTGGACCTCCCACTTCTCATTTAAGCCCCACTTACCCCCAGTTTTAGGGTGATGATTATGGGACATATATCTATGGGGAAGGATTTACTGGATAAAACTAGCACCAGAAAAGTCGACCCCCAAAAGGCAGAAGTTGTGTAACTCTTGGGAACACACCTCACTTCGAGCTCCTAACTGGAAGTTTCTTGAGTGTTTCATTTTGTAGGTGTGTTTCTGGGATTCAAGCCAAGAATGAACTTTCCTACTAGGACAGAGAGAGATTTAACATTCTATGCAGACTCCTGCAAAACAACACTTTTTCACAGAGATCACAGTTGGACGTGCGAGTTGAATTAAATTGCAGGAATAAAAGAAAAATGCAATTGCAGCCACTGCAAGTTCTCCAATGTCAGAAGTTCAATTGGGTAATACCATTACCGCAGCAACAGATCAATAACTAGGACATGGGATGTTTATGCTAACGTCACCTTAGAGTTTAAAAATGTGATTGCAGTTCTACTGAGTTGCACGATCAGGAATCTATTTACCCAAGAGAGAATTACATATTATCCATATTATCAAGGGCAGACTTCCTCTTCCCCCTTTGAGATAAGTGCTCATTTTTTATTCAACAGAGGAGTACCTGCTAAAACAAACTCTCACCTCCCAATATCCATACACATGCAACTATGGCCACTGGGGTGAGGAATGCTGTGCATTCAGTGAAGCTCTATCTGATGGAGGGCCCTCAATGGATACCTGTAGGTCCCAACTCAGGAAAGAAAACTGTTGTGGTCCTTATATGTCCTGTAAGAATCAACATGCCTTGGAAATGAACCTGACTTAATTTTGAGTTCCAAAGGTCTGCTGACTGTTTATGTTTATATGTTTATTTATATTTAAACATATTATAGAAAGAAAAAGTAGAGTTCCCTAGTATGCACATTAAATTAAAATAAAGAATCAAACTGAACCAACGAGACACCTTTCCAAGACAGAGATGTTAAACTGTGGTATGAAGGACACAATCCAGAAGCGACTTTGGGAGGCGACAGAGGATGGGGGTTGAGAAGTGGTCCTTCCGAGACAGAACTCAGGAAATGTCAACTAATCTTCACCAACTCAGTCAATCCTCACATACCAGCCCTGAGGTATGCGAGGTGGAGCCAACGGCGATGCCCACTTTACAGAGGGGCAAACAGGCTTTAAAAGGCAGATACATCACTCACAGTCCTGCAGCCATTGCTGGATGGGGTCTGGACTCAGAGCCAGGCAGGTCTGCCCAGAATCCACCCTCTGCTCATGGGCAGTGCCCCACACTTACAAGTACAGGGCCAGCCGCAGTGACTAAGGCTCTGGTGTGGATGCCTGGTACCCAGGTGAGCCAACCAGGCAGACAGCAGACCTTGAAATCCCAAGGGGGAAAAGAGTAACCTTCCAAAGACAAGGGGGAAGCTTCACTGGCACATATCTCAGGAGAGTGTGTTTTCAGAACGGGTCTGCACTGCTCAGTGGGCAGGTGAGCTCCAGCTAAAGGGGAAGTGGGGCAAAGAGAGCTGCCCCGTGCTCACAGAGGCCTGGCTTGGTGTGGAGGGACAGAGTACTTGAGGGTGCGGCTCCAAGAGCAGACACGTGGTGCTGACACTGACGAGAGGATGATGAAGGAGGAGGGAGTCCCTTCAGGTGATCACTTGTCTCACTCCACAGTCTCACCCACAAAGGACTCTTAACCTCCAAGGACGGAGCAAGTGTGCCTCTTACCAGCATGGGATGGAAGTGACAAGGGTGCAGGTTCTGCTTTGGCCAGACTGCGTGTGAGGTGGCAACAGACTCTTGATTAGAGGTGCCCATTGAACAGGCAGAAATGTGAAGCCAAGTGTCAATGGGGTAGGACTGGAAAATCCAGGGGAATTTTCCGAGGTACCCGCTGGAGCCACATGCCAGGTCTGCTCTCACTGTCTCCTTGGGGCTGAGGTCAGTGGTCCAATGGGACCTCTCCCTCAGAGCTGGGAGCTGGAATCCAGCTGCATTCTCACAGCCACCAGGCAGCTGTGACTGCTGACTTAGATGCACCTTGACAATCTGAGCCAGGACCCAGAGACCAGGACCCTTCGTTTCTGTGCACGGAGATAGAGGCACTCTCTGAGGCCCACTTCCTTTGTTGTTTCAGCCATCTATAAGCCTTGCAATTATATCTGCCTACCTCACACCCAGCTTCCCTTCCACATGGTTACTCGGTGACTAATGGCCAATAACCCAGTGTTCTCTAGGACTCTGGAAGGCTTAGAAAGGCTCTGTAACTCAGCAGAGAAGCCTTGGATGGAGATGAAGATTTTAAAGTCTTATCCAGGCGTGTTGGCACCTTGGGTTGGATGAAGTCATTCGGAAATCATGAGCTGAGCAAATTCACATCATGCTCCTGAATCTGGAGAATTCAAAGGCTGTTTAGCAAAGTGCATTACCAGAATGAATCTGACATGACGGAAAGTCACATGCCCCTGGCTAATTGCTCTGAGGACCGACAGAAGTGACCAGCTTTAGAAAGTGCTGAAGCTTTGCACTGAAAGGCCTGAGGCATTACGAGTCATCAGACAGATGGATATCTCTAGATTTCACCAACATGTGTTTTGGAAGCTAAAATGTGATTATAGATAACGCTCCTGGGGAGGGTCCTGATACATGAAACTTTCCACAGTGGCACAGTGAGAGCTCCATGATCTAATACAGTCACGTATTTTCTCTTCCCCGTGGACCATAGATGTATGTTTTCCCAGCTGCCTTCCAAAATTACTTTTCCTGGCAGTATTATTCAAGAGAATGCTTATGCTTTGAAAAAGAAAGTGTTTGGTTACCTACTACATAGGAGTCCACTCTGAGAGTCTTCAATCTTGAACACTCTTGATCTTCTAATCAACTGCAATCTTTAACACTTTTCTAGATTCATCGGATTGGGCAAGTGTCTGTCTAGGGGTACTTAAGAGCATGGACTCTCGGAGACTGAAAGACTGCTATTTACCGGCTGTGTGACCTTAGGTAAGTTACTTAACCACTCTGTGCCTCTGTTTCCTCATCAGAGGCACGGGATTCATAAAGTGGGATTAATAATAGTACCGATCCCATGGGGTTATTTTGAGGATTAAATGCATTAATATATGTAATGTACTTAGAAAACTGCCTGCTAGCTCAACAGTAAATGCTACACAAGGGCTCAACTATGACTATAACTTTTATCATAGAAACGAACAAGTGTTGCTTTAACAATTTCCCTTTGAAATATTTAGAGACAGAGAACTGAAGATATTCAGAGGTCATTTGGAAAACATCATGTACCAGATGCTGCTGGATGCCATGGACCTCAGAAACCAAGGCAAAGAAATGGGAGGCTTGGGCTCAACAGCTAGCAAGCGACAGAGCCAGCGCAAGAGCTGGCCTATAACCACACCACTCAGGTCCATGGGAGTGGTGACTTTGTCAAACTTATCCATTGCTGCACCCAGTGGTGTGCAGGGAAATTGCCGAGCAACTGGTCCTCCAAGAAGAAAACTCTCTTTTGTAGCATTTGCTGATTTACATGTGTAAATCCTCCCGCAATGGCTGATTTCAAGATGCCGAAGAGATCTGTTTTCTCTAGTGGACAGGAGTGCGCTGGGGCACGCCATTGTTTATAACTTAGCTCCTAGGAAGATACCTGACCCAGGTGCTACCTGGCACACAGGAGTTACTAAATGCTCATTTTTAAATGAATGAGTGAATGAATGAATAAGACAAAATGAAAGAAAACCAGTCTGACACTCATTAAAAACTGTTCTGTGGATATCCTTGGTCCCAGGAATGTAGGGAGGGGATGCTCTGAGAAATCATGGGCAGAACCATGGGACTCATTTCTCTTTCAGCCTATCTAGGGTTTCCATGAGGACAGTCTACTGAGAAGTAGGATGCCTGGGTTCTACTACTTGGAATCATAAAATTTGCATATGGCTTTCAACTTTATGGTTTTAAAGATAGATGATAGATAGATAGATAGATGATAGATAGATAGATAGATAGAAAGATATTCTACACTGGGGAGGGTATGAGGAAATGTTCACTCTCATCCTTTGTTGGTGGGAGAATAAAATAAGAAAACACTTTTGGAAGGTAATTGGGCAGAATCTATCAAAATTGAAAATGCAGATATACTTTCCCATCGTAATCCCATTTCTAAAAATCTCTCCTATAGAAACACCATTAAGCAAATTTGTATTTGAAAGGATATTCACTAGAGCACTGATCCAAAGAGTTAGAAATTAGAGTTGGGACTGATTAAAGAAACAATGATGCCATAACACTTTGCAGTCATGAGAAGAATGGGGTAGATCTATATGTACTGATACGGAAATATGAGCCTGATATATTGTTAATGAGAAGACAATTCAACGTGTGAATATTTTGTTTAGGATTGTTTTTAGGGAACACACAGAAATGGATTTGTCATAATCCGTGGACAGGACCTACAATGACTGTGGGTCAACTGTATATACGCTTTGGGAATATACACATATATATGGATTTAAGTTTACATGTACATAGAAAAATACTTAGAGGAATATAAGCCAATCTCCTAACAGAAGCCACCTATTAGGAGGCCCAAGGAAGAATTTTACTTTCTGTTTTAACAAATAGAGATCCTGAATTGCCAGCCTCTTGCACCCCACGCAGAATTACCATTACAGCTTTCATCATGAAAACCCATCCAGTAAAGTCAGGACAGAAAACACCCTCGACCCAGTGGCCTAGGACTTTACTGAGTGCTTTTGATGAGAGGCAGCAGACCCCAGAGTCCAGTGAAGAAGAAGAGGGACTGGGGGCCAAGTACCTGGTCAGATCCAGCTCTGCCAGGTCCATGGGAGTGGTGACTTTGTGGGAGGAGAGTTTGTGCTGGTCCTACTTCCCTATGCCTCCCCTGCCTCATCTATGAGATGGACACATTACAATGCATAGGTCAGAGTCATCCCAATGTCCATGTTGGTAAACACTGGGATAGTGCCTGCATGGGCAAGTGCCGTCAAAGGGAAGTGTGGGTACCATCACCATCATCACCTTCATCATCACCATCATCACCATCATCGCCATCATCACCTTCATCATCACCATCATCACCTTCATCATCACCATCATCACCGTCATCACCATCATCACCACCACCATCATCATCGCCATCACAATCACCATCATCACCACCAGCATTATGTTCTAGACACAATGTACAGGCAAGCATTAGGAGCAAATACAAAATAGTAGGAGGTATGCTAGCTTATTTGTTGGATTCATATGTAATATGGGCAATGGGCACATATGATTGAATTCATAGTTCGTATTCATCATCTTTCTATGCACACTGTAATCTTAATTCACAAGACTGTGTCTTATTGCATCACATGTACTTGTTGGAATTTATAAATTCAGCTTTAGGAACTTATAATAATAAATGAGAATTGAATCTGGCTAGGGAAACAAAATCCCCTAAATGTACCATTAGTTTGTCATGAACTCAGAGTTTCACACAGAAATTTTCTTCCTGATATTCTGGATGCCCACCGTGATGTTACCGATAGGTTGATGATGTTTTTCTTCCTTTTCTTTTTTTCCAAAATGGCGCTTCATTTCTAGTATTCTCTATTTGAGACTGAAAAAGTCTTTTAAAAACAACTCTGGGGCTTCCCTGGTGGCGCAGTGGTTGAGAGTCCGCCTGCCGATGCAGGGGACACGGGTTCGTGCCCCGGTCCGGGAAGATCCCACGTGCCGCGGAGCGGCTGGGCCTGTGAGCCATGGCCGCTGAGCCTGCGCGTCCAGAGCCTGTGCTCCGCAGCGGGAGAGGCCACAGCAGTGAGAGGACCGCGTACCGCAAAAAAAAAAAAAAAAAATGAAGTTTTAAATGAAATAGGCTTTAAAAAAAAAAAAAATCAAATGTGAGCACAAATGATATTGTTCCAGCAGATTACAAAAATAAAATAGAGTGAAAAAGTTTAAAAAAAAAAATTTCCCAGCAGTGCAATGATCCCAGCAATGAAGTGCCCAATAAAGGCAGCAAATCAGCTGAGCCGAGATGCAAAACAAGCTACCGCTCTGAAGGGACATTCCCTGCAGACACACAGAGATGGCCCTGCCCCAGAGTGGGCCCAGGACCCCCGGGAGCAGGGTGGGCCTGTGCAACCAGCCAGGGTCACTCAGGGGACTGGACCCGCTGGGCTTCCGGGCCTGCCTCCAGCCTGGACCATCCTCGGGCCCAGCTCACCCCTCTGCTGCCTGTTCACCTTTGTCAGGGGGCTCCAAGGCTCCTGTCCCCATAGCGCCTCGTACACCGCCTGTCCACACTGAGTGGGAGACTGCAACATGATCCAAAGGAATCTGTGACGCAGCAAGTTGGAGGAACACAGCTCCAAGGTGGTCAACTCCGAAATCACCTCCCTCCTGAAAGCACAAAGCCACACTACCCTTCTAGAACAGGGCAAGGCAGACTCCCTCTGCACCACTTCTAGAGGAGTCCTGTCATCTCCCAAAAGGGGGTTCCCAAGGAGTGCTTAAGGTGCTACCAGTCTTAAAAGACTCCTGAAAGTAACGGCTTCACCTGGCCCTTTGTTAACAGCATCAGAGCCTCAACCAACCTCCACTGGCCTGTGGTGAAGCTGAGAAGCTTCCAGCCCTGTAGCTGTTTTCAGAGAGCGTGAAGCACAGAGGGGCCTCGGCACGGACCTCGTGGCCTGCGGGGAAGTGACGGCCCTGCATCAGGGCTGAGTCTCTAATATGAGATGTTCCCACTGCCACTTTGGGGAGGCCTGATCTCGCCTCCTTGGTGATCACATCCCACTTACGAAAGGCCCAGCCACCTGCCCTCCCCCGACTGAAGGAAGCCCATGAAACGAAATGACTTCTGTTTTCCCGACTCTCATCCCTTCCGAAGCCCAGGCATCTATTCTTCCCTCCAGTTGACATACATAACTCCCCGTGACAATAATGGGATGTGCATGTGTACCGAGGGGGGCATAGAATTTTTATCTCTGTAAAAATGGTACTAGCGTGGTACAAGCAAAGTTTTTGTTTTCTTCCCAAGGCTTTTACTTGGGGAGATATATTGTTCATGTGCTTGTGGGTTTTTCCTTCTTTTTAATTTTAAATCGAGATTATGGACATATTTTATGCAGGTTAATATATTCTTTTCATGCAAAATTTAACTGAAACCAGTGCTAGCACACTTAACGACAACAAGAGAAATTCTTCAGCTTATTATAAACATCCTTCAAGAAACCTGAAATGCGTGTCCTCTGGAAATAATTTTGCTGGGATTTGGGTTATTATTAAAATCCTCTCAGAATTCTATCACTGGTGTCTAATGTGCCTCAAAGCCCTTTTCTGCTACTGATCAGAGAAAAACTCTTTTTGGACTTGCAAGTACACTGTCGATAGTGAAAACTGAACTGGAAGAGGGGGCTGCTTTCCTGACACCAGGCAAACACTCAGTAGGGCTGGCATCTCAGTCCTGGGCTGACCACTGGGTGCAAGGCCCACTCCTAAGACAGGTTCCCTTCAACTATGATGGAATGAACCTCATCCCTCTGTTTTAAGTGCTCTGATCTTTCAGATTCCATGAGAGGAGGCAGGTTTACTGCAGACTTTAAACTCAAGGGAATTCCAGACAAGAAGGTCTTGGTCACACATTCCCTACGTGTCAGAATTCTCTGTGACTGTGAGGGGTCCTAGGAGATCATAGGACAGCTACACACAGCTGAGACGGGGATGAGCTATCCAGGAAAGGTTTACAGGAATGAAAGGGAGTCACAATACCCTTTAGAAGCAGATTCTCATGTTTGATTCTCTCTTTGTGGATAAATAAGAAAACCCACCATTCTCCTAAGTGGGCTGAACTGTCTCACTAAAATGTAAATACAACTGTCTCCAGAGGTGGCCGGGGATGACTCTGTCCCGCCAGCCATGACCTAACCAGAGCTGGCTACTGTTTTTTAAGTTACTTAGAGCTGCACTTCTTAAACTTTAATGTTCACCAGATTTATCTGGAACCTTACTGAATTGCAGATTCTAATTCAGTAAGTCTAGGGTGGGGCCTGAGCTTCCATGCTTCCAACAAGCTCCCAGGCAATGCCCAGGCTGCTGGTCCGTGGACCTCACGTTGAGCAGTGAGGACTTAGAGCTCCTATCTCAGATCTCTGCCCTCAATTGTTCATTCATTCCACACATAGTCTGCAGATCCCAGGTCACCCACTGGGGACAGAGTGATGGGCAGGTTGTCGATGACTTTAAAATTAATGCTAATCAAAATTTAAAACTTCTGGGCATCAAAGGACATAGCAACAAAGTGCAAAGGCAACCTACAGAATGGATGAAAATACTTGCAAATTGTATATCCAAAAGGGGTTAATATCCAGAATATATACAGAACTTCTATAAACACAACAACAAAAAACGAGCAATCTGATTTTAAAATGGGGGAAAGACTTGAATAGACATTTCTCCAAAGAAGATATACAAATGGCCAACAGGCACATGAAAAGATGCTCAACATCACTAATCATTATGGAAATGCAAATCAAAACCACAATGAGATACCATCTCACACCCATTAGGCTGGGCTACTATATTAAAAAACAAAACAGAAAATAACAAGTGTCGGTAAGGATATAGAGAAACAGAACCCTTGTGCACTGTTGGTGGGAATGTAAAATCATGCAGCCACTATGGAAAAGAGTATAGCAGTTCCTCAAAAAATTAAACAGAGAACTACCAGGTGATCCAGGGATTCCACTTCTAGGTACATATCCAAAATATCTGAATGCAGGGACTCAAAGAGATATTTGTACATCCATATTCACAGCAGTATTATTCATTGGCTTGTCATTTTCACCTGGAGTCTGAGGGTCTGCTGGGAGTTGGCATGTGCGGTTGAGATGAGAGAGATGGAGCCTACAAAGCACCTAGCACAGGGGTTGGCACACAGTAGGTGCTCAGCAAATGAGGGTTCTCGCTTTTTGCCAATGAGTCAGCGGAGGTGGCAGGCAGGTTGTTTCCTTGGGGTGAGCGTGTGTCAGTATCACTCTGGAAAGAGCGGCTGGGTGACTGAAGGGCTCTGTGGCCTGTGACCACTCCAGGAAGGATGCTTTTATGGATTTTGTGGCAAAATGCAACAATTACAGAATTAAACACCTAAACTGGTACCAGACCCCAAAGAAAAGATGTTGCCAAATTATTTTCTAAATTACCCACTAAGGCCTGTGTGAGTCGACAAGTAGCTATTGACTTTAGTTTCAGCTGCCATCAAGACTTATTGATGTGAGAGAGAAATATTGACCAAATTGAGACCAAGGTCAATGCTGGCCTCCTGGGAAAATAAATCTTAATATTAACCGAAAACTGCAGACGCTAGGCCTGGTATTTTTGACTCTAAACTGCTGGTCAGACAGAGGTCCACTCAAAGTCAGCTCTTTACTTCACTGTGTATTGTTATAGGTGCAAACTGGTCTCCAAATGGACTCGTTTCTGGAAAATTTGGTATAAAAATTTCAAGCTTTTTCGTATCTTAAAAGATCAAAGGACAATTGGTATTTAAGAACTGTCATGGGTGATATTTCCACAAAACAAAGAATCCATTTTGAAGTGCAGATAAGTGCCCCGACTTACTTTCTGTGAAAATTAAGAATTTCCTATGTTGACTCTCCATCCAGAGGGGCATACCAGCTCAAACAAACAGACAAAAACTCAACCGTAAAAACCTGCAGTTAAGACCAGTTATTTTTGAAAATGCTGTTGAATCTACTTTGTTTATAAGTGGCCCCAAATTGCTTAAGGCAAACTGCTTTTATAGCTGTGGACTCAAAAAAGTTGTCCATTCAAGGCTGCTGACACTGCCCCATCTACTGGGTCAGCAGCACTGTCTTCATGGGAGATGAAACACTACCCCCTGTGGGTTGTTGGAACTTACTTTTCTGAAACAGAGTGTTTGTGTGTCCTCACAGGCAAATCTGGGAGTCGGGGGGCTTATTGTGAGATGACATGCAAAATATGTCCACCGTGGTCCATGACACGCAAAATGCGAATATGATGACATGCAAAAAGTGCTTTTTCTTATATATCCCTGGGATATATCAATGGAATGTCAATAAAGAGCGGTTTCTGTTGTTACCAGGGGTAAAAGATTGGATTAGAAACAACAGGCCCTGAGCAACTTAGAACGTAAGATGGGGGAAATTTACAAAGTATAATCATTCTTGAGGTTGTTGATGAATATCAGGATTAAGAATAAAAGATCTGGAAAAGATACACACATACACACGCAGATGTGCAGTGATATGGACAGCCGGGAGAGAGTGAACTCAGACTATCTGGGGAAACTGACCTCAACGGATGGGATGAAGGATGTTCCAAGGAAAGTTGATAGTTTTAGCCTTTGTGTTCAGTTGAGTTTCCCAAAGTCTATTGAATGACCAGAAATCTATTAAAATCAGCAAAAATTCCACTGCTACATTTGAGGACAAGACAGTGTAGTCAACAGAGCAGAACTGATAAGGAATTTCTGATGATATGAACCAGATGGAATCACACTGTATGAAAAGCCCTTCAGGATCCACAACTCATTGCAGGCAAAAGGAGGCTTTCTTTGGAAAACAGAGGAACCATCCTGTCTAGGAGAACAGCAGAAACCTGGGCACAGACTAGGAAGGTCAGGGGCAAGGCTGAGCCATGAGAGGATGTCAGAATCATGCACAGAGATCCAGGTTCCACTCTGAGACAAGGCTTCAATTAAGCTGGTTAAAACCTTACACTCTGGCTTCAGAAGGACAAAGGTTCAAGTCCTGACTGCAGCCCACAAGCTGCATGACCTTGGGTTAGTCGTCCATCTGTCACCTTACTGACTCCGAGTCTCACTGTGCCCATCTACAAAAGCACAATGACAGAACCTACTCCACAAAGCTGGGGTGCAAAATCACACATCCCCATCCTGTTGGACACTGCTCTGGTGTGGAGAACACAGCAGTGACCAGAGCAGACAACCTCCCTGCCTTCATGGACCTTGCATTCTGAGAAGAGAAAGGCAGGTCATAGATACATGTACGTCAGGGTACCTCTCATGGGGAGTTCCTTCAGAGGGTGGGTGGTGTTTTATATAGAGTTTCAGGAAATCTTCTCCACTGAGCTGATATTTGAATAGAGACCCTAGGGGGTGAGTAATAAGCCACAGACATAGCCTGGGGAGGACGGTCCAGGCATATAAGACAACAAAAGCCCTACCAGAACATGCTTGGTATGGTTAAGGACTAGCAAGGAAGACAGAATGATGGGAGGGGAATGAGAAAGGGGGACAGTGGTAAAAATGATGTCAAAGAGGTCATGGGGGCTAGATCATTATAGGGCTGCGCTGTCCAATATGGTAACCAATAGCCAAATGTGACTATTAAGCTCTTGAACTGTGGTTCTGAAATGAGATGTGCAGGAAGCGTAACATACACACTGGATTTTGAAGGCTTAGCAGAACAATAAGCATTAAAATATTTCATTAATAACTTTTATATTGGTTATATGTTTAAATGATAATATTTTGATATATTGGGTTAAATAAGCCATACTATGAAAATTGGTTTCACCTGTTTGTTTTTACGTCTTTAATGTGGTTACCGGAAAATTTAAATTACATGTGGCTTGCATGATATAAGGCATTAGAGGCCACCGTAATGAGCATGGCATTTCTGCTGAGCAATGTGGGAAGTAAACAGAAATGCACACAAAGTGCTTAGCATGTTTCCCAGAACAGAGCGGAAGATGTTTAGGAAACTAGAATTCCATTCACAGACAAACTACTCAAATGTAAAGGCAAATATATTTAGGGGGGAAGACACTGGATTCAAGAAAAAGTAATAACAGAACGAATAAAAGTTTAAATAATTGTTTGGAATGTAGTGATGACGTATAATGAAACTGGCAAGTAGTGATTATGGAAATATGAAACATAAAGTTAAATAAAAAAGAATCTGACAAAAAAGAATGACAGATAAAATTGGATCCATTCCTAAATTCCAAATGGATCAGAGAAAAACAGGCAAAAAAAAAAAAAAAGGAAACCATGTAAGTATTTCACTGTAGCCATCCTGGTAGATGTGAACTGGTTTTCTGCTTCTAACCTCCATTCCATGACACCAATGAGATTAAATACTTTTCATGTGCTGACTGGCTATCTGTATGTCTTCTCTGGTGAAGCACATGTTTAAGACTTCTGCCTATTTTTTTGTAGTGTTGCCTTTTTCTTTTTTATTGATTTGTAGGTGTTCACAAATGCTAGGTAAGAATCCTTCACCAAATATACACGCGGCAGGTACACTCTCCCCATAGGTGGCTTCCCTTTTCAATCTTGTACAGATATCTTTCATCAGAATAGACCTTCTAAATTTTAATGTAATCCGAGGTTTTCAATCTTTTCCTTTATGGCTCATACATTACACGTCTTGTTTAAAAATCTTTGCTTGCCCTGACCTTATGTAGATAAGCTAATTTTAGGAAGTTTTATTTTTACCTTTACTTAAGTGTACGGACCTTCTCTAATTAATCTGTGTGTGTGTGGTGTGAAGTCCAGTTTATGGATCATTGTTTTTCATGTGGAGATCCTACAGACCCATCACTGTATACTAAAAATATAACCCTTTCTTCACTGCACTGCAATGTCACGTTTGTCATAAAATCAAGTGACAATACATATGTAGGTATGTTTGGGGCTCTTTATTATGTTCCTTTGGTTTATTTGTCTATTCTTGTGCTAATACCATTACTTACTATACAGCTTAATTACTATGGCTTTAATATAAATCTTGTGAATTGGTATATAAATTCTTCACTTTGTTCTTTTCCTTCAAGATTATCTTGGCCCTCTGCAAGGCCAAGATAATCTTATTATCTTACATACACATTTTAGAATTGGTTTGTCAGTTTCTCTGCCTCTCTCTCCCTTTCTCTCTTTCTCTCTTTCACACACAAATACACAGCTGCTGAACAAAACTGGCAACAAAGTAAATAACAATACGATTACAAACTTAAAAGAAATGAAATCTTCGTGCATCCATACTGATATAAAGAAATTAGTGAATAAGTCAATGAGGAAAGGGATCCAGCTCTTCCTTACAGAAGAATTTCAAGTAGTAAATGGAGATGGATTGAGGAAAACAGAAAATCACCATCGGTTCACCATAGTAATAAGTGCTGCAAGCAAAATCCTTGGATGAACGCTAAAATGAGTAGACGAAAGTTCAAGGAAAAAAGGCTATTTGCACAGGCTTGATGTATCTCCCCTAAAATACCTATTAATTGCTGTGCTGGTCTTCATATGTGTCCACAAAGTCTCTGAGACCCCTCCCTGAATTCAGGAGATGCAGCTTCACTCTCCTCCCCTTGAGTGTGACCTGGACTTAATGACTGGCTTCTAACAAATAAAGTATGGAAAGGGAAAAATAGTGACTTTATACTGAAGGAACCTGGTAGACCCACCTTCACCAAGTGGTCACGGTCAACATCATAGCACATCCGCTCCATGGGACACTATGAGAAAGGCATAGCTCCTCTGTGTTGTTCTTCCCTCAAATCCACAACCTCATTTCTAATCATCAGAAAACCTCAGAGAAACCCAAATCAAGAGACATTGTAAAAAATGCAGCTACTACTCTTTAAAAGTGTTAAGGCTGTAGAAGCAGACAGACGGAGGCGCTGGCCCTGATTGGAGGAGACTAAGGAGACAAGACCACGAAATGCGATGTGACGGCCTGGATGGGATCCTGCACCAGAAAAAGAACATTCGTGGAAAAACTGCTGAAATCTGATCCAAGTCTCGAGTGCAGTTAATGGTAATGTGCTGATGGTAACTTCTTAGTTTTGACAAATACACCATGGCTATGTGAGAAGTTAACCTTAGGAGAAGCTGGGCGAAGGGTAGACGGGAACTCTCTGTACCATCTTTCTCACTCTTCCGTAAAACTGAAGTTGTTTCAAAATTAAAAGTATAACATGTTTTCTGGAAAGTTCTTCAGCAGTCTCTTCAGAGTGGTTATCAAGACAAGTTTATACAAGCTGGTCCACTTTCTATTTTATACCTTTCTGAGTGCGATTTTTTCCCTTCTTTTCAAAAAAGGAGCATTGATAATGAAAAGTAATTCCATTTGGATTTTTAAAAATCCACTCTGTGGGAACTAGCTATGGAGAAAAGCTGACTCAAAAGCTGGCCCAAGAAGAGAGAACGCCTTTGCTTGGGAACAAAGCCCCAAGAACGTGGAGCATGTTTTCAGTCAATAAAGGTACTCCTTGGACCAGCGTTGTGTTTAGGGCTTGAGGGGACAACACAGAGACTGTGGTTACTCACCAGGGCAACTTTCCTTTGTGGCTTCAGCAGCTTCGGTTTATGGAACGGGGCAGCGATGGGAGCTGTGGAAGCACATCAAAGGTTTAGGCTGCAATTCCTCCCAGGACTCTTAAAACCCACATATCACGAGCACCACGGACAGAGAGCCTCGGACATAGGGCCACTTCCTGTCCTCGTGGAGGAACTCTAGTTTCTGATCCAGGTAACAGCTGGACTGGTGCCCCTCGGGGGAGGGTGATCCTCTCCTAACCTTTGGATACGTCATCCTCTCCTCTCAACAAGGTCAACAAAACCACAGCATAAAACACCGCCAGCTACAAAGAGGTCAGATGTGCAGGTGAGAACCCGGTGCACTTGGTAAAGGCTGAGGCTGGGACCTTCCCTGGGGCTTCCTCCTAGTTGCATGCTAACGCTGACAGCGGTGACCTTTGACCCTCACAGCTGCCCTGGGAGGTCAGCAGGGAGGGTCTTATTGTCCCCATCTAACAGAGAAGGAAACCGAGGCTCTTATTCTAACATCATGTAACTACCTAGTATTTAGATGAATTGGGACTTGAACTCAAAGCCAGGCTCAACCACGTGGCTCTCTGAGTCTCATTTTCTTCTTCCGTAAAGTAGGGCACCATCTATGCTGACTGAATGAGGTGATACAGCAGTACAATGCCTGGCACAGAGCAGGGACAGCTCCCTTCCCTCCCCAGACCCACAAGTGTCACGCCTCGCAGGACGCTCACGCCTCCCAGCCCCTTCTGTCCACCCAGTATACGTACAGTCTCAGCACCACTGCCTTCCACCACAGGGCGCAAAGGGTGCCAAGGGGCCATCCTGGGAAGCCCCAGTTGAGGGATAAAATGGATCCTGTCTTGTTCTTATTCACCTGGGCAACCCTTGTATTCCTAACTGTATATCAAATCCTTTGATGTAGGACCTTCTCCTAAATTGGCCAGTTATTTTAGGAACGATTTATAAACAGTTTTACTTCTCACCTCAGGAAATGTCCATCTTCCTCATTTATGTTGCTCTAAGTCGTAACTGGAATCGAGTAATAACCCTCATTTTAATCCCCAGAACAAATCCATAATAAATTACACACCTGGTTTTTATCTTTAGGAAAATCATAGAGCCTTCTTTCCCTTGAATGAACCGAGAGGATGCTGATACCCCCTTGGCCCACCCTGCTATGTGCAGAGAATGTTAGTACTTCAAAGGGAAATACACTGTGGAATAGCCTGTAGAGGTTGACCCCCGCTAAAGCCATGCGCGTCCAATGGCAATGCCCCCAGCCCACCTCAGGGACGGGGCTCAGTTATGACCAGAATCTAGGTGGGGTTCTCCAGACCATATAATCAGCGATGTCACATCCTCCACCTGCCTACCCTCCTGTTCTGATCTCACATCAGACCCCAGGTGCTCTCCACATGGATGACTGCTGGCTGGCTTCCTACCTTTGGCAGGGACTGCGGGAGGAACGTCAGCTTTTTCCTTCCGCCTCTTGCCCTTCTTGGGCTGCAGTGGGACCAAGCTGGTCACGCTGGTGACAGTCTCCCCTGAGCTGGAGAAGAAAAAGGTCCTGGTGAAGGCAAAGGCTGGCTTGTTCCGGGGAAAGGAAAAGGAAGCAATAGTCTCCGGGTACCCCATGTACCCGTGTGTAAGGCAGGGCACTCTTAGAGCCGGACTGGGATCACTCTGTGCCTATCTCCAGGATGTCTGGACGTCTGGTACTGACCCTTGGCTAAGGACGATGAGTTGAGCTAGTTAGGGATTTGTAACATGCTGTGTAAAGTTCTAAAATCTCTGGAAAGACCCAGGGCCGGCTTGCCTACATTGTTTTGGGATGTATAGATTGTCTGTATAGACTGTTTACACCTGGTTAATGGGTTTACACAGTCTGGCTTGGTTACATCACCAGTAGGATATTAAGATATCACTAAAAACTTCTCCTTGAGCTCCCCTAAAACCAACGTTCCTTACACACATCTTTGTGGCTCACAATCCAGAGACAGAGCAGCACCTGTGCAAGTGAGAAGGGACCCTGGCGAGTTGCAGCTGGGAGTCCCTAGGGCGCCCCATGATTGTTCACACTTTCTCCTCCTGCTGTATGTACCTTCACCTTTAAGGTAAAGACTGAGTTAGACCTCAGGAGTGTTGTGAGTGTTTTCAATTATCTGGGGGGTTACCTGTGTAATCACTGTAGTATCAGATTCTATGTGTTACCGTTACAACCCAAAGTAATAGGTAAGCCTTACATTACAGGTAACAAAACCAAGATTCAAAGATGCTGAGTGACTTGCTCTAAGTGACACTGTTTGTAAGCAGACAACACGAAAGCTGCAAACCCAGACTGGCCTGATGTGAAACCTGTTCTCCTTGCTACCTGTGGGGTGGAGTCCAAGCACTTCCTTGAATGGCCATCGTCTTATTTCAAATGCACCCTATGGCTCCAGCAACCCAGAGGGCAGCCTCTTTTAGAATCTCTCGTCCTCAGGCACATATTCCAGTCAGGTAGGTACAGTTACCAAGATAGGCTTGGTAACTCCCTTGATCTCCCTAATACAAAGGATTTCTAGAAATCCATAAGATATGACCTAATAGTCAAAATGAATGAAGGTGGTAAACAGTTTTCACACAAGAGGAAAGGCTCGTACCTAGGAAAACATGCTAAAACTTCCTCAAGAAAGAGAAAGCCAAATTAAAATGTACTGCACTTTCTTTCTGCACATATCAGAATGGCAACAAACTTAAGGCAAAGCACTCTTTTGGCAAGGGTGTGAGGAATCAGGCACTCAGAAGTATTGCTGGTACAAGTGTAAACCCTTCCTGATGGAGAGTAATTCGGCAATCAGGATCACAGGCGCTATCAGAATCACAGAGGCTTATACTCTGTGACCCGGCAATTTCATTTCTGGGAATTTATTCTGTAGATATCCTTGCATGGGTATGAAATGTACATATAAGTCATTATAGTCCTGTTGGTAATAGCAATAGATTAGAAACAACCCAACTGTCCATCAGCGGGGGACTGGTTAAGGAAATTATGGTGAATCCACAAATCCACACACGGGGTCCTTTGTAACTGTAATGAGGGATGAGGAAGCTATTTATACAGGGATAAGAAAAGACACATTGTTAAGTGAAAAAGCTAGGTGTTGGACAATGTGTAAAATGTGTCATTTCTTTTGTATAAAAATACAGAAAAATAATATATATTAGTATTTATGTACACAAATAGAGAAACTTTGGAAATATTCACAAGAATTTAAAAATAGTGGTTCCTTAAAACGGGGGTGCTGAGGAAATAAACAGAAGGAAGATTGGACAAGGAGAATTATTTACTATTATTATTACATATTACATAATATAATAATAATATAATTAATAATTATATAATATAATATATTATTATATAATAATATGAATTATTATTACATATATTTTTAAATTAATTATTTAACTTTAAATTTTAATTATTAAAACATGTGATTGTATAATCTTTGAAAAGCAGTAAATTAAACACTAATAAATATTTACATATATTTAATAAAAGAAAACAGACTATTCTAATATAGTCCTGGAGTTTTAAAAATAAACAAAGACTGAGTCACGTTGTGGGGAAATTTCCAAGAATACAGTTCACACTGAGAGTCCCCCAAAGATAGCTTATTTTTATTGGGAACAGAAATTCTAACTGGCCATGGCTTTAGAGTACAGGGTCAACTGTGTAAATTTACAAATAGCCAAAAGGGATGTGTGTTTACAAAACTCTGGCCACAAAGAGAAAACAAGGGATCAGAAACCCTCAGAACTGTTTAAGTACACAACCACACATACAGCTTCATTTCCTAGCTTTTTAAACTCTTGAAATGTTTATTTTTTCTTTCCATTATAAATTAATGCACGTCCATGTTTTAAAATGGTAATTACAAGCATAGAGACGAAAGAAAATAAGTCTATCATAACCAAAACATGATCTTCATAAATATTTCCAGCCTTTTTCCTCTTCCTTGTTTTATTTTTTTAAAAAGACTTTATTTTTTAGAGCAGTTCTATGTTCACAACAAAATTGAGCAAAAGATACAGAGATTTTCCATAGATCCCTGACCACCCCCATTAGGAACATCCCCACCAGAGTGGTACATTTGTTTTAATTGATGAAACTACCTTGACACACATCATCATCCAAAGTCCACAGTTTACATTAGGGTTCACTCTTGGTGGTGTACATTTTATGGGTTTGGACAAATTTATAATGTAGCCATTACTGTAGTATCATACAGAATAGCTTCCATGCCCTAAAATTCCTCTGTGCTCTTCCTGTTCATCCCTCCCTCCCCCACCCCTGACAACCACTGATCTATTAACTGTCTCCACAGCTTTGCCTTTTCCAGAATGTCACATATAGTTTGAATCACACAGTATGGAGCCTTTTCAGATTGGCTTCATTAACTTAGAAATATGCATTGAAGTTTTCTCCATGTCTTTTCATAGCTTGATAGCTCATTTCTTTTTAATGTTGAATAATATTCCATTGTCTGGATGTACCAGGGTTTACTTATTCATTCATCTACTGAAGGACATCTTTTTTGCTCCCAAGTTTTGGAGATGATGACTAAAGCTGCTGTCAACATCCATGTGCAGGCTTTTTGGGTACATAAGTTTCAACTCTTCCTTGGTTCTTATACATTGTCTTTTTTAAAATAATATTGGGGCTTCCCTGGTGGCGCAGTGGTTAAGAGTCCGCCTGCCGATGCAGGGGACACGGGTTCGTGCCCCGGTCCGGGAAGATCCCACATGCCGTGGAGCGGCTGGGCCCGTGAGCCATGGCCGCTGAGCCTGCGCGTCCGGAGCCTGTGCTCCACAACGGGAGAGGCCACAACAGTGAGAGGCCCGTGTATCGCAAAAAAAAATAAATAATAATATTGTATTACAATTTTGCATCCTTCTTTTTACTTAATCTACACTTTCCATATTGTCACATCCTCCCACTATTCCAGTGAGAAGACATGCCCATAGTTTACTTAGCCTTCCCCTGACATCTAAACATCTAATTTGGTTCCCAGTTTGATATACAAATAACATTGCTATAAATATATTTGTGCATAATGGTTTTCCATTCTTAGACTTTTGTTTTTGGATTCTTAGACCTGGAAATACTAGTTCACAGAGGAGGATCATTTTAAAGGTTATTCAATACCCACTGTCAAAAAAAAAAAAAAATACCCACTGTCAAAATGATTTCCGACAAGTCAGTACTACTTTATAGCCTCTTGGTCAATGGATGAGGGCATTTATCTTTTCATCCTTTTTAACAACAGATTTATCAGTTTAAAAAATTTCTCACTTAATGAAGAAAAATGTGATATGTCCTTTTACTTGCATTTCTTTGCTTGCTGGGAGGAACATTTCCCGTGTTTGTCTGTTTCCTTATTTATGAATGATGTATGGACACCTTCTGCTATTATTTAGTAGGATTGTGAGTCATTCTTATAGATTTGTTTGCATCTTTGACATCCACCTGACAGGCTTATTGCAAACATTTCCCTACTTCTGAATTTTGGCTTTTTGTTAAATGCATGGTCATTTGTTTTTGCTAAAATCGTTTGATAGTTTCTTTTTTTTCTATTGCCTCTGAGTTGGGATTATCTTCCCCAGTTGCACCTCACATCCCGCAAAATCAAATAATATTTCCCCTTCCTCTTCTCTTTTCTTGGCTTTAATTCTTTAGCTCTTTAATATAAAATGAAAATTTTGAGACATCATAAACGTAGGCCATTATGCCCAGGGCTTTCAGTAAGCTGAAAAAAGGTCTGCTTTGTCATCACCATTCTCCTTGAAAACAGTAAAACTGCACTAAACTAAATTTAGTTCTACTTCATACCTCAATCATGAGCACTCAGATACAATGAGTCACCACAATGACATACGACAGACAGTGATTCCCAGAATCTTACGTCTCGCGTTGAGCCAGCAGGGCTGGTAGGAATTCTTGACAAAGTCCGTCTTATGATTCACTTACGAGAAAAGTTATTCTACATCTTGGGTTGCAACAGGACTGTATTTTGTGTCTGACACAAGGGAGTGGGCATTGCTGGAGCCAGTCAAACCAAGGAAGATAGAAAATAGGCCGGAAACTCCAGCTAAATTAGAGAGCTGTGTGATCGGAAAGAAGTGCTATTTGTGGGGAACAGGGCTGTTTTTCTGGCTCCAACAAGGGTGGGGCAGGAGGCGCACATGTGGGACCCTTGTTGTGACATGTACAAAGTTCCGGCCTGGCCGCCTCTCACAGGAGTCTCTGTCCCACAAAGACTGGGCACCTCTGCTCTGTGGCACGTAGTGGCTGGATCTAGCAAACGGGCACTGGACAGGGGCAGAAAGCCTGCACTAAATCTGGTTCCACTCTGACTAGAGAGGTGATACAGGACAAGTCACTCACTTCCCTGGGCCGCATCCCCCAACCTGTAAAATGGGAAGATGTACCCTTGATATCTATCTCAGTGGGTCATAGTTAGGGTCAGATAAGAAAGCTCAGCCTCAATTAGATGGGGCATGAAACGGCTAAACAGCATGGACCCTAATCTCCAGCGTGTAGATGCAGTAGGGGGGTAGGGGCATGTCATGGTGTTACCCAGGGAAAACAATTTTGCTACTTGGGTATCTCATGATGCCAAGTCTTGGCCCTGAGGGGAAGCACAAACTTCAACTTAAACCTTGATCAGAAAATCTTTCTGCCGAGGGAGCACAGTGCACCCTCCTAGAGCCACAGACGTAGCAGTGCTGTACAAGTGCCAAGCAGGACAGAGCAGGCAAGCAGGGCGTAGAGAAAGGCTGAACCCCTGAGCAATGGGTGGCCACTCCAGGACACTAGGTAAAGCAGGCAACCTGGATTTTACCAGGCACTGAACAAATTGTGAGCAATCGTATTTTGCAGAAGCTAAAGTTAATAAGAGCTATGTCTGTCTACCCTATGCAAAGCACTGTGAAAAGTGCCTGATATCCATAATCTCTGACCCGCCCAGATGGGAAAATTAAGCCTCAGAGAGGTCCAGGCAGGAGATCTGGGATCTGATCCGGGTGGACCTGCCTCCTTGGCCCTGAAGCTAGGACTCTGAGCCCAGCCCAGACAACAGAGAACAAGAGAACTAGGGAAGGAAGAAGGCCAATCAAGCCAGATCTACAATGGTTGCTCTAGGCTTAAGCCAGCTCCCCAAAAAGGTACCGGAAGGCGACATCAGCATTCCACTGCACTTTCAGTCTATACTAGATCCAGGACTGTTACAGCTGCTCGAAGCCCTGCCCTGGTGGGAGGAAGAGGGGCCATTCTGAATGCTAGGGTCCTGGAGGCAGGAGCAGTGACTGGTGCCCAAGACCAAGGGCCATCCTGGCCCAAGATTGGGCAGAGAAGGAGGGGAGCACATGCCTGTCCCTGGGATTGTCTGAAATAAACAGTAACAGCGGCCCAAAGGGAGGTGGGTGTGGCCAGGCCAGCCATGTGGAAATTCTGTGCCTCTACAACGAAGTGTGTCTGGGAGCAGAAAAAAAAACACAATAGTATAAACTGAGAGGACCCCACCAAGGAACATTTTTAAAATGAAGAACCAAACACCCAGGCACACCTTGCTTTCATAAGTGAATGTGAGCTCAACGTGCCCTCATACCGAACCACACAGCGCCTGTGCATAAGGAGTGCCACCCCTCCATCAAATAGCTGCCTCACTGGGACACACCAGAGGAGCAGTTAACTGTTCCCACCGAGGAGCATTCAGACACCCAGCCTTCATCCCCCAGGTGCCTGGTGTTTCCCTGGATCCAGGACAAGCTTTGTGCCTCCACATATGAACTATGCCCCCTTGGGGTCTGTTCAACCCCGTTTCCGGCTGAATGAGCAGAGGATCCTCATCCTGGCAGAAAGCTGTCCGTCACATACTGCAGAGGGATTCAGTGTGGCCTGAACTGGGATGGCTGGGATGCCAAGTGTGGTCTGTCGGGCAAAATATCCCGACCCAGAAAGCCCTCCACGAGCAGGACCGAGGAAGATGTGCCAATCTGGCCCTGCCAGCATCCTTCTGGGCCTGCCCTCCCTGAACCCTTCCCGCTCCCACACCAGCTTTGAAAGTCAGTGTTTCCGTTGATTCATTTTACCTTCCGAAGTGTCCATGTGCTTCCTTTCCTCCAGCCTGCACACCTCAGTTCAGACCGTGAGAACTCACCAGGACCCCCAGAGGGCTTCCTCAGTTCCTCTCCGAGCAGCTCCAGGCTGCGTTTCCAAGACTGCCCGCAACACACTCATCACCCTATAACCTTGTACCTTGCAATGTCAAGTGTGGAATCTTGCAGGAGGAACGCAGGTCTCAACAACTATGTTAGCATCTCACTGTCGTTTACAATGACAGGTCCCCCGCCCAAGGTAGCTGCCATTGATAAAGGCCAAGGACTAGTGCAAATAGGGCGAATTTCCTGACATCTCGCTCTAGGCTTTTGAAAGTGCTCCACGGGCTTTCCTTGCCACACGAGGTCAATCAACAGCACGTGCCAAGGAGCTGCGAACAAGTTACAGAACTTCACTTTCGAGGCAGACGAATGGTGCCTCCCTTGAGATGACTCTTTCTCATAAATGAGTAACACGTGTCAAGCACGTAGAACTGCATCTGGTACGTTGTGTCACCTATGACTATCTTACCAGCATTATGATCATCATTATTATGGAATCTGCTGTCCGAGTTCTTGAATGGGGACTGGACGGACACGCCAGGGTTCTCAGAAACCTGTGCCAGAGCGGGCGCACCGAGAAAGGACCTGCAGGCCCCGGGGGACCTGATGCATTACTTTCTGCTGCTTTCATCCTATGTATGGCATTTTGTGAAGAGCACCAGGATAAAAGCTGCTCCTTCGTGAGGCAGTTGCCAAGGCACTCCCTGTCCACAGCCTCCCCATGGCCTTTCATCATAAACGGTTTACATCACCTCAGAGGTTCTGCCGGGCCTCACCGTGAGAGCTCGTCCTTCCTGGTCCCTGCCAGTTTCACAGAGTCTGCACAAAGGCTTGGAGGTGGTTTAGTCTGTAAGTTTGAAATCTCTGAACACTAACTGGTAAGGTCAGGAGGTGCTTCCTTAATATTGGGTGGGCCAAAAAGTGCCTTCAGTTTTGTAAGTAAAAATAAAAGACACATTTTTCATTTTCACCAAGAACTTTAGTGAAAAACGTATTCACCCTTTTGTTCCACTACCTTCTGCCATTTTTCAGGCAAATTCATAATTCCATCTTCCCAAAACTTTTTTTTTCTTAACATCCTTATTGGAGTATAATTGCTTTACAGTGTTGTGTTAATTTCTGCTGTATAACAGAGTGAATCAGCTGTACGTATACATATATCCCCATATCCCCTCCCTCTTGTGCGTCCCTCCCACCCTCCCTATCCCACCCCTCTAGGTGGTCACAAAGCACCGAGCTGATCTCCCTGTGCTATGCGGCTGCTTCCCACTAGCTATTTTACATTTGGTAGTGTATGTATGTCCATGCCACTCTCTCACTTTGTCCCAGCTTACCCTTCCCCCTCCCCGGGTCCTCAAGTCCATTCTCTACATCTGCATCTTTATTCCTGTTCTGCCCCTAGGTTCATCAGAACTTTTTTTTTTTTAGATTCCATATATATATATGTGTGTTAGCATATGGTATTTGTTTTTCTCTTTCTGACTTACTTCACTCTGCATGACAGACTCTAGGTCCATCCACCTCACTACAAATAACTCAATTTCATTTCTTTTTACGGCTGAGTAATATTCCATTGTAATATTCCATTGTGCCACATCTTCTTTATCCATTCATCTGTAGATGGACACTTAGGTTGCTTCCATGTCCTGGCTAGTGTAAATAGTGCTGCAATGAACATTGTGGTACATGTCTCTTTTTGAATTATGGTTTTCTCAAAACTTTTTATCTTCTGAGCAAAAAACTGTCCCAGGTGCCTTTTACAGTCTTCCAGGGAATTGAAATTTTTTCCATTAAGATAATTTTGTAAAGTAAATGGAAATCGGAAGGTGCAATGTCTGGTGAATACAGCAGATGAATCAGAACTTCCCAGCCAGGCTGGAACAGTTTTTGCCTGGTCACCAAAGAAACATGCGGTCTTGCATTATCCTGATGGAAGATTATGCGTTTTCTGTTGACTAATTCTGGTTGCTTTTCGTCGAGTGCCGCTTTCAGTTGGTCTAATTGGGAACAGTACTTGTTGGAAATAATCGTTTGGTTTTCTGGAAGGAGCTCATAATAGAGGACTCCCTTCCAATTCCACCATATGCACAACATCACCTTCTTTGGATGAAGACCAGCCTTTGGTGTGGTTGGCGGTAGTTCATTTCACTTGCCCCATGATCTCATCGGTTCCACCTTGTTGTACAGCATCCACTTTTCATTGTCTGTTACAATTTGTTTTAAAAACAGAACGTTTTCATGATGTTTCAGTGGAGAATCGAATGTGGAAATATGATCAGGAAGGTTTTTTTCCCTTAACTTACGTGGAACCCAAACATCAAAGCGATTCACATAACCCAGCTGGTGTAAATGATTTTCAACCCTTGATTTGGATATGTTGAGTACGTCGGCTGTCTCCCACGTGGTATAATGTTGATTGTTCTTAATTATTGTTTTGATTTGATCGCTATCAACGTCAGCTGGTCTACCTGACCGTGGAGCATCGTCCAGTGAGAAATCTCCAGCACGAAACTTCACAAACCACTTTTGACATGTTCGATCAGTCACAGCACCTTCTCCATACACTGCACAAATCTTTTTGTGCATTTCGGTTGCGTTCTTACCTTTCTTGAAATAATAAAGTGTAATATGCCAAAAATGTTGCTTTTTTGCTTCCAACTTCAATATTAAAAAGGCTACACAAAAATCCACCAATTTTGATATCTTTTTTTAAATGCATGCTGATATGACAGCTGTCACATACGATCTAACAAAATTGTTTCAAATGAAGTTAAAGACAACTAAGTGCTACTAGAGCCATCTTACGGAAAAAACCGAACGAACCTTTTGGGCCACCCAAAATTTAGCGGTTCTATGTAGTGTTGGTCTTAGGTCATAAGAATAAAAGCAAGGAGAGGTCCCTGGGATTACCTGCTCAGCATCCACTCCCTGCCCCCTAGGGCTGAAGGCACATGTTTGGGTGGCACTGACCCCCACCCCCACCCCCTGCTCGGCACAGTTTTATCCTCTGGCCTTACTGCTTGGTTCAGGTTGGTCCCATAACAGTGAGTTCAGTTGTGTTTGTTCATTAGGAAGCAAGATGACTCCTTCATGAGGCCAGGGGTGAAAGCCGTGCTGCCACCGTTCCCTTCCCAAGGGGAGCTGGCCTGGCCTGAGGACACATCAAAGCCTGGAGGCAGCACTGCCCAGAGAAGGGCTGGGAGCAGAAGCCACTGCCCTAAGGACCCTGCGCCCCCCGGAGCAAAGCCCACCCACTGCAGCATCTCCGGTCAGGTGAGCCAGCCAAGTTCCTTCCTGGGTAAGACCATCTGAGCTGGCTTTTCTGTTACCTGGAATCAAAAGGTCCGTAAATAGTAGAGAGGGCTAGCTCTTCATCTAAGAGTTGGCAGTTTTATTCATGTTCTTAATCTGGGGAGAGTAATTTGTACCTTGCAGGGTTTTTATGAGGATCAGAAGTAAATCCCATAAAGTGTTCAGCTGCAGAGGTACACGGGCGCTCCCTGAGTAACCATGAGGAATTAGTCCGCAGCCGGTATTATCTCACTGAATCCTCACAACGACCCTGAGCCACAGGGACAGAGGCAGGTTTGTGCCCATTTTGTGGAGGGTGAAATATTCCCAGAGAAGCTGAGTGACTGGCACAAGCTGCTGAGTGGCACAGCTCAAACTGACACTAAAACCAAGTAGATGTTTGTCACGTTATTCCAGGAATAACAACCGGGTCCCATCACACAGGCCTGTCCTCCTCATGCCTGCCTCTGCCTAGGGCTCTGGAAGGAGGGAGCTGAGCCTGAGCCCTGGGGTGGGGCGAGAAGACTGCACAGCAGTGATGTCAGGGATGCAGGAGGAAGGTCAGGAGACACACGCCCAAGTCTGCTATCCCTGCCCTCGCCCCCTTGCTTGCTCAGCTGAATGCAGACAGAGGCTCAGACACCCACAAATCCATGCCTATGACCAGAGGAATGCACTTTTCAAAGTCAAGGGATGCAGGGAAGCTGCAGCCACCCCCAGCATTGATAGCCAAACCCTTCCCGCTTCTCCTTCCACTGCCTTAACATTTCTGTAGCATCTACTTCTTGTTCATCTGTGTGAATGCCAACACCAAAGCTCTCACAGTCAGATCCAAGCTTCCCAGCACACCTATGCTAATGTGTGAGCCCTGGAGCCAGGTGGCCTGGGCTGGCAGCCCTCGCTGTTCTTCCTCTCACTGGCCAGGAGACCTCACCAACATCGACACTTTTTGTATTGGTTTCTCATCTATAGCATGGAGATAATCACAGCACCCACTCATGGGGTTGTTGTGATGCGGGAAGAAGATGGTGTGTGTCCCATGCTTAGCACTGTGCCAGGGCATGGCATTTAATAACAGTGTGGCTCCGTTATTGTTATTACTATGATGACTGCCATCCCCTGGCATCTGGCCCTGCCACCAACTCCAGCCTCACCTCCCTGCTGCTCTGCCCTGAATCTGCAGGGTTCCTCACCTCCATGGACTAAATCCCTTCATCCGCTGTGCCTTTCTCTCCCCAGTTCTGTGTGCTGCCCTCCCCCAACCCTCTTCTCCTGTAATGTTCTAACTCACCCTTCAAGACTTGGCCCAGATTTCACCCTCAGGAAGCCTTCCCTACCACCCACAGACCCCTGGGACAGGGTTAGGAGCACCTCCTCTGGGTGTCCGTGACAGCTCCGTGGGCATCCCACGGGTGCTGCCACGGTCTCGTTTCTCTGGGTCTCCCACTAGAGGCAGACCTCAGGGCATGGGCTGTGTGTTATTTCATCCTTGTCTATGGGCCTTACAAGCTTACAGAAGAATCAATCGTAAGTACTGACTGAATAATAACAGAACCATTTGCATAGAGCTCACCATTTACCTGTTGGAAGCACTTCATACAGACTAACTCATGAAATCCTCCCAACACACTATATGCTAGGGCAATTATTGCCCTCATTTTATCAGAGAGGTTGAAAAATTAGCTAAAGGCACACAGCAATCAGTGGCAGAGCCCAGATGTGAACTGAGGCAGCCTGGCCACAGAATCTTTAACCATCACAGCAGATTGCCTTTCACAGAAGGAATAAATGTTTTATAACACTGCTACTATTCAATATTATACAAATGAAGCAAGTAGTTACATATCTTAGTTTTGAGCATATATCTTCATATTCTCTTTGAAATCACATCTCTGCCTTCACTCTAAATCCTGAACAAATCACTTATTAAATCCCATACTTCGACTGTGGGAGTACGTTTAAAAATCTCTGATCGTTCAGAAAAGAATGAAAAATGCTTTAAACTAAGCTCATAAAGTACAGTAAAACTGTGTCTGTAATTTATCCAACATGTAAATAGTCTATGGCCCTGACTCTTTATCCTTGAGAAAGTGTGTGCGCCAGAAAACATGAAGCTTACACAACTTCAGCTGTAACTGCATCAGCACAGGTGACACAATGTCCATTTTAATTGCTCCCATTTGCAAAAATTTAGTATCTCAAACCCATAAGAAGAGGTCAAGCAAAAGGTCAGGAAACGTACTGGCTGCGAATCGCCTTTTAGGTGCCCCCGTCCACCCTCTTGACAATTTTCTTGTACTTGAAGAAAGGCACCTGATGCACTGAGGAGGTATCATGGTATGAAAACACATTATAACTCTATGAAATTGGTGGCATTTCAACTAAAATCTGGTTTTCCGGGACTCTGGGGTACAGTTTCATACATACCAGTTGAGCTGCTCTCAGGGCTGCTTTCCCCAGGAAGGGCACGCTTAAAATCTTGCAGAATTCTGAGACGCTCACTAAGGCCTGGGTCTCTGCTCCGGGAGACAGCACTCTGCCATCAGAAAGGAACTGTCCCCAGCCCCAAAGGTCAAGGCCGCCCCTCCCAGGAAACGGCTACTTCCGACTTCAAGGATGACACACATTCGAGATGAGACTTGTTTTCCTTCGGTTTGAGCTTCTCTCAATAAGTCATGGAAGTCCCTAGAGTCCCCGGGTTCTGCCCCAGTCACTTGGCAAGGTCCCTGTCTCAGTGACCACAGCCTCAGCGCCAGCATGTGGCCTCTTCCTGAGGGTCCCTCCCCTGCCTGAGGGTTTCTGTTCCTGGCATCTTGTCCTGGTCCTGTGCTCTCTGCCCGTTCTCCCTTAGGAGGAAGTGGTCAGAGGACAGAGAAGGACATTTGTCCCGATCACAGCTTGAGACTTCAGGGCCCGGCTGCCCACGGTCATAGCACAGATGAAGGAGCCAGGATCTGGGAGCCCTCTGGCACAACAGGGACGGAACAAACAAAAAAATGCCTGGGCTGCAGAGACAGAGAACAATTCAGGTCAAGGCCAGTTAAAATGGCAAGGATTGACCAGTTCACAAGTGAGGCCCCGTGGCAGGGAATGGGCTGCACTAGGTCAAATCAGCATGAGGTTCTAATAGAAAGATGAATGCAAGGCAGAAGGGCACCCGCTACCAGGTTCATGGGGGCAGACCTGGCCCCTGCAGGGTCCTGGGGTGCAGTGGACTAGAAGAGGCAGGCTTTTCCAGAGGCAGATCTGTGGGCTGGCCCAACAGGAGACACGCCAACAGGGAGCGCTCAACTCAGGCGCCCAACCAGTTTCACTGACAGCACCAGTGGGTAGAGGGGGCAGCATTTAAGCGGGACTCTGTGGTCATCTCTGATCTCTGGCAGGCATCGCAGTGCTGGGGAGACCAAACTGTAATGCCCACCAGGCTGGGGTGACATCTTCGCTGTACTTCCAGCCTCAGCACCAGCTCTGAATAGGTGCAACTGAAGGGGAAGGCCAGGGAATGGAAGGAAGTGGAGCCCAAACTCCCGCACCGCTTGCTAAGAATGTAAGGCCAGATGCTAGACCACAGCATGCAGATCCTGAGAAACACTGGCAGGCTGGTCCCTCCACAGCCTCTGATCACCTGAGCCATAACCTTCCCCCACGCCTGAAATGCCGGCCCTTGGAGCCTTTTCGGGGCATATGCTTTAAAAAAGAAACAAATTGCTTTACTGAAGCATAATTTACTCCCCATAAAATTCACTGATCGTAAGTGTACAATTCAATAATTTTAGTAGATTTATAAAGTTGTGCAACCATCACCACAATACAGCTTTAGAACATCCCTATCACCCCCAAAACTATAAATAAATAGTTATTTATAGTTAATCCCTATTCAGCCCTAAGCAACTACTAATCTACTTTCTGACTCTATAAATTTCCCTTTTCAGGACATTTCAAATAAGTGGAATCACACAATATGTAATTTTTTGCATCTGGCTTAGTTGACTTAGTACAACGTTTTTGAGGTTCACCGCTGTGGTAGCATAGATCAGCAGTTTCTTACTTTTTATTATCAAATCGTATTCCAGTGAATGAACTACTAAATTTTGTTTATCCACTCACCAGTTGATGGATGTATTTAGATTGTTTCCAGCTTCTGGTGATTATGAATAAAGCAGCTATGAAAAGCTGCATGCATGTATTTGTGTGGACATATGTTTTCATTCTCCTGGGTAGATTCCTACCAGTGAAACTGCTGGGTCATATGGTTAAGTCTATGTTTAATGTTTTACGAAATCACCAAACTGTTTCTCCAAAATGGCTACACCATTTTACATTCCCACCAGCAATGTACAGGGTTCCAGTTTCACCACAACATGGCCAACACTTGACATTGTCTATCTTTCTACGATAGCCATTGTAGTGGGTGTTCAGTGGCACCACGTTTTGGTTTTATTCACACTTCTCTAATGACTAATCATATTGAACATATTTTCATGAACTTGCGAGCCATTTATGTATCTTCTTTAGGGAAATATCTATTCAAGTCTTTTTTGGCCATTTTTTTAAATTGAGGTATAGCTGCTGTACAATATTATGTAAGTTTCAGGTGTACAACATGGTGATTCACAATTTTTTAAGGTTATACTCCATTTATAGTTATTATAAAATACTGGCTATATTCCCTGTGTTGCACCATATATCCTTGTACCTTATTTATTTTATACATAGGAATTTGTACCTCTTAATCCTCTTCCCTCTCCCCACTGGTAACTACCAGTTTGTTCTCTATATCTGTGAGTCTGTTCTTTTTTTATTATATTTACTGGTTTTTTAGATTCCACGTATAAGTGATATCACACAGTATTTGTCTTTCTCTGTCTGGCTTGTTTCACTTAGCATAATACCCTCCAAGTCCATCCATGTTGCTGCAAATGGCAAAATTTCATTCTTTTTTATGGCTGAGTAGTATTCCATTGTATATCTATACCACATCTTCTTTATCCACTCATCTGTTGATGGACACTTAGGTTGCTTCCATATCTTGGCAATCATAAATAGTGCTGTTATGAACATAGGGGTGCCATGTATCTTTTCAAATTAGTGTTTTTGTTTTTTTCGAATATATACCCAGGAGTGGAATTGCTGGGTCATGAGGTAGTTCTATTTTAGTTTTTTGAGAAACCTCCACACTGTTTTCCACAGTAGCTATACCGACTTACCCCCCCCACCAACAGTGTATGAGGGTTCCCTTCTCTCTACATCCTTGCCAACATTTGTTATTTTTGTTATTTTTGATTCTAGCCATTCTGACAGGTATGAGATGATATCTCATTGTGGATTAATTTGCATTTCTCTGATGATTAATGATGCTGAGCATATTTTCATATGCCTGTTGGCCATCTGTATGTCTTCTTTATCCACTTTTAATTGTGTTATTTATCATGTTATTATTGAGTTGTAAGTGTTCTTTATATATTTTGTCCTAGCATCATTTGTTGGAAAGACTACGCTTTCTCAACTTTTTGGAAAGACTTTGTGAGGGGTTGGTATTCTTATTTTCCTTTAATACTTGGTATGC
This sequence comes from Globicephala melas, assembly GCF_963455315.2. Taxonomy (NCBI): domain Eukaryota; kingdom Metazoa; phylum Chordata; class Mammalia; order Artiodactyla; family Delphinidae; genus Globicephala; species Globicephala melas. The sequence goes on along the minus strand of NC_083329.1, from coordinate 46,286,189 downwards.
TTCACCAGTAAAGCAAGGTGGGCCTAGGCTTTTCGTGGCTGGAAACTTTTTAGCTAACAATTTAACTTCTGGACTTATTATAGGTTTATTCAGACTATAGCTTTCTTTTTCAATCAGTTTTGGAAATTTGTATTTTTCTAGGAATTTTCCCATTTCATTTATGTTGTCTAATTTGTTAGAATAAACCTGAATTATCAGGATTATAACTTTTTAATTTTTGTAGGGTTTGTAGTGATTCCTTTTTCCTTTCCTAATTTTGGTAATTGGTTATTTTCTCTCTCTCTTTTTTATTTTCACGGACAGTCTAACTTAAGGTTTGGCAAGTCCATTGATCTTTTCAAAGAACAAACTTTTGGTTTCATTGATACTTCTTTGTGTGTGTGTGTGTGTGTGTGTGTGTGTGTGTGTGTTTTCCATGCCATTGATTTCTGTTCTAATCTCTATTATAACCTTTCTTCTGCTTACTTTGGATTTCACTTACCCTTCTTTTTCTAGTTTCTTATGGTGAAAGCTTCTATTGATTTTAGACCCTTCTTCTTGTCTGATATAGGCATTTAAAGGCCATAAATTTTTCTCTAAGCACTGCTTTTGCTGCATCCTATAAGTTTTGATATGCTGTGTTTTCATGTTTATTTAATTCAAAATATTTTCTAATTTTTCTTTTGATTTCTTCTTTGACCCCCATATTATTTAAAAGTATGTTGTTTGAAATTCAAAACATTTAGGAATTTCCCAATTTCTTTCTGTCACTAATTTCTATTTAATTCTGTTGTGGTCAGAGAACAGACTTCATATGATTTCTTACATAAATAAAATACTAATTTTATAAAGATTTGTTTTATGGCCTAGCATGTGGCCTATCCTGGAGAATGTGCCAAATAAACTTGAAAAGAATACATTATGCAGTCACTGGGTAAAGCATTCTTATTTGTCAGGTAAAACTGCTTCATCTTCTGTGTCCTGGTTGATTTTCTCTCTCAGTATTCTATCAATTATTGAGAGTGCAGCATTGAAATTTCCAGCTATTACTCTAGAATAATTGAAAATTTTCATCTTTTAATTTTCTGTTTTTGCTTCATGTATGTTGAGGCTCTGCTGTTTGGTCCAATACAATGTGTTAAATTATCCTCATATGTTGATCTTTTATAATTATAAAACTTCTTTGTCTCTAGTAATATTTCTTGTCTTAAAGTATGTCTTATTAACTTAGCTACCGCCTCTCTTATTGTTCCTACTCTCATGGTGTATCTTTTTCTATCCTTTGGATGCCCTCCACTCTCCTCTGCACATGCATGTTGTCTCAGCCAGAGATATGCTTGACCCAACTGTGACCCAAACCTCAGGCTAGCAGAACCACTGGGCCTCCCTGCTCAATACCGCTAAGACTGCCACTTCCACTGCCAACACTGCTGAACGTGGGCTTTGCACACTGCTCCAAGTCAAGTGAGCCCCCTTCTACCACAATAGAGAGGCTGATGGTCCTCCCAGCATTTCCTGCCATAAAAAAATCTCCTCACCAGCCAAGCTGGGAGGGGAGAATATCAGAGCTGCCCAAGGCCAAAACTCCACAGAGTACCACTGCTCCTCTCAGCAGTTCAGCAGTTTTTCAAGTAGAAAAGCCTCTCAGGTTAATATATACCTCTGGTCTTGCCAAAGTTCTAAAATGGTTACTTTTGTCAATTTTGTTAAGATTTATAGTTGCTTTTTCGGGGAGAGGATTTGCTAATCCCCTCACTCAACCATACTCAGACATCTCTCCTGGGGACGTATACACATACATTTGCACTCACGAAGGCAGGGATTTCTGTCTCTTTACTTCACTGCTGCTTCCCAAGCTCCTAGAACAGTACCTGGTAGACGGTAAGCTCTCAATAAAATAACTTTGCATTTTGATATGAGTAACAGGATTTCTGAGGATCCCAAACTCAATAGCAGGAACACAAAGCAGGCCAGTATAGGGACTGTTGGGACTGTAAACAGGACCCCCCAGAGATGTCAAATACAATTGTTAACTGAAACTTTAACAGAGGTAATTGGACATTCACATACAGTCACAAGAAATAAAGCAGAGAGATCTTATGTACACGTTACCCATTTTTTCCCCGAAGGTTTCCTAAGAAACAGCTTTTTGTTTCATTGATTTTCTCTATCACATTGCTGTTTTCAATTTCATCAGTTCCTGCTTTGATCTTTATTATCTCCTTCCTTCTGTTTGCTTCAGGTTTATTTTGCTCTTTTCCTAATTTCCTGAGGTGAGACCTCAGAATGTTGATTGGAGGGCTTTCATCTCTTCTAATATAAGCGTTTAATACTATAAATTTCACTGTTAGCACAGCTTTAGCTGCATACCACATATTCTGTTACGTCTATTCTCATTTTTGGTCAATCCTATGTATTTTTTATTTCCTTCTAGACTTCCTCTTTGACCCATGGATTTTTTTTTAAGTGTGTTGTTTAATTTCCACATGGTTAGAGATTTTCTTGCTGTTGTTTTATTTCTGCTTTATGGTTTAATTCCACTGCAGTCAGAGAACACATTTTATATGATTTTAATTATTTTAAATTTGTTGGGATTTGTTTTATAACCCAGGATTTGGTCTAAGACAAGCCATATCTTATGGTGAATGTTGCATGGGGGATGGAAAAACATGTGTTCTGCTGTTGGTGGTTGGCGTGTTTGATACATATCAATTTGGTCCTCTTGGGTGACTGTGTTGTTTAGGTCTTCAAAATCCTTGCTAATTCTCTAGCTAGTTGGTCTATCTGCTGCTGAGAGGGGATGTTGAAGTTGCCAATTATCATTGTGGACTTATCTATTTCTTCTTTCAGCTCTTTCAGTTTTTGCTTTAGGCATTTTGTGGTTCTGCTATTTGATATGTACACATTTAGGATCTTTGTCTTCCTGGTGGATTGACCCTTTTATCATTATTTAATGTCCCTCTTTATCTCTAGTAAGTTTCTTTGCTCTGAAGTCTATTTTATCATGTATTAGTATGCCCACTCTTGAATTTTTTGGTAATGTTTGCACGGTATATCTTTTTCCATCCTTCTATTTCAATCTTCCTATGTCACTGTGTTTGAAATGAGTTCCTTGTAAAGAGCATATATTTAGGTCATTTTTTTTTTTAATCCACTCTGTCAGCTTCTGTCATCTGATGTATTTAAACCACTTACATTTAAGATAAATAGTATGTCAGCAATTAAGTCTGCCATTTTATTATTTGCTTTCTGTCTGTTTTCTGCGGTTCTCATCCCTCTGTTTCTTTATGTTACTTGTACATATTTTAGGATTCTATCTTTATTATTCTATACTGGTTTTCAATGTACTTTTCATAATCCTTTAATAATTGCTTTAGGCATTGCAATACACACATGTGACACCACAGCCCACTGGTAAAAATGTTCTATCACTTGAAGTAAAGTGTGGAAATCTCATTTCTATTTAGGTCACTTACCCTCCTCATTTTTACATATCATAATGCTCTTCTTGAGTATCAGATGGTTTTATAATTTTTTGTTTCAATCATCAAATATTACTTTTTAAACTCATGAAGAAAAGAATAGTCTACTTATGCACCCATATTTCTGCTCTTTCAATTCTTCCTTCTTCTTTCCTAATGCAACAAGATATTTCCTTTTATTTCACGAATTTCTTTTAGCCATTCTTTTAAAGTAGGCCTGATAGTGAAATTAGAAATTCTTTTCGTTTCCGTTCATCTGAGAATGCCTTTATATCCCCTTCATTCCTAAAGGATAGTTTTGCTGAACATAGAATTTGTGGGTGACATTTCTTTTCTTGCAGTATTTGAAAAATGGGCTGCTTCTTTGTGCCCTCCACGGATTCAGATGAAACATGCACTGTCATTCAAATGTGTGTTTCCCTGTAGGTAATTTGTGTTTCCCTGTAGGTAATGCATTGTTTCTCTCTGGTTGCTTTTAACATATTTCTCTTTGCCTTTGTCTTTCATCATTTTCTTCTTACTACCTTTCAGAGTCCTCCTTTGTCTGTCTCTTGTATTATTTCCAGAATTGATAGTTGTGCTTATTAGCAGGGAAGAGCAGAGAGAAATTGATCTAATCCATCCTGTCTGGACCAGAAGTCTCAAATTTTTAAATACTATGAGTTTGCAATATCTACCATAACTCCATAACTATTGTTACCTGTGAGGTGTGTCCCATCAGCTAAAAGGCTAGCATCTTAGCACATGTATCACTAATGGACGCATTCTGTAGAGTAGGACATAGGACAAGCAGGCGTTCGTGGAAGGGGATCAGGAGTGTTTGTGGTCAAAAGGCATCAAAGTGGTTCAGTCCACCTGCCAGCTCCTTCCTAAACAGGGGAACAGTCATTCAAGAGCAGGTGTCAAGCCTCCTCCAGCATGTATGTTGGGCCAGCCTGAGCCACATGTTTGCTGGCCCCTCTCAGGGTGACAGTCAGAACATGAAATCTGGAAACATGCAAGTGCATGCAGAACACACATTTTAGGCCAATTTTTGAACTAATATGCAGACGTTAAGGTAAAGATATGAATTTAACCATTTCTTGGTAATATCAAAAGAAAGTAAAATAGCAAAGAGTTTTACTTGAAAACAAGAAGAAAATATTCCTACCTGTTCTGAGGGCATTTCACCAAATAGTGTCTCACTGTGAAAGGAAAACGAAATAGAAGATGGTAAATAAATGCTACTTTAGATATATATTCTCCAGGAATTCCTAGGAAATGTAGGTGGCCAGGTACTGCCCAAACGTTGGCACAACCACCTCTCAGGGCTATTATACTTCTCTTTGGATGAGCACGGCAGAGTCATGGCAAGGACACCACAGTGACTTGATATTGTTCCATACCTGGATCAAGCCAGGCATGAAGCCATACACCTCAGGCTTCCTGGTTACATAACCCCCCAGATTCATTTTTTTTGCCAAGCCAGGTTGAATTGGGTTCTAACCTAGAGTTATAGAGTCACCCAACTTCTGAGCTCTGCCTTAGCCATGAGAAAGGCTTCCTGGGGGCAACTTTTCTCCACTTAGGCGCTCCTGTCTATAAAATGGGTTTTAATTCTCTGATCAAAGCTCTTCCAGGACTAAGAGGAGGTCCTGGGAAACAAACAGCCTTTTTTTTTTTTTTTTTTTTTTGCAATGACATCCTCCATAGTAGGTCTCCTTCAGAAAAACCGTGTTCTAGCTACAGAGGAAAAATAAGAATACCTAGGCAGTTATCCTAAAAAGTGTCCACTCTAAGCTCATCGTTGAGTTCACCTCAAATAGAAGTAAAGCTGAAACAGCCACAGGGCCCTGGAGTTGTGTAGTAGAGCGTTACATCAATGGCCTCAATGAATCACACATTAATACATCTATCCACATCCTTGTGTAACTCCCTCCCACACGGACTCTGAGCTTGGCCACATGATGTGCTTTGGCCAGTGAAATATTAGCCAATGAGTCACAAGCAGAACCATAAAAGGCCCTGTGCTCTGAGGTTTGTGAGCTCTCTCTCTCTCTCTCTCTCGCTCGCTCTCTCTCTCTCTCATTGCAGGGAACTCTTCTGCTATCACATGAAGAAGCCTGGCTAGCCTACTGGAAGATGAGACCACATGAAACAGACACAAGTCATCCCAGCTGAGGCGCCGAAGGAGCCAGGCCCCAGCTGACCCACTAGCAGGCTGCAGCTGCATGAGTGATCCAGCTGAGGCCAGAAGAACCGCTCAGCTGAGCCCAGGTCAACTTGCTGACCTGCAGAATTGTGAGCAAATAAAACAGTTGTTGTTTCAAGCTCCTACACTTGAAGTGATCTGTGATGCAAGTGACCAATGCAGGCTCCAAACCAGAAAGACAGAATCAGCGTTAGAGGGGTTTTTTTGGTTTATCTTGTCCAACCCCCTAATAGTATCTGAACTCTTTCTGCATTCCATTTACTTAATACCTACTATATGCTGGATCATTTATAGATGCAATAATAATAAAACCATAGTTCATACTTCCTGAACACTTCATATGTTCCTGGCACTATTCTAAGCTTATTATATAGATCAGTGGTCTTTAGTCTGGGGTTTGCGTACCCCTGGGCACCCTTAGGAAGAATAGTTTTAAGGACATCTGTTTCTGGATCCTCACCTTCCATGGTATTCTTTACTTAGAATTCATTCCCCTGGAACTTGCCTGAGGTCTGGCTGTATTCCTTTCCCTCCCTCCCTGTTACATCACCCTTTCTACTTCATAAAATCAAGGCATACCTCTTACCCACCCTGACTTGTACTACAGAGACCTGTCCTAGGGGTAAAAGCCAGTGGGCATATCAATGGCCCCAATGAATCAATAAATGATTTAAAATATTGGTGTCAGTGTTGAAAAAGCAATGACTGGGCAAATAAACTTTTCACTAGAGGAAAGCGTTCCAATATTTTGCTTTCAACAAGGATTGAAATATGACCGAATCCAGTCCTCAGCTGGTAGAGTATTAAAATCATTTTCGATGATAGATCATTGTGACTTTTGACATAAAACTCAGAAGCAATTTAAAGTACTGAGTGGTATAAGGAAACTTCATCCATTCCTGCCTCTTTTTATATTGAACGAGGTATTTCAGAGCTAACATCTCTTAAAAATATAGGAATAGAAGTGATGCTGAATTCTATTACAAATTCATACAAGAATATAGGAAGTAACAATAAAAATCCATTTCAATAAATATACATTTCCATTAAAATTTTACTTCTTATGATTATTTATCTAAACTTGTATTTATGTGGTTTTGATTAATTTTATATTCATTTCTAAATCTTTACTAATTGTGCAGTATTTACTGATAACTCAATCCAGGAAAAAAATTTAGCACCTAAAGACTTGTGGAATAAGGAAATTTTTTAAATCTTAATTTAAATTTTTATACACATACTATTTTACAGAGAAATATAATCAGTGATCAACAAAGAACTTTCAAAACAAAAATGTAAGAAAATAGGATAAAATTTTGTGGGGGAAGTGGATTGAAGATAAAAATTCGAAGAGAAGAAGGGACAATATAAAATTTCTAATGGCTAACGTTTGTTTTGGAGTCTTTTTAAATCAACAGATGTAGTTAAATTCATGATACTTAGATTTAAAGGAAAGATTTAACCATTTTTTTTTTTTTTTTGCGGTACACAGGCCTCTCACTGTCGTGGCCTCTCCCGTTGTGGAGTACAGGCTCTGGACGTGCAGGCTCAGCAGCCACCGCTCACGGGCCCAGCCGCTCTGTGGCATGTGGGATCCTCCCGGACCGGGGCACGAACCTGTGTCCCCTGCATTGGCAGGCGGACTCTCAACCACTGTGCCACCAGGGAAGCCCCAACCATTTCTTTTTAAGATGTCAATATTTGCCTTGGAAATTACATCCTTTACAACAATTTATATTTATGATGAAAAAGTTTAGATGTCAAAAATAAAAAACATTCAATGATGCAAAACTTTTTAAATGATTTTAGGGGCTATGCAAACAAAAATGTTTGAAGACCACAACTTTGTACTCTAATTCAATCTTCACAATAACTTTGTCATCATACCTATTTTACAGTGGAGGACACTGAGGCACAGAGAGGTTAACGGCCTTGCCCAAGGTCACACAGCTAATATTATGGGCTGAGCTGTATCCCCTCCCAAATTTATATGTTGAAGCCCTAAAGGCCAATACCTCAAAATATGACTGCATTTGGAGATAGGGCCTTTAAAGGAGTGAGTAAGTTAAAATGAGGTCATTAGGGTGGGCTGGTGTCCTTATAAGAAGAGATTAGGGATACAGACATGCACAGAGGGAAAACCATGTGAAGACACAGGGAGACAATGGCCACCTATAAGCTTTGCTATGGCAGCCCGAGCAAACTAACACACCTGTGAAGGGACAAAACTGGGCAGCCTGACTCCAGAGCCCTCTTGTAACTACTCCACACCATTCTCAGAGGAACTGGGCGGCTGGTATTAGGGCTCCTACAGATGAAAAAAGTAGTGTCCAGGATAAACAGCTGGTCTCCTATCCCAGGGCTGGAGCAGGGCAGAGCCGGGACTGGGCCCTAGAGAACCCCATGCTCTGACCTGTTTGGGAAAGTCCGGTCCAGGGGCAGTAAGGCAGGTAGCCTGCAGATCAGGAAGCCAGGGAGCAGGAGAGCAGCTGGGGGGCTCCTTAGTAATTGGCCATGGGGGCGGGGGACTAACTCAGAAGGGCCAGGAGCCTGGCGAGGAGAGTCGGTGCCAGGCACAGGCCGTGCACCTTAGCCAGCACTTGCCAACTGAAGCTTATGAGGTCTCAGCCCAGTGAATGCAGGGCTGATGTCCTTTTAATGAAGAGGGACAGCCCAGGGGCCAAAAGTGATCCTGGGCACCAAGGGGAAGAATTATGGGCATCTGAGAAATAGACCTTGCCTGGAATCTCCCTTAAATATGCATAGCATAATCACTGCTGATTACATAACTGTGTCACCTGTCTTAGCTAGGGGTTCCCAGAAGCAGAGCCTGTAAGACAGGGATTCAAGTACAGAGTCTATGTGGGAGGCGATCCTAAGAAACCCACTGGAGAGTGGGGAAGTGAGACCAGGAAGAGAAGAAAAGCATTGAAGGGTAATTCTGGAGCCAGTCTCCACCACAGGCCACAGCCTGGCACCCAGGGCACTTGACCCAAAGGCTCCCGGCTCCACGCAAGGCAACCAACCTGCAGAGAAATGAAAACGCGGGACACGGTGTTTTTTAAGTGATGACTTGTGACCTTCAGGACTTTGAGGACTCTAAAAGAAAGGGCTGTTTTTCTCACCTCTTCCGATAGGAAGACATTTGTGAGCACGAGGTCCTGAGCCACCATTCCTCTGCCTTGTAGCCTAGGGCCACGCTGCACCCAGAGGCCACCGCATGGCCAAACGTCCCAGATGACATGTCCAGGCCGGAGGCCATCAATGCCACCTGGGACTGTCCCTGTCACCACTACCTACCCCACTATGGTTAATCGGGGGTGGAGGCAGCCATGCCCCCCATCCTATCACGCTCTGTAGCAGTGTTAGGGCCTCTGAGGTACGGCTGACCTTCCCCCTCATTGCCCCCCAACTTGCCTGCACCTTCTTCAGAACCCCAGGCCTTGCAGAGACTCTGAGATAGGTCCTGTGGATACTCCTGCTCCATTCACAGAGCATTCTGCACGCACAGTGAGCACAGTGGCATCCCCTGCACAGGGCCCGGTGCATTTGCACGGTGCTCTCCCAGCATCCTCCCGCCCCAGCACAGGCAGGCGCCCTGCAGCCTGGAAAAGCACCATCTGCGTCTCTCTGGAGGGTCAGGACTGGGATGCCCTCTTCCTACCCCAGCCGTTTCCTCTGCGCAGCAGGGTGCTCCCGCCACGCCAAGCTCAAGGGCCAGCCCCTCCAGGAAGCAGCCCTGCCTTGACCACGTTTCCAGGCCGGCACAGTTACAAGGACAGGTAAAGCCGTCTCCCTCAGTCACCAGGTGGAAAGCGGAGGGGGAGAACCAAGTTTTCTACCTCCTGTTGTCTTGGTACAAAGAGCATTTTAGGGCCACAGCCGTTCAGTGAAACCACCAGTGCATAAAGTTCTCTATCTAGAGTCATGCTGTCCTGTATGGTAGTCGTGAGCTAGGGTGGCTATCAAGTACGGGAAATGTAACTGGTCCAGAATACGATGTGCTGGAACTGTGAAATCTTAGGGGCTCAGGATGTGTATTTGGGGCCTGAGAAGACCTGCTAGATTTCAGCCTTCATATGAAAAAAGGAATGTAAAATATCTCTTTCAGAATCTTTATGATGATGCTTGTTGAAATGGTATTTCAGATATATTGGGTTTAATAAAATGGGTTAAAATTAATGTCACCTGCTATCTTTTTACTTTTTAAATGTGACTACTAAAAAAAACATTGTCCAACTACATGCACAGCCCACCTTGCATTTCTACTCGGGACAGTGCACAGGGGGGTTGTATCTGCCCTAGTCGTCGGGAGGGCTGAGCCACCGTCACCATGACTACAATGGAGGGATGCCACCCGGAGAGGTGGAGCACACACAGAAGAAGGTGGCCCCTGGAGCTGCCCAGGCCCAGGACTGGCAGAGTAACTTTTATCCCCATTTCACAGTGAGGACACCTGGGGCTCAGGACATTTATTTGGGGCCTGAGAAGACCTGCTTTACAAGTAAAGGAGCTTGAATCCAGGCCCTAGGTCCAGCGCTCTATTCACGAAGCTACTGGGGAGGCTTCCGAGAACCCACTCGGGGAGACGGGCTCCCTTCTGATGGGGCAGTGGGCCCAGGAGAGCTCACCGAGCCTTCCCACACGCTCTGATGACCAAGCCTGTGTCTCAGAAGTGTTGGAGGGGAGAGCTAATGCTGGGGTGTCCCAGTGTCCAAGCGTCTCTGATGCCAGGCTGGTGAGCCCTTCATCCTCCCCAAGATCCCAGGGACACCTTGTCCACAGCCACCCCATTCTGTAACTGGCAGTCTCCTCCCTCCACTAAGCGGGGCTGTGAGTGGGAGGCAGCGCCCCAGCTCTCTCTTTCTTGTACTTCTGGGAGAAAAGATCACAGGCCCTTCGATCCCATCACCACGGGTAAGCAAGTAGAGAGCCAGTGTGTGGCAGGCAGATGTAGGTGCCTAGCAAGCCGTGGGGAGCCTGGCTTTGGAGCCAGGGTTTTAGCACATCGAGTGCAAGCTAAACGCAGTCATGACAAACGTGAGAGCCGAGACAAAGGGGCTAGACCCCTCTCCCTCTGGCTGCGTGTGCCTTCAAAGCCGTCCTTTTAAAAGCTCAAACATGGAAGGCTGAGGGATTGTTGGGGCCACACCAAAGCAGCAGGTATGGACTCATTCCGGAAGAAGCAAAGGCCTTTGAAACCAGTGTGCTTGAAAATCCACTAGAGTAACGCCACCAGGATTGGTGCATTCCAGGGTGACTCAGAGCTGCAGAGGCCCTGGGATGAAGCTCCGGGCACCCCGGCACTCACAAAGATTAGGGATGGAGACCCACAGCTCAGAGGAAAGTAGAAAGTAAGTCACACGTGGTGCAATTAACTCCAGCTCTATGAACAATGAGCGCCCTAGGAGGACAGGGTGAGGGCAGGGCAGCAGGAAGGTGAGAGAGAAGGGGACTGGCCCTCAGGTCCCCTGGCTTCCAGGATGGGGTGTGTGTATCTCAGGGGCCCAGCGGGAGATCACAGCAGGAGCAGACAGCTGCTCTGACATCCTCCTTTCAGACAGATCTTGCCGAGCAGGCGGGAGAGCGGGTGCCAGGCTGTCCTCTGCTTCCCACGTGTGTGTGAGGAGCCTGCAAACCTGCGTGCTCTGTGGCTCCCACGCAGGCAGGAGGATGCAGAAGGACCAACAAACACACACTTGCACAGGAAACCCAGAAAATGTCTATATAACAAGGGGGTCTGGGCCTGATTGATTTTTGTGCATCCAGGGAGCACAGCTTATCTATGAGTTTCATTTCAAGATAGTAATGGGATCATTTCAAAGTATTCATTGTAAAGAGAAGCGCTGAGTAGGCTAGAGTGAAAAAGAACTGGTTCTAAGGCCTTGCTACTCAGAGTGAGGCCTCCCATCATCAGGGTGGCACTGCCTGCACTTCTCATTAGAAATGCAGACTGTCAGGCCTGCCCTTACGCTCTGAATCAGAATCTGCATTGGAGCAGGTTCTCAGGTGAGCAGTCTGTTCCTGAAGGTTTGGGCAGTGCTGTTCTAAGCCTCTCAGGTCCAGGTGAGGGCTAACGCCAGGCCTAACATGCACAGTCCTGCCAGGGATACAGGATGCCAGCCTGCGGGCAGCGGTTGTACCAGACGGACGCCAAGCCCCCGAGGAGCTGCGGGAGCCGTGAACTGCTGTCTGGGGAGGACCTAGGCAACAACCGCATTGAAGGCTGAAGGAAAATTCCTCGGCAACGTCAGCCCCCAGATGGCTGAGGTTTTCTTCAACAGAAACACGGAGGCTGAGGATCGGGCTGGGCTTGGGCTCTGCCACTCCCTTGTTTCAGGACTTGATCAAGCTCCCCAGCTGCGTCCTCTGTCAAATGGGAGCAGTATGGGCTGTCACTCGGGCCGGCGGTGAGGACTCATGAGAACGTGGAGGGGCCAGCAAGGGGTCTGGCCCACAGCAGGTGCTCAGGCAAAGCTCTTGACAGCTCATAGGGCTTCAGACGCTGTGCACAGGCACACACGAGGCCATCTGGAGCCCACTCCCGGGGGCACGAGGGCAGCTAAGATCTGGGTTCTCAGTGGCTCTGTGGGAAGCCTGGAGCTTATGTCCCAGTCTGCCTCGTTGGCTTTGGAGGAGAAGGACTTCTCCTGAACTGCCTACGTTACTTTGTTTTCCTGCTCCTCCCCACGGCCTAAGAGGGCCTGCACTCCAGGCAGATTTCTCTATCATGCCCCTGAGCCCAGGCAGAGGTGCCTTTTGAGCAAAACAGGCTTGGAGACTGCCAATGTGGCATGAAAACTCCAACAGCTGGGAACAAAGCAGCTGGGAAACAAAGCCATTTGCCCACCATTTGTTGAGCAGCTGTCACGAGCCGAATTCCAAGGAGAATGGGTCAGATGCATGGTCCCTGTCTTACACACCATCCTCCTGGAGGGAGGCAAATACATTTGCACGTGTGCAACATGTGCCACGAGCTCATCAAAGCCATCAAGTCTTTGGAAAAGCTCGGGCACCGTGGGTGACGTATGCGCAGGCGTGGAGGGAGGCTCTCAGAGTGCAGCACAGACGCACAGAGCACGGTGCGCAGGGCACGGGCTGTGGAAGAAGGACCTGGCTAGAGCTCTGGCTCTGCCTCCAGTGCTGCATGGCTCTGCGCACCCGTCCAGCTCCCCATCCCTTCTCTCCACCCTGCTCGGGCCCTGGAGGCTGACCTCTGTGCACGTCCTCTGGCTTCCAGTCTGGGTGGCAGGACCAAAGGAAAGCAGCCGTGGGACACCTGAGGGCAGGGGGCAGGGAGGGGCTGAGGAAGGTAGGCTCCTGGCTCCCTCCCTGCTGCGGCCTGGTTTGGCATTGCCTGAGTCCCTCTTCTAAGGCTCTTATTGGTGACAATTCTCCCACAGCTGCAGCTCTCAAAAGTTCCAGAAACCTCTTCTCCCCTTGTCCCCTAAGCTCCCCCAGGTGCTGGTCCCTGAATGCCTTTCTCTCCCTCCCTCCCAGATTCCTTTAGCCCTGACTGCACCTCTGGGGAGAGTCCCCTCTGGCAACTCTGCTCAGTTTCTCTGTTTAATTGTCCCCCTAAGCCATGACCACCAAATGTAATACTTCCCAGCTTTATGACCTTGGGCTAATAGTAATAATTATTATATATAACTATAACCATAGTCATCATAAATGCAGGACACTTACAAGGAGCTGGAATGGGTAAAAGGTTTTATTTGTGGGTTTTTTTTTTTTTTCAACTTAATCCTCACAACAATCCTGTGAGACTGGTATACTGGTATTTTCCCCATTATTTAGAGGGAGAAGGTGAGGCACGGCAGGTAAGTCATCAGCTGGTAGGTGAAGAGTCGCCATTTGAACCAGAGTTATTCTAATTCCAGAGCCCAGCTCTTACCCAGATCATCTCTGGGAGCTGCAGGGTCCCCATCCGTTTCAGAAATTCTGAAGTCGGGGTGCACAGGGAGGGTATTTCAGAGGAGACAGAAGCTGGTGGAAACGCGACCTGGAGGTTTGGTGAGAGGCGGGAACTAGAGAGAGAAAGCAGGCAGCATTCACAGGGAGATAAGAGTCAGAGTCATGAGAACTGTAATCACTAAGGAAGAAAGAGTAAAGCAAGAAGGGGCTAAGGACAGAACCCAGGGGACAGGGACACCAACAAGAAAGGAGACGGAAGGAAGGGAACACTCAGACTGGACAGGAAGAGAAGGGAAGGGGTGCCTTTCCAGTCCCATCTGCCTGCCAGGCGCAGTGTCAGGTACTGCAATTAAATTACGAACACACAACAACATTCAATCTAAGGAAGGTGGTGTCCATCCCATGTCATTTAATAAATGAGGAAACCAAAGTTCAGAGTGGTTAAGGAACGTGTCAAAAACTCAGTCTTGAGCGGCAGAGCCAGAATCAAACCCAGGGTCATCTGACTCCACAGCCTCTTCTGGGAGGAAGAGAGAGGTAAGGGCCCTCAGAAACCACCGAAGGAAGGGATTTGAGCAAAGGGGGTACTGAAATGATGTCAACAGTGGCCACAGTTGATTTTAGCAGAGTCTAAGGTAGACAAATCTCCTCACTCACACTGCTTACCAGTCACAGGTCAATAATCCCCGACTCAGGGTGCATCTTTCAACGAAAGTGATACTTTGCCCAACATCTTCCGCCTGTCTGTGGTTTGGTTGTGCTCCCACTCCAGACATGACTCTTATCTGTTCTCTTACCTCTGGATTTCCTCTTGCTAAACACAGACTGCCAGATGATGGTCAGAGTGAAGAGCAGAACGCTGAGAATCCCCACACAGCACACGAGCACAGCGTACACGTAGAGGTCTGGAAGGCAGGGACACGCAGGTGATTGCCGGGACAGGCCACACCACGGGAGACGCTCCAAATAAAAAAACTTCACACGTTATCAACACTCAACTCAAAATGAACAACAAGCCTAAATGTAAAAGAGACACAAGAAAACTTCTGGAAAAAACATAGAAGAAAAATCTTTGAGATCTAGGACTAAGCAGAGAATTTTTAGCCTTGACACCAAAAGCACCATCCAGATAAGGAAAACTTGATAAATTAGAAAAATCAGATTTCCTCAAAATTTAAAACTTTGCTCTGTAAATACCCATATGAAGAATGAGATATCCCACATATTGGGATAATATCTGTCAGAACAGCCAAAATAAAAACTAGGACAATACCAAATGCTGACAAAGATACAGGTGAGACATTGCTGGTGAGAATGTAAGACGGTGCGGCCGCTCTAGAAAAACAGGTTGGCCGCTTCTTAAAAGATACACCTACGACTATCATGCAACCCACCAACTGCTCTCTGGGGCATTTGTCCAGAGAAATGAAAACTTAAGTTCACACGAAAACCTGTACGTGTATGTTTGTAGCAATTTTATTCATAATAACCAAAAACTGGAAACAGCCCAGATGTCCTTCAGCGTGTGAATGGGTAAGCAAACTGTGGTCCATCCACACCATGAAACACTTCTCAGCAATAGAAGGGAATGAACTATTGCACAAAGCATTATATTGAGTGGGAAAAAAAATCCCCCCAAATTACATACTGTATGATTTTATTTATACAACGTTTTTGGAACGACAAAATGATAGAAATGGAGAACAGATTAGTGGTTGCCAGGGGTTAAGGAGGGAACAGATGGGAGAAAAATGAGTCTTGCTATCAGGGACCCTTGCAGTGATGGGAATGTTCTGTATCTCGGCTATATCAATGTCAATATCCTGGTTGCAATGTTATACTACAGTTTTGTAAGATGACACCATTGGGAGAAATTGGATAAAAGGGTACCAACTGGTACAAGGAATCTCTCTGCATTACTTATTAGAAATATATGTTAATCTACAATTATCTCAAAATAAGTTTGTTTTACGTTCCAATGATTCAATCACGTTCATGTGTATCTTAGTTTAGGCTGCTATAACAAAATACCATAGACTGGGTGACTTTAGACGACAAACATTTATATCTCACAGTTCTAGAGACTAGGAAGTCCAAGATCAAGGCACTGGCAGGTGCAGTGTCTGGTAAGGACTCTATTCCTGGTTTGGAGACGTCTTCTCTTGGTATCCTCACGTGGAGGAGAACAGAGAGCAAGCAAGCAAGCTCTCAAGGATCCCTTCTTATAAGGACACTAATCCCATTCATGAGGGCTCCACGCTCATTACCTAATCACCTCCCAAAGGCCCTACCTCCTGATACCATCACATTAGGGGTTAGGATTTCAACATATGAATTTTAGGGGACACGAACATTCAGACCATAACAATATACATCCATTTCTTAAACTCCAGGGATCAACTTTGTCACCGATCTGATTGATACGATGCCCAAACTGCTCAGAAAGCAAAAGGGAAGCTAGAATCATTATTTTAATCTTCTATGAAGCAAAAGCCTGCAGATATTTGAACTTAGAAAATGTTTGAACTTAGCAAAAATGTTTCTCTGCTGACAAATTTCTTTAGCCAACAGACATATTCAGCCTGCTCTTAGGTACAAGAAATATAATGATGAACATCCAAAGGTCTTCTCGTCAAGAAATCAGAGGGCTGCATGGTACCTGAACCATAGAAATACGTGTCCAGAACCAGAAACACGCAGAAGAGGGACCCATCCCGGTTGGGGCGGTTGGGAGGGGCTTCCCAGAGGACTGGACCTCTGTGGTGAGTTGTAGTTAAAATAACACAGACAGTGCAAAAATACAGAGAGAGAATAAAGATAGAGAGAGAAAAAAAGTCATCAGCCATCCATCACTTTGAGTTAACTACTGCTGTACTTTATGATGTATACATATAATTTTTAAATTAAGAGCCTACTGTTTTATATCTTTCTTTTTATTTAAATTTCATTTTCTCATTATGCTCTCTGCAAAAAGTGATTTTAATTTTGAAAACTATGATAAAAGTTTGTGGTATTAATACATCATCATGAGAGACTTAATATCTTATCACTGGCTACTCAAAGTGTTCCGAACGTCCCTATAATAAATGATTCTGTGATAAGTATTCACAACCTTAAACCTTAATGAGTCTCTCACACTGTGTTCTCAAGATTAAAGTTCCTAGAAGTGGAATTACTGAGTCAGCAAGAATGCACTCGGGACCTAGAGAAGCAGCTGATTAAGTGCTTAAGCTGAAAAAGCAAGCAGTAAGCCTACTGGGGTGGCTGGCTTCCGCGGCGAGCCTGGAGAAGCAGGTAAGGCTATATGGTCAAGGAGAGGGAAGGAGGGGGAATGGGATGGAATCAGACATCTTGGGTTCCCCTGGGAGGCCCGGGGATGTCCCTGCCCCTGGAGTGCCTCCCTTGGTCTCAGGTTCAGCCAGCATATTCACTTAAGCTAGTTAAACTAAGTAGAAAACACAATAGGACAAGGTTGCAGGTGAAGGGAGCACTCGCACTAATATTTAGGGAACACGGCAGGTGGGTGGGAACGAGAAAGAGTGTCCTACAAAGAGAGCAGGAGCCAGGAGCCAGTCACAGGAGCCGAGGAGGACCCAGTGAGAGTTCTAGAAGCCAAGAGAGTAGAATGCTGTAAGAAAGATTCTCTAACAGCATCACGTGCTACTAGAAAACCCCCACTGGGATTTCCCACTAGGAAGCTACTGGAAAAGTCCTGGAGGAAAGCCCTTTCAGTGTGATGGGAGGGACAAAGCCAGGTTACAGGGGTCGAGGAGCTCCATGGGGTATGAGGAGACTACACAGAAATAGAGAAAACTCTCCCCTGTAACTGAGATCAAAACTGCCTTTCTAAATAGATGCCTGTGTCTCGGATGTGTGGGTCTTGAAACTTAATACAGTAGAGAACTCTGCAAGTGGTCAGTTAGGAGACAGGCTTGGGCCTCCATTTAAACAACATGAAATTCCAAGGGACAGAGCAGAGGTCACAGACTGGGACTCAGGACAGGATACAGGACAGGACAGAACACGGAGAACATAAGGCTAGTCCTGGATTTACACACTGTTGAGCAAACTATTCTGGGAACAGGACTGCAGAGCCATTTCTGGCACCAGCGGCTGGGAAACAATGTGGTCACAGTGCCAGGCAGACAGAACGGGGGCTGGTGGGCGCAGCATCTGCCTCAAAAGGGTTCCAGAGATTCGGGCCCCGGGACCAAAAGGCAACAGCGATTTGGCTTCAGTCTTGGGATGGAGAGAAGAACTATCTTCCTAAAGTTTCTGCACTGCTGGAGCGAAGCGACCTAACCCACAAGCTCCCCTCTTCATCAGAACTCTTTCTTTGGTTGCAGGAACCAAAGTGGGAACAAGGTCGCAGCGAGACTCTCCCACGAGTGTCCCCAGAAGCATGCTGCAGACATCTGTGGCCCACTCTCAGGCAGGAGGCGAGGGGCACCAGGAGGCCCACACGATGGTTTCAGATCACAGCCTCCTCAACGCGCACAGAGGGGGCTCGCCACGGGGAGCCGCAGCTGCAGTCATAAAACATCTGGCCTGTCTGGAAGGT
Source organism: Globicephala melas (assembly GCF_963455315.2). Lineage (NCBI taxonomy): Eukaryota > Metazoa > Chordata > Mammalia > Artiodactyla > Delphinidae > Globicephala > Globicephala melas. The sequence continues at coordinate 46,268,059 of NC_083329.1, read as the reverse complement.
TCAGCTACGCTGCCAAGCACACAGGCCCTCCAGTCTGTGGACACCGGCCAGCAGGCACCAGCCGCCCGCACGTGGGTCCCCACAGGCCTAGGATGGATCATGCCTGCTCTATTGTATTCTTGAAGCCACAAGAACAGTAAAAAGTGTCACCTTGTAGGAGGAGGAAAAACTCAAGAAGAACACCTGAGTTTCCCTGGATTGGGCAGCAGCCACTACCCCAAGGTGCTGACTTTTTCCTCTGTTCCAATCATTCCTTTGCTGCACAAAGGCAATCTCCCTGCTGTATCTACTCAGAATGCTAAAACCACCTCCCCTTTCTCTGAAAACAAAGGTTAAACCCTGAGTCATTTGAGCCGGGGTCACAAACTCCCAACACTCCAGGGATACATTTTGCCAGCAGGCTAGAGCCAAGCTCTGCCCCGGGGACACAGGCAGCCACAGGGCAGCTCCAGACATCGTTCTCAGGCTGGAATACTGGCCCAACGTTGCCCTATCTTCCGTCTTTTCCTTTACCTTTCATGTAAACACCTCTCTAATTATAAATGTGGGCCAGAGGTTTTCAAACTCAGACCCATCCAAACAATGCTTGTCTGGAGGCTGAATCCAAACCTTCAGGTTCAAATTGAACAAAACATCTGCACTTAACCAAATCTGGGTTTAGCTTTTAAAATACCACAGAACACTGAACACTCAAAATAATTCTAAAAATCTTGTTATATTCTCCAAATTCACTTGCAGTTTCGTCTTCTGCCATTGGACTTCCAAAGACATTGCTTCGTTGGACTCAACTGCAAGCCGCCATGCAGAAAGTTATCTCCCTGCTGCCCCCCCGCCCGGGGCCTCCCTGAAGCAGATGGTTGGGCCGGCAGGCTGGAGCGATGTGCACGTGGCAGGGAGGCCAAGACAAGGTGCACAACATCTGCATGCCAGCTCCCACCCTCCCAGAAAGCCAGGCCACACCAGGCAGAGCGGTCCCCGCTCTGCATACCTCCTGCCCGGCAACGCTGAGGCCGGCTGGAGTATTCAGAGCTGCTTTGAAACCCAGTGACCCCAGCATTCCTCAGCACAGGGAAGGAACCCAACTCCCCCCAGACCACTAAATCCAGAAGGTCAATGTCCATCCTCTACATTGCCAGGGCAACGACAAATACCTAGATCACAGTTATGTTGAGAAAACCTCGTACTTCTACTAATTTTTTTATCCAGCCGGTGATAACATCTTGCTCGGGGAGAAATACCTGAGCAAGAGCCTGGAAGGATTTTAACTCACTCCAGCGTCTCACCAAGAGAACTGACAATGCTTTTTTTTGTGTGCTGCAGGCAAACGGCCAGGCCGAGCTAAGCCCCAGGAGGATGGATATCCGTCCTCAAGCCCTGCCGCAGCTCTCCCATCCAGGAACAAAAGGGCAAAGGCCTGGGATCAGGCGCTGGGGAATTTCAACTGTACCCCTGACCTCGCCAACGCTGTGGCTGGGTTAAAAAAGCAAAACCCATAGATGCTGCTGCCGCTGCTGCTGCTGAAATCACAGGGAAAGAGCACTTTGGACACAGCTGCTCTGAGGCAGGATACACAGTGAGAATTCCAATTCAGCCTTCCTAAAGGGACCCAATTCTCTGCGTTGAGAAGACAGTGCATGTTGGCCTACAGATTTTTTGCAGAGTTAGATCGAGAATAACCCTGATATTCTGTAGCTACACAAGAATTTAAAAATATCATTAATTATACAAAGTGTTTTAGAGATGCTGATTGTGCCACAAGGCATGTGTGGACTTTTAAATGCTACAATCCTGCCAAATATATAAAGTCTTGGGTTTTGTACCATAGCATTTTCAAACAGTTCTTGGACCACTTGCACCAGAAACACCTCAAGCCCTGATGAAGTGCAAATTCTTTTATCTCTTCCTAAATATAATAATCAGATTCATGGTAGGGGGTGGGGCAGGGTGGGGGGGCAGCCCAGAGTCTGGGTTACTAACAACCCCCACATGATACCCTTATGCATCTGATGATAAACAGGGCTCCTGCTGTCACATCTGCCAGTGGCCTACCTTAGGGAGCCCCCAGGACATCTCCAGACTCCCACCTCTTCCCAGTGCCTGGGTCATAGGACAGCCTCAGAAATATGGATACATCAATTGCTTTTTCCACTGCTTCACTTTATGAGAAGGAAAGTCACACATCTCTTTGTTAACAAAGGCATTCACTGAATGAGAGACTAAGGGAGGGAATTGGGGATTATTTTACTTGGAGGCCATCAAGTAAAGAAAAAGCAATCTACAAAATGTGCAGAAGAAAAGGCAGGGAATACAAAGAATCACTGTTAAAGTGCAACCCGAGAAATGCAATATTTATGACTTCAAAACGAAACAATCCTAATGGCCTACCTGAGCGACACCTTATGGTTTGCAAACCATGTTCATAATTATGGTTACATTTTTCTAAGACAGAAAGTTCCTCAATCCACTGCTTTTAACTAGCTACTGGAAGACATAGGTTTGAATCCAAGTGCTCGCCCCCAAGGGCAAGTTCCTACACCTGTTGAATTAACAAAAGGTGATGGTGAAGGCCCAAGGCACACGTCTCCTTAGATCCTTTTGGCTAGGTCCATACATCATCAAAAAATGCAATGCCTTCACAAGATGTAATCCTTCACAGTTTCTTGATCACATCTTAACATTAATCTGTTGTGTTTTGGGTTTTTTTACTGATCAAAGGTTCTCCCTGAGAACTCACAAAATACATTCTTTCATTGCTTATGGTCATAATCCTCAACCACTTTACAATAACAATTTCTGTGAGTTTTCCATACACTAAGGCCATATACTTTCTCAGCCTCGACACTCTTGACTTTTGGGGCCAGATAATTCTTTGTTGGTGCATTGGAGGATGTGTAGCAGCTTCCTTGGCCTCTACCCAATAGATGCCAGTAGCACCAAAATGCTAGTCGTGGCAACCAAAAATGTATCCAGTCATTGGCAAATGTTCTCTAGAGGGATAAACTCACCTCCTGTTGAGAATCACTGCTCTAAGGCGCCAGTCTGAGTGTACTTAAGAATCACTCGTAGGTCTTGTTAAAACCCAGATTGCTGAGTACCACCCCCTGAGATTCTGATTCCATAAGTAAGGGTAGCACTCAACACAGTGCATTTGTAACAGCCTTCCAAGTGGTGCTAATGCTGATGTGATGCTGATGCTGGTGGTCCGGAACCAGTATTGGAAAACACCTCCCTAAGGTCATGGCTGCATGCTGGCAACCCATGAAGAGCTTTTAACAAGTTACAACTTAATCAGAATCTCTAGAGATGTGGTGCAGGCATTAGCATTTTTAAAGCTCCCCAGTGATGCTAACATGGGTTGAAAATCAATTGCTTAAGATTTACAGATGTTTCCAGAATCCCAAACTCCTTAAGAAACCTGAGATAAAATTAGTCACAGTAGATGTAATTTGCATTTTTATATTACTTGAAGATCCCTCCCTCATATCACCTCGGAGCAGAAATTCTGGCACAAAACAAACAACCCCAAAGTATGCAGACTGGAGCTTTCATGTCTGCTTTTTCAAAATCTGTGGGCTGATACCACCAGGAATTTCCAACCTACTCCTGAGTAAGTTTAGGGCAAGAAAACCATTTGATATTAGGGGAAAACTAAGAAGTCTATTCCTTTCCTATTATCTAAAAGTGAGGCTGCATCTTATAATAAAGAAATAAGCAATTACCTTCAAAAAATGCCCAGGTCTCTTTCTTTTTCTCAAACGATGAATCTTCAGACGCTTTCAGGGAAATCACTGTAAGACAAAAAAGAAATGGCATAGCATGAAGTGGAGGAGCTCATGGACCTAGCCCACCTCAGTCCAAAATAATATCATATGGTATATATGACACTTACATTTATAAAGTAATTTTCATATTTGCAAAAACCACATTTAATTGTCACAACCCACAAGCCAGGGGAAGGTGCAATGACTTACATATAACAAGTAAGAGACCAGAGAGGGGAATTAAGTTGCTGGTACTCAGTCCAGCAGAAGCATCACTCACCCCATATATTTGCAAAATAAAGAGTTCCCCAGTGGGAATTCCAAGAACCAAAACATTATTTATTTTACCATTTTAGTGGACATCTTTCCAAAATGTAGTGTACTTGCCTGGGTATCCCTAGATAGAGAAGCCTGAGGTCATCTGATGACTCAGGGTCAGTGCTCTGAGCACATTCTCCATGTAAGACAGTCACAGAGCTGCAAGCATCTGATTTTGAGATTATTTTGTCTGCTTTCAGTCAGTGATTGAGCACTGAATTCACTGTGTCTGCTTTCAATTGTCAGGGAAACAGAATTGAGTTACACTATGTCAAACCTTGAACATCATACTAAAGAGTCTGGAAACATGGGAAGGTTCCACATACAGGGCTAACATAATCATAGGCAAAAATCAAAAAAATTAACCTGACAGAAAAATGTAAAATGTCAGGGAATGAGAGTATTGCCCAATAGAACTTTCTGAGATGATGGAAATGTTCTGTGTCTGCAAGGCACATACAGCTGCCACTGGCCACATGTTTTTATTGAGCATGTGAAACGTGGCTTATTCACATGGGACTAAGAAACTGAATTTGTAACTGTATTTCATTTTAATTAATTTAAATTTAAATAGCTACATTTGGTCAGTGGCTACCACACTGAAGAGCTCCAGAGAAGAGAATCTCTAAGACCCAAATAACAAGACAAAGGTGGCTAGAATAAAAATTGAATCAATATGAGAGGTAAGGAATATGGCAAAGATGGTCTGGAACTTTATTTACTGCCCCTCCCACAAACTTTTATATTATTATTGTCATGGATTCCAATTCTGAATTTTCCATCTTTATTTTTCTCCAGGCCTTGCACTGGGTATTTCCATTGATCTACCACACAGATCACTAATCTTCTCTTCACCTGTGTCTAACCTGCTGTTAAAGCCATCTCTGAAATTTAAGATTTCATTTATGGATTTTTTTCAGTTATAGATCATCCACTTAATTCTTTTTATATATCCTAGCTCTCTGATGAATTTATCCAGCATGTTATCTAATTTTTCAACCATATTTATCACATTAATTTAATGTACATGACTGATATCTTTCACATCTGCATTGCCCATAGGCTTATTTTTATTACCCATTTTTGATTTTGATCTTGTCCTTTGATGTGCCTGATAATTTTTTAATTGAATGCCAGACGTCATATGTGGAAAATCATGTAGATTCGAGATAAAATTTTATTTTCCTCGTAGGAAATTAGAGTAGGGGGATGATCGCCTAACCCAATGAGGATATGAACTGTTTAGAAGCTGGGTTTCAGTTTTTATAGGATATGGTTTCTCTCTGGTTTGCCCTTACTTCAGGGATCCCCAGTAGAAAACCTCAAGTATTTATCATAGCGCTTCCAATTTTCATCTCACTGATAGAACTCTGCTCTATCAGAGGCTCTGCTTGCCTCCTAAACAACCTGATTGTCACTTTCTGCATTACTTTTCTCAACAAGCACTGCGAAAAAACAGCTGAATTTCTTAAAGAGTTAAGCGACTCTGACAATTGGTCTCATTCACTGCTCTTCTCTGCACTCTATCTATATAGTCCTTCAGAGAACAATTAAGATAGCTGAAATACATATGCACACAGACAATTGTGTAATTATGTAATACAAATATACTTATGAAATATAAATATATAATTAGGAAAGCTGAAATACAGATTTTTTTTTCAGCATTTCTAATTGTTCTCAGAAGGAGGGCTCTGTTCTGTGGGAAAGAACCCCTCTCCCAGTAGAACCTAAATTCCTCAAAACCAGAAGCTGGTCTTCTACCTCAGTATCACCATCTTGGGACACACTGCCTGGCAGCTGGTAGGTGCCCAGTAAATAAATGAATGATCTATTTCTTCCTGACGGCCCCTCAAAGGAAGAAATCTGGACATCCAGGAATGAACTCTTAGTGGACATTTGGTCTTGCGTGTGATATTAGACATGTCAGACAATTCATCCATCACCTTTCCTGCTTAATTTACCCCACCCACAGCTCCTGTAATCTGCTCACTGCCAGAGCAACTGAGCAGATTCCCCCATCAAGAATTTAAACTAAGAAACAGAGTACATATGGTGGTTGTAGGCCCTGGGGTTGAAAAAGCCTGTGGACTCTGGGGTGGGCAGCCGTGTTTGGAAAACAGGAAAGCAAACGGAGCTGAGGGCAGAACCTGCAGGAGGAATATGGAGGTGGGAGGATTTGACCTTGATGGTACTCTGGGTACCAAGAGGGCTGACATGTTATTTGCTGACCTTGCATTGCATGAGCTCCATATCCTTCAACCAACCCCACCTCTCTTCTGAATTAGCTTGAATGGGTTTTCATCTTCAACCAATTAAGCCTAGGCTGCGATAACCGCAGAGTCCTAATGAAGACAATAGCGAAATGAGAAAGAAGTGGACCTCTGAGGACCGTAGTTTTCAGGAGATCAGGGATGCCCAGCATGGTCGAGAGCCTTACTACTCCAAGTGTGGTCCACGGGCCAGCAGCATCAGTGTCACCTGGAAGCTTGTCAGAAGTGCAGGACTGTAGGGGACCCAACCCAGATCTACTGGATCAGAATGTGCTTTTAAACCCAGGTTCCCTGGATGAATTATATGCACTTTAAAGTGTGAGATGCACTGATGTACACCGGGTTGAGTTGCCGTTTGCTGGTTATGTAACCTTGGGCAAGTCACTTAACTTCCCACTGCCTGAGTTTCCTCATTTGTTATGCAGAGATGATAATAAGCTCAGGGTGAGTGTGAGAACCAGATGAGTTAATATATGTGAAATACTCAGAACAGTGCCTGAGACCTAGTGAGCCATTTTTATCCACAAGGACCTTAGCTCCATAAGACAGGGATTTGGTCTATTTTATTCACTGCTCTAATTCCCACACCTAAATCCTAGCATGGTCCTCTGCTATCAGTCCTTTGCCTGAGAATGTGAATCTCCAGTTGTCCAAATGGTCCATAAGAAAGAGTTCCCTGACCTTGTGGCTAAACGTCTGCAACTCAGTCGGGCTGCTACCCTTCCAGCAAAGGCAAAGGCCACTGCCTTTGGACCACTTTTGATTCATCTTACATTTTTTCATTTCAGAAGCTGTGGGCCCTTGATTTAGTCCAATTACAATTCCCTTTGCCTTATGTGGGATAGAAGGTAACAAGGTCTCCCCAGTGGAGTTATGGAGATGGGTGTTGAAAGAGCCAACAAGCTGGGATTCAAAGCTAAGGGGGCTCTAAGCAAGGAATTCACGGAGGTTCCTCATTTCTCTCCTGTGCAGCTGTTTTATGGGAAAGTGCAGCAACTCTGTTTGGCATACGATGATCAGCAACACCAGCCATAATCTTATCTGTTCCTACAAGAAAAAGTTTTACATGAACTCTGCCAGAGCTTTTGAAATTTTCCCGAGGTTCCACGTAGCTCTCTTGTTTCAGCTGCTAATCCCGTGCTGTCTCAAAATGAATGCGATACATTGTCAAGCCGCACGTCTGCGTCCACAGACCATGGCCAATGCCCCGCTCAAGGTGGACTCTGTCTCGCCGCATGCTCTGAGCCCAGCCTCTCAGCCAGGAGCTAATGTGGGGCTGGGCAGTGGGCACCCCCTGGGGAAGGTCCATTACTCCAGCTGCGGGGAGTGATGCCAGCCCTGCCTCCCGGGGAGCCTTGCCTCTTCCATCCTTCCTGCATCCAGAGGTCCCGTGAGGGAGGGCGGTACTGGGACCACCTCCCCCCACAGGGTGTGGGGCCTGGGAGGAGGGTAGTGCAACTGATCAGAGAAGCAGAAGGAAGCCCAGCTTGGCCTCAGCACCAAACCACTCTTCTCAATACAGCTTTACCAGAAAGTGGGCATTTTGACTTCTGACTCCCGTGCACATTCATCGATCGGTCTGGGCCACAGTAGAAAAGGAGAGTAAAGGGCGCTCAAAAGCTAAGTCATCAACTGACCTACTGACTGCTTTGTAATTTCCTGGGGACCCCGGCGCCCAGCATGCAGAGTCTGGCTGACCTTCTTGTGAGGTGGTGGCCCGGATAACTGAGCAGCAGGCCGTCCTGGGTCCCTCCCCAAGAGAGCAGAATCCGATGAAATCTAAGAAGGGGTGGGGTGTGAGAGCCACCACGTCTCGGGCCTCTGGGAAGAACCGGTTGAAAGTGCTGCAGGATCAAACGGTCTGGAAGAACACAGCCCAGAGGCACCGAGACAAAAAGATCCTATCAGCCTCATGTCTGGAGGAAGCAGGTTGGAAAGAAAGAATCTTAGTCAAGTCCCCTTTGCTGGGACCTGAGGGGAAACCATCACTCAGAGAGGTGTGAAAACTGAGACCCTTGATTTCTGACTTGGACAGACCGTCCCACTGACTCCCCCGGGGAGGGCATGTTTCACAGGCTGTGGCAGACCATGTCCCCTGAATTCACGCCAAAGACCCTATGACAATGCCCTCCGGCTGAGGGACCTCCTGTTTCCTTCCTGGTCTCCTGTTCACTGATGATACAGAGCATTTACCTGAGCCTGCGCTGAAGGGCTGACCCCCGTCATCCAGTGAACAGATGGCTCGTGATTTTTAGAGGCCCTGGGAAGGCTCCCCTTCTCCCAGTATTCTTTCCTGCCTGCTCACCTATGCCTCCAGTTCCTTTAACAAAGAATCCTATAATTAAAGGGGCTTACATTGCAACCATGGGTTACACCCAAAGTAGGGTGCACCTTTCTGACACAGAGCACCTTCCGGAAGGCAGAGGTTGACGGAGAGGAGTGCAGGGAGGGCCCTGGAACAGACAGAGGAGTGAGGAAGCCGTAGGGGGCAGCGGCACGGATGCGGGAAAGACTGGCCCTGAGTTTGAGAGACACACCTTCACCTTCCTATTTCTACTACCGGTCAGGCTAGGCTGAGGCATTCTCCAGATTGTATAACTCCTGATGGTAGAGGGTGTTGCCTTCACCGAGCACCTGAAGACCAAGATTTCTAAAACTTTACTGTGGGGGAGAATTACTTAGGCCTCTTGTTAAAATGGGGATTCCCAGGCATGACCCCTGAGCTTCTGGTTCAAGGAATTTGGGGAGGGCCTGAGAACCTGCATGATTAGGGAGCACACAGTCATGGAAATTCTGAGGCTTGAGGTCCCAGGACCCCATGTGGAGAAGCCCTGGCTCACATACCCCTACTACAGACAGCAGTGGGCACCAAGTCCCAAGAGACATGGGAGAGGGGATTCAGGTCTTGAGGGGCCAGATCCTGGGCCTCAATCTCCCATCCAGTCTAGGTTGGGGTCCAGCACTCAGAACTCAACCAATGCTCTTCAATTTAATCCAGGGAAAAGGAGAGTAACAGCAAAACCTAAGGAATAAGCCTATCACATAAGTGTTGTTTACAAAGGACTCCCAAGGGGCCCCTTAATAACATGTCTCAGAGCAGAGGAATACGAGGTGAAGAACACAGCTTTCAAGAAAGTTGTTTTCAAAAAAGCAGACTGTCTATAAGGGCTGATGCGTCTCCCCAAGTGGCCGACTCAAACTTGGAAACTACAGAGAATCTGAGTCAGAGAGACCTTCCTCCAATGATTCTCTAATATTCCACACCCTCTGTCCCTGCTGAACACATTGCCTTAGAACGCATCACTATGCTTTACTCATTTCTCCGGTTCATTGTCCGCCTCCCCCAGCAGAAGGGAAGTTCCACGCGGGCTGGAATTGCATCTGTTTCCACTTCCCAGAATCCTTCTTGGCCCATGACAGGTCCTAGTTACGTTGAGCGCACAAATGAATGGAATGAATACGATGCTGTATTGGTGGATCGAGGTCTCCCAAAGAAAGCTTGGTGCTGGGACAAACTTATATTGTGGAAGGCTGGGAAGAAAGCCCAGGGCAGGGGACCCTGGCCTACCCAGCACCTGCCTTCCCATGGAAGACCTGTCTCAGAAGCAGGGGGAACACACTAGCTCACCAGGCCTTCAGGGCCGACTTCTCTGCAGCGCTCTAACTTTGGAGCTGCATGCTTTGGGTCTGTCGTGATTTACTTTACGGCCTCTGAGTTCTTAGTTTCTAACAGAATGGAAGCCGGAAGCCCAGAAACCTTAAGCATAAGATGATTAAGCTCTTTTGAGTTGAAAGGAGAGGGACAGAAGTTTAAGGCCCTGGACCTTGCATGTAGACCTTGCTAATGTGCACCCAGGGGGTGTAGAAAGCTGGAAAGCGGACACACCCTACCTCAGTTTCCTCAGGCAGCATTCTGCACACATCAATGGGAAAGGAAAATCTCCAAGGACCAGAAGAGGCTGGGGATATGAAATATGCACAAGAAGAGACCCTTAAATAAAATAAAAAGGAGTCAACACTTTTGCTCCAAATTCAAAAATTAATATAGTCAGTTCGCTGGCCCTTCTTATTCAATCATCAGATGGTTTCCCAAGGAAAAACCTAAATGTAGCTGTGTCCCCACTATTTATAACTGGGTCAGTGTTCTCAAGAAAGGCAACTACAGCCCAGAGAGACACAGAACTTCTCTGTTTCTGCTTTCAGAAGTTTGCCTATTGCTTCCTTTTCCCCTTGCCCTTCCAAGACTCAGGCCAAAGGCAGTCTCTCTTGGGGCCTGGACAAAGCCATATATGTGACTAGGACCTCTGAGTGACTTGCACTGATGGAGCAGCTGATGAGAAACGGAAAAGCTCCAGCTTTGTCTATTTTAAGCCACTCTTTCCTTTGCATTCACTCTAAGACAAATTCTAGAAAACAAAGCAAAAAAGCAAACGAAAAACCATGTTAAACAGACTTCCCATTGTGACAAGGCAGTTAGATAAGAACTTCACATTCTGAGACGGAATCAGCTGCAGAATACAAAGGCCATGTGTATGTCCCCACATAGCGGTTAGGAAATACTAAACCTTAGGGCTTGGTAACAGGCCCTCTCCAGACACAACCCCAGGGTAGATCTATATATTACTCTCTTGCTACCACCTTCCACTCCTTGTTGCCATTAATTAAAATGGCATTATACCAAAGAGTTTGGATCACTCATCTGTCCTTCATCTAAAAATTTCGTGATGGAGCCCTTCTGTGTACCATGCACTGTGTCAGGCATGTGGGTGCATTTAAGAAGAATCTGGCAGGGTCCCTGGAGTCCAGATCCCCGGGCAGGGCCACCACGCCAAGCTTTCCTCTTATCACTGCCCACCTTAGCCCTTACCAAGCACAAACATGCATCCAACTCCGCTAAGTTATTTGCAAATCCCTCTTCTCCTTCATCCATACCTTTGCTCCAGCTGTTTCATCTCCTGACATGGCACGGCCCATAGTCGTCACATCCCTCCTCACCCTGTGGTCCCAGCGGAATGCCACATCCTCCAGGTGGCCTTCTCCTATTCCCCAAAGAATGTAACCTTGTCTTCCGCTGACTCCCCCGTACCCGCTTCACCCTCTTGTATGGCCGTTTCATACTCTCTTTCTATTAGCTTTGTCGATAATGTCTACCAAACCTATACCCATATTGACATATGTCTCCTCCTCCAGATTGTGAGGCTGGGGACCCCAGAGGGAGGGGATCAAACCTCCCCACGCATAACTCTCTTTGGGCAAAGCACAGGGACCACAGGCTCATAAACCGGGGCTTCATACATGGTGTTGAGCTTAAATTCCAATCTCTTAAACTCTTCCAAGAACATGGCAGTCGCAAGGAGCGTAGATACAATGAAGAAGTGTTTGAAGTGGTGTTTAAATTACGCTCCAGTTGTCAATTTGTTCCTTTTGAGTATAGGACCTGTTGACACTTTAAACATCATGATGTGAGCTTGCTTAATTAAGCAGCAGCACTAAATGTTTCATTAATCTCATTCCTAATCATCTGTTCCACGTTTCTGGAGAAAAAGGAATTCTTTAATTTCTGCCACTGAAACTTGAAATATCGGTTCCCTGTGGTGGTACTTTCAGATCCAATTATTAAATTCCTTCTAATATTTGGGGTTAAATAGATAAGAAATTATATTATAATTTCATCTTTGCCCCCAAATACTTTTTAGGGTAAACAGAGGTTTCTATTTGCTTTGTCCACTCCTAACATTTAAAGCTCACTTACATAATCTGAAGTCAAAGAACAATTTGGCTTGTTAAAATATGTTGTTTGGGGTTAGACTGAAATACTGTTTAAATTGCAGCAGACAGCCCTTGCAAATTGCTTCTCTTATTAGCATTTTCACCGTTGATGAAAACATCTCCACCTGAAAAGATGGAGATTCGATTCTGCTCAGAACATCAGACTGCTTCTGAGTCAGTGGGTGGCAGAACTGTGCTGAAAAGCCATTGAGGATAATTTTGTACGAGGCCTGGGGAATGGGGAATCCAAGCGGTTGTACCCCTAAGACAAGAAGCTTAAAATGAATGACAATGTCACTCTTGAGAACCCCGGGGGGCTCACACTCCCTGGTGCCAAGGGCGCATGTGGTACCCTCAAGCAAAGCACCAAACTGGCCATGTCAGAGCTCAGCAACTGTTAGGGACATGTGGCACCCAGGACCGTGCCGCAGCCTGCCCTTGACCGGGAGCCCCAGGGACTCTCAGGCTTCATCCCGGAAATCCTCCTGAAGAAAATCCAGGCTTAGGAACTGGTCCAACCTCCCATTCCCACACCCACGCCAGGGCCGTCCTTGCGCTTAGAACTCTCCAGGGTCTGCGTGTCCTGGGAGGGACCAGGCCACATCAGTGCCTGAGGAGGACAGGTATGGGGGGTCACAGGGACATCAAGCAGGATAGAGAAGGCACAAAGGTAGGGAGACCCCCAAAGCTTGGGGAGCAGAGACAGCAAAGGGAGGTCAAGGGATTACTAAAGAAAGCGGGCACAAAACACAACGGGCAAGTGCCTGGACACGGGGGCGTGGGGCAGACAGGGTGAAGGGCGTGCGGAGAGGCAACAAGACCTGCCCGTACCAGCTCAGGGAAGACGGCGGGCTTAATTTAAACTGCACGCCTGAGGCATAGCAAGTACCAGTCAGCGCTGAGTGCAGAGAACAAACGCAGGGTCAGACACTACCTCTGTGTCTACAGAGACAGAGTAAAGCGAACTTCAGAAAGTATCACAATTTGCCAAAAAATTGACCACAAGTAGCTATCGGACTGCTTCTGAAATAATGAAAGTGCTTTTGCACCTATAGGAGAGATGCTGGCCCCCTAAAATAGCAAGCTTCAACTCGATTCGAAAGTGATACTGGAATTTACCCCAAAGAGAACAGCTTGTCTTCACGTCTAGGGACGTGTTATGCTCTCAGGACGTGTTAGGACAGAAATCCTTTTTTATGTTGTTGGACCCAACTACTTAAAAAGCAAAGCTGTTAGTTATTTCTTTTGGCCTAAAGGAACCAAGAACATTTGGAAAACTCTGCACTAGTCTATCTATGAAGCCTCCAGCTCAGAAAACCTTGAACAGCCCAAGCATAAATAAGGCACCCCTTCGAGAGAGACCCCGCTGAGCAGCTTCGTCTCCCTGTTGGAAATTACCCCGAACCCCTGCTCGTGCCCTTTATTTCCATCCTGACTTCCCTGTTCCACCAACTCCAGCCTTGCTCAGCCTGCTCAGCGTTAGGGACAGGGCACTCAGGACCTGACCTCCCCAAAGTCTTGGGTTTGGGCAGGGCAGGCCCATGCAGTTCACTTCCTCCTCTCTCACCTACAGCGAGACCCAACCCTGCATCTCACCTGCTCATGATAAATGAGCCAGAAGCTGTTACCTAGAGATGGTTGTCACCAGAAAGGAGGACACGGGGCTCACCAGGCTGCCAGGCTGCCAAGGTCAATGCACCTCATTCCTGCCTGGAACACTGTGCACCTCTAGATTTCCCAAAGATTGACTTTTTGCACTCCTGGGAAGAAGCTGCTACATCTTCGCTCTGCAGTGCTGCTCTCCTACTGAAAACACCTTGCCTTTTCCAGACCACCAGGGGGCTGGCCCAGAGGAGCCCGTTCCAAACACCAAGTCTGCTGCCCCGAATACTGGTGTTTCCCAGGGCTTCACCCTTGGCCCCTGCCCCTTGGGGATCCCCTTGGGGATCTTACCCACCCCCATGGTTTCACCTGCCTGACTCAGAATCAGTTGTCACTGCCCAGATCAGATGGGCGCTTCAGCTCTACATTTCTGTGTGCTTACTGGACATCAGTGCAGGATGGCCTCCAGCCAACCTCACTCTCAATTCCCCTGTGGCCAGCTTCATCTCTTATGTTCCCTTTGTCAGCCGTGGGCACCATCCTGCACACAGTGAGTGAGACTCCTGGCTATCATCCCAAAGCTTTCTCCCTTACTTGCACCCAGTTATTCAAAACTTCTTATTTGACCTCCAATGTCTCTCCATTCCTACTGCCAAACTTTGCAACATTTCAAGCCTGGGAAAATACAAAAGACTCTGCCTCTTCACCCTGTAGTCTGATTCCCCCAAATCCATGTCCCAAGCAGCCAACAGAGGGGTCCATCAAGACTTTAAACGCTTCTCAGGGTTTCCAAAGACTAAAGCAGAGATTCCCCAAAATGCCTGATGATAAATCAACTAGACTGGATGTTAAATATTAAAATTCCAACCCAGACCTAATAGACTAGAATCTCCAGGGCAGATGCTTGGAAATCTGCATGTTAACAATGGCCCTGGAGATTCTTACCATTAGGCAAGGTTGAGAATACTGGCCTACAAAATCAAGTGTAAATTCCTTAATATTCAGTACAGGCCCCTCCACTATCAGCCCTGCCTGCCTCCCCTCGTTACCCACTGCCAGCCCGACCTTCCAGTTCAGGCTCCAGCAGTCCTGACCCACGGCTGTAGGGCCCTCCATCCGCTGTTTTACCGTCCCCTCTGGCTCCCTGCCCCACGTAAACAGCCAGTGTCCGCTCAAGCACTGCCCCCTGCCTCATCCTTAGGGGCCTTCCTGTGCGTGTGCGCAGTGCTCCATGCACACCTTTACCACTGCCCCTGACTCCATGACATCGCATCTGTTTCTGTATCTGTCACCCTCTAAACAGATCCGCCCCTGTGTCCCCAAGTGTCCAGCAGAGCAGATGCACCATAAAATAAATGCCCACTGAGTGAGAGATGAATGAATCCACCGAGCACTGCAGAGCACTGTAGTCCATATTATTTTCCAATGTGATGTGTTCGCTGAGCCCAGCAAGGCTCCCCCAGCTGAACTGATCGTCTCTCTGAAGGCTGCCACTCATTTCCTCATCATGTTTGCTACTCTGCTCTAGATTGAACCTCTCTTTCTGCAAGTGAGGTTCCCCAAACGGACGGTGTAGTCCACATTAGTGTCTCCCCAGCACAGTACACATGACACAACCAACTTCATTCTCAGGGACACCAGGCCAACTTACTGTATGCAGATGGAAATAACACAGGCTGTTCCTGCTGCCATATCACCCTGCAGATGCGCATCTAATTCACCACTGACATCACCAAAGTCCCTTCACAGAGAGCCTCCCGTTGACTCTCCAACACTGCCTGTGATTCGTTTTCCCCAAATGTATCACTCTGCCATTTTCCAAACTGAATCTCATTCTGGTATTTCCTGCTCGTATTTCTTACCTCCCTGGATTCCCTTTTCATTATGTTTTACTCCTTGCTGATGTTAAGAACGTCCCAATTTTGTACTTTCTGTAAAGTTCATTAAGGTGATGTGTGCCCGCTTTTCAATGTCATTGATAAAACAATTAAATGAAATCAAACCTAACATCAACCCTCCTGGAAACCGCTCCAGAGGGTTCCAACACCATGTGTCACTTAGGGCTTTTGGATCCACGTTCTCTGCAGGCAGGGCTTCTGGCTCAGTGAAATGGTCACATGGCATAAGCAACTGAAGAAACTGTGTAACATTCCTTGCCTTTCCTTCCAGCTCTGTGTGATAAAAATGACACTAAGTTCACATGGTATGACAGGTTCTCTAAAATAAGCCAAGTGTGACTCCACTGTCACCCAGAGGATCACACATTTTCATTCTTCATTATTCATCATATCGTTTGGTACCAACAACACTGAAGTCAGGAGCTCTCCCCACCCACGATCTCATACATATGCGGTTTCCAGACAAACCCCAATTTACTACTTCCCCATTCTTCAAAATCCCCAATTCTCCATCATATTTTAATAATTTGCACAGTTAAAACATAAAATGGCAACTTATGCTTTGTCCCAAATTAATATAGCCAATATTTTTTTAGCCCCATACTTTCCTGTCTTCAGGAAAAAAGTCATGACAAATTTATTTATTAACATAGTTTTTTTCCCCAATAATTGCTACTTTTTTTTTTTTTTCACCACACACACACATGCTCAAGGACTTACTCTGATTTGGGGGAAACTCAAAAACACACAGAGTAAAATAAAGCAAGTAACACTGCAATTATGGGGGCAAATTGTTATTTGGTCTGTTCTTAAATTTCTGTTCCAGTTTCTCATTTTGCATGACGCTGGTAAAGCACTCTGCAAGCACGTGGCTAACGAGCTGGACTTCGTCAGGAGCCAGCATGTCGGGGACCAGCAGGGATGTGACAGGCTGCAGTTTACACACAATTCCCTGGACACGCCTTGTAACTCCACCCCTTCCTCTTCCACTCATAAGAGCAAATCAAAGTACCGAGAAGTGGGGAAAAGAGATTAGCTCCACTGAAGTCTTAAGAACCACCTCAGGTTTTTGCAGCACGTACCCAAATAAATGTTCTAGAAGGAACCCAGCTTCCTTCACTGAAAGTAGACGCACATGAAATAATGGACTGGATGACGGCACTCACTTGAATGTAGGAAATCCTTTTATCTATTCTAACTGGCAGAGCGGTCGTCACTGCCGAGAGATGTACTACACGGCTCCGGGATACACCCAGACATAAAAATTAAAAGGGCAGATATAAGACCTTATGTTTCAGAGCCAAGTGGTATCCAGAGTGGATTCCCTCCTTAACCTGTGGTCATCTGATGTACTCTTCTATTTTCTGTGCCAAAATACATATTTATATTAATAGTCATTTGTTTTCTTGAATTAATTTGCTTAAGGAGAAAAAGTGCACAACATTTCAGATGATATATCATTCCGTGCTTAAGAACATTAAAATAAGCAAACTCCAAAGACGAATGAAGTTGGACTATCCATGTAAATGATTTACTTTAACATATAGGATATTAAAAATGCCTATTCACAACTGCGTTTGATCCCTTCAACAACATCACTGATGCCTTTAATATCATGTGACACGTATACAACAAAAGTAGATTCTTTTTCACACTTGGGATCGTCAGCTTTACTCTGTGATTCTCTTGATCTTCTACCAGACCAAATTCAGGTTCCAAGCACTCAGAGATGTAATTTTAGTACACAGTAGCCGGTCTTATTAAAATTGTGAGAGGTGTCTTCTTGAATAGAACATCAGTGGCAAAAAATGATAGCCCTCAAATATGGCACTGGGTAGCTAAGATGTTCCGGAACGCGGCCCACGCCTCCTCTCTGTCTCCAGGAAGGGAGGGCCACCTCTGGTCCCTTGCCCACTTCTGGATGAATTTCTCAGTGAGCTGTTGCCGGAGGCTTGGATCAGTTCCTCTGGGCGACGGGTCAGAGCCACTGAGGCTGCCCTGCTCTGAAGCCTGGCAACTCACATTAGGCATCAGAACCTCCCAATGCGGGCCTCCTCCCATAGATGCCTGGCACCCTGCCAGGGAAAGAGATCAAGGCTGTGCAGACCTGAGCTGGAGACAAAGAACACAGCCAGACCAATCTTTCAGCTGCAAAACAGGTTTTGGCCAGGGGTGGGTTGGGTGGCATGGGGCCAGACACTTGCCCCTTTCTGTTCAGCCTTCCACGCCTATAATACAAGTCAGCCACAGCACCCATGTAAAGATCTATCCTCATTCCCATGGCCCGCCTCATATGGCTTGGCCCTTAGAGGCCAAAAAGATGTGTTCTAGCTCAGCAGAGCCGTCCTGGAGGCCACTGCCTGGCCAGCTGGAGGGAGGCCCACTGACCTGTCACCCTCCCACTCTCCCCAGAGAGTGGATGCACCCTTACCTCTCATTTCTGTCGCCGAGGAACCGTTGGACCAAGCTGTCCACTTATTCCTGTGCTTGCTGATTTCCTGGACTTTGCAGACGTAATGCCCTTGATCAGCTGGCCGGAGGGTCAAGACGGAGAGGGTGTAGAGCACCCCGCGCCGCTCCTCAAGGAGGCGCAGCCTCTGACGGTAGGCGCTGCGGCTGAAATTCCCATAGTACTGCACCACCCGGAGCTTGGTCATCTTAACCATCAGGGCCTCCTGGGAGTCCGGGCGTGCGAAGAACCAGCGCACGGCCAGCAAGCTGTCCTTCCGCCTCTTCTGGGAGACGTGGCAGAGAAGAGTAGCATTTTCCCCCTCCAGGTAGTCAACCACGGGCCCCGGGGACACGGTGACATTGAGGGCCCCACAGACCTCTGTAGAGAAAAAAGGAAAGAAGAAAATGAGGAAGGCCACCGCCTTTCCCCAGGTGAACACACATGGCGTCTTCTCTCCAGGAGCCAGGTTGGTCTGCATGGCCAGAGAGGTGGGCCATCCCCATCCCCTCTATGCTCTCTCCGCCTTCTCGAAAAAGCCGTCCTTGGGGTGTGGAGTGTGCCTCTGCGGGCACCCATGTCCTCATCTATGAGATGATCCCAGCCAAGCGGGATGCCATGGACCACCTGGCCCAGATGTATTTCTTTTTATTTTAATTACCTGCTGACATTTAAAATTCAGGAGACATCATATAAAGATTTGGATTTGGGGAAGCTCTTAAAAATTTCCAGCTCACATCCAATCCCCCCTCCCCACCTGCCTCCCAAGGCCTGCTTCCATCAGTTTCATCACCTCCCTGAGTGGAAAATGCTGTAGCCCCTTTCCCTGTCTCAGGTATTTCAACTGTAACCAAGGCAGATTATCAGTACCGGTCAGGCGGGTGTTAAACCTGTACCAGGGAGCTGGAATGACAGGGGTGTCTCAGTTTCTTGCTCCGAGTCTCTTAGGACCAGGATCCACGGTCAAGGAGTTGAAGTGCAAGAATAAAGAATGAATGAGCCCAGGAGCAGGGAGAATGAATGAGCCCAGGAGCAGGTGCCAGACTCTCCCAGCAACCCAAAAGATGCTCCAGGATTCCAGGCCCAGGCTGCTACTTCCTGTCCTTTGGCTTCTTAGTTAGGGCTGCCCCTCCTAGCCGCCATTCTGCCCCAAGCTGACTTTTGAGAGTGCCACTCCCTGGCCACCCAAGACCATCCAGCCTAGCCGCCCTCACAGAGGCCTCCTCCCAGGAGACGCGCTGCATGGCGTCTGCAAGGATTGTGCAGTGCGGCGGTGCAGCCCCGGAGCTCACGGTCGGGGGAACCTCCGCCTGGCAGGCAGAGCCCAGAAAGGGACAGGAGGTCCAGAGCTTCCTTCTGTCCAAGCTGGGCTGTCCTCTCACCAGGTCCCACATCGTCACCCCTGCGCTGCCCAGCACACGACTCCAGGAAGCACCATTCCCTGCCCACTCCAGTGCTCGAGCAGGTGCCCCCAAGGTCATCCCAAATTACAAATGACCCCCAAACACCGCCTTCTGGTCACATGAAGGGACTTGGGCCCTGATGGCAGAGTCACCCAAAGCTTGGAACTCTGGTCAGTGCTGCAGGTAAGCAAGGAGGAAGGATGAAAAAGAGAGCAAAGGTTTGGACCTTCTACTGCGAAGAGGCTGTGAGTCAACAAGGTGAGGCCCTGTGTGTGTTGGGGTGGGGGTTACTGGCGGGGAGTGTGACCTACAAAGCATCCTTCATTGTAAAAACCCAGGCAATAAGCTCATCCTTACGTACGGTTTCCACTATTGATTTAATAAACTAAACACCTTGAGAGATATGAACTGAGGGTCAATTTCATTTCATTTTCTTTCTCATCTCTTCAAAGCCAGGCCACCAGGACACTCCAGGATACTCCAAGATCCTTAACTTAATCACACCCATGAAGCACCTTTTGCCATATAAGGTGACATTCGTTGTTCCAGGGACGAGGACGCAGACATCTTTGGGGGTCATCATTCAACTCACTGCACTGTGATAGTCTTTTGTCACCATAAAAAAAAAAAATGATGGAAGTGAATTCAGAAGAAAAAGATTGATGCTTGGCTGGACTCAGCTCTTTGTGGACAAGAACAAGGTCTTCTAGGTCTACAGTGACAAAGGACAAAGCCGCCCAGGGAGATACTCGGGGAATGCAGATCAACAGGTAACCAAAGAAGGCACACGCTTCCAAGTAACAATCTCACTGTCCACACAAGTCACTCACGCAGGACAAAAACAGGAGCAACTGCCCTTACCGTCTCCCCGCACCTCCCCCACCCGGCCCCCACCCTGCCCACACACCATGTTAAATTAGTCCAAAAGCATTTTCCCCGAATGCCAGGATCCAGGCTGAAGTTCACACGGGTCCCACAGCACGAGTCCCCTGGTGAGTGGCCACACAGCCGGAAACACCAGGCTGACCCCACTCCGCTAGCTGCCCGGGGGTTCAGCAGGTCGAGAGCAGCAGAGATGGAGCAGCTGGCTTCCAGAACTGAAGTCCCGCTCTGCCCGCCCCCGAGGGCTCCCCACTGGAGACAAGGAGAAGGCAGGAAATTGAAACAATATGGATGGGATGAGAGCACAGCCAGGACCCCACACCCTAGTCTCCTCCTATCAATGCTGCATGAAGGAGGGATTATTTATAGTGACTGAAACCAGGAGAACGTGCCAAGTGCTCCAGTCCCCATGAGAGGCCAGATTCCATCCTACAGGCGAACTAGTAACTCTTCCTCTTCTGCAGCTCAGGCCGAGTCAGCAGCTCCCAGGAAAGGGGACGGACTGAACTATCTTCCCCAGAGGAACCCTCGTTATTTCTTTACTGGTGTGCCTCTCTGCCTTCAGTTAGCCCCATACTCTCTTACAAATGGCCCAGGCACATTTCTCCCACTGAAGTGCAAGACCCTTGTTACGGGCTGAAGGGCGTCCCCTGCAAATTCCTATACTGAAGCCCGAATCCCCAGGACCTCTGAATGCGGCTGTATTGGAGAGAAAGCCTTTAGAGAGATGACTAAGTTAAAATGAGGCCCATAGGATGTACCCCAATCCAACATGCCTGGTGTCCTTATAATGAGGGGAGATTAGGACGCAGACACAGACAGAGGAAAGACCATGTGAAGACATAGGGAGAAGACAGCCATCTATAGGCCAAGTAAAGAGACCTCAGAAGACACCAACCCTGCAGACACGTTGACCTCAAGACTTCTGGCCTCCAGAACTGTGAGAAACAAAATTCTGTTGTTGAAGCCCCCTGTCTGTGGCACTTTGTGATAGCAGCCTTGCTCTCAGGAAGGTTCATTTCAGGCCTAGTCCTACCACCAGCCCGAATATTTACACCCACTTTCAATGAGAGCGTATGGGGGTGGGACTGAAACGATGATGCTCACAGCCTCCTTGGCCACATTAAGCTTTGCTAGAAGACACAGGCTCTCAGGTTGTGTGGATCCCTGTGCCTGCAACGACCTTTCTCAGAAAGCTGGTGCCCCAGCTAATGCCCTCCCCTTGACACTGGAAATGACTACCTTAAGCCCAGGGAACACAACTCAGCTCTCAGGCACGCAGCTGTGAGCAGTGGCATTGCTTGAGGGAGGGGAGAAAAGGCAGATAGAGGACCCAGTGCTTGGCCAATGTTAGCTGAGCTGGATGTTTAAATACTGGGAGAGAGCATCACACAGCTTCTGCCCCATGGCAGTCATCACGCTGCAGAGGGGCCAAGAGGCAGGCAGTGGAGGCAGGCTGACTAGAGTGTGGGGCCGGGGCCGGGGATGGGGGTTCAGGCCTTTCCCTTCTGGGTCTCCACACCTTGCAGGGCAGAGGGGCAAGGCAAGCAAACTACAAGACAGGGGAGGTGGGGTGTCACTAGATCCTCTGACACCAGGTAAGGTAAGGGAGCAGCCAGGGGCAGGGCAGAGTCTCCTCTCTCCCGGCCAAGGAGGGAGAAGCATCGAAGTCATTCTAGGCTGGAGAATTTAATTTCTTGCTTTCTGACCCTGCATTGCAGGGAAAGGAGGTGGGAGGTAGATCCCCTGCCCCCATCCCCTGGCCACCTCCACATTCAGTGCTCCGCTTCCTCCAGCTTACACCCCAGCTTATGCTTTGTTCACTTAATCACTCAACAAATAGTTGCTGAGAACTGCCATGTGCCAGACACTGGGAGAAGAAGACACATCCCTAACCTCGCAGAGCTGAGAGTCCAGTGGGCTAGGCACTGGTCATCAGGAAAAAGACACAGGAGAATGTGACTACAAACAGCAACACATGCTACAGAGAAAAGGTGTGGGGCTTATGAAAATCAGGGTGAGAGACTTCCCTGGTGGCGCAGTGGTTAAGAATCCGCCTGTCAATGCAGGGAACACGGGTTAGAGCCCTGGTCGGGGAAGATCCCACATGCCGCGGAGCAACTAAGCCTGTGTGCCACAACTACTGAGCCTGTGCTCTAGAGCCCGCGTGCCACAACTACTGAAGCCCACGTGCCTAGAGCCCACGCTCTGCAACAAGCGAAGCCACCGCAATGAGAAGCCCGCACACCACAACGAAGAGTAGCCCCTGCTGGCCGCAACTAGAGAAAGCCAGTGTGCAGCAACAAAGACCCAAAGAAGCAAAAAATAAATAAATAAATTTATTAAAAAAAAAAAATCAGGGTGAGATTCTGATCTCTGCGTGTCAGGGAGGAAAGAGACCCTGGAGAGGTGACCCTGAGCTGAAGGCTGAGGTAGAATTCATGACATAAATTCAGGGCAGCAGTGAAGAATGATCTTCCTAGAAGACGATTCTACCTGTGCAAAGGCCCTGAGGCAGGAGGAACATGGTGCAGTGTCCTCCAGTGAAGTGCACCACACCATCGCCCAGGCAGCCACCTGTGTTTGCAGACTGACCTCAGGAGGGGCCGTTGCACCTCAGTCAGGGCCCCCAAGACCAGTTCTTAAAGGAGGAATATAACAACATGGGCAGGAAAGAGACTGACCCAAAACAGAGGGTTGGGATTCCTGCTGCAGAGAACCATATTCCTTCAACAAGCACGTGCTCCATGACTTGGTAGGTGGGTGTGCCCGCCCCACCGTGGGCTGGGCGCGAGGATGCTCCAGGCCCAGAGCCTTCCCAGTGGTGTAGCGGGGCTATAGGCAGACAGCCAGGGGTTGGAATCCAGCAAAGCCGGGCTGGAACCCTGGTTCTATTAGGAGTGAGGCCCTCAGAGCCTCAGTTTCCTCATCTCAAAAATAGGAAGATGATGCCTTGCGTGGTGGGTATAAGGCTCCAACAAGAAAGCACCTTGAAAATATCGATAAAATTTACACTCCCTGAGGGCGCAACAGGTGGGGATAACAGAAAGTGACACGCACAGTGACCTGTAAGCAGGATAGGCTTCTTGTGGGTATGATCTGCAGTCACACACGGGCCTATGCTTGGAGGGCCCCCACTTGATTTAATCTCTGCTGTTGCTGTCTTAAAAGCTTAAGAATTTTTAAATGAGGGGCCCCGCATCTCCATTTTGCACTGAATCCCACAAATTATGTAGCTGGTTCTGCCTGTAAGTGACCATTAAGTTCCTGTGGATAAAATTTATGGGGTCTAATCCTCTTGATCCCATTTGGATAATGCTGTGAAAAGGACTGAAGCTCACAAAACAGCCTAAAAGGACATCAGTGTGGCCCAACAGTACACAACCAACTCATGCAGTACTCAACCTCCCCCTCTCCCTCCGTCCCTCTCTCTCTTCCTCTCACACTCATCATGAAGTGAGAAATAGCAACTTACAGGTGCAGGGGAGTATAGAACTTCTAACAAAAACAAGGCACCTGCCTCACCTGGGACACAGAGGTAGCAAGGCTGGGGCCCCTCTGTTCCGACCTGGCTAGAGATGTGCTAGTGGCTCCGTGCTCCACACTTCTTCTCTGTCCTGAACAGACTGCCCCCCATCCTTTCAGGGAGCCAGGAGCTCCTGGCTCCCTGAATGCAAATTGTGTGTTCCAGCTGGCAGTGCAAATCTCATTCTTATTAAAAGGACAGTCTGAATTCATGACAAATAAATCTCTGAAAGAAATACAATTGTATTACTTAAAAACCCATGGCATTAGAAGCCGGTATTTACCGAGCACCAAGCAGAGACTCAGTCTATAGAGTAGGTAATGTGTTCATATTAAGGCGGTCACCTTAAAATAGCTCTCAACCAGGACAAACACATGGCCTTGACCAAAGATGAACGCTAACATTTGCTGGGTGTGACCTCTAGGCCAAGTACTGTTCTACTGTAGATGTATTTTCTCAATTTATCCTCATAGTATGTTTATCCCCATTTTTACAGACAAGAGGGCTGAGGCCCAGAGAGGCTAAGCCACTTACTCAGGCTCACACAGAACATGGCAGAGCTGGAATTAGCACCTAGGCCATCTGGCATCAGAGACAACACTCACTCACCAATCTGGACCACAGCACGGCTTTTAGTAAATATTTGCCCCTCACTTTGCTTTTCTGTAAAATGATAGGTGGGACTAGGTAACCCCTAAAGTCCCGCTTCTCCCCACAATGGAGAGGCAGAAAAGTGTACCAGGTAAGAGTCCAGACTTAGGTATAAAGTGGTTCTGCCAGGCTCTCTCTTGAGGGGGAATATGATGAGGGATTGTGGGTGAAAAATTTAGAAAGGAGACGGGCACACATGAGTGCTGCACTAGCAAGGGCTGTCATCATTACACAGCCTTAGGCACAGCCAGGGTGGACTCTAACGGTTCTCTAATTCCAGCTCTCTAGGCTCCTGAGGTCTCCTGGAAACATGAGAATGTCTTTGACCCCCAAAAAGCCCCTCTCTGGGGACACCCTCTCTGACAGCACCTGCAATTAAGAAGGTGGTCATGGAGCACAGGCGACAAAGATCCCTGTGTCCCCTGTATCTCACTGGCTGCTGGCCACTAGAGCTGCCCTAGCCCAACCATCTCAGTCAAACCTCCAGTAACTGTCAGCCAAGACAGTGACAACTGTGAAAGGAACGTTTTCCACAGGGCCGATTTCAAGTTCACTGGAAACTCCACTGCACTGGTAGCCAGGGGACAATGGGTAAATTTCTTCCCACTGTGATCCAAGTTCCTCCCCCCTAAAACTCTGGTCTATGCTGGCTCAAATGCCAGCTCCACCATTTGGTAGCTGGGCCACCCTTGGAAAATTACTTAACTCTACGCATCAGCCCCCTTACTTACAAAACACCAGCAACACAGCCTAGCCAGGCCTCCTGCGTTAAAATCCCAGTTCTACCACGTATAAGCCTTGTCAAGCAAGTCAACGCATAGACCTGGCCTCAGTTTCCTTATCTATAAAATGGGGGTAATAATAATAGCACCTCCCTCAGAGGCAAGCTTAACTGAGTTAATGTTTGCAAAGCACTTGGATATATAGATTTACTCTCGTCATTATTACTTTTGGGCACTGTCATGATTATATGAGATAACTGTAGCTCCCAATGGACACCCAGAAAATGTGAGTGCCATCGATATATTTATTATTACTATTATTCTAGCCAGCACAGCCCTTTCAGCCTTGAGAAATAAGGAGAGAAAATTCTTCGGCAAATTAGAAGTGGGAGCAGAAACCCCAAATGAAAGCTAGCAATGCGGGTGGGGGCTGCCCTAAAGCACGGTGGTTTGGAAAAGGGTAAAGGGCCCGCGGCTCCAGGCAGCCGCGGATCCCCTATCTCCCCAGGCCTGGTCATTATGAAACGCCCGCGAACAAGTCCTCAGACCCCAACCGCTAGCGGCGCAGATCCGGCCCCTTCGGACCGGGTCCTCCGAGGAACTCTCCGAAGAGAGTTAAAGGGAAGTTTCTGCCCACACTAACCTGCCAACAGCTGTCGGTGCTGCCTGTTGGGAAGAAAACAGAAAACAAACCAAAACTAGGGCTCGCACGGTTCTGCTCGCATCTTCCACTTGGAGGCCTGGCCCCTGGAAGGGAACCGGGCTGCGGAGGGTCTCCGCGGAGCGCTGGGGTCCCGGCCGGGCGGGGAGCGAGGAAGGGGCGCAGCATCCCCGACCCTTGGGAGGCGCCGCTGTGCTCCACCGCCTGGCCAACCAGACCCGGGCCCACGGACGCCGACGGGGACCGGGAGGGGACAGCCCAGAGGCGGCAGGGCCTCCCGGCCAGGCCCAAGCCCCGAGCCCCGGGCTCCCCGGCGCCGGCCGCCCTCGCCCCACCCGAGGGGTCCCCGAGGCGCCCGGTCCCAACGCGCTTACCCGGGGCCGGAGCCCGCGCCAGCAGCACGGCCGCCGCCAGCGCCAGGAGCCGCATCTCCCCGCCGCACCCGGCGCTGTGACGCGGGAGCAGCGCCGCCGCCCGCCCGCCACCACAACCAACCCCCACCCGCCCCCCCCCCACACCGACCCCACCGCCGCGCAGCCCGCCCCGCGCCCGCCCCCGGCTCGGCCCCGGCCCCCGCCCCCTCCCCCGCCCCTCGGGCCGCCTGCCCCCGCCGGGCCAAAGCTTCTGGGCGCCCCGAGCGGCGGAGGCGCGGGCCGCCGCCAGCGATCCTCTCTGTGATCTGTGGGCGGCTCATTTCACCACCCCCATTTCACAGATGTGAAAACTGAGGTTCTGAGAGGCGATGGCTCAGACACAGGACATACTAGATGCAATGACATTGGAGGTCACTTTGCATTACAGGCCAGTTATTGCTAAGGGGAGGGTGTCTTGGAGGTTGGGAAGAGGGTGGGGGGCGACTCCCAAATTCGGGGGCTTCCCTGACCTAAGGCTAATCTGCTGCCCAGGGAACCTCCTGCAGTCGCTCCACAGAGACCTTTGGGAGCCAAGGAGCAGCTGAATTTGGATGCGGGTGGGAGGGTATCAGGGACGGAGACGCTTGGAAAATTGAGAAGGTCCACACAGATAAGTTCAGAGTGTGTGGACACTATAAACAGTAATGGCTGCTTAGGGTGCCCTCAGCCACAGACCTGGGCTAGATACTTTGCACCATGTCACTAAATCCCGACACTGTGAGACCCTGGGACAGCTTTTCAATCTCCATGTGCCTCAGTTTCCTCCACCTGTACAATGGGAAAATTGGCATGTCCCTCATTGGATGTTGAAGATCAAGTAAGACATTTCCAGTTACGGCACTGCACCTGGCCCCTGGCCTGTGAATGTCACCTATCTTTACTCTTATTATTACAGATAAGGAAGCAGAGGCAGAGAGATGAAAGGGCTGATCCTTGCCAGGATGTGATGACAAGGCCATTCAGCACAGATTACTCTGAGCCAATGGTCTTTTCACCATGCTTCTAAGTTTGAGCCTGACTGATGTGCTAATCCAGCATCTCTACAGCAAAGAAAGTGTATATTAGGTATGTTTTGTGCGTGTCTGTCAGGGGAGGGCTTTGTGGGGTTCCAGAAAAGGTGGGGCCTAATTGGGACTGGGGTCCCTGGAAGAGGAAGAGAACATGGCACCCTCTCCTTCTCTCTAAAAGCAGTGAATGGGGATGGGGAAGGCGTGGAGACAGAGGTGGTGCTGCCCACTGGTGCTCAGCCCCAGGGCACGTCCCAGAGGAGACGTCCACCCTGCAGCCCAGGCCAGTGGGTGTACAGCCCTTGTGATCTCTCCAAATGCCAGGAACTCCCAGGGGGCCAGGGGCTCCCTAGGGCTCTTCTAGCTGGAGACCCTCACAAGGAGCAGGGCCCTACAGGGACTGGGCTGACTGTCCAGACAGTCTGACTGGAGGGAGCAGCCCCACCTCTCACCACCAGGTGGGTGATGGAACTGGGGAGCCAACGGGGAACTGGCTGCAAGGCTGCTGGGTCTGATGCCAAGGACAAGAAGTGAGGGCAAGAACGGATGTCGAACTGGGTCCTACAGCCCAGGAATGCACACATTTCTGGATTTCTGGGAGACTTCCAGACCAGAGCTTGGAAACCACTTTGCATGTGTGAGCAACTAAGCCTCACACCCCATCCCTGTGAGGTCCCAGGCTCCAATTTATGGGTTAGTAAGCTCAGGCTCAAAGAGGACTGGAGACCTGTCCAGGGCTCTTGGGCCACAGAGTATCTGGACGGGGAACTTGGATTCTGACTATGGAAGACAGCGCTTGGTGAGACAGGAGAGAGGATGCCAGAGGAGGAGCGCTGGTTCTGAAAGTCAACAAACATCCCACCCTGGGTGCCACTTGTGGGTCCTTGGGCAATACAACCTCTCTGAACCTCATTGTCCACATGTAAAATGGCATGTCAGCATGACTGCACGTGGGTAGGGCGCTAAGGAAGCAGCAGGACTGTTTGGTGTCCTCCATGGCCTCCCACCTCAACCTTTGTGCTTGCTATTTACTCCCCATTGGTGGACAGTAGAAAGGGCCCTTTACACAGGTCAGTCACATTTAAAGGAGCCAATTTTTGCTTTGGTCATTGTATCACTTTTTTTTTAAGGTTTTTTTTTTTGGGGGGGTAGGACCCTTTTTTTAGTCTTTATTGAATTTGTTACAATATTGCTTCTGTTTTATGTTTTGTCTTTTTGGCCGCATGAGGCGCCTGTGGGATCTTAGCTCCCCAACCTGGGATTGAACCCATACCCCTTGCATTGGAAGGTGAAGTCTTAACCACTGGACAACCAGGGAAGTCCCCCATTGTATCATTTCTGAATAGCGTTCTCTCCTCACAGAACTGAGCAGATATTGCACTCAGCATTAGTCTTAAATGCCCACCCTTTGCCTCGGTTTCTCTTTGCCAGAATTGATGCTGTGCTGGAGATTTAGGGGCTGGAAAGTGCTTTTCTTGCAGTTCTGCGATACGTAACGTTGTTCTCTTTTCAGCTGTGTGCTCTCTCAGTACTTTTCAGCTTCCCAAATAATCTACCAGACCATCTTGATAAGACCTTTGCTGCATGACCCGGGAACCACATCCAGTCTCCAGGGCGGACACCGCCAGTGACCCAGATGAGATGCAGTATTTCGGTTGTTCTGGACTACAATAGCAAAGACCTTCCAGATACTGACCTTCACGCTGCTGCCTGCTCACTCGCTTACAACCTTAGGACAATTTGAAAATCCTCCACCAACTTATTTGTCCAACCCCTGGCTCCATCAGGTCTATGTTCTAAATTAGAAGAATAATACAATCCAATTATTTTTTTAAGTTATCTCTTCTAAAAATCCCCCCTGTCTGGAGTTTCTAGACGAGCATCCAGACTGTTTTGAAGTTGATCCAGGTCCTGGTGGACACTAAGCTATGCGGAGGCCCTACTCAACTAATCCTGATTCTATCGGTCACCACTGAAAGAATCTTAGAAATCCAAATTCCCTCAAAATAAATGTGTTCTGCGATCACATGGCAGGCTGGGGAGTGGAGGTCTCCTTTTCCTCTTCCATTATTCAGTTGTTTACTAAAACCTGGTCTGAGATGAAAGAAGAGGGCACAGTTTTTTAATCAGCTTGATTTTGTGTATAGCAAGTATATTCCTAAACTAAAAGCACAAAAGAAAAGTAAACACCTCCTTCTAAGGTGTTCGGTGGGTTTCTCTGTTGCTTTTTCAGTCTGGATTTATACAAGTAATTTTTAAGGTCTCCTCCTCCTTAATGCTCGCAGGCATTCTGGAGCCAAAAGCACTTAGTTGCATGCTTGAATTATCACCAATAGGGAATGAACAAAGAGTACACTCCGGACAGAAAGGGTTTCAGCTGTGACTGATGGAGGGAGGATAGGAAAGAAGAGATCATGGTTACAGAGGACGCATCCATCCAATCAGAAGCAGCAGCCATCAGCCAGCAATGGCGGAACTTTCATGAAACCTGCAGCATCTTTCCCATGCACAACTAGGGAAGGGGTGTGGAGTGCACTGGTTTTTCCCTAAAGGTAAGGAAATATGAAGCCATGAGGCTGGCAGTACATCTAGATAGAAATAGCTTCTCCAAAGCTATAGTATATAAGTTTGGGTCATTCCATGAGCTTAGCAGTGATCGTCAGGTTGGTTGTCAGGCTCTGCAGGCTGGATGCAGAAGGAAACGGCCCGCAGATTCTAGAAGTCTCCAGATGGAAGGGACTGGAAAGAGGGTGGGATTGGGAACTGGGCAGGTCATCTATATCACTGATCACAACAGAGCCCATGCCTGTTTCCTCTTCCTATAGTCCTGCTGGCAACATCTACCATGAAAGCAGCCCTTGAACTGAAAATTAAAGGATGCTGGGAGAGTCCCGCCAGCAGCGGGTGATGGACTGTTCCAGGCAAGGGAACATGTGCCAAAGCACAGAGGCTAAAGGACGCAGGACTTTCAAGTCCTGAAGGTGGCTTCTGGGGGCCTAAAAGACCAGTTGAGTCTGGGGAGTGAGATGTGGATGGAGAGACAGGCAGGAACAAAGCCCTAGCGGCCCCGCAAATGGCAGATCCAGGAGTTTGTACTTCATCCCAATGATGGTGGTTGCCATCAGTGAAGGAGGAGAGATGTTGCAAGGGTCCCCCAGGCATCACAGAGGAGGCACCACTAGGTTTGGAGGCAGGGGCTACGTTGAGTCTAATATCTCCAATGCTATTGACAATAATCCAAGAGAAATGTTGAATTTCAGAGTCTATAACTCCCAGTGAGGGTAGAGAAAAAGGAAAGACAATTGACTCAAGCCAATGTGAGATACCTTGAAAACAAGTGTCATTGTCCAGGATCTGAGACAAGAGAAGGGCTGAGTACTGAGTCCTAGAAAACCCATTCCTGCACAGTGCCCAGTGCATGGTGGGCCATCAATATATATCTCAGGGGCGAAGGAGAAAGAAAGGAAGCTGTTTCTTGGGCTACCGTAACAAAGTGCCACAAACTGGGGGGGCTTAAACCACAGAAATGTATTGTACTCACCGTTCTGGAGGCTAGAAGGCTGAGATCAAGGTGTCAGCAGGTTTGTTTTCCTCTGAGGCTTCTCTCCTTGGCTTGTGGATGGCCATCTTCTCCCTGTGCCTTCACCTGGTCTTTCTTTTTTGTGTGTCTGTGTCCTAATCTTCTCTTATGAGGACACCAGTCATATCGGATTAGGGCCCACCCTACTGACCTCATTTTCATTTAATTACCTCCTTAAAGTCCCTATCTCCGAGTACAGTCACTGTCTGAGGTGCTAGGGTTTAGGACTTCAGCATGTGAATTCTGGGGGAGATTCAATTCAGCCCATAACAGCAGGGAAGAAGGGAGGAGGAGGAAAGAAGGAGGCAGCCAAAGAGGGAGCTGAGGAAGGCGGCTGACAAATCGAGATGGGGATACAGAGCCAGGAGAATAGAGACTCAGCCACCAACGTCAGCTATCACGGAGAGGGACAGCCTATCCCCAAACAAAGGCAACAAGAGAACCAAGAAAATTCTTCATTCACTCACCCTAGCCTGGGATTGAAAAACATAGCCTGGGAGTCTGGGAGAAGATACTTCTCTCCTCTCGTGCATTTCAGATGTTCCTAACTAGCAGCCTTTATTGGGCCACAGAGATCTGGAGCTGGGAGCAGCTCTCATGCCAGCACCCACCCCCTCAGCACCCCATCATCCCCACATGGGTGAGCCCATCCTGATCTCCCTGCTCCATCCCCTGTGCCCTGTGGGTACTTATTACTTTGGGTTAATCAAACAAGGAAAGGTCAGTGCTAGAGGTTGGCAGAGGCTGTCCTTGGAGAGACAACCTTCAGTAGGCAGCTTGGACCCCCTAGGGGGTCTTTGGAAATGTGTGGGACATTTTTGATTGTCACAATGATTTGAGGGGTGGATGAACTACTGTCATTCAGAGGCAGGGGCCATGACATGAATGCCCTACATTGCCCTGGGCAGTCCTGCCTGGGAAATAACAGTCCACGCAAAATGCCAATCATCACGCGCACTTTAGAAACAGAGAGAGCGATGGGAAGTCACTGACGCAGTCACCGGGGCAACCGAGGGCTTCTGGGGCTTTGTGAGAAGAGGGTGCACAAGATTCAGAGTCATGTCCAAGAAAAACTGGCTGTTGATTGTCTTCCAGCAGCTCCAGGTCACCATGCTGTTCTTGGACTAGGCATCTTTCAGCCCAGTCTCTCACGGCCAGCCTGGCTTTCCTCTCTGCCTCTGCAGAGGAGTGCTGAGTCCAGTAAAATCAGAGTCAGGACTGCTCAGGCTCCTCCAAAACACTGGCCCAAATCGAGCCAGGGCTGGTCAAAAGGGAAGCCTGGCTGATAGCTCAGCCAGCCTCTATCTCGGGCCGGCCAGGTTGTACCTCCCAGCCTTCCTGTCTGGATGAGGACAAGATGCAAGAAGCTAGTGCTTTGCGCAGCATCTAGAGTAACCTCCTTCAGAGGTGAGTGAGAAGACATCCCACCCTACCTACCCTTTTACTCCCCTGAGGACACAGTCACATGCACCCCACTCCACACACGGACGGATGAGAGATACAAGACATCTTCAGGGTACATTTCCCTCTTCCTGGCACCCACCCCTCCGCAGGTGAGCTCCAAGATCTGGTCCCACTTCTCTGCCACAGCCCTGCCCTAACTCCATTCCCATTCCCTCAGGGACTTTCTCTGAACCTCTAGCTAACTGGTGAAATAATTCACGTAAAAGGCTGATATTGTCTTAGTGTGCGCGCTTTCCAAGGATATTGTAATTAAAATAGACGAGGACAAGTCTTAAGTCAATGAATGGCTCTCTGATGATGAAATTGCTCAACTGTTAATTGCCTGAAGAGAAGATCATGGGGACAAAGGGATGAGCTCTCTAGAGGGCAAAAGAAACCCTCTTTTCCTTCTTTATAGTGATAGCCTTTATTCTAGAAATGCAGAGCCCCAGTCCTAGCTCAGTTTGGGATGTTTGGGCTAGTTGCCCCTTCAGGGGGGTGCTGGGTTTCTATCCTTTCAAGACTCTGCTTGAAGCGGTATCACCTCTTCCAGGAAGCCTTCCAAGCCCCCAAAGGCTGAGTTAGGTCCCCTCTTCAGAGCCCCCACGGTTTCCTATACAAATCTCTACACACAGCATCGTAAATGTCCCTGCTGGACTCTCTGATACCTAATACAAGACACTGGCCATCAATCATCTCTGTGTCTTTCCTGCATTGGCAATGGGATGATCTCCGATGGTATAGCTTTACATACTGTCCACACTGGGAGATTGTGTCATCTTAGCATGCTGCAGTGAGAACCCATCAGCCCCAGAAGAATCTACCTTGTATTCAGTCTCATATTCATTTAGGAAGCAACTTGTTTTTGCAAACACCAAGCTCAGCAGTGACATAAAATTAATGTTGTTGGTTTGAGTTTTATTGCTGTTGTAATTGTGTTTGTATTTAATGTGTAAATGTGTTTTTATTTTTATGGTTATCAAGGAACTTATAAACTTGAATATTTGTGTTGTTTAAGTCATTGTGTAAGCAGCAATAACTAAGTCAACCCGAGCCTGTTCTTGGCCTTTCAAAGGATAGTATTCAAGTTTGCAAAATACTGCTGTAGGGAATTCTCACTCTCTTCTCCTAAGATTGATGGTACCTCACACTGCAGTTCCTGGGTGTGCCCTGGGAGGGGCTGCAGGAAGTCCGGCAGCAGAGCGGGTGGGATAGGGAGGGTGGGAGGGAGGGAGACGCAAGAGGGAAGAGATATGGGAACATACTTATATGTATAACTGATTCACTTTGTTATAAGCAGAAACTAACACACCATTGTAAAGCAATTATACCCCAATAAAGATGTTAAAAAAAAAAAAAGCCCTCAGGGGTTAGAGCATCATTCATGGACCTTCTCTGCAGGTCCTTGTGCTGCACCCCAGCCAGGCACAGCACGGCCCAGTGCACAGCAGCACATACCACATACTCACACACAAATGCACACACACGTGCTTACGTGTACACACAGGGTCTGGCTCCTGGCGCCGTGCTTTGAGCTCGAGACATGGCATTTTCGTGAACTGTTTTTGTGAACTCTTGTTCCGTCCTGCCTACAGCTCAGCACATCTTGGTCCTTATCATCCCTGGCCCAGCTCATTTCTAGGTGGGGGCTTCCCGTCAGTCTCACTGACAGGGGAAGCAGTAGAGACTTAGAAGAGAATGGAAGGGAACATACTGTATTCTCTTAACCAACCTACATGCCACCACGCACACACACACACACCAGATCCCCTCTGATGGGAGCCCAAAGCACTCTGAGTGCTCAGGGCCAGTAATCCCACTCCGTATTTGCCAAAAGTCAGCCTCTGGGTCCCAAATTCAGTCATGCCATTCTGGGCATATAAATCGACAAAATACTGATTAAGCACTCACTGTGTGCTTGCCCTCCTGAGGGCCTGAGACCCGGAAGCCTCCCCACCAGAAACAGGGACTCCTCAAGCCTTCCTGGCTGCCACCTCAGCATCTGTATTCATTTGTTAGGGCTGCCATAACAAGACACTGCAGACAGGGGGGCTTAAGCCACAGACATGTATTATCTCCCAGCTCTGGAGGACAAGTTCAAGATCAAGACGTCTGCAGGGTTAGTGTCTTGGGAGGCCTCACTCCTTGGTTTGCAGATGGCTGTCTTCTCCCTGTGTCTTCATTTTGTGGTCTTTCTTCTGTGTGTGTCTGTGTCCTAATCTCCTCTTCTTATAAAGACATCAGTCATATTGGACTAGAGCCCAGCCTAATAATGACTTTGTTTTACTTTACTTACTTCTTTAAAGACCTTATCTCCAAATAAGGTCACATTCTGAGGTACTAGGGGTTAGGACTTCAACCTTTAAATTTGGGGGAGGGGGACACAATTCAGCCCATGACAGCATCCATAGCTGAGCACCTCAGAGACTCCCATGGAAAGGTCAGTCAGGACTCTGACATCTTTGATGGACCCTCATCTTCCCCCACCCAAGCCTCATACCTGGACCACCTTTGTGACGTCACATTCCCCGTCGAAGTATCCTCCTTAACATCTGCCCTTTCTCTCTTTCCCCTTCTGTCTCCCTGCAAAGTCCCGTTTTCATGATCTTGTTTTCTTCCCAGTTTCACTATCTTTTACCCTTTCTTGCTGTTGAGCTCCCACCACAGTTTTCTCATGAGATCTCCCTCTCATTCACAGCTTTCAACCTTTATAAGAAATGAGGACACACCACAAAAAGAGCTTTGTAATTTAACTCTCTTGAGTTGGCTGAGTCCTCATTCATTATAAAGTCCTCTTAAAATCAAAGCTAATTTGATTCAGAAGAGCCAAGGATTAAGATGTCAAGAGCTGGGCTTCTCAGAATGTGGTCAATAGACCACAAATGTGGACACAAATGTGGACATGTCACTTCTAACCTCAGGTAATGTTTGATTAAATGTTTTATTGCCTTTTTATTATAAAAGCCATGCTTCCTCAAATGGAAAACAAAGAATACTGCATGTTACAGGAAAACCAAAATTTATCAACAATTATCAACTGGAGATAATCACTTTGATGTTTCATTGCACTTGCAATATTTCCAAGAATATCTGTGTATTTAGTGAATGGAATATTTTCCATGTTATTTCCTAATCAGTCACATTTAGTACATAGGAAATCTTTCGATACATATTTTGTCTCAATCCTTCGATTACCTCTTTTTTTTGGAAATTCATTTGAGTTTCCAAGGTAAGTATATTGTCTTTTTCTAAAAAAACGAACAGAATTTTCTGTCCATTATATATAACATTGCTGTTTCATGTTTTATTGAATTGGTTGTAACCTCCGGAATGATGTTAAATAAAAAATTGTAATAGATGCCATGTTTTACCTGATTTCAGTGGGAACACTTGTAGATTTTTTGCTACTTGGTTTAAGATAAATACTTTATCTCATCTGAAGAAAATTTCTATCCTTAGTTCTAAAAATAATATAGGAATTATTGTTGTATTTACTACATTTTTAATTGTGATATAATTTGCATACCATACAATTCAGCTCTTTAAAGCATGCGATTCAGTGGTTTAGAGTCTATTCACAAAGTGTGTAATCATCACTGCTATCTAATTTCAGAATGCTTTCATCACCTCAAGAAGAAACCCCATATCCATTAGCAGTCACTTCTCGTTCCTCTCCTTTCCCTGAATCCCAGGCAACCATCAATCTGCTTTCTGTCTCTATAAATTTGCCTGTTTGGAAATTTCATATAAATAGAATAATGCATTTTTGTAGCCTTTTGTGTCTGGCTTCTTTCACTTAGAATAATATTTTCAAGGTTCATTCACGTTATAGCATAGATCAGTACTGAATTCTTTTTATGGCTGAATAATTTTGTTTATCCATTCATCACTTGATGGACATGTCGGTTGCTTTCACGTTTTTGTATTAGAAATAATGTTGCTATGAATATTCATGTACAGGTTTTTGTGTGGACATTTGTTTTCAATTATCAGAATTGCTGAGCTGTATAGTAACTCTATTTTTGACTTTTTACGGAACTGCCAGAATGTCTTCTAAAGCGGCTACACCATTTTACATTCCTACCAGCATTGTATGAGGGTTCCAATTTCTCCACATCCTCACCAACTCTTCTTATTATGTCCTTTTTTATTATAGCCATCCTGGTGGGTTTCTCATGTAGTTTTGATTTGCATTTCCCTAAAGACAAATGATGTTGAGTATATTTTCATATGCTTATTAGTCATTTGTATATCTCCTTTGAAGAAATATTTTTCAAATCTTTAACCCATTTTTAAATTGGGATACTTGTTTTTTATTGTTGAGTTGTAAGAGTTCTTTACATATTTTGGATACCAGACTTTTATCAGATATGCGATGTGCAACTATTTCTCCCATTTTGTGGATTGTTTTCCACTTTCTTAATAGTATCCTCTGAACACAAAAGTTTTTCATTTTGACGGAGCCCAATTTATATAATTTTTGTTTGCTTGTGCTTTCGGTGTCATATCTAAGAGAAATCATTGCCTAATCCAAGGTCATGAAGATTTACACCTCTGTTTTCCTCTAAGAGTTTTATAGTTTTAACTCTTACATTTAGATCTTTTTTATTTTAATTTGTATATGTGGTATGAGGTAGAAAGCCAGCTTCACTGTTTTGCATACAGATATCCAGTTGTCCCAGCCCATTTGCTGAAAAGATTATTCTTTCCCCTGTTGAATTATCTGGGCACCATAGGTGAAAAACAATTGACCATAAATGTATGGGGTTATTTTTGAATATTTTTCTTTTTAATATCTACTAAGACTATTATAAGATCCTTCTTTCAATATGAAGTATTGTTAGATTTAACAATTTCTGTCTTTACAGTCATGAGATGCCCAAACTCAAATCATGGTGAATTGTTATTTTCACACTCTATAAATTTGATTAGATATCGTTTTGTGTTTATAAGTGAGATCAATATATTGTTTACTCTTTTAGTGCCATCTTTGTCAGGCTTTGTTGTCACATTTCTGTAAATTTCATAAAATAAGTTCCATCTCTTTCTGTAGTTTGGGAAAATAAAGGGTGTAAAGTGGTTCAAGATCTAAAATGTTTGAGGTCCCTTGATCCTTTGGAAAGGTTCCCCTTACTCACCCTGATCCTTGTCTTATTTGGTGGAGGTCCCAGGTCTCTACAAAGTGATGAGTTTAAACCATGAATGAATACTTACCTCAGCTGAGTTTGAGATATGTTTTAAAAATAAGTCACTATCTGAAGAACAATTTTATCCCCTCCTTCCTCCATCCATGTCAGCTGAAGTTATCCTCTACATTAAAAATTTGTTTCCCCAATGTTCTTGTCATCTTTCATTTGTCCTTAATGCCCATCATCTTTCCCCCTGTCTGCAGCTGCTACTGCTTAATCTAAAGAAAATACAACCTGTGGAGTTGACATGTTTGCTATTCTGAATATCTCGCATCTGTCCTTATGTTAAAATTTTGCTTCTTCGTGTGATGGTTAGAGTGTAGGCTCTGGAACCAGGCTGCCTGGGTGTGAAGACTGATTCTGCTGTACACCAGCTCTATGACCTTGACAAGGTCTTAGCTTACCCACCTATAAAACAGGACTAATCCTAGGACCCACCTCATTGGTTTGTGGAGAGCATTACATGACTTATTATTCATGAAGTGTTTAGAACAATGCTTGGTCCTTAGAATATCCATGTTTAACACATAAATACACTTGTCTTTTAAAGGCTGAAATTCCAGAGCTTAGATGCCATGCCTCATTTTGTTCGCTCTGCAACTGATTTCTAAATAGAAATGTTCTCCTCCTCACCAGTGCTCACTATTTCTGGTTCAGCTGCCTCCTCTCCCCTTAGATAGTGCTTGGATTCTACCTGCCTACTGAGCTCCCTCCAACACCACACAGCTCTTCTCAGAAGAGCTTGACAAAGTTTGGACCATTGTCCTATCCTTTCTTTTCTTCCTGAAGGTCCTCCAGCCCTATTCACAGTGAATTGAGAAAGTCTGTGACTCTGCTGCATCTTGAAAATGGTGCTGCAATATCATCCCCGCGGTTGACATCCATTCCAAAATGATCCCATAGCTTCTGCTGCACTGGGACTGGTACAGAGAATGCATCTAACACAAGGCCACGGAAAGGGCCATGGTAACCACACATACACAA
Source organism: Globicephala melas (assembly GCF_963455315.2). Taxonomy (NCBI): domain Eukaryota; kingdom Metazoa; phylum Chordata; class Mammalia; order Artiodactyla; family Delphinidae; genus Globicephala; species Globicephala melas. Next base: position 46,229,528 of record NC_083329.1, on the reverse strand, counting down.
ATGACCACAAATCTATCTCTATCCCGTTTAACACTCTTCAAAGCCCCAGATCCTTCTAACTAGCTCCCTTCCAAAGGCTTCTATCATGAACTGAGCTTATTTAAAAGTGGGCTCATAGGCATCCCAGCAAATCTTGTCCTTTGGTGCTCCAAAATGGAACCCACATTCACCAACCACTCAGGTAAAAAAAAAAAAAACAAAAAACAAAACACTTGGAAGTTGTTGTAGACAACTTCCTCTTACCACTCTCATCAAACACTAGCCCAAACCTGTGATTCGCATCTCCTAAATCTCTTTGAACTCACCCTGCCTACAGCTCTTCAACTGCGCTCCTTGGCACCAGTGATGCTCTCTCATCCATTCTTGACCCTGCTCACCACAGAGATCTTTCACAAAAGCCAACCTGATTTGCTGAAAATTCCTCAGGAGCTCCTTGCAGTTTTCAGGGGAAAAAAATTCAAGTTCCATCCTCTTGGCTCCCAAACCCTACTTGACCTAACTTCCCACCTACCTACGACAGAGAACATGAAGTTTCTCTCGTCAGGGGCTGGTTTCTCCGTATCTGGTCAGGATCCAGCCTCCTCTTAGTTGGCTCTTCTTTCCCCATTTTTCTTGCATTCTCCGCCTGCCTCTCTCTTTCGGATCGTTCTCACTACAAATAAACGTGCTCTCTCCCCACCTTTGCCTTTGTGTAGTCTCCCCTTGTCCAGCTAAGCCATCATTGCTTTCCTTTTCAGACAAGCTTGCCAGCAGAGCTGTCTAATGTTTGTGTCCAGTGGTTCTTTGTGTGCCCACTACTGCCCCATGCCCGCCTGGCCTCTGCCACCCTCAGTCCCTGGCACTGCTCTCATCACAGCCATCAGCAACCTCCATGTGCCAAATGAAAGCAAACATTTTACCCTCAGCTCACTCCCACTCACTTTCACTTTTAACATGGCTCACCCGCTCCTAGAAACAATCTTTCTTAGTTTTAATGACTCTGAAGAAAACTCCTGGTTCTCACTAATTCTACCTGTCCTCCCAGCCTTTGTGAACACCTACCTCTTTGGAACGTTCTCCTTCCTCAACAATCAGCATGAGTTTGGGGGCCCTCCGCTGGGCTCCCCAAGCCTCCTTTAGGTGATTCATCCCCTTGGCTTGCAATTGTCTGTCCTACCTGCCTCTCACTGCACGATTGGGGTACATGTCTCATCAGTATGCCTAACACACAGTGGGCCATCCATGTATTTTCTTGAATGAACGCAGCCCCCTGTAAGGGCAAAGAAAAATTCTGTAGCAACATTTTAAAACAGAGTTGACATATCTGAACTCATGCATCAGCAGGACTTACCCAGCCCCCATCTCTACCCCTGGGAACCTGCTGTCTCGGGATGTCCGTGCCAGTGTGTAACCTTCAGAAATGGCAATTTCCGGTGGGTCCAATAACGTGATTCACTCAGTTAGTCATTGCCTTAAACTTTGAGTTATTCAAGTTTAATCCCATTAAAATAAGACATAGAACTAGGGCCTATGATGAGTTCCTAACAATGAAAAAAATAGGGCTGATGCTTCATTTGCAGTTGGCTCTCCTATGAGTCACGCCCGCTAGACCCACCAGAAAAAATAAGAATTGCCTTGGCCACACGCTTGCGGGCTTCAGGTCTTGCACCCACCGTCAGAAACACTTGATTCGGGTTTTGAAATGGACTTTAGCTGAAACGCTGTGCCCTTTGGAGGGTGCGTTCCCTGTCCCTTCTCACGGCCCTCCCATCTCGGCACGCTTCCTTCCCCGGCCCTCATCCTCTCTCCTTGCACCCGTGGCTGTGGTCCTGATGGCCGGGAAAGGAGCAGCTGTGGTGCCGGAGGTGAGCGCAGGGCGGGGCACATCACCTCCAGCTCATTGCTTCTCTGACCGTGACTGTGACGGAAGCAGCTTGACGTGGGGTCTTGAACTTTCACTCCTGTCCGAAGTGCTCTGTCCCTCCCCCTCTGGCACTTGCTCCTGCACTTGGCCCCGGGCCCACCTTCTCTCCAGCAACTCCTCGTAAAAGATCTGGCAGCTGAAGCCCTCTTGGATGCCATACTGGGCGTGCTCCAGCAGCACCTCCAGCGTGGGGAAGACCCGGCAGCAGGCCACACACCGCAGCCCGTGGTTGGTGGTGACCAGCCAGTCCGGGGTGGCCCACAGATCCTGTAGGCAGCACTCCAGGGGCACCAGCAGCTCCGTGTCGTCCGGCTCTGGGCAGGTGGTGTTCTTGCCATCTTCCAGTTCCCAGAGCAGGTCGGTGTTGGAAGCCATCTCAAAGGAGGAGCCTTTCCGCCTCTGCCTCTTGATGAACTCTGCTTCGTGGATGCGGGGCTGCCGACTGACCGGCTCAAAGCCACAGTCGGTCTCCCAGGCCACGGCCACACTCTGCACGGTCTACACATGGGTGTAGAAGGCGCACATGCTTTGCCGGGCAGTGTCCTCGCCACCACACGTGCTGTAAGAGCAAGACTGGTACTGGGAGTAGTACTGATACTCGGAGGAGGGCCGGGACGATGGCGAGCTGCTCCAGCCCAGCGTGCCCCGACCCTTGCCCGAGAAGTAGATGTCCTCCTCGTGGGAAACGGCCAGGCCGGGCCGCGGAGACGGCTCCTCTCTCTTAGAGGTCCCTGGGAGGCGGAAGGACATTTTCATCGGTGCTGAGGGATCCGTGCCACAACCCACCTCAGGTCTCTGAAAGGATGCAGGCTCCAGGGGCCCCTGGGCAGGTACTTTCTGCTCCCTGTGCCTGTTTCCCCATAAAGTGGGGATGAAATGCCTTTCTCTTGGGGCGAGGATAAAGATCAAATGTATAAACAGATATATCTTAAAGTTATGGATGTGATGACGGGGATCAAATAATGTATGAATGTAATATCCAAGCACTTGACTAAACCCGAAAAGGCCATCAACTGCTGAATACAGACTGTGGGACACCTACCCACACAGGGCAATCCTCTTTGTTGATAAGAAGGAATAAACTACTGTTACATGCAAAACATGGATGAGTCTCTAATGCATTCTGCTAAATGAAAGAACTCAGGGTAAAAAGGTCATAGAGTATTTGATTCCATTTAGATGACATTCTAGAAAAGGCAAAACTACAGGGAGAGAGAACAGAACAGGGGTTACCGGAAGCTAAGGGCAGCAGGGCAACTGACTGCAAAGGGTCACTAAGAAGTTTTAGAGGGTGATGAAAGTATTCTGCATCATGATCTTTGTGGTGGTTAAACAAATGTGTACATGTCAGAATTCTTCAAACTGTACACAAAATCGGTGAGGTTTGTGTATTTAAATCACAGCTCAGTAAAGCCAGTTTAGGAAACCAGACGGGAAGTGCTTTGGCCAGGCCACTCAGCCCAACCTTCCCCTTGGCATTTGTAACATGTCTCGTCTTCCCCCAGGGGCATCTCACCCTTTTCTTGAACATCCATTGGATCTCACCACCATATAAGTGCTAAGTGCTTGCCACATTTTAACTCATTTAATATTTAAAAAAAAAAAACTAAGAAATTCCATTGTTATGATTTTTGACAAAGTAAGAAACTGAGGCACAGAGCATTGAAATGATTGATGGAGCCAGAGCTGGTGCCGCTCACTCAGCCCCAAGAGCCGGTGTGACCCTTAGGTGCTGCCCATGGTCATTTCAAATTGATGTTCTAGATTAACTTTAATCTATTTATTATAAAGGAATTTTTTACATCACTGCTGAAATCACAGAACTGACATGTCAATTCTGTTTTTTTCAAAGCACATTAAAATATATGACTAACATTTTAGGATTTCATCTTCATACCTTCTGAAATCACCTCATGTGCTCACAACAGCGGCCTCAGTCAGACCCACGTCCATTTTTATGGTCAACAAAGCACTTTGGTGACAATCTGGTGCCCTCCCCTCCCCATCCCCTCCAGGACCACCCTCTCAGGGACACATCAGCCACACCCCTTCTTTCGAGCTACGTGACCAGTGCACTTCCACGCTCTCCTCCATGGACCCTGGGCTGGCCAGGCTGAGGACGGTCCCGTCCGTTGGTGACTGTTCTCCCCTATGGTCCGTGAAGTGACGCTTCATGATGACACCAGTGCCCAGGGACTCAGAGCTCCAGCTGTTGGGTGAGAGTTGGCTCGGGCAGTGCTGAAGCCCTCCGCTGGCCCCAGGCCGAGTGGCCTCTAGGCGTCCGTGGTCACTAGGATCCTGGCTTTATTCTGTGACCTCATCAGTGACACTGGTCTGTTCTGTGACCCATGGCAAGGACAGAGACCCAGCCAGGATGCCAAGAGAGGCTCCCCACCAGGATCTCATTCCCTGTCGGGACCTTTCCTGCTTTGTGTATTGTCAGGGACTCAAACATAAAGCACAGACACACACACATATAAACACATGTACACACAAATAGACACAAACACCTAAACACACACACATAGACACTTACACACATGTGAACACATGTATACTCATACCGACACACACATAATCACTCAGGCACACATACACTCAAACATACATAAACACACATTTAAACATGCAGAAACATACACACACATACAAATTCAGACCATACTCACTTAACCACATACATGCTCACACACGTACTATCATCACCCAACATCAAAGTGGGCCTACCTTGAACTGTGGCAGCAGCACGTGACCTGAAATCTTGCCTCCCCCCCACCACTCCAGAGTCGCCACTGCTGCCTCATTAGGGCTCTTGGAGCTCCGTGGTCTGCGTCCCCAGGCACCTCCTCAAGTCTCCCCTCTCTGTGCTCACCCTCGCTCAGCTCCAGGGACTCAAACATACCAGGGATGCTCCTGCCTCTGGGCTTTGCATTTGCCCTACCTTCTGCCAGGAGTGCCCTCCCCTAGGGCCCGCATGGCTCACTCTGTCACTGCAATCCCTGCTGAAACAGCACCTATCAGAGCCACCTAGCATCCATCACCCTCAGACTCTATAACATATGCATGTATATACGTAACAACTTCCCTGCATTCATCTACTTCTTCCTAAATGTCAGCTCCAGGAGAGAGACGTCATTCATTTCCTCCTCTCTATCCCTAGCATCTGGAATACACTGACACATTAACAAGCATTCTAGAGATAATTGTCAGATTAATAAATAAATAAATGATGAACACGTTGGACAGTATTTGGATGAGCTGACAGGGGCCTGCCTGCCTAGGGGAGCTGCCTTCTTTCTACCCCTCAGATCCCTGTAGCCCCAAGGCAGGCTGGTTCTCACCCCACAACTCGGAGTCCCCTCCTGCTTCTCCACCTGCACAAACCTCACTCCACACACATCACTCTGGCACATATTCCAGCTTGCCATCTCTCTCTGCTCCAGGATGTCTTAGGATGTGAAGACACTTCCTCCAAAATACTTCTCCCCATATCCCCCCAACCTCTGCTCAGTCTCACCAACTCGATTTCTCTGGATCTCAAATTCTCAACAGCTCAAAAGGTGACAGATTGAAAACAATCCCACTATCCTGAAAGCAACACCAACACCACCGGCACAGCCAGCATCTAGGAATATACTCCTCTCCAGAACTAGAAGCCACTATGTAAAGCAAAATACCACAGAGCTTTACTGAGCAATGGAAAGTCACACTTGTACCTACAAAGAGACAATGTTCCCTGGCAGGAAGAGGAAACACTGCAAATGTATTCTTTCTTGCCTAATAAATTAAGAGACTTGCCTTTACACAAGGGGTACCAGCACAAAAATTAAATAGATCAATGGAAGACAAAGATAGTCCAGAAAAAGATCACATGACGTATTTGAATTTTTAAGAGATAAAGTAAATAACAAAAGTCTGGGAGAAAAAAAATGATGCTGAAAACTTTTATTCATTTAAAAAAAAATCAACTTTGGTGTCACCTCATATAAGACAACTAAGGCTATTTTTTATGGCTCTGGGGTTGTTTTTTAATTTAAAATGTTTAGAAAAAAAATATAAGTTAACATTTGTAATTATAGGGTGGCTTTTCTAAACTTAAATGTATCAATCACAAGCACTGAGAATCTCTGTCACCTTTTTTATTATTTTTTTAATTTTTGTATTTTATTTATTTTTTTATACAGCAGGTTCTTATTAGTCATCAATTTTATACACATCAGTGTATACATGTCAATGTTTTTTAATTTCATTGCTAAAAAAAACCTCACTGTTTACATTTGCATTTCTCTGCTTTTCAGTAAAACTGAAATGAACAGTTCAGTAAAGGAAATGAACAGGCAATTCCCAGGAGAACAAGGGCAGATGGCTGATAAGCATATGAGAAGATGTTCAGCCTAACTCTAGGAAGGAAACTACAAATTAAAAACACATGCTATATAGTACATTGTTTTCACCCACAAGGCAAGCAAGAATTTAAAAGATTGACAGTTGCTAAGTGCTGGTGAGAACAAAAGGAAATGAACACATTTACACTGTACTGGTAAGTGCATGACTTGCCTCTCTCAAAGGAAATTTGGTAGCACCCACCACAATTCAAAGTGGGCTCTTTTAGGGCATCCCTGGTGGCGTAGTGGTTAAGAATCCACCTGCCAGTGCAAGCGACACGGGTTCGAGCCCTGGTCTGGGAAGATGCCACATGCCGCGGAGCAACTAAGCTCATGCCCCACTACTACTGAGCGTGCACTCTAGAGCCCGTGAGCCACAACTACTGAGCCTGTGTGCCTAGAGCCTGTGCTCCGCAACAAGAGAAGCCAATGCAATGAGAAGCCCGTGCACCAACGAACAGTAGCCCGTGCACCAACGAACAGTAGCCCCTGCTTTCTGCAACTAGAGAAAGCCTGCGGCGCAGCAATGAAGACCCAATTCAGCCCAATAAAAATGATAATAAATAAATATTTTTTTTTAAAAAAAGTGGGCTCTTTCAACTCAGCAATTTACTTAACACCTCCTTCCTGGGAAACGTTCACATTTTGTGTATGTGGGTGAAATAGCACATCGAGAAATATTTATTACAGTATTATCCATACTAGAAAATAAAAGGAAACTTTTCAAAGAGCCATCCAAATAAAGAAGTAGTTAAATAAATTACAGCATAACCAAACTGTGGAAGACTATACTGCAATAAAGAGATCTACATGTACTAATAAGTAAATCCATGTTAAGTGAAAAAAACAAGATGTAAGAGAATTCCACTTATATAAAAACTAAATATGTATCCCCTCCCCCAAAAGCCCTAAACCAAGTCTATACTGTCTATGAATGCAAAGGCACAGAGGAGATAATCACACCTCACTGGGAACAGTGGTGACCTCAGGGAAAGGTAAAAAAATTAGGAGGGGCTATGGGAGATGGTAGGTATTTTCCAAAAATGACCACACCAGTGCTCCCATCCCAGGTGCTCTTCTTACAGTGTGAAGTTGACAGTCCTCCATCGAGAGACAGGGTCCCTCTTCCTGAACCAGAATGGACTTTTTAACTACCTCCCCCAACAGAATGTAGAGGAGTGAGGCTTGGAGACTTTCAATGCTAGGTCATAAAAGACAATATGACTCCCTCTGGGTTCCTTCTCTGTCTGTCTCTCTCTCTCTCTCCACTCTCCTTTGGACTCAGCCACCACATTGTAAGGAAGCCCAGGCCACATAGAGGTGTTCCAGCCAACAGTTCCGGCAAAGGTCCTAGCCAGCCATCAGACATGTGAATGAACCAGCCTTCAGATGATTCCAACTTCCAGCCTTTGAATCTTCCAGCTGGGGCCCCAGGCATCTCAGGGCAGAGGTAAGCCACCACCTCTGAATTCAGCCATCTCCTGCCTGAATTCCTGACTCTCAGAAACTGTGAGCATAGATTCACACACTAATTTGGGGGCAATCTGTTACTCAGTCATAGTAATTCAGCAGACTTTGATTTTCAATGCAATGTTTAAGTGTGTTCTAGTGAGACAGCTCACCGACCAGCGTCTGGACTGCAGTGCACCATCCTGGCCCAGCTGAGCGCTGGCCCCCAGCACTACCTGGGAGGAAGGCTCCCACCACCCACTGTCCGTTTACCCACTTGTTCAACCCCAGTATGCAGGTATAACAGCTTCAAAGTTGTTAGCCCTTGGGAAACTACTTTACCAACTAGAGTACAGTGTTTACACACAGTTCCTTTTGCCTTTAGCCTTATAGTTTCTAGTTGAAAACACCATTTTCCAAAGTTACTTGGGTCAGTTCCTTTTTGCCCCAGAATGTGCATATGTTCCTTCTAACCCTCTCAACAATCCCACCAGGGAGACACAATTAACCACATATTCAGAGGGAGGTAGAGACGCCAAGGGGTTAGATGAAGTACAGGCAGGAGATAGGAGGGTGGGGTGCTGACCCCTCATCCCAGAGGCAGGGCTGCTTTGTCAGACTGTCCGATGCTGTCCCCCTCTGGCTGCTGCGCAGGGGCGGCTTAGAGCAAAGCCCCACCGAAGTGTGCCACTGTCCTTCACTTTCATGTGGGCTCTGGGCTGCTTCCAGCCACAAGAAGGTCCTCTGTCCCAGCCCTGCTTCCTGCTCCAAGCAGATGTTTAGCCAAGGCCGCCCATACAGGGTTTCTGCCCTCCCTGGGGAAGAGCAGGGGTGGGGGTGTTATGGCCCAGACCCACCCAGCCCCCTACGTCCCAGCCCCCTCAGTTTTCCAGCTGGGTCTCCAGCCTCGCCAAGAACTTCATGCTCCACTGCTGAAGCCGGCAGGGTTGGTGTGCAAAACCCCAAAAGGACCAACGCAGCACTTTCTCGGAGCTCTGACTCCTGGCCAACTCATCTCACACATCACATGTGAGTCTTAAACCTCATCGAGAAGGCCTGGAGGATTTTCCAGTCTCCACTTTTCTTCCAAAACCTCCTCTTCTCAGCACCCCCCCCCCCCACTTATTTTTTTCTTAGCTGAGAAGAAGTTAACAGGAAATGAACCAGCCACAGCCCCAGCAGGAAGCAGAGATGCCACCTCTTGCTTCCCTTCACTTCTAACTCCAGAGACGGGCTTGTGCCACAATCCAGGCTACAGGGAGAATCAGATCATTCATCCCAGAGCCGATGCGCCTCCAGAAATAGCCTGTCCACTTGGCCAAGGAGCCTGATGTTACCTGGGGTGGTGCACCGGTCGCAGCATTTCTGTGGCTGAGCCACTGTGTAAAGTGTTTAAAGTGGGCAACACTCCTCTCTTCACACTAGAAAATAGGGCCCCCTGAGGGGACATCAGCCACCTTGTCGCTGCCGCTCTCGAAAAACTCCTATTATCAGACTTAACACTGAGGGAGGTGGGGAAGTGGTGAGTTGCCTTAGATGCTGCGGGCCAGGTATAGGGCGACCTCCAGCCTGGGAGTCCATCCCAGTGAAAGCCTATTCCCAGGAATTATTGACGGCCTCAGCCTGTGCTAACTCTGCAGAGAAAGTGCCAGAAGATAAGTTGAGGATCAGAGTAGGGAAGTATCATCTTTCGAGTTCATTTTCTGTTGCTTCTTGTCACTATTTAAAAAGAAGTGAGTCAGTGGACCGCATAAGGGAAAACCCAGCCACAGAGAAATATAATACGAAGAGTTCTCCCTCAGTCTCCCCAAGCAAACAGGGAAGGGAGTTTTGCTTTTGTTTTCCTTCAGACTTAATAACAGGCTGCTGCTTCTCTGTGGGTTGTTTGGAACTGTCTCAGGGTTTTGACCTTAACCTCAGGACGCCCACACAAACAGCCTAGGACTTCTCTGTCATCAGGGAGCAGGGTGAGGGACACCTGTGCAGGGCCCTGAGGCATGTCCTTGGCTGTGCTCCAGGCCCCAGAGCCCCAACCTGGCCCAGAGCCCCTCCACCCCAGCTCTGGCTCCATGGAACTGCAAAGGGTCAACGAGATTTTTGGATTCAGAAGTGTCTTTTCCCAACTTGTGTTTCCTTGGAAAGGTGACCTCAGCTGGGAGGAAGGACATCCCAGCTGAAGGCCATGCATGTGACCCAGGAGCTCTACGATCGCAGCTGCTGGTCTCTCCCCCTTGAATGTTCTTAGAGAGCCACGTGGAGAGCTCTGGGGAAAGGGCTGAGACTTCCTTCTCTCTATGTCCAAAATGTGCTGGCCATAGGTCACCCTGGACCCAGCTCTGAGGACATCAGCTGCTACCTCGTACTGAGTGAACCTTCTGGAAGCATGGCTCCCACATGGAAGGGGAGATCCCAGGACCCTAAAGACCAACAGTGAGTTAGCACAGTTTCTAAACGTGCTGGGCTTACCCCCATGCAGCCTTCAGCCAACATCCAAGGTATTTGCACGTCTGCTGAAAAGCAGCTCACGGATCACCAGAGCAGAACTAGGATGATTTATTTTTATCCACATAATCAGAATGGCTATTGCAGACTCTTGTCTTAAGACTGGCTTTTCCTATCCCAGTCCTTCAGAGAAAGTGGCTCTTTTGTAAGATGATGCAGTTGCTTATTAGATGGTAGAGGTGTCCCAGGGGAAACCAGCCACTGTCTCTCCCCAACCTACCACCCAAAGCCTTGCAGCTGATCCCATGCCTTCTTCCAGGAATGCAGTGGCGGTAAGGTGGGGGATTTCTGGGAAGGCTGGATCAGGCTGCGTGAAATTACCACAGGAAAGTTCCCAAGAAGGGAACCCAAGGCCAAGACTTAGGGGCCGGCACATGAGGCAGCCCACTGAGCCACACCCGTTGCTGCTGGCTGACCCCCGCAGTGCGGTGAGACTGGTTCCAGCTCCCCCTCCACAGTGGGGTTTGTGTCTGTGTGTTTTCAGCGTACAAACCCTGCCTTCCTTGATTAAAATTGATTCCTAAGTATTTTATTCTTTTGGATGCTGTGTAAATGGATCTGTTTTCTTAATGTCTTTTTCAGATTGTTCATTACTGTTGTACAGAAATATGACTTTTTAAAATTCAATTTTGTTGAATTTGCGTATTAATTCAAACAGGTTTTTTTTCGGGGGGGTGTGGATTCTTTAGGGTTTTTGATACGTAAGATCATGTCATCTGCAAATAGAGCTAGTTTTACTTCTTCTTTTTCAATTTGGACACATTTTATTGCTTTTCCTTGCCTAATTGCTCTGGCAAGAACTTGAGTATTCTGTTGAATTGAAAGCTGGCATCCTTGTCTTATTCCTTATCTTCAGGGAAAGCGTTCAGCCTTTTACCGTTGAGAACATCGCTGGCTTTTGTATAGGGCCTTCTTCATGTTGTGGAAGTTCCCTTCTAATCCTAGTTTACTGAGTGCTTTTATCATGAAAGGATGTTGATTTTTGTGGATTGCTTTTTCTGCATCAATTGACATGATTATGTCCCTTCATTCTATTTATGTGATGCATTACACTGCTTGATTTTTCAAATGTTGAACCAACCTTGCCTTCCCAGGTTAAACCCCATTTGGCTTTGCTGCGGTAGACAGGCTGCTTCATGTGATCAGCATGTCCAGGTGGGTGAAGTGGAGGATCTCAGGGTCAAGGAGGCAGGACTGGGCTCTAGCACGCCCACAAGTGCACAGGGAATGGGCAGAAAGCAGCGAGATCAGTGCGCTTCCTACCTGTCACCTGAACCAGCCAGCATCCTTGGCGCTATGAGCACCAATCCTGGGGAGGAAAGAGAAGCCCCGCCAGTGTTGGTGAGAAGGAGGTCAGCGCTGATTCACTTCACAAGGGGACAGACAGCTTTCCTCAGATGCCATCCCAAGTCCACTCTGGCTGTCAGAAATTCAACAAATATCATAAAGATCGGAGGGGAGCATACATGAATTTTTTATTGTTTGCAAGAGAAGACTAAAAGGATCTGCATATTATTTAAATTTTGAGTTATAGTTTTTTTTTGTTTTTTTTGTGTGTGTTTTTTTTGTGGTATGCGGGCCTCTCACTGCTGTGGCCTCTCCCGTTGAGGAGCACAGGCTCCGGATGCGCAGGCTCAGCGGCCATGGCTCACGGGCCCAGCCGCTCCACGGCATGTGGGATCTTCCCGGACCGGGGCACGAACCCGTGTCCCCTGCATCGGCAGGCGGACTCTCAACCACTGCGCCACCAGAGAAGCCCTGAGTTATAGTTTTAAATGATTCTCTAAAACTTGAAGATAACCCAGCAAATATATTATTACTTTGTTAGCTACAACACATAATAGACTATTGACATAGCACAAATTCACAGGCAGTGGTGCATGACAGTGAAATAGCATTGTAGAGACCCCAAAATAATGTTTCATATTATTTACCTGCCTTTGTGAAAGAAGTATGACTAGCTCGTATTTGGACCACAATGTATACATAAATTCAAGTCGGCTTTTTGGAAAATGACGGGCCACGAACACTAGTAATGTGAGAAGCAGTCACACTGTAGGATCCACCACCCAACGCACAACAAATTAAATTGATCACAATAAACCCAAACAAAGATAATTAAAAGGCAAGAGTGGCAGCAACTGAAAACGAATCTCTCAAGACATCAGTGATGAGGTTCTGGAAACAAAGCCTGCTTCTCCCACATTACTGGGTTTCTCTCTGTACCAGACGTATGCAGGAGGAGCTTGGCAGCCCTGCACGAGAGCCAAACGTCTTAGCAGGACCCCAGACCTCAGTCCTTGCACAGCTTAATGTTGGACTATTTTAATATATAAATGCCAAACCTTTGGAACAATAATTCAGATTGCCAGTTTGTTGCCCACAGCCAAATGTAAAAACTGAAGTCAGCATAACCAGGCATTATTCCTCCAGAAAGATGGAAAAGTGACTTGCATTTTTAATGAGTTCCCAGCCAAGAGGGGCATCCAGTGGTGTGCTGGGGCCACCTAGGACTGGCTAAGGAAAGCCAATTAATAAATCTTTCAAAAATTTTTGCAAGCCAATTGTGAAACATAGCCATTATCGCAATTAAAATTTTATAAACTTCCAATTAAATAGATTATATTATACACAAAAGTAATAAATATTCAGAACTCATCAATTCCTAACTATTTTACTACATTTCATGACACACTGGCAGCTTGTAAGAGGGCTTGGAGGGTGGATTTACACCATGGTAATTGGCAAAGGCTACAGTCAAGGCCTTTCCTACCACCCCTACCCCCACCCCGGACCCCACCACCACCCCAGGGAGGGAGCAGGTTGTTAAACATTTACCGTTGCACCACTGGAGGCTCCTACATTCAGTTAGTGGAGCCCACAGTTCTGGCTGGGAAAACAAGCCCTTTAGGCAAATTTCCCCCAGTAATTCTAACTTTCTGGGAGTTTCCACAATAGAGGCTGTTTCTTAATCCTTCAGGGAAGTGCTCAGACCCTCCCACCTGCATGTGGGTCACAGTGTAGGAAAAGCACTTAGTCCCACTATCATTTTATGATTCTCACAGCAACCTAGACATGTGGGCAAAGGAGTATCCTTTCCCTATCAACATGAAGAAACAGCCGTGGAGCAGTGGGTGCAGTTTCCTGGGGTCATACAGCCTGTGGGAGGGGAATTCAGCTTCCTTAGCTAGATTAGCTAGATCAGATGGACACATTTTAGCTTTAAAAAAAGAATTAAATAAACACAAGGTCCAGAACTGGTATACTGGTTAGAAATATTAATTGAAACTAATGTTCTGCCAATACATAGCAACAACTTTAAAACTGTGATACCCTCAGTCTCAGCAATCTCGCTTCTAGAACTTTATCTTTGAGGAAGTTAACAATATGCCAAGATTTCTCTGGCCTATTTTCAATACGGTGTTATTTATACGCACAAACTCAGAAGCAACCAGTGTCTCAAGCAAGGAGGTTCAATGGATTGGGTTACATCAGCCTCACCTGGAAATTTGTTGGAAATGCAGATTCTTGGGTTCCACCCCAGTGCCTCCAGCCATCTGGGTTCAAATAAGCCCTCTGTGTGATTGATTCAGATGCCTGCTAGAGTTTGAGAATAAAATATGGGACAACCAAAAAAGCGATGCAATGCAGTTCATGAAGAGCTCAGGAAAATATGTTCCCAATATAGGAAGTACAACCATATACAATTGACCCTTGAACCATCGGGGCGGGGGGGGGGGTTGGGGGCACCCATGCTCCACAAGTTAAAAATAGGTCAGCCCTCCATATCGGAGGTTCCTCATCCACGGATTCAACCTACTGCAGTACTTACTATTGGAAAAAATCCACGTATAAGTGGACTTGCATAATGCAAACCCGTGTTGTTCAAGGGTCCAATGTACCATACGATCCCAGTTATGGAAACCTAGTATATGTATATATATGCACGCTCGCATATGTAAAGTCTGGAATGATACATACCAAAAAGTGAGCAACATTTATCTTTGGAAAGGGGTTCTCCCATCCTTTTGCTTACCCTTATTTTCTAATTTTTGTACAATAAACATGTAAGAAAATAAGCAATAAATTACTTCTAGTTTTATTTAAATATTAATGATTTTTTTAAAAATACTAAATTAAAAAATATTTATATAGATATATAATATATATATGTATATATACACACACATATGCTCACAAGTAAGATCTTGCAAAACCCCACACTTCCTGCCCATCCATCCCCAGGATGCTCCATACCAGGTCCCGTGGGCACGTCTCTCACTCCAGGACCTCGGGACAGGTGTCAGAAGGCAGCAGCGTTTGGCTCACTGGGCGCAGGAAATGCGGCTGGGGCAAAGGGCCGAAACCTGGCCCTATCTACACAAGGATAAAATAAACTGGCTACAGAGAAGCCCGTGGGAAAGACATGACATTTGTTTGCAAGGAAACATAAACAAGGACGAACGAAAACAGAAAAGTGGCTCAGCGAGAGACTGATCAAAGCCAGCTGGGCAAGCAGGCCCCGACTTCAGGGAAGAGGGCAGCTGTAGGCGGGCTGGGGGCTGGCGGGGCGGGGTCGGGCCTGGGGGCAGGGCCGGGCAGCCTCTCTAGCCACGCATCGCCTGAGGGGGCGAGAGAGGGGAAATTGCGTATGACTGGGCTTCAGGCATTTTGAGACCTGAATTAGCTGTTCCAGTCACTTGGATGGGAGGAAAGATCACCCAGATTGTGTCTTCTCATCCCCAAGTTCATAAACAGAAAAGAATCAGCATCTATCTACCACCAACCATGTGCCCGGCACAGAGCAAGGCATTTCATCATGTCTCTTAATCCTTATGATGGTCCCGGAGAACCCCCAGGCCCTTCCACTCCTGCCAATTTGCCTAACTTGCCCAAGGTCAAGTAGCTGCTGAGCTGTGAACCAGGTGTCCAAACTAGGACCTGTGCACGTCGGCACAGCACAGGCTTGCCCTATCACAGAAAGCCGGGTTGTCATTGGCGACCACCAGAGTCCTGCCAGTGCCTTCCCCATCTCCCTTCCCACCCGCTCTGGACACCTGCCCCTGCCCACAGTTCCTCCACCCACCTGCCATCCACCAGTCCTGAGCAACTGAGCCCCTTAAAGAGCTAGTGTGACCCTCAGCCTTGGCATCATTTCCATCTTGCAAAGGCTAAGGCAGCTTTACAATGTTTATTTTCAATTGTGCCAGGCAAATGCTAAGACATGTTGTAAATTATCATTAATTTGAAGAGATGTTTCCCTTGGAGAGACAAAATGCCTAGCTGATTTCCTGAACAATAGCTGAAGCTAAGAAGTTACACTACACTTAAGTTTCCTCTTGTCCTTGGCCTAAATCTGACCTTTTGTTCCTCCCACTCATTGCTTTCAGAGCTCAGATATAGGATCCCCACTCAGAATGGGGGAGGAGGTGGAGGGGCTCCCTCAGGACCAGGTGATGTCTAAGAGCATGACCGCCCCCAGCTGCAGGGCTCAGGTGTCAGTCAGCTCCTGTCACCACCCTGGGCGTGTGCCCGTCCCTCGTCCCCCTGCTCACCCCTCTTTCCTCATCTGGGTGAGTCATTGCCATTCTCATTTAAGAAGTTGATGAAAGGAGATGATTTTAGCCTGCTTGAGGCCAAGTCATGCCCATCTTGGCTGGCACTCATTTTTCTTTATCCGTACATCAAGGGTTTTACATGGCTCAACTTCTGATAAAGCTTCTTTAGATATTATTTCCTCTGAAAAGCTTTCATTTGCTTGGAAAAACTCTCTTTCTTTGAGGGCAAACTCCCTTCCCACCATTCTCCTCATCTGCCCACCTCCCTCTCTGGGGAAGTGGAGTCCACCCCTCTGCCTGGAATTTCTTGGGGACCAGGGGAGGCACCCGCAATTCAGGTGCACGAGACCCTCCACATGGTCCTCTACAACACTGATGGTTCTTTTAGGGATGAACCATTAATAAACGCACGGCCACCACGACAAGGTGAGAAGGTCTGGGTTCTGTGCCTTCCATCACTTCAGAGATTCCTGTACTGAAGGCCTGTTCCATATGAGTCCATCCAACTGATGGAAATAACAGCCCTCATCTCTACGCTAGCTACTCCTCCCAAACCGGAGAAGAGACATCAGTGTAGCCCTGCCCCTCCTCCTGCTTATTCTACCTCTCCTGACACCCACAGGTCGCCCTCAGCCTAACTCAGCCCATACCCGCAGCTGTCCTCACAGCATCCCCACCCTCTGCCTCACCAGCCTCACCAGGCACTGGGCTGTCCTGTCCCCTACTCTTATTTTTACCATGTTGCTGCCCTTGCTGCCAAAGTGGTTTCACAGTTCATTCTGTCTGCTCCCCTACCCGAGGACTCTCTTGGCCAAGACCACTGGAGGCCACCCTCTCAGGCTGGCAGAAACAGCATTTATTTCTCTTACTCTCTCCCGGGGCAGTCTGGCATTGGAGCCAAGTCTGAGGTGCAAACGAGGGCAAAGAGGTCAGAGAGGGATGTGCTTCCATTGCGATATCTGGGTCCAGCAGCCTTGGAGACCAGGCTCCCCAAAATACTAAGGGATGATACCATTATACACAGTACTGCCGCTCAGATCATCTCACACTGGCCATGCCACACGTACGCTACATTTTTAGGAATAAAAATTGTATCTGCCCTAGAGAAATTCTCATGTCTGTGCCAAAAGAGTATACACAAGAATTTTCATTCTTCCTCTTCCCCTCCTCCTCCTCCTCCTCCAAATTCTTCCTCTCTTTCTCCTTTTTCTTTTCCCCTAAATGCTTGTAATTGCTTTGACGTTTTCCATCCCACCTTTTTTTCTTTTTTTGCGGTACGCGGACCTCTCACTGTTGTGGCCTCTCCCGTTGCGGAGCACAGGCTCTGGACGCGCAGGCCCAGCAGCCATGGCTCACGGGCCTAGCTGCTCCGCGGCATGTGGGATCTTCCCGGACCGGGGCACGAACCTGTGTCCCCTGCATCGGCAGGCGGACTCTCAACAACTGCACCACCAGGGAAGCCCCCCACCATTTTTTTTATTCTAGGAGGTCTTCCTGAATTTACGTTACACAAATTCAGTACTATATTTTTCTATCATTGCTGAGAATTAATCAATATTCTATTGATATATTATGTCCCTGAACAATATAATGCTTTCATATCTGTCTCCCATACAACCTCCCATATTGAGATCATGTGGGATTTCAATGTACAGGAATGGCAATGTATAGTAATTTTTAAAATAATCCCTACTTATTTAAATTTAAATATCAATTTTACCGGTTTCTTTACTCACTGCTACTTCTTTTATCTCACACATTCCTCTTAAATTCATTTTTCATTTTGCTGAAGTTCATCTTCCAGTCATTTTTTTCAGAAAGAATTTTGGGGTAGTAAATTTTCTGAGTTTTTGAGGTTTTTTTTCCTTTCACTTGAATGATAGTTTGTTTGGGAAGAGAATACTATGGTGCATAATCATATCCCCTGAGAATTTTGAAAATATTGCTTCTTTATCTTCTTTCATTCAGTTCTGCCAATGAGAAGTCTAATTTTGGTCAAAGTCCCATTTTTTTATAGGTCATTTGCTTTTCTTTGTTCTTGGTACTCTCAAATTTTACTTTGATTTTGCTGTATATAGTGGGGTTTGCATTTGTCTCGCTGCATTCTTCCTTTTAAGCTGTGTTCTAGTATCTTTCTGCAACTTTGGTCAGTTTTCTTCTCTCTCTTTTGATATGTCCCTGTTTTTGTTCTGTTTGCTCTTCCATTCCAGAACACCTCGTAAATGAGTAGGACTTCTGGATCTTTCCTTCATGACTCTGAACTTCTAGTTCACCTATTCACTTCCCGTCTTTCTGCAACTACTTTCATAAAAGAGAAAACAGACTTCACAAATCCAGACAACCGAATGGCAGGACACTGTGTATCAGAGACTTCCTGACCCGCCTCCCACGCAGCCTAAGCCTGGGCACGGTGATTGTCTTGCCCTTTCTTAGCTTTGCCGTGGTCTTTTCTACTCCTGGGTATTGGCACACCAGGTTCCAGAATGCTCTGCCCTCCTCCCTGACTCATAAACTCCTCACGTCCAGGCCTGAATGACTTCGCCGCAGTCTGCATACACAGCCTGGGAGACTTCTTTGTCATCCAATGATAATGTCCACGTGAAAAATCATATTCTTTGAAGGATGCTTAATTTATCTGACAAGTCTGGGATTATGACAAATGACTCGGAAGAGAAAGAATCAGTCAGTGGGAGGAGCCCCGAGCGCAGCCTGGCCCTGGCCCTTCTAGGCTTCATGTCACAGGCACCACCCGCTCTGCCTGCATCTTCAGCTCAGCTCAGCTTCCCTCTGTCTAAGCAACCCCTCTGCACACTCCATCTCACCGTAAAAGAGCCTTATGGCTCCTCCAGGCCGATTCTCCCCTGCTTTTTTCATGGATCTCAGAGCACATTCTAGAACAATCTCCGACATGTGTGTTTTTAACCCCAGTTCACAAGCTTGAACTCCTGTAGGAACGTGGGGTTCGCTCTCTCTCCAAGTGCAGCTCATCCTTTGGCTCCCTAAGAGCTGATTCAAGAGACCTGAGACCAGCTGCAGACCCTTCCCAAGGCTAGCACTCCCCGGGTCTTCCACATCCTCATAAATGGTACCAAAACCTAGCACTGAGGCTGAGTCACTCTTTCCCTCACCCCCGAATCTATGTCAGCAAGCCCTGGCATCTCCACCTCTAAACCCCCTCACAAACCCATCCATCCTCTGCATCTTTGCTGCTGGCACTCCAACCCCAGCCATGCTCACCTCTTGCTTGGACTGGGGCAAGGACCAATCTGGACTCTAGGGCCTGCAGAGTGATATTGACATGTCATGACTCATTCAAAAATCAGAATAACTGATACTTTCATCTCCATCTGCCTAAGTTGTTTGTCTGCCTCTCAGCTATTTCCAAACCTGGAAGATAAAAAGCGCTGTTATCCACCTACTTATTCAAACCCCCATATAGTCTATGATGGAATATATTAGAATTCCACAGTATGTATACTTTTAACACAAGTAGAAGAGTATATACACATATTTATTTAATTTTTATGTGTTGATTTATAGATTACGTGTCAAATATATTTTTAACTTAACGACATAGAGATTGATACATATGTCTAATTTGTTGATCTTGCCAGATAACCCAATCCCATCTTACCTTCTCCTCCAGGTACTGAGCCCTGGAGGCAGCAAACCACAGCCATGCCTTTAGATCCTGGCTGGCTGCTGCCATCTGCAGCTCACTCCCCCTGTGTAGGGCTAACTCTTCCTCCTGGTATTTGAGTACCATCTGTCCCTTCCCCTTTGGGCAGGATGTTCTGCCCGCTGAGATGGGCTGTCTGGGATCTGCATGTGTTCTGGGGGCCCCTGGGCTGGGAAGGCTTCTGCTAGCATCCTCCCAAACCACAGGATGGGGCAGGAGGAACGGCCCTTGCTCAAGACATCGCACCTACAGACACAATCACTTCTTGCGGTTGCTTCAAAAACATGTCCAAGGGCTCCTGCCCATTGGCACCTTTATCCCCAGGAGCTGCTCCCAGGGCATGTCTGCCTTTATAAGCCAAGGAGAAAGCACTGGTCTTCAGCATACTTCTCTGTGTTCTTCACACGGGAGACCTTGTGTAGGGCGCAAACAAAACCAGAGCCCGGGAGTGGTGCTGGGAAAATATGTCATGAAGTGGGATGGTGGAGAGGATCCCACATTCTATTGAGTTTACAGAAATTAAAACGATTACTGAGAATCAAGATGCATTCACCTTCAGTTCACAACCAGCTGTCTTAATTAAAATGCTGCTAAAAGAAGCAAATCAATTAACAGATACCTTACAAGATGGTTTATTCTATCTTACACACAGAAAATTGCTTATGAGTATCGCATTACCGCTTTAGGTTATCAGTTAACCAAGTCTGCTAATGAGCTACATTGTTATCAAGTCAGATAAAAGATGCCCTGGGAATCCAGGCAAATTATTACAACACAGCACTTTGTTTTGAAATATAGCTCATCTTTCATCACACACAAGGAGGGTAACCTTATCTAAGGAGTGAACCAGTCCATAGAGCCACCGAGATTTCTGCTGAATGAAAAGGCAAAGAGTATTCCTTAATGCAGCCTGGAAATAAAGGATTAACATTACAGGGGAGAGAAATGTGAATGGGGCCTGTGCCACGGAGGCTTACGTTTACGGCAATAATCAAAGACGTGGGTTTCCTAAGCCTCTGCCAGCTGTGTCCTCCATGATAAAGTATGGACATTGTCACAGTCACCACAACATAATTATATAAGCATAACAATAATTGCTTGCATTTGTATAGCTCTCTACAAGGCACGGCAGATGCTCTCTCATTTAATCCTTTGTTGGCTCCACCATTTGAAGAGCTACAGAGCTGCAGGCCCATTCCACAGCCATCAGACCCCTTTCTCCCACTCCAGCCCAGCCTGCCATTTCATCCTTTGGAAGGTCTGTCTTTCATTTATAGGAATGGGGACTGCCCCATAGTTTCCATGTTTCAGGGCCCCTGAATGTTGACAAGGGTTTTCTTTTGGCAGCTGAGGTGAGGCCTACTGTTCTAGAAAATGCTGCTCACCTCTTGGTAAGATGGTGGTGCTGGAGAGGCTGTGTCTTGAGTCTGGGTCTCATTCCATGAGCCATTTGCTGCCAGTAAGATCCATTGACATGGACACAATGCCATCCTGAAGCATGACCAGCTCCAACTGGGGAACCAGGATAGCCAGTGAGCATTTATTGGCTTCCAAACTTTCTCACACTGGAAAGAGGGCTCTTACTTCCCTCTACGCAGTCAGCTTCTTGCAGAAGAGAAGTAATATTTTCCTTCAGGACAGAGGCACTTTAGACTCTCTAAGTTCTATTATTTGCCCTGGATTTTGAGTTCCGTGTGAAGGTCCATCACCAGCTTTGTTTGCTGAAACTTAAGCTATCTACAAGACTGCAAGCTTGGGCAGCTGTCCAGAGTGCCAAACCCCTCCTGAAGAGGCTGCTTTCTCAGAGCTCAATCACTTGTGCATTTCTGGAAAGAAAAAGAACCATCTGGAAGATTTACTGACAAGAGTGACTATGCTGTAACTAATCATGGCATATGCTAATGCACCCCACACAATTCAACAGGTATGAAGAGTTCGTCAGCAAATCTTAGCAAGGTGGGGCATTTCCTTGTGTGACATAGAAAGGGACCTGAAGACCAGTGGCTCTAGATAAAGGGGAGAGTTTTTCAGATAGAGCTCAACCTAGAGGTTGTTTTCTGCCTGCCAAACCAAGGCCACAAAACCTCATCCACTTTGGTGACAAAAAGGGAAGAAGTCATTCCCCAAGGTTAATAAGCATATAGAGGGGAAAGTGTCACTTTCTGTATTCGAAGAGTTTGCAATGACCTGAACAGGTGCTGCAAGGCAGACAGGCCGATGGGGATGTAACTAGAAACTGATACCTTCGAGTCTGAACTATACACTGTTACAGAGGGTGAGACTTCTCCACACTTAGTGTATCAGCTTTGGCGTGAGGGAATGGCAGTAAAGATATATATTAAAAGCTAGGAACATGGAAGAAAAGGTGGTCACTGAACCAGACCCCGATATGGTAGAGCTTGGGCTGAAAGTACGGCAGAGACCCTGCTGTAGCCACTCTTGGTTAAGGGTCTCACGCACACTTCCACGTTGAGGCCAAATTCCCACCAAAACTTCATTGTAGTTTCACATAAACATTACCCATAGTTATAACAGCATGACATACTTATGCTTACATTGTATACTTGTTTATTCCATTCCACTGTGCATATTCAGTCCTAATATCTTGAGTCTAGCATCTGCCCATGAGAGAAGGGGCAGAAATAGCAGAAAGACAGGGCAGAATGAAGCCTCAATGGGGCAAGCCAAGTCCACATCCGTAAAAAAAACAGCATATACCTAACTACCCCATGTGTGGAAGACCAAGGACACAGGTCGAGGTCAGGGTTACAAAGCTTGATGGCATCAGAGCCTACATGGAAGACAAGCAAGTTGGAAACAAGCAAGGATAGTGAGAGAGAGAAGAGGAAGAAGAGATTCCAAGAGAAAGCCTCAAATGCTGTCAGGTTGTTGTGCTTCTCCTTTAAAGGATGGCTGGTCCAGAGGAGCAAAGAGTTTGACTTGGCTGGTCTAGAGGTCCAGGGGCTTAACAGAAAGTTTATCCCTCCTATTATCTTAAAAAATTCCTGAGCTGAAAGGACCCTTTCAGGTGTCACTAAGGAGAGGATCAAAAGTGGCTGGACCTACTCATCATTTGCACTTGAGATACCGATGCCCAGAGAAGACGGGCAGACCAGGACAGCAGTCTCCTCCTACCCTCAATGTCCCTGAGCTGGGGAAGTGGCAACCGTGAGTTACCACATTGAGGAACTGTTCTCTGACAGGAAAGGGATTCCTCTACAAACAGGTGTGCCACCAGCCCCTAGAGATCCAGACATAACCTGCAGGAAAAGATAAGCTGGGCAGAGGCTGGGATAGCATCTGCTGGCTGGACTAGTAAGTGAATCAGGCTGCAGACATGGACTGGGCATCAAGAGGAAGAGAAAGAGACTTTTATTAGAGACTCTAAGATCATAGTGGCGGCCTAAACACAAATCTTCCACCACATCCTCCAAAAATCGTGCAGACCGAAAAGGACGAAAGGAAAAAGCTAAACTAGTAACAAGGTGCCTATATGTCCTGGTTTGCCTAGGACTATCCCAGGGTATAAATGCTGAGGATAAGTTAATGCCTGCTAATGCTGAAAAGCCTTTTGACCAAATCCCACACACATTTCTGAAAAACTCAGTAAAATCGGAATTGATGGGTGTTCCCGTAACATGATAAAACATGCGTACTTTTGCCCTAAAGCTAACATTTTACTTAATGAAAACCACCAGAGGATTTTCCACCAAGATCAGGCACAAGACAAGTATACTCACTGTTTCCACTATTATTTAACATTGGTGGTTTTAGCCAATGCAATCAGAGAAGAGAAAACAATTAGAGGCTTAAGAATTGGGAGAGAAGATCTACAATTTGGCAGATGACATAATATGATGAAAACTCAAGGAGATCAAGAAGAAAATGAACAAAACAATAAAAGCATTCAATAAGATAGCTGCTATCATGTTAACACACCAAAAAAAAAAAAATCCATAAGCAATCAATGAACAAGTAGGAGACATAATGGGAAATTCCATTTACAAAAGCAACAAAAACATAAAATATTTAGAAGTAAACTTAACAAGAAATGTGAAAAATCCATAAGAGTAAACTCTGAAAACTCTCCTGAGACAAGCAAAAAAACAGACTTGTAAAAATTATATTTCTTGTCAGTGAAGGATAATATCATAAAGAAGTCAATTGTCTTCAATTTAATATGTGAACATAATGCAACTCCAATAAAAATACCAAGATGTTTGTTTCTGTAGCTAGATTCTGAAGTTGACTGTAAAGTTTATATGGAAAAACAAATGCACAGGAATAGCTAAAACAGAATAGCAGGGTGTGCGGGAACCAGCCCCGCCAAGTAATAGAGCATACATGAAGCCACCAAAAGAAAGAGTGTGGTAATAACACATGAATAACCACAAACACCATTGGAGAATACCATGAAGTCTAGAAGTATCCAAACATATGTGGAAACTTAGAACATTATAAAGGTGGCAAGTAAAACACTGGGGAAAATAGGGTGGTTTTGAAAAATGATATTGAAATAACTGGCTTTTTATTGGGGAAAAAGATAAAATTGGAACTATATCTCATACCACATACCATACCAAATGAATCAGAGATCCAAATAAAAATAAATCCATATAAGAACCAGAATAATATATATTTATATATATATACATACATATATTACATGTATGAACATTTATCTAATTTTATAAACATTGTATATATGTAAAAAAATTTTAATTAAATATATTTTTGTAAAAGGAACACAGGAAGAATAAAATGGGAATTATTGAGATTAATTACCTCAAAGCAGTGGGTGCGAGCAGGGTGGAGTGGACAGGATGAGAGCAAGACGTCTCTGAATTTACCTGTTTACATGCTTTTAGTTTTGAACCATATGCATGTTTCACATACTCAAAAAATAAAATTAAACTAAAAGGATTAAGATAGGACACTAAAACCAGCATATACACTGAAACAAATGCCTCTAACACTATATCAAATTGATAGCAAAACCACATTGAGAAAATAGTTAATTCTTTTTGAACACAATACTCTGTACACATGGAGGACTAAATTCTAAGAATAAAGAACTGCAAAGAAATTTTTTTTTGATTTTTAAAAAAAACTTATTTATTTTATTTATTTATTTTGGGCTGCATTGGGTCTTGGTTGCTGTGCGTGGGCTTTCTCTAGTTGTGGTGAGAGGGGGCTACACTTCTTTGCGGTGCACGGGCTTCTTACTGCTCGTGGCTGCTCTTGTTGCAGAGCACGGGCTCTAGGCACACGGGCTTCAGTAGTTGTGGCTCATGGGCTCTAGAGTGCAGGCTTAGTAGTTGTGGTGCATGGGCTTTGTTGCTCCACGGCATGTGGGATCTTCCTGGACCAGGGATCAAACCCGTGTCCCCTGCATTGGCAGGCAGATTCTTTCTTTTGTTTTTGTTTTTCAAAGCTTTATTGGGGCATAATTTACATTCCATAAATTAATCCATTGTAAATTTATAATTCAGTGATTTTCTGCAATTTATAGAGTTGTACAACCATCCCCATAATCCTGTTTTAGAACACTTCTGTTACCTCAAAAAATTCCCTCATGTCCATTCGCTTTCAATCCACTTCTTACATATAGCCCCAGGAAACCACTTACCTTTCTGTATCTAGAAATTTGCCCTTCCTGCATATTTCTTTCTTTTTTTAATAAATTTATTTGTTTATTTATTTTTGGCTGCGTTGGGTCTTCATTGCTGCACGCAGGGTTTCTCTAGTTGCAGCAAGCAGGGGACTACTCTTTGTTGAGGTGCTTGGGCTTCTCATTGCAGTGGCTTCTCTAGTTGTGGAGCATGGGCTCTAGGCATGCGGGCTTCAGTAGTTGTGGCACATGGGCTCAGCAGTTGTGGCTCTCGAGCTCTAGAGCGCAGGCTCAGTAGTTGTGGCGCATGGGCTTAGTTGCTCCACGGCATGTGGGATCTTCCCGGACCAGGGCTCGAACCCGTGTCCCCTGCATTGGCAGGCGGATTCTTAACCACTGTGCCATCAGGCAAGCCCCTGCAAAGAAATTTTTAAGCGAATTTGTAGTTGTACAGTGTTGTAATTCTGGAAGTACATATTTTGTGTGCATTATAGGGTAGAGCAAATGGGTAAAAATATTTATATGGTTGGGGAACAGGATTTTCACTTTAGAGGAGATAAAGTAGAAATATGGAATGAGGAAATCTCAAGAAGAACCTTATGGTATTGAGTTTTTGATTTAAATATACATTTGCTGACTGTCCATTGAGAGGGCCTACAAGCAATGATGCTTCAATAGCCATGAGCACACATTGTGCCCAGATCTTGGTTTCTAAAAACTATTTCACATCAAAAAGAAAAAGGAGGAGGAGGAGAAGGAGAAAAACATGGGTCGAGGGAAAATGGGTGATTCCAGGTCTGAGCAGGAACAGTACAAGGTGAGCCTGGGACACTGTGTTGTGTCAGAAGTCTAGGAAATGCTCAATGACTACTGGGGTCCTGTTTAAACCCACCAAGAAGTGACTTGTACTGATAACTTGTGACAATTTGAACATGAAAAAGATTCATAATGGTGATGAATTATAGTGCATTGAAGTCCATAGGAATAATGTTCAACAAGAAAAAGAAAGAGAAAAGGGGAAGAAGACAGTCTTTTTCTAGAAGAATGCAGCTATTAAATGTAGGAGGAATTCTGGAACTAGAAACTCAGTACTTTGTAACCCCCAATGCAATAACTGATTCAAACATGGATTATGAACAAATATAAAATCATTGGGTGGGGCTTCCCTGGTGGCGCAGTGGTTGAGAACCCGCCTGCCGATGCAAATGACACGGGTTCGTGCCCCAGTCCGGGAAGATTCCACATGCCGCGGAGCGGCTGGGCCCATGAGCCATGGCCGCTGAGCCTGCGCGTCCGGAGCCTGTGCTCCGCAACGGGAGAGGCCACAACAGTGAGAGGCCCGCGTACCGCAAAAAAAAAAAAAAAAAGAAAAGAAAAATCACTGGGTGAAGAATTATTGGGGTCAGGGTGTTCCCACCATCTCAAAGTCCCACCCCTTCTATTATTTACTAATTACAAAGGCAGGGTTTTCTCTCTACAGTGCAGAGATCTAGCTGTTGCTTCCTTAACCAAGTGATCAAAAGCAGCAACATCAACCTTGAGAGAGACTGGGGTCATGTGCCTCCTGGTGCACTGCACTGAAAGATACATACGCAACGTTACCTCTGAGGCAATCCTGACAAAATTCTCAATTTGCATCTGCTCAAGAGGAAACAGTCAGATAAATCCAGAAAATGGGACATCATGAAAGACGAATGGCTTACGTACTTCAAAACTGACAGTGCCACGCAGAGAGAAGGCAACATCGAGAGAGAGACTGAAAAGGGACAAAATCCAACACAGTGGCTCCTGGCTTGGAAAACAAGAAATATAAGAGATACTTGGGAAACGTTTGAATACAGGCTGTGTAATAGATGATGCTATCAAATTACCACCCATTTCCATTCATTTCTTACCGTTCATGTTGTTGTACTGTGATTATGTGGGAGATACGTGGTGTATTTAAGGGTGAAATATCATGATATTTATATTAGTTTTTAAATGAATCAGAAAAAAGTTATGTACACAGAGATAAAGCAAGTAGGGCAAAATGTTAATTTATGGATCTAGGTGAAAGGTGAGATGTTTTTATTGCACTGTTCTTTCAACTCTTCTGTGGCTTTGAAGATTTTTCAAAAGAAGGACTGTGAGAGCACATGGGTGGTGATGAGGTGCAGGAAAGCAGGACTAGGGGAAGTGAGTTGTGAACCAACCATTCAGATAAACCTGGAGGAGGAGCCTCCTTTCCTGGGGGCAGGGCTCCTTCAGCCAACAGCCTAGGATCCTGTTCCCCTTCCTGAAGGCTGCCCTGCACACTCAGGCTTGTCCACTCTGAGACCCCACAGCTGCGTTGAAAAGCAGACGCTTCTGCCAAACTGATAGCTTGATGACACAAAGAAAAGTTTTGGAATTTTTTTGTCTTCAAATGGACTGAGCTGGCTCACAGTTGATTGGCCTCTGTCAAAGAGAAGGTCTTGGAAAATCAAATCAAATAAGATAAAATTTATCTTGCTGTTAAAACCCAGTTTTCTCAGATCTAATCAGGCAAACAGCCCGCAGCTTCATTTAAAATCTTGCCAAAATACCCCCATATTAGCTGTCCCAAAGAGATGCTGATTCCTGGTCTCACAGCCATCCTGGCAACAGGACTTCTGGCCCATGGCTAGCAATCCCCCTCCCGTCCTGTGGGGGGCGTGCAGGAGAGCCACCAGCCAGCACAGGACAAGAGAGGGAGTGCCTTTCCTCCTTTCAGTAAGAGCGATCCATCACTCTTAAAACTCACCTTTCAGAGAAGTCGAGGTTTAACATGCAAAACAGAAGGACAGCATGTTCACTGAATTATTCCTAGATGACGGAAAGCACGGGCAAAGTTCTGCTACGGGAGAATGGCTTGCTTGTCCTTTGCTTTTTCTTTCGGGTCTAACTTCTTCCCGACTCAGCCTGACTCCATCTAGTGTCAGTTTTGGAAACTTGAATTGTGCTCCCTTCTGTGCAGAGAAGCTCTGATGTGATACATGCTGAGAACAGTCCGCTGCACACGGTGGGGGAATAGATGGGGGTGGGACTCCCGTCCAGCCATTAACTCCCAGCCACCCGCCTCTCCCCATCCTTCATCCGTTCCTTCCCTTCCTCCTCACCCTGCCTTCCCCCTGCACCCTTCACATTCCCTTTCCTGTACTTCACTCTCGCAGTGCTTACTGTTGAATGACTACGGCAGCCACCTCGCCTGGATTATGGAAATCTCCTCCTACAGCTCCAATGTATCAAAATAACTAAGAACATCCAAACATACAGAGCGGAGCTGCTCTCTAACACGATCATATGTAGGAACGTAAAAGCACAGTGACTGTTCATTCAACAATGCTTTTGAATTGGTTTGCTTTGTATTGTTCACAGCAGAATCTTCACACACACACATGTGCGTGTCAGGCCTTCATTTTGAGTCATCACATAATCGCCTCCCCTCCCCCCACCAGCACGCACATATGCATGTACACATGGACCAGGATTAAGCATTAGGCATTGTGAAATCTTTCAATTTTGTGAATTCCATGACTAAGATGTTCCTGAATCAGGGTTTGCAACAGTTCTGGAAACTTCCAGGGGCACTGGAGCTTCCAAAGCACGATGCCTTAACCCAAAGTGTCCTCTGATGCGTGTGGGCGGTTTGGAGGGTCGAGACAGCATCGCTCACCGTGGGTGGTGAGATCACTCTGCTAGAATCTCTGCCTGTCCACTCGGTTGTTCTGACACAGGACCAGAGCTGGCCACAGCAGCCCGCAGCCGCACGCCAGGGTGCCTCAGTCACCCAGCAGAGGGCCCCTGAGACCATGCTGTGGGCAGAGTCTCTGCCCACATCCATCCCAAACTGACCCCTATCCTACATTCCCCACTCCAGAGACCCCGAAGGCCCCCAAAGGTGATGCAGGTTCTGAGCCTGGGGCTCATCTATGCATTCCCAGGTCCCTTCACCCCTGCCATCAAGAGCTAATCCTCCTCATCCTTGCAGACTTAGTCTATTGCCTCCCCTGACCCAGGCTGCCAAAAGCCCTGTTAGAACCCCTGGTAAAGGCCGGTCTGCCCTGATTCTATAGTGGGAGAGCAGTCAGAGTGCTGCCCTGGGTGAGCTGGGACGAGGATGCCCTCCTGGCGAGCGGCGGCAGCTGCACCCTCAGGGGAACCCGTCGTGACACCAATCCCCCAGGGGCTGGAAGAAGGTAAAGCTGCCCAGGGAGAAGGGCCCTTAGGGCGGGGCAAGGGAGGGGCATTGGCTGACTTGGAATTCTACTTTCCTACATGAGTGGGTCATGGATTTGGTGACAGTTGGGAGCCGCTCAGCGTGTTTCTTCTGGAAAGAGAAATGGGACAACTTAGCCAGTGTGAGTCTGGGTGTGTGTGTGAACGTGTGCGTATGAGATGGGACACATGGCATCCGTGGTTACCCCAGCCCCAAAAGCCCCCAATTCCACCAACATTTCCAAAATCCCCCGGAGCTGAGTACCTAACCCCTCTGTGAGAACCCCGGGTGCAAGAGGAGGTAACACTGCCACTGAGAGGACAGCTGTGTGGCCACCCCAGGACCTGGAGACCATGCCTCCCAGGCCTCCCAAACCTAGGACAACCACTTGCTGATTTTCCTAGGACAGCGTGGGTTTACGCCTATCATCCTGACACTATTATTAGTACAGTAATGTCTCTTCTCCACTCTCAAAAAGTCCTGATTTGATGATAAGATACATGGTCACCCTAATCACACCTGTCTCCCCCAGTCCAGGCCCCTGTGGGGTGGCCAAACAGACAGTAGAGGTGGAAGACTGGAGACGGGACAGAAAGAGACAGAGAAACAATGAGCGTCAGAAACAGAGAAAGGAAATGCTTGGAGATAGAGTTGATGAAACATGCTTTAGGGCCTCATGCTCAGAAATCAGTGCCAGGAACTGGAAAGTCTGAAGGAGGGCAGATCCTTCAGAAAGTGAAGGTCTTGAAAAAATCCATTTCCAGCTCATCCCCAGGGCATCCCCCTGACGGCCGCATACCACACATCCATCTCTTCTCCATCCACAGATCCACCCATTTCTTCAAGAGATGCTACTTTGTACTTACCAAGCCCCAGGTCCCAGGGAAGCACTGGAGGAGGAGATCATGCTTTGCATCCCTCTAAAAGCCCACCACCCTGTCTCAGCCCAGACATCTGTCCTGAATGCCAGACACTCACGAACATCTCCTCTACTTGGAAGTCTCCAGAAGCCTCAGACTTACCATGTTCAAAAAAGGTAGTCACCAAGACACACCCCCCAGCCCACTGCCCACACCTGCTCTACCACCTACTTCCCAGAGGGCATCCCCCAGCTAGGACCTCCCCACCCCGACAAACGCTGGCTGTTCTGGATTTACCTGCACCTTCACTCAGCCTCCGGGGCTGGCTGCCTCATTGGTATCACTCAGATCCTTGCTCCAGAGGCCTTTGCAGTAGCTTGCAGCTCTCTGGGTGCAGAGCACTCCATATGATACAAAAGAGCAAGTGCAAAGGTCCTGAGGTAGGATTGTCCTTGGAGCACATAGGCTCTATGCAGAAGAGTAGTGTGGCTGGGTGGTAGCAGGGAAGCCAGGTAGCTGGGGGCAGAATACATGTGGTTTCCCAACTGGGACATGGCAGGAGCTCGGGACATGATCCTGAGATGCACTGGGATGACTCTGAGCAAGAGGTAGGGCAAAATCTAACCCACAGTGTGGAGAAGGGAGCCCAGGCTCCCTTTGGCTACCATACCCTGTGGGCTCCCCACTCAGATGACACCTGCCCACTGCCCAAAGGAGGGGAGATCGAGAAGAGGGGGCTGTGTGGTGCATCTTAGATCCCTAGGAAGAGTTTCAAACTGGAGAAAGGAGCTAAGATGTCAGGCGATGGAGCAGGATGGATAAAACAGGAGGGAAAATACCAGTCACAAGTTGGCAGCGACCTTACCTTGGAGTTCTCTTCTTTAGCTCGATGCTGTCTAAACAGAGAAAGCAGGGCATTAGGAAGGGGGCCCTGCGATGGTGATGCGGCTCACTCGGTGCCAGGCCAGCAGGAGGGGTCGGAGCCACCTGACTTGGGCACTGCTGAGAGGCTCCCTGGGTTGGGGTCACTGGAGGGGAGGTGGTCTTGGGCTGAGTGCTCTGCCCCCTCCCCTTTGGCACGGTCGCAGCTTCTCCATCTGGTCCCTCACTGAGCCCTCTAGCTCAGCACACGGGTGAAACTGAGGCTTCCCCAGAGACACCGCCCACCCACCCCCGCCAGTGGCTTCTCTCCTCTCCCCTCCTTGCAGATCCTGGGCTCTCTTGCCCTTAGGAGATCTAGAACATCTCCTGCTGTGTGATGAAGAGCCTTTTCTCTCCCTTCATATTCCTAGTGATACAAAATCAACGGCAAGTAAAGTTCTATGACCAACGAAGTTGCTTGTGCAGTTGGACACGCTGGAATCTCCTGAATGCTGTCTCCTCCTCCCTCTGCCCCCCTCTGCACATCTTCACAGGTAATAATCATATTTTCCAGATACATGGTGAGGGTCCTTCCTCCTCATCATCTGAAAAACTGCATCACCATCCCATTAAGCAGTCTTATACAGGGAATGGATTTTGAAGGTCCCACCTTGAGAGAAAAGGGGTGCGAATCAATGTTACATTTTGCTGTCAAAACATCTGCATGGGATGCACCTCTCCATGGCTGC
The DNA here is from genome assembly GCF_963455315.2 of Globicephala melas. Lineage (NCBI taxonomy): Eukaryota > Metazoa > Chordata > Mammalia > Artiodactyla > Delphinidae > Globicephala > Globicephala melas. The sequence goes on along the minus strand of NC_083329.1, from coordinate 46,197,755 downwards.
CACGGCATGTGGAGAGCCACGCTGGGTTCACGTAAGCCCAGCTCTGTTTGGATCATGATGATACGCTCAGCGCTTCTCAGTGTAGGACTTGCCCAATTTATGAAAAAAGTGCAACTTGGCCCAGGTAGGCAGGGCCAGCCACACTTCCCACCACCCACCCATGCCAGCAGCAGCCTCATCACCTCCCGGGATCGATCTCATCTGATCACACTATGTGAGTAAGAGAATAGAAATTACTGTCTGAAGCCAACTCAGCTCCCTTTCCCACCTTTACTGCAGGAAAGCTGATTCTTAGGAATCTCAAGAATGACTAAATGGAAAAGTACAGAGAGAGAGAGAGAAGCAGAGAGAGACAGACAGAGACAGAGACACAGAGAGGTCGCTGCATTTCTTTCCAACCCATGTCTTTTATTCTCTCTCCAGCCAATGTTGCCCTCAGAGGCTCACGCCAGGTGACTGGCCAGGTCATGTCTTGTCTCAGGCAAAGGCAGAGACGGGGCTGAGCATCATTTCCTTACCATTGAAGCCCACGTTAGTGCTTCTCTGTTCGGAGGAATCATTATCAAACAAGTGCTTCCTGATCATGCAGATCTTCAGGGCCAGGAAGCTGGCCGATGTGGCGAAGCCCACAGCAATCCCAGTGGTGGCGTATTTGATATCTGAAGGGCAGGGAGGAATTGAACAAGGAGCTTCAATCAGTCACCACACGGCAAAGGTCTTCCACAGCTCCCTTTACATCAGGATGAAGTTCAAAGTCATTCACTTGGTCCTTAACGTTCCACAGTCCAACTCACTGAGGCCGGTCTGTTTTTCCACTCTCCTGGGAGCACATCCCTTCCCTCAACCTCCACCCACACACCATCTCCTCTTCCTGGAACTCCATCCATGGTCCCTTCAGCTGTGGAAATCATTCCCGAGTGGCTGATGGCTCATTTCTCTGGCCTCCTGTAGCCTTCCTCACTTATTCTTTCATCAGTTCACTTGTGGAGTGTGTGCTGATTGCCTGCTCTGCTGAGCGCTGAAGGCAAATGAATGAGTCCCTGACACCACCTTGAGGAGCCTGTGGTCAGCAGCGGAAGACGAGAGCTCACCTGAATGCCAGGTGACTGGGGCGGGCCAGTTTGGGAGCCGACAGTCTTCCCAGAGGAGGTGACATGCAAGCGGCACTGTGCCTGGTGAGCGGAGCCCTGAGGTGGAGAGAGGCGGGGACCATGCGTGTGGAGAGAGACACCGGCCAGGCCACGGAAGCCAGGCAGATCCTGCTGTCCCGGGCTCGTGGCCACAGCCACCGAGAGTGGATGGAGGTGACCCTGACGACTCACGTCCCCTTCGAGGACAGGCTCTCCTGCAGCACCACACCCCCGGGATGAAGCTGTGTTAGCCACTCAGGCAGGCTTGGGGGTGAGCACTGCCCCAGTTCCATGACGACCGGCAGGAAACCCTACCAGGACACCCCACCTGCCCGGGCCTTTCGGGGTACCTCCTCCTGCCCCTCCGCCCTGCACCCAGAATCAGCTGGGTGATTGACACTGGGTGATTGACGCTGGGTTATTGACACTCCACGGAGGACATCTTCACTCTGAGTGCATTGGTGGGGAAGGGACCATCGTCATGGAGTTTAGGGTTTTTCTGGTGGCCTCACTTGGTGGTGAAAAAGCTGGAGGATTCTGAAGCAAAAATACACAGCCTTGCTCTAATCACAAGTCTTCTTGGAAATCTGGTGACTTCTGTCATTGAAGGGCCCACGTGGGGCCCATCCACTCACCCACACCTCACAACACAATATGACCCTGGTTTTCTCAGTTCTTTGAAGCCCCCATTGAGCTTCATTGTCTCTTTACATTAATTCTTCACCTTAATCCTGCCGCTCCAGTCAGGATGTAAACCTTTCCAGGGATGGGACAAAGCCCTGTGTTTCACACATGGTAGGGCTGGGCTGCTAAAGCCATCACATGGAGCCGACTTCCGGCCTGATGCCAGAAACACAGAGCTGTGTGCGCTGTGTGCTCACGCTGGGGCCTTTCTGACACCAGTCTGCTCTGCACTGCGTTTACTGGGCAGAAGACAGGGGACGGGGCAGGGCAGGCGCAAGTGCGTGAGGCCAGGCCCACTAAGGGACAGCCTCTCCCCTGCCCCCCTCACACACAGACATGTCTCCTGGGTCCTCCCTTGGGGGTCTTCCCCTGGTGACCATCGCTCTGACCATTATGCAACATAAAAACTTTGTATGAGCTCAAGATGAAACTTGAACAGAGAAAGAAGAAAGGACACAGATCAGAAAAAGCTAGGTGGAAAGAGTCAGAGAGCCAGAGAGATACAAGGAGACATGGGGACACACACAGTGGGACACACACATAGGCTCTGCCGGAGAAGCCCAGACCACTGACAGGCGGGCTGAGAAGGAAAGGGGAGACAGAACAACTGGCGTCCAGAGAAGCGTGGCCTGGCCTCAGCGACAGCGCCAGGCCCCAGTCCTCACCAAGCTGCTCAGCATCTTTCATCAACCTTACCGACCGAATGCATCATCCTGAACGCCCTGCTCTTTCTGCCCCTCCCTGGCAGGGATCCGAGGCTCAGCTCAGCACCCACTCTCACTCCCAACAGGGTCAGGGCCCTTAGACACCTCCCTCCACACTCCATCCTGGGTCCGCCCCAAGGTGGGAGGCTGCCCCTAGTCCCTGGCCCCAAACAGGCTCCCGGGCCTCAGGTCCAAGGTCAGAGACTGAGTGAGTGCCCTCCATGGGGCTGCTGCCCTGACAGCTGCAGTGGGCCACGCTGTGCACTCCACCAGCCACATCCCATCCCCGTAATTCCTGCTAGCCAGCCAGCCAGCCACTCGGCGGCAGCCTTTCCCCTCCTCGGGGAGGGAAATCCTCCATGCCGCCCTCCTCCCGAGCTCCGCCCTGTGCTCTCAGAGCCCCTGGATGAGGATCTGTCAGAAGCACACTTGTGCCCAGCTGCCCACACCCCTGCCTCCTGCCAGGGTCATCAGCCGGGGGAGTCCCTCCTGGGCTGTAGACCCCTACGAGTCCCCAGCGCTGATTTCCCCTGGCGCCGCGAAGTAGCTGGAGGATGGATGGCCCTAGCAGGGCTGGTCTGCAAGCACAGCCAGAAGCCTCCTGACTGCTCCTGCGTGCAGGTCTGTGAGAGACCCATGAGGAAGCCACGCCGCACTTTCTTTGCTGAAATTCTCTGGGTTCTCTCGTGCAAACATGATTTGGGAGCTTAGCATCCAGAAGACAGTCTCTCAAACTCAGGGGACAGTCCAAGGGGGCTGAGCAGGGGCTGGCAGTACCAAGGCTGGTGTCCTGGGGGGCAGGCAGGGACCCTCTGACTGGTAGATTCACAGGGCTGTGGTAGGCACAGTGCTGCCCAAATCTGGCTTGACCACCGGCACTCCTGGCTAGGACCGTCCACACTGAACCAGGGGCAGAGGGCAGAAGCCACGGTCTTAGGGCATGGCCTTTGCTGCTACCTAGAGCAGAGAGCAGGGGGATTGCCTCTAGATGGGCCTGCTGAGGTTCCAGGGCCTCTACCCACATTGTCCCCATGTGTGCCACATCGGGCCCAGGAGCTCTCACCAAACCACACACCTGAGGCTACCCCTGACCAGAGGATGGTGCCTTTTGCTAAGAGGCACAAGGCCACTATTCCGGCTCTGAGTCTAGAGTCGACCTTCCATCTCAGGCCCCGTTTGGACATGCTGCTGACAGAGACCTGACACTCCACCCCTCCCTGCAAAACAGCCAGTGTCCCACGCCCCTCTCTACAGCCCCTCCCACCTCAGTCCTGCAGAGCACAGCCTGCTCTCTGCAAGTGGTTTCACAACAGGAAGGAATCTCCTGCAAGCTGAACAGTCCTGAGGCCTGGAGGCTCCCTCCGTCCCCCTCCCCCCGAGTACTGGGGGGGCAGCCTTCAGAGGCAGACAGCAGCAGGGCTGCTCCAGAGAGCGAGCGGAAGGCGCAGGGTGGCCTGCCCAATCTCAGTTGGAATCTGACCCGCTGAGAGCCCATCCCTGCCATTCAGACCTCCCGTGCTGTCCACACCTGTTGGGTCCACCCTCCATGGGAGCTGGCCCTCTTCGACACCCTTATTTGGGCAGAATCAGGCTGTGTGTTTCCAGTTGTGGGGCAGTGGGCGTGCATGCACGCAGATGTCGTTCTATAAGTATCCGACCTAAAAATAGGGAGAGGCTGCCCTAAGTGTTTGTCCATTGATGCCTGGCCATTTTCATCTTGAAACTTAAATATTGCAGAATGGCTCCTAAGTTTAGATCGTATAAATTCCAATGTCCTCAACTCGAGGAAGGGGTTTCAGATGTCTAGAAAAGACATCCGTCCTCCCCTAACAGAATCCACACATAGGAATGACGTACCTGCCACTGTGCTCCACGTGGCCCTGGTGACCAGGGGGATCCAAGAGCAACCCGAGACCCCGGTCCCCCATGAAGGAGCTTTTGCAGAGTGACGGGGAGACAAGATTTACACTGAAGAAAGGATCAGAGTGTCGTGGGTGATGTCCGGCATCTTCCTGCAGACCTCAGCCTCCAGGAAAGTCTGAACGGGGGTGTGTGGGCTGGCCTTGCCACACTTGCCTGCCCACCTTTCCTGGCCCCCCGGCCGCAGGCAGCACCTTGGCTTTCCTGTGGGGAACCACTTCCTTGTGATTCCCTCAAGGCCAGTTCCAGGACGGACCTGTGAACCATCCCTGATGAATCAGGTATCACTTCTTCCTGTCAGCAGGGACTGGTCAAGGGGTGATCCAACTCAGTCCAGTGAGACTCAACTCTGGGACTTCGGGGAAAATATTAAGAAAGAGGAGTGCCTTCTGGAATTGGTAACTGAGGGGTGGAGGGAGGCCCATGGGGTGGAGGGAACCTGCTGAGACTGAAGCCTCCACAGAAAAGGGTCAGGCTGAGACCACGTTCAAGATGGCTTTTGAGCCCCTGGATCCAGCTGTGCCTGAAGCACCTCTTCTTGAATTCTCAGCCCCCTCAATAAGGAAACACCTTCTCTATCTTATAGTCTTATCTGAGCTACGTAAATATCACCTGCAATCAGAAGCGTCCTAAAGACTTAGGTAGCAGGTCCTTCACAGAGCAGAGGGTGCTGGCTGTGAACGAGGAGCTCACAGCACAGCCTCAAATAAACCCAACTGGGATCTGCAAGTTAAGCAAGCCTGTGCGCCCCGGGCCTTTGCACATGCTGCGTTTTGATGCAATACCTTTTTTGTCCCTATGGAAAGCTCTTATCCTCCAAGACATAGCACAAAGCCACTTCCTCTGGAGGTCCCCTCCTCTCTGTCAGCTCAGGATCCCCCTGCAATCTTGTCACACCCTTGCCCTTGCCCCGAAGGGTGTTCTGTGGCACGAAGGACACACTTCAGATAGCCCAAGCGAGCCGTTTCTCCCCAGGACCAGGATGACATGTGAGACTCCTTGGAACTTAGTTTCTCCTCCTGGGAGATGCAAGCAGAAGGTAAAAGGGGAGAATCTTGAACTGATGGGAAAGTTACCCCCAAATTACTGTTAAACCAGAAGTGGGTTGCAGTGATAAAATCAATTTTGTGGTGATAACAGGGCTCAGGAGGAAGTAAAGTTCAGCCACAGAGACACAAATCTAGTGACAGCATTGCTCCTAAGACTCTGAGACCAGGGACACTCGTGGAACACGTGTGCAACACAGATGGGGCATGTGGCTGCCATCAGTGTGGATGCACCTGAGGCCCCGGGTCCAAGTACCACACAGCCAGATCCCGCTGGGAGGGAGGATTAGAAAGGGGATTAGAAGTGAAGAGCGAAAGGGGCTGGCCCAGTTATGCTCCACACCGTGGTCTGAGCCTGGGCCTCACTCTTCTCACCTGAAAATGGAGACTTCAGCCCCTGACACATAGAAGGGACTCACCCAGACAGCTCTTTCTTTTGCCTGTTTGTCCCGAAGCCTCCTCGCAATGGAAGCTGATCTTGGGTTCCCAGTGGAACCCAGGGCACGCTTCTCTAATTGGGCTAGTTTGGGGGCTGTGGGTGCTGGCCACCCCTTCCCTCTTCAGAGCTCACGATGGGTCTGCTTCTCAGGAAAACAAGGTCGGTGGACCTGGCCCTTTTGCCCCACCCTGGGGCTGTTTGTGCTGGAAATTAGGCCCAGGTACAGAATGGAGGCCCCAGTCCTATCCTGAGCAGGATGCCAGACTCTGAGTTGGCCTGGGTTATGCAGCAGCCCTGCTCCCCGCAGCTGCTGGGCTTGCGCTGGGGTCTAGAGCCTTCCTCTGACATGGCTGTGACTTGCAGGAACATCAGGCTCCCTGCTCACAAGCCTCGAAACCACCTTGAAATTGCGTTTCCTCAATACCCTCTTCCGGTCTCAGTAAAGAAGCTGCAACGGCCAAGCTTCAGGTCAACAGGACGTTGCCACTCCCCTCCCACAGCTGTCGGCGCTCCTCTCTTCCTGTGAAAGCACCTAGACTTGGGGCAGAACCCAAACCTGCAGAGCCGCACGGGTCTGAGAGATGGAAAGCAGAAGGAAATCAGAAGATCCAGGAGAACAAAGCAAAGACGGCTCCACGATGGGCCTGGGAGCTTGGGAATAGCGCCTCGGTTTCCATGGCTCCCCATCCAGGCAAGCGAGCACACCGAGCCCCAGCCAGCGCACCCGCTCCCAACCCTAGCTCAGGACGGCCCAGGCCCTGGCCTGCAGTGGGCCCTGGCTCCTGGAAGATGGGCAGTGGGTCAGGAATTCTGGGCAGGGGGTCCCTGCTAACACACGGAAGCACACAGCTGTTAGCGTCCAGGGGGAACAAAGGGGCACCTAACCCAGCCTGGGGGCGTCAAGAAGGTCCCCTGGAGTGAGCACTATTTAAGTTAAAAACAAAAGGACAAGTAGGAGCTAGTGAAGATGGTGGGGGAGAGGGGAATGGAGGCAGGTAGGGAAGGTGCCCCAGCAGAGAAAGAGGTGTCAGCGAAGGCCAGGAGGCCCAAGGGGGTGCAGGGGCTTGGGAATAAAGAAGCTGGTTCAGTGGGTCAGAGCAGCGAGGGGGCACAGGTAAACTGCGGCTCTCCAGGCTTTCCAGAGGAGGGGGACGGGACAGGCAGCCAGGACACGGCCGCCCTGGGCAGGAGCTGGAAGCAGGAGGCCACAGAGGGCCACCGGAAAGATGGAGGAGCCCACTCAAGGCAACAAAATACAAGGGAAAATGACTCCGGCTTCTAGAAATAACCTCATAATTAAGAGGAAAACAATAATGGTGGGTGACCAGACGGTATCAAAACTTATGCCCACTTTGTTTTTCCTGAACAATCTTTGCTAATTAATTCTTAAAGATTCACACACTGGGATTAAAACACTCAGCTACAGAAGCCAAACTGAGCAATACCCTTCCAGGCTAATGGAGGGGCTGGAGGCAGGGAGCCAGCTCCGGCCCAAGGTAGAACCAAGGGTGCTCTAGGCCTAGGGAGTGCTCCCAAAGGGAGCACTCAGGAGCCCTATGGAGCCCCAGGTCCATGCTGGCCAGGAGGGGTGACATGTAAACGCTATCACACCTGGCAGGCGAGCTGCTGAAACCTCGAGGGAGTCAGAGGTGCTTGGGGCTGCCCTGGTGGGGTGGGCGGTGATGTCCAGGGAGGCTGGGGTCAGAGGTCCCACAGCTGGAACACCCAGCCAACTCTACACTCACCAGTGGAGGGGTTTGCTCCATCTTTGAATGGCCCTGGGGAGGGCATGAAACTTACCTCTGCCCCCATGGTGGGTGGGAAGGAACGATACTTGGAACCCCTCATGGCTCCCAGCTCGCTGGCCTCTCAGCAACGAGGGTGCCCGTGGGAAGCCTGCCCGGCCACACACGGAGCGTGGCTGCGAGGATCCCCTCACAGATTGTGGGGAGCACAGACTGAAGTGAGGGCAGGAACCGTCTTCCACGAGCACTCAGCCACCGGTTGACACGGGATCTTCAGCTTTCCAGGGGACCAGGGACAGTCAGGGGCAGAGCATACCAGGAGGCTGCCCTGGGGGGGCGCTCAGGTCAGAGAGGAGATGGTCCCAGCTCTCTGCTCTTGCCTCTAGAAGGCTGTGGTATTTCATCTAGGGGCCAGCCCACCCAGTCAACATAGGCGCTTCGGACCCGAGAAGGCCTGTCTTCAGGAGCGCGTCTCAGGGCCCACCTTTGCAGAGAGAGCAGGGGAGGCTGGAAACAGTGCAGAATAACTAATTAATGATGGTAAAGCATCGTGGAAGAGGAAAGCGTTTCATAACCGCTAAGTGGTGGGTTATTATTATTCATGCATATTCGTACTGTGCTCTTCAGCCTCTGGGAAGCTTCGCTCAGGAGTCCTCTGGGACTTGGCGGAGGTGGTGTGTGTCCAGGGGGTGGGGCTGTGGGATGACAGGTGGGCTGACCCTCGGGGAAGGGGCCATGATGCTGCAGAGGAAAGCCACACCCAGCCAATGAGAGCTGGGGGAGCTTGGCAACACCGAGCCATCTGCTGCCATCATCGGGCCCTGCTGTGTGCCAAGGTCTGTGTTGGGCATCTCCACCATAATTATCTTTTTAAAGGCCACTTCCAACATTTGCAGAACCCAGGGCATGCCACAAGTCTAAATATTTAAAGGTTAGAGATCAAGCTACACACAGGGCCCAACACACTTCCCCCTGCCACCTCCTGGCAGGCCCTGCAGTCTACTCCCCAGGGGTCACCTCCTGGAGAGGGAAACTCAGCCCTGCCTATGGCCCCAAGAGCTGTCAAGGTCTTCTGAACAGAGCAGGCAGAAGTCGGGCTTGGCCTGGGCTTCCTGGAAAGACCAGACCCTCCAGGATTTGGGATGGAGCCTGGCTCAGTCTGACACCCCAAGGGGCCTCCCACTAACCAACGCTTTGCTTTCCCCACTGAACTCCTGGGCAGTGTTAAGACATCTTCCCAAACTAGAGCACCAAGTGGACGGAGGAAGTGCAGCTATCTGGGAGCTGGGTCTGTGTAGGAATGCCCTTGGTCATTGAACTAAAAGCAGCCCCTGGCTTGCTCTCTAGTTTCCAGCCCCCCGCCAAGCTGTGGTCCCTGTCCCCTCACTCTCAGCTGCCCAGCACACATACGAGTCCCTCTCCCTCATATCCGTGTGCTGACCCAGTTCCAGAACTTTCAAAGACTTTCTGACAAGACTAAAAAAAAAAATTCTCGCATTTGGATATGTGTGTGTGATATGGGGGCCCTCTAAAGCCAGGTAGGGGCAGGGGCCTCTCTTGGGGACCACAGTTCTCCTTTCACAGGGAAGCCTCAGCAGGTGCCGTGTCCTGTTGGGTCACACACCTGAATAGGAGTGTTCTGGGGTTTGAACCTGGGCTGGCCAGGCTCCTCAGTAGAGTCTCAGGCCAGCACATAGGGTCACAGTGGCTCCAGGTTGACTAAAGCTTCTTAACAACGTGTCTTGTGGCTCAGTGACGAGGGCTCATCTACAGCTCTGTAGGAAAGGGCTCTGTTCTTCATACCGCAAGGTTGACTCATGGACCCTCTCTGAGCTTCTGCAGAGCTTTCCCTGGGTTAGCTTAGCTGTCCCAGGCTGTTGTCTCACAGTTGCAGGCCTGCCCGTCCAACACTGTCTTCTGTGGCACAAGCTGTGACAGACATGGCACCTTGGCCACTCCCCAACCTCAGGCGACACGCTGCTTCCAGTGGGGAAGCTGGCGTGAGTCTGTAATGCGGCCTCAGAAGCCAGCATGGACCCTGCTGGTGAGGCCCTAGACACATCCAGCCTGTCTTCTCTCTCCTAGGAAGTCTCCCTACCGCCAGCCTGCCTGCTACACCGGCCAGGGGACTCTCCCTCCAGGGCTGCTTAAAGCGCCCTCAGGGTAAGAGCAGCTTCCTCCTGAGGCTCACCCAGCCCTCCTCCGCTCACCTCCTGGCCTCACCTCACACTCCTCTCCAGCCCGCGCTGCCCTCCCCGCAGCCCTCCTGGGCCAGCCAGACCCTTCCCTGCTCACAGTTCCTGCAGACTGGCTCCTGGAATCTGAGCCTCTACTTCATGCACTAATCAACTCAAACAAGTGCAGTTACTGGGCCTGAGCTGAGCGGTGGCCTGTAAGACTGGATCCCTGCCCTGACCGAGGTGACAGTGCAGGATGGAATGAGACCCAGACAGACACACATGGAAACAGGAATGCTGTTAGAACTGGGAGAGAGCATCTCTGGGGTCCTGGGGTAGGGCGGGCACACACCCCACACAACAGAGACAATACCTGAGGAGGCCTGGAGACTGGACAGGAAGTTGATGGATATTCGTGGGGTTGGGGAGCAGGAGCCCTGGGATGGGCCACATGACAGGGCTAGGGATGCCCTTTGGCAACATAAACACCTGTCTGGCCTTGCAGCAGTGGGAAGCTGCTGAAGGATATCAGCCAGGCAGCGGCATAAGCAATTTGCTCTCAGCAAAACTCCTCTTCCAGGAAGCCCTCCTGGATACCCTAGTTTGGATCAAGGGCTCCTCCTCTCTTCCCTCCATGTTCCTTCATCTCAGCACTTAACCCACCACATTACAACTGTCCTCTCCATAGACTGTCAACGCCTTCAGGTTGGGGCCTGACTCACTTATTTTGTGTCCCAGCAGAGTCTGGTGAAAAACACTGTTTCCTTAACATAAGAGAAAGCCCTGATGTCCATGTGGTATAGCCCATGGGCCCAGCTCCAGTCCTTCACCTCGATCCCTGGACATCAACTCTTTGATGATGTGGCCCAAGGGTTTGCACAGGCCTCTGGGGTGGGTGCAGCCAGGTTCCAGGCAGAAATTCCCCAGCTGCTCATCTGTTTCATTCAGACAAGAGGGAGAGCGTGAGCCCAGTTCATCTTACTGAGAACCATTAACCGGTTATTTAATGGAATCAAATTTAATAAAAGGAGCAGTTCAAGCAATTCTGGTGGATAAATGAGGATCTGGGTGTGACAGAGATGTTTATGTGACTTTAAAGAGGAAGCACGAGGGGTTTAATTTAGGAGTGAGTGACCCAGCAATACCACTACTGGGCATATACCCTGAGAAAACCATAATTCAAAAAGAGACATGCACCACAATGTTCACTGCAGCACTATTTACAATAGCCAAGACATGGAAGCAACCTAAGTGTCCATCGACAGATGAATGGATAAAGAAGATGTGGCACATATATACAATGGAATATTACTCAGCCATAAAAAGAAACGAAATTGAGTTATTTGTAGTGAGGTGGATGGACCTAGAGTCTGTCATACAGAGTGAAGTAAGTCAGAAAGAGAAAAACAAATACAATATGCTAATACATATATATGGAATCTAAAAATAAAAATGGTTCTGATGGATCTAGGGGCAGGACAGGAATAAAGACGCAGACGGAGAGAATGGACTTGAGGACATGGGGAGGGGGACAGGTAAGCTGGGACGAAGTGAGAGAGTGTCACTGACATATACCTGTTACCAAATGTAAAATAAAAAGCTAGTGGGAAGCAGCTGCTTAGCACAGGGAGATCACCTCTGTGCTTTGTGACCACATAGAGGGGTGGGATAGGGAGGGTGGGAGGGAGATGCAAGAGGGAGGGGATATGGGGATATATGTATACATATAGCTGATTCACTTTGTTGTACAGCAGAAACTAGTACACCATTGTAAAGCAATTATACTCCAATAAAGATGTTAAAAAATAAAAGAAGAAGTCTGCTGATTAGTGTGTCAGCCAGGTCATCTCCGGTTCTGAGCTGCTTGGCTGTAGCTCCCACCCAGTGTGCAAGGACCAGGGGAATTTCCCCACGGACAGACACTCTGCTGAGGTCGCACCTCCTCCCTTCACCTCACAGGGCATTTCTCCCCTTCAGGAGTCTCTAGGATCAGGGATGTATGTCTGAGAGATGTTAGGTAGCCCAGAGCCCCTCTCCAAAAAGCATTCCTCCAAGTCACCCATTCCCCCAGGTTCTTAAAAACTCATTTCAGACTTCCATTCTGGAAAGATGGGATAGGCTTACTTTTCTCTATTGCTCACTAAGTATAGCAAAACACACTAGATATTATATTAAAAACTCACATAAGAAGATCCTGAAAGGTAGAGAGAGGAAGGCAAACTGGCTGAGGGCCTTGGGGTTCCCCCTGGAAGCAGCATGTGGCCTGAGGTCAGGTGTGGCTGAGTTATTGGTGTCTGTCACAACTCATTAAAATATGTGTCAATAAAACAGATTTTCATTCTCCTCTAGGATTTCTAAACTGTTTAACAGCTAAAGCTAAAAAACTATAACATGCCTGATACAGTTCTCCATATATGTAGAAGAAATATTTAAGAGAGTAAAGGGACACAGAGGCACAATTTCTACATTTCATGTGAACTGTTAAATGTTAACACCAGTAAATTGTGATACATTATGTTTATAATGTAATACCTAGAGCAACCACTCAAAATGCTATGAAAAGCAATATACTCAGAAACACTACAGACAAATCAAAATGGAATTCTAAAAAAAGTTCCAGTAACACACTGGAAGGTAGGAAAAAGAGAAATGAAAAACAGAGAACGATCAGAAATAAAAATATGAAATGTCAGACTGAAAGCTCTAAGATATCAATAACAACGTTAAGTGTAAATTGCCTAAATTTGCCAATTAAAAAACAGATTTTCAAAGTCAGTTTTAAAAATGACTGAGCTATATGCTGTCTACAAGACACTTACTCCAAATATTATATAGGTAGGTTGAAAGTAAAGGATAGAAAAAGAAATGCCATGCAAACATTAATAAAAAGAAGGAAGAAGAGGTTACTTTAATATCAGATAAATTTCAGAGCAAAGAAAATTATCAGGGCCAGAGATATTACATTATATAATGATAAAAAGTCAATCTACCAAATAGACACAGTAATTCTAAATGCCTATACGTCAAACAACAGCTGCAAAATAATAATTTTTTAAAAAAGATAAAACTGAAAGGAAAAATAGACACACACAATTATAGTTGAAGGCTTCAACAACCCTCTCTCAACAATTGATAGAACAACTATACAGAAAATCAGTAATAATATTTAAAAATTCAATCATACTATAAAGAACAGGACTCAACACCAGCAGAATATGCATTTTCTCAAGCACTCATATACAATGTACCAAGATGGACTATGGTCTGGGTCAAACCTCAACAAATTTAGAAGAATTTAAATCATACAGAGTGTGTTCTCTGATCACAGTGGACTCAACTAAAAATCAATAATAGAAAGATAACAGGAAAGTTTCCAAACACTTGGAAACTAACAATACTTCTAAATAACTCATGGGTCCAAAAGGAAGTTCCAAGGGAGATAAAAGTTTTATTAACGAAATGAAAATGAAAACATGCCTGTCAAAATTTGAAGGACACAGGTAAAGCAATGAAAGGCAATTTATAGCATTAAAATGCTTACATTAGAACAGGGAAGAAGTCTTAAGTCAATAATTTAATATCCCACTTGAAGAAACCAGAAGAAGAGAACCAAAATAAAGCTAGAGCAAGCAGAAGGAAGTAAATAATAAAGATAGGAGCAGAAATCAATGAGATTGAAACAAAAATAATAGAGAAAATCAGTGAAACAAAATTCTGGTTCTTTGAAAAGATCAATCAAGTTGACAAACCTCTAGCAAGACTGACAAAGGAAAAAAAGAGAAAATACATCAATTACCAATAGCAGAAATGAAACAGGGTAACATACAGATCCTGCAGACCTCAGAAGGTTAATAAGAGAATACCATGAAAAATTCTACACATAAAATCCTGATGACTTAGATAAAATGGACCAATTCCTCAAAAAGTACAAATATCACAACTCACCGAATATGAAATAAGATACTTTGAATAGCCCTATAACTATTAAGGAAATTAAATTCATAATCTACAAATTCCCCCCCCCCAAAATCTGCAAGTCCAGTTTTCATGGGAGAATTCTAGCAAATGTTTAAAGAAAATATTCACACCAATTCTACACAATTCCATCCAGAAAATAGGAAACACTTCCTAATGAATTTTTTGAAGCCAGCATTACTGCGACATTAAAACCAGACAAAATTAATGTGAAAAAGAAAACTATAGACCAGTATCCCTCATGAATATAGATTCAGAATATTATCAAGTAGAATTCAGCAAGATAAAAGAAGAATTATACACCATGACCAAATGGAGTTCATTTAGGGATGCAAGCCTGGTTTAATATTCAAAAGTCCATCAATGTAATCCAACATATTAACAAGCCAATGAAGAAAAATCAGCTGACCATATCAAGTGATGCAAGAAAAGCATTTGACAAAATTCTACACACATTCATGACAAAAACTCTCAGAGAGAAATTTCAACTTCATAAAGAATATCTACAAAAAACCCCTACAGCTAACATTATACTTAATGGTAAAAAATGAGATATTTTCCCACTAAGACAGAGAATATGCCTGTTTAACATAGTACTGGAAGTTCCTGCCAATCTAATAAAGCAAGAAAAGGAAATAAAAGGCATACTTTTCAGGAAGGAAGAAATAAAACTGTCCCTGCAGATGATATATGGTCTATGTAGGAAAATCTAAAAATTAAATCCTAGAACTAATAAGTGAGTTCAGGATAAAAGGAGCAAGATAAAAGATTAACATACACAAATCAATTATACTTCTATATACTAACAATTACACATAGAAAAATTTAAATACAATACAATTTATAATCACTCAAAAAATACTTAGGTGCAAGTCTAATAATACATATACAGGTCTCATATATTAAAAACTCCACAACGCTGAGAAATTAAAAAGCATCTAATAAACAGAAATACACACTGACTTCATGGAAAACTCAACATAATAACAGATCAAATACCCTCAAACTGATCTATAGATTTAATGTAATTCCTATCAAAATGTCAGCAAGATTTTTGGTTGATATAGGTAAGATTGTTCTAAAATTTACATGGAAAGGTAAAGGAACTAGACTTGCTAAATTTTTTTTTTTTTAAAGGAAGAATAAAGTAGGAAGGATCACTCTACCATTGTGGAACCTATATACCTACAGAAATCAATACTGTGTGGTATTGGCAAAGGGACAGACACATACATCAATGGAGAAGAAAAGATTACCCAGAAATTGTTCACACAAGTACGACCAACAGGTCTTTGATGAGTGAGCAAAGTCAGTTCAATAGAGGGAGAATCTTTGTATCAACCAATGGTGCTGGAGTAATTGGATATCCATAGGAGAATGAAAGCAACAAAGAGAGAAAGAGAAAAAGAGGGAGGGAGGCAGGGAAGAAGGAAGGAAGGAAGGAAGAAAGGAAGGAAGGAAGGAAGGAAGGAAAGAAGGGAGGGAGGGAGGAAGGGAGGAAGGAAGGGAGGGAGGGAGGGAGGGAGGAAGGAAGGAAGGGAGGGAGGGAGGGAGGAGGGAAGGGAGGAAAAGAAAGAAAAAAGAAGAAAAAAATTACCTTGACTTAAATTCACAAATGAATTCAAAATGGATCATAGATTTAAATGCAAAATATAAAGCTATATAACTTTTAGAAGAAAATGTAGGCTAAAATCTTAGAGACTTAGGGCTTGGTGAAAACTCAGACACGTTATCAAAAGTATGATCCATAAAAGAAAAACAACTCAGTAAATTAGACTGAATTAACATTAAATACTTTGTTCTGTGAAAGACCCTGTGACAAGAATGAAGAGACAAGCTAGAGGCTGAGGGAAACTACTTGCAGATCACATATTTGACAAAGAACTCAAGTCCAAAATATATTAAGAACTCTTAAGATTCTGTAGTAATAAAAGAAAAAAACAAAGCAATTGAATTAGAAAATGGGTAAAAGTCATGAAGAGAATTCTTACTCTATCAGGAAATTTCTCCTTGCCTTTCCGGGGCCTAGCCCCTTCCTTCACCCTCTGCTGACTTTCTGAGAAAGACCCTAGGGCATGTTTCTTTTGTTATATTTGTTGCAATTTGTTACACAAAGAGAAGTAATACAGCAGGAATTCTTTCTCACTGGAATCCACACACCACACAATTCTGAACCATTGTCTTGGCAGGAAGCTGGAACAGGGGAAAAGCTGTCAGGAAAGATTTTTACAAAGATCTCAGGAAGTAAGAGCCAAGGAATAAAGTGATGACTTTGACTTGTAATATAAAAACAAATTTAATTCTCTTTACCCCGGCCTCTGCCATCTTTTCGTTACAAATTAAGGGGGCGGGGGGAAGCCTCTGCTCTCTTCAATAACTCTGGCTCCTTCAGTGAAGAATGTTTGAGGCACTTTAACAAAATTAAAGTGATATTATGTTTTTTTATTATCATGATTATAATAATACATAGATTTCAGTGGTGCTTTCCAACGGAATTAAAAAGACAGATGGCTGACTTTTTGGTGGGAATTACAGTCTATAGGAATATTTTATATGGCAGGTTTTTAAAAAGGAAGGTGCAAACCTCTAATAAAATGCCTAGAAATTTCACCAGATATTTTCAATGGCTCTTCTTAGAGCAATATTTTAACAAAAATTTTAAATATTGATTGGTTAGTAGTTAAGTGGCAAATAATTTATTTAGAATTGTGACAACTATAATCCAAAACCTAGTTTTAAGTCTTTCATCATTATGTCAGAAGTACATCAGCATTTCTCAGGAAGCTGTCCTATGCCTCCCAATGTGAAACCCTGAGGACACAAGATCAGTTAACGGAGTTTTCGGGTGGGGAAGGGAGCCCTGGAATCCGATCACGAGGATATCAGGTAAACCCCAAAATGAGGAATGTTCCATGAAAAAAAGGGGATGGAAGTTTCTCAAACATCAGTGTCATAAACAATGAAAAAAAGTTGTAGAGATGTTCCATGGGCTTCACTGGTGGTGCAGTGGTTGAGAGTCCGCCTGACGATGCAGGGGACGCGGGTTCGTGCCCCGGTCCGGGAAGATCCCACATGCCGTGGAGCGGCTGGGCCCGTGAGCCATGGCCGCTGAGCCTGTGCGTCCAGAGCCTGTGCTCCGCAACGGGAGAGGCCACAACAGTGAGAGGCCCACGTACCAAAAAAAAAAAAAGTTGTATAAATGTTCCAGATCAAAGAAAGTTAAAGAGACATGGCTAACATCTGATCCTCCCCACTGGCTCATTGGCTGAGACGCAGTGAAAGCTGCAAAGGATGTCGCTGGGTCCCCTGTAAATATTGCACTATGATAGATTATGTGAAAGTATTTGTCAATGTTAAATATCCTGAAGTTGATAACTGTACTGGGACTGTGGTTATGTGAGAGATTATCTCCAGTCTTTAAAAAATACACATTAATGTATTTAGGGTTTAAAAAAAAATGATGTGCATAATTTAATCTCAAATGGATCTGGAAAAAAACTCTCTCTCTCTCTCTCTCTTTCTCTCTCTGTATATATGTATATATACATATATATCATATCTATTATATATAATAGGTATCCTCATTTGTTTTATAAAACCATAGCTATATTTACATATAGATAGATAGAGGTTATAAATACAAAATGGACATAACCACATTTGCTTTATCATATGTTCTCCCTATCTTCAGAGAGAGAGAGTGAAAGAGAAAATATATGATAAAGCAAATGAGGTAATTTGTTTAAGAAATCAGCAAATCATACATTCTTTGCACTATTCTTATTCTTGCAACTTTTCTTAGGTTTGATATTATTTTGAAATAAAAAAATTGAAAGAACAGTTTGAAAAGTCATGTTAGTTTTTGCATGACGATACCACTTCCTCGTCTTGACTGACAGGCTAAAAATATAGGCTTTGGGCATCAAAATGCTTCCATTTGAATCCCACCATTCTCGCTTACCTGCTCCATGACCTCTGGTAAGCAACTTTATTGATATGTGCCTCAGTTTCCTCATCTATGAAATGGGCATAATGATGATTATGGTAATAAGAACATGGGCTTCCCTGGTGGCACAGTGGTTGAGAGTCCGCCTGCCGATGCAGGGGACACGGGTTCGTGCCCCGGTCCGGGAGGATCCCACATGCCGCGGAGCGGCTGGGCCCGTGAGCCATGGCCGCTGAGCCTGCGCGTCCGGAGCCTGTGCTCCGCGACGGGAGAGGCAGCGACGGTGAGAGGGCCGCGTGCTGCAAAAAAAAAAAAAAGAAAAAAAAAAGAACATCTACCTTGTGGGCTGCTTGTGAGAAATGAATGAGGTCTACATAGAGGTGCTGGGAGCAGCACCATACCCAGAATCAGATCTCAGGAAGTGGGCTTATGATGCTTTCAAGGAATACGTGCAATTACTCTACATGCAAGAGTAAGGGCATGATAAGAGCCAAGATGGGGCTTCCCTGGTGGCGCAGTGGTTGAGAGTCCGCCTGCTGATGCAGGGGACATGGGTTCGTGCCCCGGTCTGGGAAGATCCCACATGCTGCAGAGCGGCTGGGCCCGTGAGCCATGGCCACTGAGCCTGCACGTCCAGAGCCTGTGCTCCACAACTGGAGAGGCCACAACAGTGAGAGGCCCACGTACCGCAAAAAAAAAAAAAAAAGAAGATGAGGGGAGGAAATCTTGGGTAATGCTAAAGTTAATTTAAGACTGTGAAAAAATATGGTATAACATCTTTGAAAACAATTTTTTGTTCTCCGGTAAAGTTGAAGATTTGTTTATCATGTGATCCAACAATTCTACTCCTCGAGATATAACCAGAGATACTCTTACACCGGTAGAGAGACACAGGAAAAAATATTCATAGAGCCTGATTTGTTGTAGCAAAAAAGATCTTGAAAGAACCACAAAATCCATCAACAGAAAAATGGATAAATAATTCATGATGAATTTTACAATGGAATATTATATAACTATTAATGAATGGACTATAGCAACAGAGACAACTTGGATAAACCTCAGAAATATAATGTGTTGAAAAGTCAAACTGCAAAAGATGACAAGCAGAATGATGTTATTTTCATGAAGCACAGAAACAAGCAAAACTAAACAATAAAAATTCTAGAAAAGACGTATATATTTTTCACTGAATAATATTTTTAAAAATCATTAGAATGATAAACACGAAATTTAGGAGGGAGGCGTAAGGGAAGGAATTCACAAGTAGGCAGTAGTGGTAATGTTCTAGCACTTTAATTTCGGTTGGGCACATGGGTATTTGTAGGAAGATCATAGTCTGAGTTTTTCCAAGGTAAGTCCTGGTTTATTTCCATTATCTTTGTGTAATTATAATAGCATCCCTTTCACTCCCAAAAGTTTGACAGAGGCCAAAAGATCTGGATCATAATTATATAGTCTCCTTATTCGTAATCCACATGTGTTAAGGAGAATTTGATATTTTTTAAAGGCTACATAATTAAAATGTAATTAAAATAAATGTGAATACTAACATGGTTGTGTTGATAGAAATTTAAATTCTTACAACCATTCTAGTCCTAAGTATTCACAGCTTTAAAAGTTCAAGCTTTGACCCATTAATCCCACTTTAAGAAACATAGTTTAAGAAAATAATTGAACAAAGGTACAAGGATGTGTATATAAGGATGCTCACCACACAATTACTGAAAATTAAAAATCAGAATGACAAGCAAAAGACAGAAACCAACCTAAGTTGGCCCATGTCTTTAATGAAATAGTAAGCAGACAGGAGGGTGTATACCAGTAAATGTATGCCTTTACTTTCATCATCTCACTTGAGTTTCAACAAGGAAATTGGTGGAGATACCTGTTTCCAGGAAAAGAAAAAAGGTAAAGGTTGTAGGCAAACATGGTCAGTGGTATAGCCTTCTGGTCCAAAATCTTCTTCAATTAAAGAATGGTGCAACCTTGGACTGTGGTAAGCAGAAGTAATAAGGTAGAGTAAAGTATGCATTTGGGGATGAGCCACAGGGAATCTTATATATAAATGTGATCCATAAATCTTACCATAAATAAATATATATGTGGTGTTGTTTCAATACTATTTCCTGATTATAAAAATTATATTTATGCCTTAACATACATATGGCTGTAGGCAGTTCTGTTGATGACCCAAGAATAATACTGTGACTCTAAATTTTCTCAAATATAGCCAGGTCATGATAAAAAGGATAAAGTACCTTGAAGGTACTAATGCAAAATTCATTATTAAAGTAATCAATCTTGAAATAATGAAACCACCAAAACCGAAAAGCAACGTTCACTCTCAAATTTTTTCCAATGCCCTAGGGAAGCCAAGGAGCTGGGCAGCCACTGGTGAGACTTTGGAGAAGCCATGGACGCCATGTTCAACAACACAAAGCCCCCTTGGCTCAGGGGCTCCTGGCCAAAGAAACCTAGCTCTGGCTTGCTAAGAGCCCAGTTCAAAGGGAGGTATGGGACAGAGCATCTTTCTCAGGCTGGGCATCCAATTCCATCCATACTTGGCCATCTGCATGCTGTGTGAGAATTAGGAAACTATGGTGTATGCAGTATTTCCCTCACTATTAAAAAGAACTTCATTCTCAGCTCGTATATCTTAGAAGGTTGCAGAAGTTGGCATTTATCAAATTTGAAGACCAGCAAAACTGCAAACAATCTTGAGTAAAGGATTGTCTGCTATCTGGGCATCTTAGGTGATGCAAGAAGCTTAGAGAACACTAACAAACATTTGGAGTCTCACATTCCACCTTATTTTCTCAGGAGGAATTAAAATCTTTCTTGGCTTCTCTGCCTAGGAAGTAAGTTGCAAGTTATCTACAAATTCTCAATTTGCAGCTAACATCCTGCCCTGGAATCACAGGAGCTTAGTGTAAACACCAATTTTCTTTGTGTTAACAATGTCATCATATAAATGGAATATCTCCTTTCCTACACAAACCCAAAGATCTAACTACACGGGTAATATTCCTGCCAGGATACTTCTTACTAAACAGCAAGACTTGACACGGGGAAAAAGGCAAAGATTTTTAGAAGGAGAAACAGTGTTGGGGATGAGCCATGCTTTTTAAAAATCCGTTTAGCTCTAAATTTTATATACATTTTCTGTATGCATATTGAACTTCAATAAAAATTTAAATATGTAATAGGGATAACTAATATAAGATAATAACTAATATTGAAAATTTTCAAAATTCTGCCATACATTGTCCATATGTTGTTGAACAAATACATACTTTAGAAATAAATTCATAAAAGTTGAAAATAAGAAACAAAAAATAGAGCAAAGACAAAAAACAGGGTAGCGATTTTAATATTGAATAAAACAGAATTTAAGGTGCAAATTAACACGAGGAGAAAGATAGATATACATACTGGTAGAAAAAGGAAGGAAGAAAGGAAGGGAAAGAAAGAAAGGGAGGGAGGGAGGAAAGAAGGAAGGAGAAAGAGAGAAAGAGAGAGAGAGAGGAAAGAAGGAAGGATAATAATCACACATAGGTAGGCACCAAAAATATAATCTCAAAATAAATAAACAACTGAAAGAATTACAGGGAGAAATAAACAATTATAGTTGAAGAATGTCATACATCTATTTTAGAAACTGAGATTTCAAGTAGACAAAAGTAAGCAAGAAGTAAACTGTTTGAATAACATATAAATAAGCTCATAGTAATACATTTATACTCAATAAAGAAAGAATACAAATTTTGTAGCACATTTCCTCTTACATCTCATTGGCAAGAAATTAATCATTTGACCAGACTTAACTGCAGAGAGGCTGGGAAATAAAGTTTTTCATCTATGTGCCCTGCATAAAATTGAGGGATTTATTACTAAGGTAAAACGGGAGGAAAAAAACCCACACAATACAAATGAGTAACAAAACACTGATTCTTTACAAATACTAATACAGTAGACCTCTAGCAAGACTGTTCAGAGGGGAAAAGAGAGATAACATTAAAAAAATAATATACTATGACATAATTGAGAGTTTTAAAAATTTTTATAAAGATCTACATGAGCAAATTAAAAACCTCAAAAAATAGACAAAAATTGGCAAAAATATAAAATGCCAAAATTAGCACAAGAAAAAAGTAGAGTAATATTCCATTGTGTATATGTGCCACATCTTCTTTATCTATTCATCTGTTGGTGGACACTTAGGTTGCTTCCATGTCCTGACTATTGTAAAAAGAGCTGCAATGAACATTTTGGTACATGACTCTTTTTGAATTATGGTTTTCTCAGGGTATATGCCCATAGTGGGATTGCTGGGTCGTATGGTAATTCTACTTTTAGTTTTTTAAGGAACCTCCATACTGTTCTCCATAGTGGCAGCCATAAAAGGAAATGAAATTGAGTTATTTGTAGTGAGGTGGATGGACTTAGATTCTGTCATACAGAGTGAAGTAAGTCAGAGAGAGAAAAACAAATACCATATGCTCACACATATATATGGAATCTAAGAAAAAAAAAAAAAAGGTCATGAAGAACCTAGGGGTAAGATGGGAATAAAGACACAGACCTACTAGAGATGGACTTGAGGATACAGGGATGGGGAAGGGTAAGCTGTGACAAAGTGAGAGAGTGGCATGGACATATATACACTACCAAACGTAAAATAGATAGCTAGTGGGAAGCAGCCACATAGCACAGGGAGATCAGCTCGGTGCTTTGTGACCACCTAGAGGGGTGGGATAGGGAGGGTGGGAGGTAGGGAGACGCAAGAGGGAAGAGATATGGGAACATATGTATATGTATAACTGATTCACTTTGTTATAAAGCAGAAACTAACAGACCATTGTAAAGCAATTATACTCCAATAAAGATGTCAAAAAAAAAGAAAAAGAAAAAAGTAGACAAAGATACCAATACCATCCAAATAAATGAAAAGGCAATCAAAGACATTCTTCCTTTAAAAAGCCCATGTTTACATGAGCTTATAAGTGAGTTCTCCCAAATTCTACAGGAGCAAATAATTCTTATAGAAACTTTCACAGAAAAAATTGAGTAAAATCTGTCCTGCTCATTTTAATAAAAGTTCATATTAATGATACTAAAACCAGATAAGGACAGTATAAAAACAGATATTCACATATGAATATAGATGTAAAATTTCTACATAAAGTAGTTTTTTTAAGTAAGGCAGACTGCCACATGCAACGCCTCATTTGGATGTATCTGGAGTCTTGGAAGCTTGACTACCCTATGTTCTCCTACAGTAGACCTTGAGAGCTTGTTTGGAGGTTCTAGCAGGGAAGCGCAGCTAATGGTATACACTTGGCCGAAGAATGGTCCTCCTCTAACAGGGTAGGTCATTCTCTTCGTCCAAGTGCATAGCTTTGGGAGGGACACGCATTGAGTGGTGAGGGAGGAAGCGGACACCCACCTAGCCAGCCTGATCAGCCAAATCAACCCTGGTGATCAATAGGGTGACAGATGTCACAGCTGGATTCTACATAAAGTATTAACAAGTCAAATGCAACTAAAAAGCTATAAATAGAAGAATGTCATATTCACATTCATTTATATAGGATTTTTTTTGTGGATATTTCTGGAGTTTAAGGTAAGTAATAATTTTTTGTACCACTTAAAAATATTTCATTGACGTTTATTATTTTTGTTTACAAGTCAGCTATCAATAGCAGAAGATCCAGGTTTTAGGTAGTCTGAAGCTTATAAAATTCAGGAGCACTTATTTAAAAAAAGAGAATACAAAACTATAAATACAAAATTAGGTTCAGTAGTGAATATTTATTTATTTATTTAGTATGAGAGAAGAAATCACAGAAAATTATAAGTTTATAAAAAGCTAAATATACTATAAACATCAAAAATCTAGAAAAACAAAATATTTTTTAATAATTAACTGCCTGGGTTTCCCTGGTGGCGCAGTGGTTGAGAGTCCGCCTGCCGATGCAGGGGACGCGGGTTCGTACCCCGGTCCGGGAAGATCCCACGTGCCGCAGAGCGGCTGGGCCCGTGAGCCATGGCCGCTGGGCCTGCGCATCCAGAGCCTGTGCTCTGCAATGGAAGAGGCCACAACAGTGAGAGGCCCGCGTACCACAAAAAAAAAAAAAAAAAATTAACTGCCTGACAAAACTATAATACTTTTCTCCTCCATTTTTCTTCTATATATTCTTTGATGTCACTTCATTTGACAATTTTTTTAAGAAAATAGGGAAAGGCTCCTCTAGCATGTTTGAAATTTATTTTTTCTTACTGATTGATTATAAAAATTTCTTTAGCATCACTCTTTTGGTAATGCAGTAAAAAAGGTTAGTGATTATTGTCGAAATTGGGAAAACCCATATCAAGTTTATTTCATATGCAAACTATAGAATTTGGAAGAATTTTCTATAGATTAGCTTCTGTATATTTCCAATCTTTTCTTTGTTTGCTTACTTGCTTGTTTTTCTCCACTACACACATACTTCTAGTGCTGTCACCACAAGGATGCTCATACTAAGGTGTAACACTTAACCCTATACCTTTGTCATGGTAAGTCATCATGCTAGGCAAAAGAAGAGTATTACTGAAAACTGTTTCTATACCATACCAATATATGTGAAAGTAACCAAGAACCACATAATTATATTCTACTAAACCAAACTAGATGAATCCCTAAATCAACTTCCTTTTGGCCTGGTCCCCCCAAATCCTGAAAATATTGTAACACATCCATCATGGTGGCTAGTGTATAGAAGGAAATCAGAGTGAAAAAGAGTAGTCTTAATCAATTAAAGTTAAAATATCTTAATGGCATGTTTTATATATTTAAAAAAACTATGGCCATGTAAACAGATGCCTCAGAAGGACACCATGTAATTGAGGGACCCTGAAGTTTAAGCTTCATTGGTGACACAGAAATCCATCTCTGGCAGTCTATCGTTTTTCATATATATATTTATTTGTTTATTTATTTTTGGGTGCATTGGGTCTTTGTTGTTGCACGCGGGCTTTCTCTATTGCGGCGAGCGGGAGCTACTCTTTGTTACTGTGTGCGGGCTTCTCATTGCCGTGCCTTCTCTTGTTGCAGAGCATGGGCTCTAGGTGCACGAGCTTCAGTAGTTGTGGCACATGGGCTCAGTAGTTGTGGCTCGTGGGCTCTAGAGTGCAGGCTCAGTACTTGTAGCACACGGGCTTAGTTGCACTGTGGCATGTGGGATCTTTCCGGACCAGGGCTCGAATCTGTGTCCCCTGCATTGGCAGGCGGATTCTTAACCACTGTGCCACCAGGGAAGTCCCTCTGGCAATCTACCTTATTGTTGTTCTTTCAAAGATAATTTTTCTTCTTTTTCTTGCTGCTAATAAGATTTTCCTTTATCTTTCATTTCTGTTAGTTTTACTCTGATGTGTCTAAGTGTGGTTTTCTTTTGATTTATTCTATTTAGAGTTTTTAGGACTTCTTAAATATATGGCTTGATGTGTTTTATTAGTTTTAGAAAATCCTCAGCCATTATCTCTTCAAATATTGTTTTGGTTTTATTCTCTCTATCCTCTCCTCTGGTACTCTAATTACACATACTTTAGACTTTCTCACTGTATTCCCTATGTCTGTTATAATATCTTCTGCATTTTTATATTTTTGCCTTCCCATGTGTCAGTATAGGTATTTTATTCTAAACCATCTTCCAGTTCACTAATTCTCTCTTCAGCTGCATGTAATCTGATGTTTAACCATCTACTGAGTTGATTTTGGTTATTGTAACTTTCAGTTCCAGAATATTCATTTGATACTTTTTTATTCTTTCCAAATCTCTGCCAAATTCACAGTCTCATCTTTTATTTCTTTGAAAAGGGTAAGTATAGTTCTTTCAAAGTGTATTTTCTGATACTTCCATTTCCTGGATCAACTATGTGTCTGTTTCTATTGTCTATTGTTTTTCTTTTTTTTCTTTCCAGTATGTTTTATTATCTTTTCATATGCCTGGTTTTATTATCAAATCCCTGATATTGTATATGAAAAACTAGAGAAATAAAATAATTTTAAGCCTAGGATGATGTTATATTCCTCCAAATAGATTTATATTGCTTTTGACAGTCTCCTAGGTTTCACTGGCAAAAACTGCAGCACTAAATACAATGCCAGAGACTAAAATAAATAAAAGCTGTACTTCACGTCTTCTGAGGGCCAGTTTATTTCTAGTTCACCATTTCTCCCAAGGATTAGCCCTTTAGCATCCTGACCCCAAGCTGGGAGGCTTTCCAGCATTCCTCTTCCTTAGCAGATTCTGAGTTCTATCCCCTCAAAGCTATTGACAGCTCTCTTCAATTCTTAGCCTCTCAGCTACCTCTTCTAGGATTGAAAGATGCCTCTGGGAGAAAAAATTTTCAAGTTTCAGGCTCATTTGGAGTTTATTCTCCCAGATTTTATTCTCATATTTCTTCATTGCCTGTTAACTCTCTGACAATTGTAAACAGATGTTTTAAAATATATTTTGTCTAGCTTTTCCAGTCATTCTTAGTAAGAGGAAAGAGCCAAATTATTTAGTCTATATTCCTGGAAATCCAAGTCCCCCATAGCCCAACTCATTGCAATACAAGACAATACTTGTGTCTATGGAGGTAACTTCAAAACTCTCAATTCACAGAAATTAAAGACTTTGAGCAGATGAATTTCATGAAATTGCTAACAGGCTGCTAAAGACTCAAAAGCTTCTGGTTAGTGATATTAGCATGGATGGATAACATTATTGAGCCCTTTTAAGATGGAAATTCAAGCCACCATCCCTAAGCAAACTTCTAGTAGCAAGGTCTTCACTTACCTACAAAAAATAAGCTAATATTCTCAAAGCCAAACATAACTTGAATGAACATCCCACAACCTAAGCTCATCATCTAAATCTTTACAATGCTTCTGCTCCCAAGAGATCCCAGACTCTGAGCATCCTCCCTTTTAGACAGAATCTAGTGTCAGTCATTACTCACTCAATCCCAGCCTTTCTTATGTAAGGAAATCTCAGCCCATATCTTCTTCTTCTTGACCCCCTCCCCACCTATCTGTTTCAGCTCAGGATATATACATTTAATTAATTCAGCTTTACCTCCAACCTGTAAATAGTGGGAGAAGTGTCAGATTTATATGGTGGATAAATAACAAGGGTTTTCCCAGGAGACTCCATCCTGGTGAAAGAGAGTAACTGTAATTTTCAGTAATGAGTAATTGTACATAATATAATCCTAAATGATTTTTCTTGTAATTTCATTAGAGTTTAGAAATTTAATTAGATTTTGAATCACTCTGAAATAAAGTATCAAAACACCAAGAGACTGGGAGCGGTGGTTATTTTGTCCTTTGAGGCCACATTCTTGGTCTCAAATTGGCATGTCTTCATTAGGAGGAAGTTTGCAGAACTTCTTGATATATTATTGTCTTTCAAAATGGACTCTGAATAGGTCTTTGGAGAGCATTAGAAAGGTACACGATTATTATGCACACTCTTCTTGAGGTTTAAGATCATCTGCTTTGCATATACTTAATAAAAATATATCTCTAAAGTTGTTTAAGAAACTGTGGAGATAGGAAAGATGTTCCTTGAATGCCCCAATGCTGTTCCTGGATTATTAGCAACTACCTGTACATTATGATGCAGTGAGGGGCTGTTTGCTTAACTTTAATGATTATGTAAGGTTTATGGTTATTTTTATTGCTACAGCATATGAACTGTCATGGTGGCTATAATTAGAGGCAAGCTAAAGTGTTGCTGTTACAGTCCTCCGGGACTGGGGAGAAACTACTTCCTTCTTATCAACTTTGCCTCTGTGCAAGAGCTGGCAAAAAAAAAAAAAAAAAAAAGAAAGAAAAAAAAAAGGAATCAAATTAAATGAACAGTTCTTACCTCAAAACAGGTTATGACACAGAAAAATTGAAAAGAGCATTAAAACTCCAGGCCAACAGCTTGCACCTAACGAAGCTGCAAGGAAACAATCTTCTTTTCCCCCAAATACCCTGATTTGTTTAATTCTCTGAAAGACCATTGCCCATGTCTTTTCCCAGAGGCCATCCAGGAAGCATGGTGTTTGTGGAAATGCTCTAAGGGGTTTCCATATATCTCTGCCACGCTGCTGCTGCCTCTACCCAAATATCCTCTCTGTATCCCAGGCTGGGGACTGAGAAACTCAGGACAGACTAAGATGTATAGAGAAGACAGCCCAGAGGCTCTGGGAGCCCATGAAAACGTCCCTGGGCTGCAGAGGAAAAATTCA
Organism: Globicephala melas; assembly: GCF_963455315.2. NCBI lineage: Eukaryota > Metazoa > Chordata > Mammalia > Artiodactyla > Delphinidae > Globicephala > Globicephala melas. The sequence goes on along the minus strand of NC_083329.1, from coordinate 46,169,720 downwards.
GAAGCCCCAGGAGATAAAATGAATTAGACAATCTGACTACCTGGTCATTCTGAAGAAGGTAGGATGGTTTGGGTAGAAAGCTGAAAACACATTATGGACTCAGGAGATCTGAGAGTTCAATACAAGTGTCCAAGATGCATTGGGAAGGAGGTGGGAGGAGAGAGAATCTGGGGAAAGGAAGAGCCTGGGAAGAGCTCCCTGAGCCTGGTGGGAGCAGAGCTGCAAATATCTCAATAAGGGCTGCCCAGCTCTGTGCTGGACGCTGGGCTGTGGCAGACACAGGAAACATGGCACCTGGCTGCACTGCCACCGCCCCCCATTCATATTGGCCCACTGTCTGCCTTCTCTTCTACACTGTGAGTTCTCTGAGCAACACAGATGTGTCAGATTCATTTTTGTTTCCACTACACACACAGCAATTCCTGTTATACAGCAGGAGTTCAATAAATGTTGAATGAGTGAATAGGATCAGAAAATAGCAAAGAGAAGCCAATGCCTCTGCCATAAGGTGGGACCTGACAGTGGCTTCCTGTTTGCCCAGGGATGTAACTAAACGAGGACCTCCTTGAGAAGGTCGGTTGGTAATTTTTAACAAAAGTTTTCAAAATGGCTGGTGCTCTTCGACCTGTGAATTGTACTACTGGGGATCTTTTCCAAGAAAATAACCTCAAAGATGGAAAATAACCCAATGCACAAATATACCTATAACAATGAAAAATTAGAAATAACCTAAACGTTCAAAGAGGAACACACCAAATCAGGATGCACACACTTGATGCAATATAGTGCAACTAATAACGATAATTTTTACAAACGGATAACATGGAGAAGCCCATTTGAGGAGAAAACAACATACAAGATCTGTTTACACAGCATGATCACAAAAATGCATGGGGAAAAAAATGGTAATGAAACACCAAAATGACAAAAATAGCTGTGTTTGGGCTATTAGCCTGTGGGAAAATCAATGTCTCCTCCATTCAACTTTTCTGTGTTTTCCAAACTTTTATTGATGCCCCAGCAGTGGTCTCACTTCTAAAAGAGCCCTCAGCCCAAACCATCTGAGTCACCACCAAATGCCTGCCAACCACGGCCGGACTGGCAAGTGGGCTTTGTGCTGAGTCTTTTCCAGGAGATTTTCTGGTGAGATTTTCACGGGAAAACCATCTCCTGTGTTCAACCCCCTGGTGACTTCTGCTCACAAGACCCTAAATCCAACCTTTCTGAAAATGTACAGCAACTTTAAGTGATGGAACTGAGCTAAGCTTTATGTATTTTTTCCTTGCTTTCAAGATTTCATTCCATTTTATTTTATGCAAGTCACCGAGGCACCATCTGTGTCAAACTTCTGCCTTAGGTCTCGACTGGGACAATTATCTACCGTTTATCTGCATCCTTCTGTCATTTCCACTGGAATTTAGTGTTCTCATCACATCCCGTTCTGGGATTTGCCTGCTTCGGAGCAGTTGGGAAGAGCTTTCTCCAGTGTCAAACATCATCTTCTAGTGCAGATTTTGTGGTTCTGGGGGAAGCATTATCTCCTGCTCTCCTTGGGGGTCCATCCCGCTGATTACCTGAGCTCTAAGCCATCCCTCAACTCCCCAGATCATGCTCTCTGGGAAGAGCCGAGAGACAAGTGCAGGCAGTGCCAGGGGAGCCAATGCAAGGAACAAGATTGTGAGTCGATCGTGCGCTCTAATTAAAGTTGGGATTTGGGGGGATACTAGGAGAGCATGCAGAGCCCAAGATCAAAAACAGACAGGCAGGAAGACGTGAACAGTGTTGGGCTGGAGAAAGAGCTCTCTGAAAAAAAAAGAAAACTGAGCCATGTCCTAAGCATCTGGAGCTGAGACCCTGGGGGTCCAGGCATTCTTGAGGCCTAAACAGAGATTCTGAGCTTTGGAGAAGTAAGCGCTGGCTTTGAGTCCTGGCTCTGCACCTTACCGGCTGTATCTAGGAGCAGGGCTCACAGGGAAGCAGGATGAGCCATAGTTGTCCCACAGGGTCGTCATACAGCAGTACCAGACTAAGAAGGGAGGGAGGGTCATGCGTGGTTAGGAACCCACCCTGGACCCAGGCTGCCTGGGTCCCAGTGTCCACGTCCCCAATTATGCTTAGTGTCACCTAAGCAAGTCACATGACCTCCCTGGACCACAGTTTCTTCATCTGTCAGATCAGGAAGATGATCACAGTAAGACCTGCCTGGCACTGAGAGAGCTGAAGCACTGAGGCCATGAGGAGCACACCTGCCCATACTGATGCTCCCTCACTGATTCAGTGTGGCGTTTGGCACAGAAGGAACGCCTCACGCTGATTCCACCTGACCTCAGTCCTCACCGACTTCCCGGCTGCCTCAGAAGGAGAACACATCTGTCCTTCTGTCCTCCTTGCTCCTTCTGACCCCACATCCATCTGTGCCTGGGTTGTGCTCCTGCTTTCCCGAGCTGGGAAGCTCCCTGGCCTGGCCCTCATCTGCCCTCCACCTACACCCCTCAATGGCCAGAAACAAGGGGTTCACGGACACCCTGCCGGGGCTGGCTCAGCCTTGCCACCAACGGCCTTGTCTCCAGACAGAGACAGCCAACGCTGGTGACAAAGACACCTTGAGGCCCAACTACTCCACATTCTCGCTCACCTCGCCTCCCGCCCTGGGAGTCCTGATGTCACAGCAGCACAAGAGGCTTGCAGCTGGCTCTCCATGGCTACCAGCCACCCCCAGGCTGCACAGGAGCACGGTCCCTCACTGGCCCTTCCTCTCCTCCCTCCCGACATCTGAAGGCCGCCTCCACCTCATCCAACTTTACTGCTGGTGTCAGCCCAGGGCACACCCAGGGCCACGGCACACACGCAGGCACTCTACCGTGTTCTGTATATTCAGGCACCCAGCCAGGAAGGGAGGTGGAATCCCAGGATTACAGACAGACCCGGCTGGAGTCCAGGCATGGTCTACATCTCATGGCGAGTCAACAGTAGGAAGGGTCAGAGGATGGGAGGGAGAGGGGGGAAAGTGCTGCTGAGCTCTTGCTGAGGACCAGCACTGTGCTAGGCACCTCCACGTGCTCCAATAGGAGGCAGTGTCCGCTCCACGTCGACTTGGCCACCTCCACTTTCAGCCACAGCGGGTGGACAGTTCCAAGCACGCGTCCCAACTCCAGCCTGAGCCTTGGTTCTCTTTGCCTCTGCTTCTGAGTTTTCTTTGAAGACATGGCATCCTACTCAGCTCACAGGCATTCTGGAAATACGGGGGAGTTACTGCTTCCTGGGCAACTCAAATAATGGGGGACGGGAGCTCGCGTGCTCCAGCCTCTTCAGTTTTAAACAGACAATTCTGGCTGGGGTAGGCTTCTCAGAGATTCCTGCAGAGTTCAGCCTCTGTTGTCTATAGAAATCTCCTTGCTATACACATTTTATGAGCTTTTCCCAGTCTGACCCTCCTTACTCCCTCCTTCCTGCTCCCTGGCTTCACCTCCCAAATGGGTTCTTTGCACCCAAGGATTTGTCTCAGGTTCTGCTTGGGGAAAAACACAAACAAAAGCATCTCAAAAAGAAAAACAAAAAAAACCGGAATGAAGAACTTTGCAATTTATATTCTCGCAAAGGTGAATGCTGTTTAATAAAAGCCGTTTTGCTTGCTGAGCACTGGAGTGACTTAGACGTGACTCTGGGGAGAGGATTTGGTGTTCCTGTGTTATCTGGTGCAGACGGGAGGAGGGAGGTGCAGCAGCGAAGGAAGAATGAGAAGCCAGTGGAGGCCCTTGAGGGACAGGCCAACAGATGGGTTGAGTGGAAGGCATCTGGAGGGAACTTCTCAAAAAAGAAGAATCAATAAGTGATTTCAGATGTTTGCGAACAGTGGTGTTCTATGTGAGTCTCCCCCGATCTGTCTCAACAGTGTGTGTGAGTGGATTCTCTGGAGCTCAGTTCAGGGATGAGTCTCACCCCTGAATCAGTGTTAGGCTTGGAAAGACTCCCATCCCAAGGATGTCAAGGTCTCCAGGCAAAGTGGTCAAGAAGATGCAAGGCCATGGAAAGGTGGAATCCGGAATCGTGCAAGGCTTTCTTGGTAGGTGGGATTGGGGGATGAGCCATCCTGCCCAGAGCTTGAGGGGCAATGAGCTCCTTTCCCCCCACACAGCCCAGCTGAAGTCATTCCAATAGGGCTGGGAAGCACAAATTGAAGATATCACAGGTGGGGTGGAGAGAGCTGGGGCATTTTTCGAGGTTAACACAGGGGGGAACCAGAATCCAAACCTGGGCATGTCTGTCTCCAAAAGCTGTGCCTTTCGCAATACCTGATGGGCCAAAGGAAAAGCATTGCTGATAAAGTCAGCGAAAGGGTTAACCTGAGGATAGCGTCTGTTTCCTGTGTGTTCACCGGCCCCAGTGACCCTGAAGGCAGCGACAAACTCTTGCGCATGATAAATACAATATGTAACAACTATAGAGGGCTTTATTCCAGACACTGTTCTAATGATTTTTTCGGTATAACTGATTAGCTTCTTCAAGGGGGAAAAAACATACACACACACGTGATGTACTGCCCTGGAATGAAGCCTTATGTCTATGTCGTATTTCCAAGCACAGCTGCTAACAATTTGGCCACTTTGAGTGGCTCCTCATGTTCATAAAATAGCTCTAGATGTCTCCTCTATTAATTGCTGGAAGGGAAAATGAGAGTTGTAGTGTCTGGTAAATGGAGAAATGAAGCCAAATGGCTATTGAGACTCTATTAGGACAGAGACAGTGAGCAGCTCACACCTCTGGTCCCGTGATCTCGTTTGGACAAAACAGAATTCTCCTTCCTTGGAAGTGTGTCACCAACATGCCTGACAAGCTGGCTTAGTGGCCTGGCTTTCCACACATACTGCACACATATGCTGGCAGGACAGACCACTCTGCTGGACTCAGGTTACAGTGAGTCTAGGGATGCTTCACCTTGAACACTTGTCATTCAGGTTCCCTGTGTTGTGGCACTGTCTGTCATTATACGTGGTCACCAGCCCCCAAAACAGTGTACCTTGAAGGCAGGGATGAGCTCTTGCACATAATAAACACAATAAGTAACAACTATGTAAAGTTTTATTCTAGACACTGTCCTAATGACTTTTTTGGTATTAACTACCTTGTTTCTTCAAGGGGAAAAGAAACATGATGTAGTGCCACTCTGAGCTGACACTATTATTGCTCTCTGTTTCACACATTAGATACTGAGGGATAGAGAGGTTACCTTCCTAAGGTCACACGGTGGGGGAAGGAGTGGCAGAACTGGGATGTTAACCCAGCAGATCTGATCTAGAAGGTGGATCTTTACCGCTAGTCTAGACTATCTCTAAAAAGGGGTATCAATAAATGGCTGGAGGTCTCTGATGTATCATACCAACCTGAGCATGGTGATGACCTGGAAGAATATTTCTCAGCTCAAACTATTCCTGATCTGATAAATTGCTTACATTTTTGCCTAAAAATACCCCTAGAATAAGAGAGAAGATAGTGGAGTTAGGTGAGATTGAAGTTCATCAGGGGGCACGGAGAAGAGTGTGGTGCTGCCAGTGAGGGGCTGGTTAATACTGATCCAAAAGATCCAGAGATGTAGGTTACCATCAACCATCCTTCATCCTTGCTCTGACTCAATTTTCTAAACTTAGAGTAGAACAATAAGGATGGATACAAAAGGGGGGTTAATTCAAGTGGGATAAATACCAAGAAACCCACACTTACACATATCAAAGTAAACAGTAAATCAAAAACAAATAGAAAATATTTAAAGAACAAGTGGGAGAAGAAAGACACATTACCTTCAGGGGTACAACAGTAAGACCAAACACTGATTTCTCAATAGGAATGATGGGAACCAAAGGATAATGGAATTCTGTCTTCAGAGTTCTGAAATCAACTGTGGACCTAGAATTCTATAGCCAGCAAAAATATCCTTCAAAAATAAAAGCAAAATAAAGATATTTTCAAGCAAACAAAAACAGAGAATATACCACCAGCAGACTGGCCACTAAATGAAATACTGAAAGGTTTCCTATTTTCAGAGGAAATGATTCTAAATAGAAGCAGAGAGATGCAAGAGGAAAAAAAAATGAAAAGCAACAGAAAGAGAACATATATGAGTAAATATAAATGACTCTTGACTGTGTAAAGCAATAATAACAGTGTCTTGTGGGATTTAAGTAAGGTACAGAATTGAAATGCATGACAACAAAGCACATAAGGTAGGAAGGGTACATGGAATTAAAGAATAACATTCTTATATTGTATGGGAAATGGTAAAGGTATGAATCTATATTAGACATTAGTAAGTCAGTGATGCATGTTGCAATCTCTAGGGTAACCATCAAAATTAGTAAACTAGCATGTAAGAAACTTTCTAATATAGGGGAAAGAATAGAATAATGAAAAAATTCTTAATCCAAAAGAAGGCAAGAAAGGAGAGGAAAAGGAACATGGACCAGGCAGGACCAATAGAAGAGAGTAGAAAAGGTAGTTATAAACCTAAATGTATCAGTAAATGCATTAAGTGTAAATGGAAGAAGTATTTCAATTAAAAGACATAGACCACAGACTGGAGAAAAAGACTACACTGCCTACAAAATATACACTTTATATGATATAGTTAAAAGGATGGAAAATAATATGTCATGCAAACACTAACCAAAAGATAGCTGAGGTAGCTATATTAATACCAGTTTTTGAGGCAAGAAGTGTTATTGGAAATAAAGAAGAACACTTCATAATAAAAAAGCTTCACCAGGAAGATATAATAATCCTAAAATTTTACATCTAACAGCATAGCCTCAAAATATATATACAAGAAGAATCTATAGAACTAAAATGGAAATAGGCAAATCCACAATCATAGTGGGAGATTTTAAGACATTTCCCTCAGCAACTGACAAAACGAACAGATAATAAAACTCAAAATAAACAGAAAAAGAATATTGAACAGCAGATAAAAAGTATGACCCAACTGGCTAATAGAGAATATGGCATCCAGTATTTCCAGGCTGTTACCACCATAGACTTCAGAAGGAGAGAGTCATGTGGAGAGGGTCACCTTAAGAGAGGGTCACCTTGACAGAGGAGCTGTGACCTTCATCAAGAAACAAAGGCCAGGGTAGCTGCAAGGAGGGATCTGGGGTAATAAACACTCTGATCTCACCCTCTTCCCTCTGACCTCTCTGATCTCCTTCCAGCATTCCTCAGTGGCCAAGCACAATTGAAAACCATTGATGTGGTCCCTACAGATCAGCCTTCCTGGACAGAGAGTGGGTGGAGAATTATGGGCTGTGTATCTGGGGGATGGAGGCAAAAGAAAGATACCCAGCACAAATGTGCAAAAATGAGTTGCTTTCTACAACTCAATTTAATGTTTGGCTCCCTACGCCTATTCTGTCTTTTACAGACAATTTATCTGTTTTCCTTTAAACTCAAAATACATGTAATTTCTCGTCACTTAAGGGTTAAAATTCAGCCATATAGGGATTTTTCCTTTTTCAGGATTTCTCCCTCTTTCGTGATTTCTCATTGCTTCAGGGGTCGATGCTGAACTTTGGGGTTTACCAGGCAAAGGAGGAAAAGGGATGAAGGTGACCTCTTCTTGGTGTGAATTTCTACTAGGTCTGAGTCAGCCTCTTGCTTTCAACAGGACTCATCCCACTTGGCCCACAGCATAACCAGTGTATAATGCTCTCTCGGTGATGGCTTGCCTGGTCTCCGGGCACTGACTCAATGCCCATGCAGCTCCCTCGAGCTGTCAGACTGCTGACACATAGCCCTATCTCCAGCCAGTATCCCAGAGGGGATTTTCTCAGCTGTATTATTCTATGTGCATTCCCCCATCTCAGCGATTAAATTCTGTATAGACCCACCACAGGCTGGCTATGTCTCTGCTTAACTCCCATGTCCCATCAGGAAAAAACTGAGACACTATACTGAGCCTTGGGAAGCCAGAGAACATACTGGGGAAAAGGGAACTATCCCTGGCCCTCTTATATTGGATATGCCATACCCACGCTTTTCCTCTGTTGCCCCAGGACAGCGATTTCACTAGCTCACTCCTGGGAGATTGCAAGTACAGTGTAAATCCTCTCTACTCTCTGATCCCAAACTTTCTCAGGAGGATGCAAAGGGTGGAGCGTTCCCAGCATACACTCATAAGGCCATCGACATTAGCTCTCTACTCTTCTCACCTGCTCTGGACTCTTCAACTCACTCCAAAGCATCCGTCCTCATTGTTTTACTGGAACTGGCACTTGTCAAGGTTACCAGAGATCCACCCAGAGTTGAATACCAAGATGACGTCTGTCCCCTCCTCTTACTGACCTCTCAACAGCACAGTGGGCCACTCCTCTTTCTCGGCACAGTGCCTTTTTTGGCTCCTGTGCCCACACTCTCCTTGCTTTCCTGCTCTCCCAGGTAGCTCTCCTTCTCTGGCTCATTGACTGCTCCTTTAGTCATACCAACTCTATGGACGTTAACCCCTTAAGACCTTTCTTGTCTTTCTTCTCTGGGCCTCATCTACACTCTCCTCCTAATGCTAATGTTTCTCATGTTTACTCTCCAACCAAATCTCCCTCCCAACCTGCAGACTCCCCCTATCCAACTGCCTTCCTGGCCTCTCCATTTGCATTTCCACCTGGCATCTGAAATTCACCAGGATGGAAACAGAGACCTCCTGGCTCGCCCTTCCCTACAGACTGTCTCTTGGTCTCGCTCACCCACTCAGTTTCTCCATCGCTTAACATGGGAGGTACACATATTGATTCCTGCTCCTTGACATACCATGTCCAAGCGTCACAACAAATCCCGCAGCCGTCACTGCTCTCCTCCGCTGTGACCAGCCTGGTCCAAGTCACCACCGCCTGTTGCTGGGACTATTTCAATACTCTCAACTGGCCTCCCAGCTCCATCTCTTCCCCACCCAGCAACCACAGTGACATAAAAACACACCAAAAACATTAAATGGCCCACGTTACTTCCCACGGAAAACACTTTAACAGTATCTACTCTTAGTATAAAATTCATACTTGATTTTTCCAGCTTTATCTGGTATATACTTGACATATAACATTGTGTAAGTTTAAGGTGTACAACATGGTAGTTTGACACGTATATGGTGCAAAAAGATTACCACAACCTGATGCCAAGTCTTCTTTATGGTACTTAAACTCCTACTTTATTGCATGTCTCAGGAACCAAAAATAAGCAAACAAACAAATAAATACACTGAACATATCCTAATGAATCTGAATTCAGAAAACTTCATGGATGAGCCTGAATGAGTATCTTCAAATACACGGGGCAAATGCTGTCAGTTTATCATGTCGATTTCAGTCAGCCGAACCTTACCGGATACTAACGTTGGCATCAAGTGTCACAAAATCAAAGATAAAAGAGGTGTTTTAAACTATATTCACGCTGACCCTCAAATTTTCTCCTAAGTAGCAGAATCTCCTAAGTAGCAGGGAAGGTATCTGTTGTGCAACTATTGAACGCCAGTACGCGTTGGCAAGTTGAGGCTGGGAGGGCAAGTGACTTGCCCAAGGACATGGCTAACATGTTGGAAGAGCTGGGACACAACCTCGGGTCCTCTGGACTCCTAAAGCCTCTCTGCCCTTCTCCACAAGACTGCGAGGGTCTGAAGCCAGTGGTGGAAACTGCCGCAGTCACTGGGCTCCATACTGTGCAGCAGGCACTATGCCCCGGACTGCACATTCATCACCCTATTTAGTTCCCATGACAGCCCTGTGTGGAATGTACTATAACGATCACCATTTCCACACAGGGGTACCAACGGTTAGGGCTTCTGGTTGTTGTCTAAGTCAAACAGAGCTACACAGTGGAGCCCGGATCTGAACCCAGGTCTATGTGATGCTATAACCCACACTAAGAGTCATGCCATTATCCTGCCCCCATACTCACACACAGCTCTGAAACCTGAAAAGCAACAAGATTTGCTGCCTGGGAGTAAGAAAGGGTGGTGTCAGGTGGGCAGAGGGACTGGTGCATGAGACCGTCTCTGGCCAATATTATGGGAGAGGGGTTCAGCCAGCCTAGGGGTTCAGTTCAGATGAGCTGCAGCTCCCATATACTCACCCATCCCCATCAGAGTGAGGAGGCCGCAACCAGAAGCTCAGTGAGTCAAGATTTCCTATCCCATAGCGTTAGCTTCTAGAATCTTCAGCAGCATCCTGCAGTCTGGGGTGAAGCGTAAGGTCATCGGTCCTCAGCCCTCCCCTGAGGCACCCGGCCATCTCTTTTCACTTATGCCCGCCTCCACGGCACAGCAGCCGCAGATGCGAATCCCAGTCCCCACTGCCTGCTGCGTCGCTGCAAGCAGGTCGATGTCCCTTGCCGAGCCCCTTTATGATTAGGTGATTTCTAAAAGGAGGCCCTTCCAGTCATAAGATTAAGTGACCACTGAAATATTACTTTGAAAATGTAATGCTTCCATTCTTCTAGTCAAAGAGCTTTGCCAGCAGACCTAAAGCTGTTGCCTGTGGGGTAGGACCTTCTCCCAGGGAGGCAGCCCGTTGGAATGCTTCCTAGGTCGGCTCCCAGATAGACGCCAGGGAAAAATTCCAGGCAGCCGGCTATGTTACTGTTGCTCTCTGATAACACCCCATGGCTCTTAAAATAGTTGTCAGGTGGATGGTGGGACCCTCAAATGTTTTAAGGCAAAGGGTAAAGAGAGTGATGTGACCTGACCTTGGGGGCCTTCTTCTGTATCCTGCTCTCTTTCTGGGGAAAGGCTCTGCGCTGTGAGGGTCAGAGAGAAGCAGTCGAGGCAGCAGGCTGCCCTTGTCGCCGGCATGGCAGACAGCTCAGAGCAGCCACAGGAAAGGAGCGCTGCCAGCTCCGCCCACTGCTCCCTCCATGCAGTGCAGGCAGCGTGCGCTCACACTGCCGACTGACAAACGCGCGGTGGCCAGGCGCAGCCAGGGCCTCCCTCTGGAGGTTGGGAGAGCATCCGCTCTGTAGAGTCCCTTCCTCTTTATCAGCCCTGCATCTCCTGCTGTCTTGCTGACCAAGACACATTCTTCCTGCTGACTGTGATGTGCTGGTGAAGATCCATTGATTTCTGCTCTTTCATTACATTCTATTTCTACCAACCTGGCGTGGCATGCAAAATGTTTCCAAACATTTGTGCCATATATAGAACTCCTTACCAGGTTTTTTTCTGCACATATTGTTAACCTGACAAGGCTTCCCCCTTTCTCTGTTAGTTCTAGGCCTTGCCGTCTTGGTGACATTCTGCCTCCCACCTCTGGGCTGCAGAAGAAAGTTGGTGGGGCTTTGACCTGGCAGCCAGTGGCTCTGGTGTGGCCAGCTCCTGTGGATGAGTGAGATTAACAGTGGAGTCCCGTGGCACTCTGTGGGTCAGGGGAGATGTAGGGAGCCCACTTCCCAGGCAAGTAAGCAGGGGCTCAGCCACTGGCCCAGGGCAGCCATGGCTCAGGCCAGCCATGGCTCAGGCCTGTACACCAGCCCCAGGCTTCTCTACTCCCCCAGACTGTCCTAGGCTCCTTCTTAGAAGATACGTTGCAGAGCATTTAGGGTGAACTGATTAGCATTTAAATACTTATTTTCAAGTAATCTATATCTATATCTGCACACATGTCTCAGGGAATCTGAGAAAGATGTGAACAACCAAGAAGCAGGAAGCCGGAAACTGTACAGTAACAGCATCTGTGACCTCAGCCAGACCTTGCCCTCCCTGCCCAGCCCTGCGGTGGGACCAGCGCCAGCGTCTGCCCTTCTCTGAGTTCCTAGAACAGGTGTGACTGGGCACATTCAGTCAGGTTCCTACCCACGGACCTCGGAGGCAGGGTTGCCCTGGGGTATCAGCTCTGTTCTCCTGGAGGGGGGGGCAGTTGTAGGGAGCTTGGTCGGCCTGTCTACCTCAACCCCCGAGAAGCGTCTGCTAGAGTCAGATGAAATAATTTCTAAAGGGTAATAGCAAGTGGAAGGGAAGAAGGGCAGCTCAGGGACTTTCACGGCATGCTAAGCAGAGGCACTTGGACTTTTCCTGGGCACAGTGAGGAACCATTGGTGGGTTTGGCAGGGGAGGGACTTGACACGCTAATGTGCTCACGACTGGTCCCCTGACAGGTCAGAGGCACTCCCAGCAGTGCCCCGGAGGGTCTGACCTCTGGCCCAGACCTCCGTCCCACCCTGACACCTATGTTACTCTACCCCAACCCTTTGCCCACGATAGCTGGTATGCTAATTTGTGTCACTAACCTCCACAACCGGACTGGGTCTCTGTTGCTTGAATAAAAGAAATGTAACTAATTTAGCCACCAGCCTGGCATTGTCCCAGTCCCCTCACTTCCCAGCTCCATGCCTTTCCTCCAGCAGCTCCCTCTACTTGGAATATCATCCCTGGAAGCCAGCTCCTCGTAGGGGATTGTATCCGGCCTTTAAGGTCTCAAATGCGGCCTCCTTCCTGAAGGTTTTCCTCATCTTCCCAAATGGATATGATGCCTCCCTACCCCACCTTCTACCTACCACACGGCACTCATCTCAGCCTGGTAGTTTTAGGTTAATTATCTGTTACCATCTGTCTCAACTAGAAGTGCAGGTTCTGTGTAGGCAGAATCTGGGCTTCATTCTTCTCTGAATCTGCCACTGGGCCTCACCAGGCCTGATCCATGGAGAGCGCCCAGTGTTTGCGTACTGGGACAGAGGTACGTGGAGAGAGGATGGGGCCCGGGAGGGGAAGTGAATCTGAAGTCCTGTAGACTTTCTCATGGCCTGGGCCACCCCTGGCCGGTGCTGGGAACCAGGGTCCCATGGGAGATGGGTGCTCAGCTCACATAGACTTAGATGCATGGCTCTGTGCATGGTCCCCAAGTGCCTGCCAGTGTAGGGGCTGGGGCCATCTCTGCACTACAGAGAAAATGCCCATGAGTGGGATCACAGTCAGAGCAGCTGCCCCTCCCAGAAGGACAGAGGGTTGGATGGTCCCATCGACCACCTGGGGCCTGGGTGCAGTCCTCTGGGAGCCCCACAGGCCCGTCTCTCTGGGGGCTGTGTGCTCAGACTACAGGGGCACATTCAAAAAGGCACAGAGAGTCCTGGGTGGGGGCAGCATTAGCAACCTGAGGAAGTTCTGGGCTAAGAACCCTCTGCTTCAGGAGAATATGCTGAAGGTCCAGGTGCTAAAGACTGAAATAAAGTAGAGAGTGCAGTCATTGGATGTCAGGAAGACCACACTGCAGAAGCGAAGGGAGGGGATTTGCCCCCAAAATGCCACCTGGAGAGCCAGTCTGGTCATGTGCAGCCAAGCTGAGCGCTGGACCCGCTCCTCACCCAGGGTCCCGCCCCCAGGCTCTCTCCCAGACCTTCCCTCCTTTCTCTCACAAAAGGCCTTTGCAGGAGGCTAAGGCACAATCTTCCAAAAGGCCTGAAGTACAGGTAGCCTGGAGCAGCCTACTGGGCTTCCGGGGGAGCAGCTCCTTCAGTTACAGGAGCAGAGTCACTTGGTTTAAAATCCCCATAAAAGCAGCAATGCTCATTTCCTATACTGGGTCATATTTCCTAATTACAGTCCCAAAGGAAAACCTGGGGAGAAGGAGAGAGAAGCCAGCCCTGCCGCCTTCATTTGTACATTTAAATAAAGTGAGATTAAAAAGCACACCCTGCACATTTGCCTGGAACACACCTTCCTTCGGTGAACATTTCTGATGAACACCAGATGGAATCACTTGAAAAAATTATTAGTTCAGCTTGAAAGTAACTGCCGCTTCTTTTGTTTATAAGGCAAGCTCTGCTGGTGACATCAGATTAGACTTAACTGCATCCTGTTTTGATGCTAACTAATATTTGCCCTAATACTAAGCATAAATAAGTAGGAATTTCTCCTGAGACACCACAGATATTACATCTTTAATGGGACCTAATAGTCAGAGGCAAGCCAATTGCCCTGCTGTGGGATTATAATTATGTGCTCTCTTGTTCCCCCTTTTAAATTTCACGAGCAGAGAGGAGCGCTCGAAGCCATTAGGCTTAGGCTTTCTCCAGAAACGTGGAGTAGAAATAAAACGGTCATGTGCAAATCCACGTTACCCATTCCGGAAGCTGATGGCATTCCGTGCGCTCCCACAAATGCACTGCCTCTCCCAAAGCTTCCTGGGAAGTGGCAGATGTCACCGGCAGCTGGCAGGAGGCTGGGCATTTGAAAGGGGCCACATCCACACTGAGGCCAGGAGCCTGAACTTTAGGCGTCCTCTGCCTCCAAGACATGCCCCTACAGCCTCCTTGAACGTCTCTGGTTTTGGCCCTTGTCTTATGCAGGGAAAACTTCCTCTGGCTCTATCGGGGAATTAGGCTGTTCCTTTGTTCTCTGAGGATGTTTGGGGATGAGGACTCAGGGCCTGTCTTGAGGGACATATAGGCCACCTGGACACATAGGCAAAGCCCTAAATGAGAGCTTGTTCAGGTCTCCAGCCCAGGGCCCGTGCCTCTACCCTGTCCCTTCAAGCTGCTGAGAATCTGGGGCCCTGAGACAAGAAACACAGTGACCATTTTGAGAAAAGGACTAGAGATGACTAGAGGCTGGAGGCAGAACATGGGCTGCAGGCTGTAGGAAGAGAATCTCGGAGCCTGGACAGCTGGGGAACTCACCGTCCTAGCTTGGAACAAAAGGCTAAGGAGCAGTGTGCCTGCAGAACAGGAAACTGCAGGGATAGGCAGACCCTGAGCTGGGGCAGGAGGGGCCACAGTGAGGCAGCCGTGCTCCAGGGCTCTTTGTCTTTTAGAGTCTGCCCTGCAGGCAAGGGAGTGGAGCCAAGGGAAGAGAGCTGGGGTGTTGCTGGCATCTGCTCCCTTCTCCCTGTGGCTGGGGTCCTAGACCCTCTGTGGGTCAGCATGGAAGTGGTCCTCAAGGGGAGTAGTTATGACAGCCTCTGGGCATATCCCAAACCTGACCCCTTCTAGACATCGGAAAATGACCCCTTCCTATATTGACCATCTCAGCTCCCCAAATGACCTCAAGTAGGCCCTCTTGTGTTTGACTCTCTTGTGCCCAAGGAATTCTCTAGACTGAGAAAGCCCATCTTCAGCCACGGCCTGATGGCTGGGACGCTGCCAACCGTTTCCTGGACTCTCAGCACCCTGGCCCTCCACCAAACTAATGGCTCTGGTTAATAACTCTGTCTGCACCTGACGTGGAGGTACTCAATAAGCAATAGCTATTACTTTATTATTATTTTATAATAGGTATGGAAGAAATGTGTGGGCCGTGGATAATACATGATGAGGGAACTAAGAGGGGAGACGGATTACTGAGAGCAGGGGAGGCTCACAGAGGAGCCTATGAGAGACAGGCAGGAGGGGAAGACATTCCAGGCCAGCGACGGGAAGGTATGTCATAGGTTTGAGAAACACTGTGTGGACTATTTGAGAGGTTCTTGTTGGAGTTCTAGTGGAGCTAAAACTCTAGTGGTTCTTGTTGGAGTGTTGAACTCTTCTTGGAGTTCTAGTGAGAGGCTCTTGTTCACAGAATGGAGTCAAGGAGGGGGTAGAGGAAGGGAAGGAGAAGGATGCAGAGGGAGCAAAGGCATGAAAGCCAGACTCAGATTGAAGAGAGGGCCACAAATGTTGGGCTAAGCTATTTAGATTTTGTCCCACCCTCAATAAGGGGCTGCCGAGAATCTTTACGCCTGGGAGAGACAGATGTGCCGCGGGGTTTAAGAAGGCCAGTCTGGAATCTTACATAACAGGGACTGCAGAGAGAGAGAAACAGTGGTAGGGGCGTGGGGGGCAACGGTGAGGAAAGTGGGACTTCAGCACCTGGGGACTGTCTGCCAGTGGGGAGGGAGGGAGAAGAAAGAAGCCAGAGGACCCAGGGTTTTGCCACTGGGAAAAGGAAGACAGGTTTGTATCAGGAGACATGGCTTCCAGATGGCCTTGCAAGGTCCTATCAGATCCCTGGGAGACACCACCTTCCTGGACTGGTACCCACCCCACTGAGACCTGCCAGTCCAGACAGAGCCATCACGCCGCAGCGAGAGTTGTCCTTCCAGGGATCTGCCGCGCGTGTCTTTTTGGACGAGTTATTGCTGCTGCTGAGCAAGGTTCTGCCCTTCTTTTATAATTTTTGGAAATTAAAAAAATACAGAAAAATACATAAAAACCAATGACTCATATCTCAGACAATTAAACATTGTGTTATTTTGGTATATTTCCTCTTCATCTTTTTCTGTGCTTATATGCTCTTTATAAAAAATCACACAAGTATTATATTCTTTTTTTTAACCAGTGTTAGAACATGTCAGCTAAATTTAAGGTCCTCTACCCTCCCCTCAACCCAGTGGCTGCCTCTATTATGAGTTTCACATCGCCTTCAACCCATGTTTTATAGTCTTATATACATAGATACATATCTATCCATAAAAAAATAAATAATATCACTTGGTGTGTTTCTATTTTCATAACTGACAAAAAATGGATTTTTCCGTACCTTGGTTTTTTTCACTCGACATTGAGTTTTTGAGATTTATCCCTATTGATTCAGATAGTTTTGCCTGCTGTACTTTATTCTTATGTTTGCATGGGTTACCTTTAATTTATTCCTTCCTCCATTCACATTTAGGTTGTTACACTTTGTTATTATTGCAAATATTGCTATAATGAAATTCCTGGTACATCTTTCCTGGTTTCTACCTTTCAACTGGCACACCAAATCACTTCTGTCTTAAGGTTATAAAAGCCACTACCCTGAGAAAGATATTTCACTGGGGCTAATACCAACGTAGAATTGTTGAGTGATAGAGTGTGTATATTTTAATTCTTTTTCTATGAAGGGATTTAACTGGGCACACATATTCTCAAAATAAACCCCTCAGCCTTTGGAAACTTCAGTGCGCTCTCAAGAGGCATGGTAACGAGGCTATCTGGGAAACTAGGCTGCAAATCTTTCGTGTGGATAATGCCTTTTGGCCTCAGCTTACTACTGATACTGACATAAACTTTCATTCTTATGTATTTATATTTTTAATTACAAGTATATTATAACATTACATAAAATGTGGGAGCAGATAAAAGGCTATTCCCAGGGAATTTGAAAATCACAGTTTTGCTATCTCAAGACAATGAATCTAGACAATATTCATCAATGGCTGAAGGTCCATTAGGTGAAATGTAGACAAGGACTTCACAATAACAGCAACTGACATTAACTGTCAGTGGACACTGATCAATAATCGCTCAGAGTGGTTTCACCAGACACCATGCTCCTTATGATATGATGCAACAGGAAGAACACAACACCATCTAGTAAGGTTTACTTTCAAAACGAACCAAAACTGAACCTGAACATGAGCAAGTAACTGGGTCTGATTGCTGGTTAAAGGAAATCTGGCTCAATCAATGACACTTTTAGGAGAAAATCAGCCAAACCCAAAGTGTGAGAGAGCCACAGGATCGATGATCAGTTCTTCCATAAATAAATGACATGAAAAAGGTGCTATTATAGCTATTAAATAGCTTTAAGAGACTTATCACCAAATGAAAGGTGTGAAGTTTGTTGGGATCCTGATTGGAACAAACTAACTGTAAAAAGAAACTTTATAGAAAATCAGGAAGAATTGGACACAGACAGGATATTAGATAATGTTAAATTCATCATACATCTTGGTAACCAAGATGATGGTAATGACTAAACCCAAATCTTCCCACATAACCTCCGGGAGGAAGGAAGGGAGGGAGGGAGGAAGGAAGGGAGGGAGGGAGGAAGGAAGGATAAAACTATACAAAACTCATACTCTCCACATAATTAGAGGACAGAAAATGTTCAAACTTCAAGTTACTTGGTTGGATAAATAAACAAATATATTGTGGATAATGAGAGCTAAATCTATTATTAAATACAAAGTTACAAATATGGGAAGTGAAAAGGATAAGTAAGATCTGTGTTGTTGGATTGGAATTAGAGGCTTCAGTGTAAATTTATGAAAATTTTATGTATACTTTGTGTGTGTGTGTGTATGTGTGTGTACAACAGCTAGGAAGATATATAGATATGCGTGGGGCAGAGGGGTATATTGTGGATGTGGGTGTCTGTACATACATATATTTCTTAGCATGGTGTACTGGAGAGCCAAGAAGCAATGATACACTCAAAAAACTGAGCTCACCCTGCTCTCAGCTCTTGGTTTCTAAATACCATCTCTAATAAAAGAAGCTGGCTCTCCTTGGTAAAATGCCTGATCCCAGGGCTGGAGTACAGAAAGTACAAGATGAAACTGGAATATCTTATTGTGCTGGAAAGTTAGAAAGGCTCAAAATATTATGGAGACATGTCAAAAGGACACAGGATTCAGCATGAAGGGCTCTCAGTGGCCAAATCTGGGACAATTAGAACATCAAAATAAATAATGGAAAATAACTTTTCGAATAAATTAAGAATCTATGAGTTCATGCTGTTGTCAATCAAACAATCAATCAACAGGAAGGAAAAGCTCTTCCTTACAACAGAAAGCCAACTAACAGATGTAGAAGAAATTTTGAAATTAGAAAAGTTATCACATGACAATCATTGCAAAGGTCACATGCCCACAACTGTATGTTTATTTCCTGGTTGTAATCATTGGATTCCAGTTATGCATGAACTTGTCTTTGTTTTTAGGAAGTACAGTCTATGGTATTTAGGGATAAAAGGGCATCATGTCTGCAACTTATTCTCACCTGGTGCTATGGAGTGAACGTTTGTGCCCCCAAAATTCATATGTTAAAACCTCATTCCCAATGTGATGGTATTTAGAAGTGAGGCCTTTGGGTGTGATTATGTCATGAGAGTGAAGCCCTCATGAATGAGATTAGTTTTCTTATAAAAGACACTCCAGGGAGCTCCCTTGCCCCTTCCACATGTGAGGGCACAGCAAGAACATGTCATTCTATGAACTGGGAAGTGGGCTCTTGCCAGACATTGAATTTGCCAGGGCCTTGTTCTTGGACTTCGTAGCATCCAGAGCTATGATAAATAATTGTTATTTAAGCCACTCGGTATGGTATTTTAGGTACAGCAGCTGGAACAGACTAAGACAAATGGTTTAAAAAAATAATAATGTGTGTGTGATTATGGGGAGGGGAAGATGAATAGAGCAACTGAGATATATCATTAACATTTGGAGATTCTAGAATAAGAGTATGCAGAAATTCTTTCTACTATTCTTCCAACTTTTCTTTAAGTCTAAATTTATGTCCAATATTTTTAAAAGACACACACAATGAAAGAAATTATTTACTTCTCTGGTTGTGATGATGACATGTGGGTTATGCATTTTTTAAAAATTATTATCTATTAGAGATTTTTAAATTTATATGAAGGAAATATTGCAAAAGGGTACTAATTGTGAATCCTAGGTGATGGGTTTATGAGAGTTTTTTTACCTTCGTTCCCTCCGTGTATGTTTGAAATTTTTTATAATGAAAAGCTCTTTTTAAAAAAAGTTACTCTTAATTCCACATCATTCCAAAGACTGGAAAGGAATACTATTTTTGTATATTCTCTCTAGTCTTTGGAGTGATGCATGTATTTTGTGGTACATACCGTTTAAATTCTGCCCATTTTACTTTTCACGTTATCAAAGTCTTCATAATTGACTCTTGGATGGCTTTCATATTCGTTCATCAGTCAGATAATATACTAAATCATTTCAGTAATGTTGAACTTGTAGTTTGCTTATACAGTGCACTCAAATACATAGTGTTTTTTCTTATCTGGGATCTTTCCTTAGGAAAGATTTCCAGAAGTGAGATTTCTAGATCATAGACATGATCATGTTTATGAATCTTGAAACATTTTGGCAGATTGCTTTCCAAAAAGGAGTACCAGTTTACACCATATGAGACTAACCGTAGGGAGTTAGCATTAATTTTTTAGCTGGTGCTGGGGTTGTGTTAATTGCATCTTTCTGATTTCTCTTTTGTGAGTTGTTCTGTCTCCATGCCTCTGTTGGGATCTTAATGTTCTTCAGAATTTGCATGAGCTCTTTGAGTAATAAAGATATTACCCTTCATATCATGTTTGCCTCAAATGTTTTTCCTGGAAAGCTCACTTTAAATGAAGGAGAATCTGTAGCAATGTCTTAGTAACCAGACAACCAGTACACCTGCTACCTCTCACATTCTAAGAAGAACTCCATGTCCTGGTGATGCAATCAGTTGTTTAGAAAACAAAATATTTATATTTATCTAAAACATAAAATATTATGAAAAGATTGCCTCGAGATAATTTGCCAAAGACTACAAAATAGACCAAAGATCCTGGCTATGTCTTCACGACCAAAATAACTAGCTTTAAAAATGGCTGATGTGAGGGTTTCCCTGGTGGTGCAGTGGTTGAGAGTCCGCCTGCCGATGCAGGGGACACGGGTTCGTGCCCTGGTCCGGGAAGAGCCCACATGCCGCGGAGCGGCTGGGCCCGTGGCCGCTGAGCCTGCGTGTCCAGAGCCTGTGCTCCGCAATGGAAGAGGCCACACAGTGAGAGGCCCGTGTACAGCAAAAAAAAGACTGATGTGGTCTTTGTACTGTTTTCTTAACAACCAACTCAACAGTCTCATGACTAGAGAAGTAGGACATTATGGCAGCCAAATAAAGGTAATCCATAGAAAAAAGGTGACATAACTTCTATTTCCACAGGGGAAAAAAATGTAGATCTATTTCTCCAAGAACAGATTTCTCAATAAATTAACCTGAAACTATGATAGAAAAGTGTGCCAGGGTCTGACACCCACATTGTCCCAATAAGCAATCCATGTTCATCAACAAGGTGAGGTGTGGTTAGGCCACACTGCCATTCATTGGGTGGCCCTCCCTCCCCGGGCACCAAGGTCTCCCACTCCAGAGGCCATCTGCCTCGGTCTTGCCTCTTCTTCCCCATTTCTCATCTCTCCAATACTTACTAAGCAATCGTGTACTAAAGTGTGACAGAGTTAGTGCTGATGGGGAAAGCAGAGTTTTCATCTGAAAGGGTGTCCCTGGTGGGGTTTGGCAACAGGCAGATGAGGGGGATTGTAAATCAAACAACTTCTCCCCAACAACAGGGTCTTCCAGAGACAGGGTCAGACTTCTGCCATTTGGATCACAGTGTTGGTTCTGGTCAGAGTCATCTGAACATTATACTAAGAGTTTCCCGGGCACCAAGAGCTGGGCTGGGCACCACTTTCTGCTAGTGACCCTTATGTTGGCTGCCCCAGATACAGCTGTGTTCACCCCTCACCAGCCATGAGGCAATACTCAGCACTTTCTTGCATTTATCATAAAGAATCTGTCCGTACCAAAGGTGGGGTGAGTGGAGCCACAGCTGGAAATTTTCTGTTGATTATGTCTTGTTTCCCAAGTGTCACATTTCAGCTGCTAGTCACGAAGTCTCAGTTTCCCTCTCTCTCTCTCTCTCTCTCTCTCTCTCTCATCCTATCCCTCAACCTTCCCAGGGGTTACCAAACTACAGCCACCTGCTTTAGTGGAACAGCCCACGCACTTAGGTTTCATCTAAGACTTGCTGTTGCGCTACAGCTACAGAGTTGAGTAGCCAGGACAAACTGAATGGACCACAAAGTCTGAAATAGTTACTATCTGGCCTTTAAGAAAAAGTGTGGCAAACTCTGCTCTAAATCCCCTCTATTACTCCCTCTCAGTCCTAGATTTTTCCCGAGACCACTAAATTTGCCACTCTTTTCTTATTAAGGAGGGCAATTTACAATTTTCTGGTTTCTGCCTTTAAACTTACACGCCCAAATCAATACTGTATTCAAGCCTATGGAAGCCATTACATAGAGCATGATAACTTTGCACTCAGCAAACAAAAAACTTCCAGTTAGCACACTCATGTTTCTTAGAAGGCAGTAAGGGGGTGTATATGAGAAAAGAACCCTTAGATTTGCTGCAACATACATTATCACATATAATCTGTTTACAGGCACACTCAGACCTTGCTGGAATGACCTTCATAGCCTAACACAGTGGAATAAGATCACTGAACTCTTCTCAACCATTCTGACATCAGCCAGTGGCCTCTGGCCATCCTGAGGCATCGAAGCAGGTCTAGAGAGGCCAGGCTGGGGTGCAGGAGAAGAAAAAGCCTAAAGCAGGTGAAAGAGTGAACTAGAGGAGAGAGCTGGTTGGCTGGCCCACTGCAAATTTGGGGGATTCCAGCTCCACCTAGCCAGGTCAGTCAAGGTTCTAGACGAATTATGGCTATGGGAAAGACAATGAAGGGAAAAGTTGTCTCTGACACTTGAACCTGACTTTCAACCTCAGGCACTACCTGTACACTTGACTTTTCTACCAGAGCTGAGTAGAATTTGGCTGCGGTCAAATACCCCAACCCAGATTTTATCAGTAATAAACATGAAAATATAATCATTAGTCATCATGGAAATCAAAACCACAGTGAGATACCACTTCATACCCATTAGGATGGCTAGAAACAAAAAGTCAGACAACAACAATCATTGTCAAGGATGTAGAGAAAATTGAATCCTCATACACTGCTGGGGGGAATGTGAAATGATGCAGCCACTTCAGAAACAGACAGGCAGTTCCTCAGATGATTAAATACAGAGTTACCATAGGACACAGCAATTCCACTCCTAGGTATTTATCCGAGAGAAAGAAAACGTATGTCCACACAAAAATTTGCATACAAATGTTCATAGTAGCAGTATTCATGACACCCAAAAAATGGAAACAACTTAAGTGTCCACCAGCTGACAAACGAATGAATAAAAAATGGTATATTCATACAATAGAATATTATTCAGCCATAAAACTGAATGAAATATTGACATACGGTACAACATGGATGAACCTTGAAAACATCATGCTAACTGAAGGAAGCCAGTCACAAAACACCATTTATGTGAAAGTCCAGAATAGGGAAATCTCTCAAGATATAAAGTAGATTAGTGTTTGCTTAGAGTAGATAATGGAGATGAGGGATAGGAGAGTGACAGAGTGTGGGTTTCTTTTTGAGATAACGAAAGTGTTCTGAAATTGACTGTGGTGATGGTTGCACAGAACTGTGAATATACACTTTAAGTGGGTGAATTATATTTAATAAAGCTGTTAAACAAAAAGTAGATATAGACAGACAGAGATATAGATGTTATCAGGAGGCGAGAGACAGAGAAAGAGGGAATATGTCAATCATATAGGAAGGGTGTTAGTTTCATTTTCACTTTAACTTGTTTTGTTGCCCCCAAATTTGTAACTGTGGGCAAAAGCTGGGGATGAGGGGTGTTAAGGGTCCCACATTCTGAAAAGTCACCAAGGACTTTCAAAAGAGTGGCTAGCAATTGGGAACAGACAGCTTCTTCAGAGGTAATTAAATGGAGAAAACCCACCCAGTTACCCCAACTGTGATGGTTAATTTTATGTGTCGATATGGCTGGGCCACAGTGCCCAGATATTTGGTTAAACATTATTCTGGATGTTTCTGTGAGGTGGTTTTGGAGGAGATTTACATTTAAATCAGTGAACTTTGAATAAGGCAGATTGCCCTCCATAAAGTGGGTGGGCCTCATAGAACAAATAGACCTGAATAGAACAAAAGACTGATGTTCCCTGAGCAAGAGGAATTCTGAAGCAGATGACCTTCAGACTTGAACTGCAGTATCAACTCTTTCCTGGGTCTCTAGCCTGTCAGCCCATTCCTGTAGGTTTTGGACTTGCCAGCCTCTATAATCATATAAGCCAATCTCTTATAATAAATAAATAAATGTGTGTGTGTGTGTGTGTGTGTGTGCATGTGTGTGTGTGTGTAAAGTCTATATAAGCCCAAGAACAGGACTAGGGAGGAGGGAGACATGTACCACTGGTCTCTGGAGGAATCTCCCCCTCCCCCATCCTGGGGGGAGTTTCCCTCCCCTGTCCCCTAAACCAAGTGGGTGAGGGGCTCCTCTAGGGATTTAGGTGCCAACAAAAGAGGAAATTGGCCTCTAATCCCTTGGTTGTACATCTCCTTAGGCTTGTTCACCTCCCTTACACCTCCCTGAGCCAGAGAAAACAGAAAGGAAGGAAGAGTGTGACAGCCAAACAGCCCACACTCCTGTCATCTGAGTATCAAAAACATATGAGTATATTCTGTGGTCAAGCAATGCCCCCAAAGCTGGCTCAGCTTGAGCTGTCTTGCTGATACCCCACCCATGAGCCTGGCCCCCACAAGGTGGGATGCCAGCAGCCAGAGACCATTGGGGGCAGTGGAGGAAAGCATAGCTGTGGGAGCTGAAGGAGGAGAGGAGTGAAGGAGGTTGTGCCAGAGCCGGGTTTCCCGTCTCAGGAAAGGCCCTGCAGAGAGGCCCCCAAAAGCACGCACACATGCCAGGGTGTGGACATCTATCACACCAATCACATCAACGGTGATTCAGCACTAACCAGAGAAGAAGAGCAATGCCCAACAGAGGGCACACTGCCTGTCACTTACATAGAAAGGCTCTACCATTTTTCCTAAGCAGCTCTCCTCGCCCGAGTCCTAAAAGAAGTAGAACCAAAAGAGGGCGGGAGAGGAGGGGTGAAAGACATCAGACCATTCCCTCACACCAAGATGGAACCTGGGCATGTGGTGGGCGCACACGGCCTCATGGCAGCAGGAGAGAGGGGCCCTCAGATGCAGGCTGAGTCCTCAACCCCCTCTGCCGCAACCTGGCTGGTCAGGCTTCCACCTGGGGCTGCTGTCCATCAGACAGCCTTTCACTGCACTTGACCCCAAGGCATGCTGTGGCACCCAGGGCTGAGCTCTGGATTCCATCATTTCCACTTGGCCATGGAGTGCCTGCCTGTGACATCTCTTAGAACTCCTCCAGCCTGTGCTGCCACTGTGTCCTCTCACCAAGCACACAATGTTCCTGGTATGGGACAGAAATCCTGTTATGCGTTCCTTTTCCTTCTAGGTACACAGCCAAACTGCATTGTCCAGCCTCCCCTACAATTAGGGGAGTCATGTGATTGAGTTCTGATCAAAGATGTGGGTGGATGTGGTACACACTGCTTGCTGGCCAAATCCCTGTAGTCTCCTGTGCCATCCTCCATGGACTTCCCTTCCTCTTTTTACTTGCTTGTTTTGGCTGGTCATATAGAGAGGATGTAGCAGAGAACTGAAAGCTAAGGGGGCAACGGAGCCACCAGACGGAAGAGCTTGGGCCCCTGCCCAGGCACCCGCCCTCTGATTGTTTCCACCGCAGGTCAGTTATGGTGATGAATTGTCACCTGTCTTCTCCCAAGGCCCATAGTCTCCCAGGATAACACGCAGGAAGTGAGCTAGAAATTTTTGATATTTGAGGAGTATAGCAATGTTTCTAGCACCCCTAACCCCACCAAGTTGTATCAACAAGGTGGGCAAGATGAAGATTCTGCGTTTGACCAATTTGTCCTGATCTTCCTCTCTTCTCCTTCTACAGCCCACCAGAGTGGAAGGGGTGAGCTTTTTGCTTCCTTTTCCTGTGTATCAGGGTCTATGATTGTATTATACCCTGAGTTTCTCTACCCCATGTGTTATTGTAGCATTGATGTTCATGTTGGCCCCGAACATATTCATGGGAGCTTCAAGAATTTATAAGAAGCTTTCTCTCCCTACAAATCCTGGCTTTTAAGACCACTGTCCTGTTAGAGACTCAAAAACACATTTAATTTGAAAAGTCAGAGCTGAGTAATGACATGGTGTTCTAGCTAATATCTGCCTTCTGCCTGAAGCACTGAAAACTATTGCTACCATGGGGGGGGGTTGGCCGATCCTGTAAGCTGGCCCCCCGAAAGCTAACTCCCTTCTCACTAGACATGTAGAGACTGGGGGCTAGACACTGCATTTCCTGAGAGAGCTCCACGTACCACCTAGCATCCGCCAAGCTGACACACCGACTTGGAAAATGAAGTGAGCAACAGTGACTCTGGCCACACAGCAGGACATGGAATCTTCCAGAAGTCTGATTGCAGAAGCAAATGACTTCTCAGCAGCTGAAATGAGATTTTGAGAGCCTGGTGTCACAGGTGTCAAGCAGGGGGTGGCGGGGGGCGGCAGGGTCCGTGGTATTTTATTTGAACAGTCCTGTGTGTGCTTGGGCAATTTTCCTGGCTGAGTGGTAGCCAAGATCATTCCCTGGTTTCCCGGGAGATCCTGTAAGCAAACAAATATGATTTTTAAATCCCCTTTCTGATTAAACTAACTAGTACAGATATTGTTTTCTCCTGGTAAGAACTCTGTCCAACACAGGTGGGGAGCCCAGGGCATGAAGAGTTACTGGATATGAAAATACTTCAAAAATATTATCCCCTTTAAACACGTTCTCTGAATGCACGCCAAGTGAATTTATAAGCATCTTGCTGAAATTGTGAGGAAGAGATATCTAAAGATTCTAGGGAGGAAGGAATGGTACATGGAAATTAATTATAAACTTCCCGCTATTACAAACATATGATGTGTAAGAGGCCAATGCTTTTGCCTTTATTTACTATGCTGCCTTTGTTTTATTGTACTGAAGGTTAAAAAATATATAGATGTATAGTGCTTCTTGGGTTCATTTATGACCTCATTCCTCAGCCCTCAGCCCTATTTTTCTGAAAAGCTTCTCAACTATGGGTTCCCCTACTACCAAGGTTTCAAGGAAACTCACCATTAGGCTGAACACAGATTCCTAGCCACGCATTGTCAGGATGACGTCCTCAGTAATTAATTAAGTATGACCTGGTAATTACAGACTTTATCTTGAGCAACCAGATGTTCAGGTTCTTTCCAGCCACAGCACTTTACAACTCCATAAATACAATTTCTAAGGCACTGAGGTCTTGTTTCTCCAACAGACTGCAAGCTTCTCGCTGGCCAGGACACCCTTCTTAGAAAGCTCCATGATTCCCACACAGATTGCCCTACATGACAAGCAGAGACTATGCCAGCGCCCCAGGAAGGGGATTTGGGACCCACAGGCATCTGTCTGAACTGTGAGATGAGGGAGTACTTTGGTGGGTAGCAGTTTTCCCCAGACCACCAGGAAGAGACGACGGACTAGCCCTCCACAGCCAGTCTGTGGACAAATCTCACAAAGGGAGGCAGGAAAGGATGCCGAGCACAGTGGGGAGTAGCATCTCAGTCAGCCCTGGCACCAGCGCTTGGGAACCGTGGAGCCATGTGGCTTACTTCATCTCCGCGAGCCTGTCGGATTTTTATGAGAATTCACAGGCGATCACGCATGTGAGGCTTTGCAAAGGCCATCCCTGAAGTGATGATTTTTGTTGGGCTTCCCTCACCGGGCTGTGTTTCAGACATGCTCTAAGTGGCTCAGTCCATTCAGACTGTGTGGTTTATAAACAACAAACATGTATTTCTCACAGTTCTGAAGGCTGGGAAGTCCAAGATCAAGGCATCCACAGATTTAATGTCTCATGAAGGCCTGCTTCCTGGTTCACAGTTGTGTTCTCACTGGGTCCACACGTCGCAGAAGGGGCGAGGGTGTTCCCTGGGGTCTCTTTTTTTTTTTCCTTTTTTGCGGTACGCGGGCCTCTCACTGTTGTGGCCTCTCCCGTGGCGGAGCACAGGCTCCGGATGCGCAGGCTCAGTGGCCATGGCTCACGGGCCCAGCCGCTCCGCGGCATGTGGGATCTTCCCGGACCGAGGCACGAACCCGCGTCCCCTGCATCGGCAGGCGGACCCTCAACCACTGCGCCACCAGGGAAGCCCCCTGGGGTCTCTTTTATAAGGACACTAATACCATTCATGAGGGCTTCACCCTCATGACCTAATCAACTCCCAAAGGCCCCACATTCAAATTCCATCACAATGGGGATGAGGTTTCAATGTATGAATTTGGGAGGTACACAAACATTCAGTCTCTGTCACTAGGAAAACACACTTTGGAATTCCTGGAGCTGAGAGATTAACAATCTGACAGAGATGGGTGCTCAGATTCCTGTCTGCTGACAATGTGATGATGTACACAGCAACCTGAAGGATCGCATCACCCTCTTGCTTGGAGCCTCTCGGAGGTGCTGCATGGGGAATAAAATCCCACCCCTCACCCTGGGGTTCGGGGCTCCACGGGAGCTGCTTCTGCTATCTTCACTCAGCTCATCTCACATTCCCTCCCTTACCCAGCCATAGTGCTCTTCTCTCTGTTACTTGGGCATTCTGAAGTCTTCCCTTCCCCAGGACATTTGCACATACCATCCCCTCCCTCTCCTACATGATCCCCTACTCACTCCCTGATCAGTGTTCCTTCATTCTTTGTCTCCCTTGTTCACCACCAAATGCTTCACTCTTAAAACTGTGCCTGGCTTAGAGTAGGTGCTTAGTAAATACTTGTTAGTTAATTAAAAAAAGACGTATTGAAGAGCAGTGTGGCTTCTAACTAGCATGATTTATTAATGAATAATGGAAAGAGTAGTAGCTACAGTTTTCCCCCTTTTTCTTACCTTTCTCCTCTTAGGTTCCCAAGCTAAAGGCAAGAATTTGATAGAGTCCCAGTGGGTTTCTTGGATCCAAAGCTTTCCTTTATAACATTTCCCAAAGGCTTGCCTGTGTCATCTTTGAAGCTGAAGGCTGTGCCATGACAGTAATTAGAGGCTTAGAGCTAACGAGTATTAAGCCTTTGTCTTATGCCGTGTTCTCTCTATTTAATACTTCTGATCCTCAGAACAGCCTCCTTGGTTTTTCTATTCTTACGTGAGAATCAAGGCCCCCGAGTTTCAGGAGCGTTAAGAAATGTGTTCAGGGTTGCACTTCTTATAAACTGTACCACCAGATTTTGACTCTAAAGCCAGTGGTCACTCCTTCACGATACAGTAGGTTGTAAATCTGAGAGCATTCCCCAGAGTG
Source organism: Globicephala melas (assembly GCF_963455315.2). NCBI lineage: Eukaryota > Metazoa > Chordata > Mammalia > Artiodactyla > Delphinidae > Globicephala > Globicephala melas. The sequence continues at coordinate 46,140,907 of NC_083329.1, read as the reverse complement.
CCACCGAAGTCATAAACTACAGCCATTCCTTGCAAGATGCCTCACTGGAGGATTGGGGTGGGTTGAAAAAGTTGTAAGAATGAAACCTGCAGGTAGCCCGAGGATCAAAGGCAGTGACTCAAGCCACCCGCGCTGGGTAACCGTGGACAAGGTGGCCAACCTCTCCTGACCTCAGCAACCTCACCTCCAGGTGGCAGAACATGGCAACCGGAGTCCACTGACAGCTCTGGAGTGCTGAGAGAATTAACTAATAAATGATTGGGAAGCACTCGGCCAATGTAAAGTGCTATATAAATGCTTAATAGTAACAACCACCCTGTCAGGCATCCAGGGTTGCTTTTGAGCCCTGTGGTCCCTGTGTAATGATACTGAACCCTACAAAGTGCTTTACAAATAGTAAATAATTCATTTTCAGGGCACCCCAGGGAAGCGAGAAAGGATTCCTCTTACTTTAGAGGAATTGAGATCCAACATTTGTTGGGGCTGCTCAGCCAGGAGGCCTCACAAGCCAAGTTTGGGTCTCCGTGGCCCTCTGCGTCGGGCCAGGCTGGGCCCAGCTGCTCCGAGCTGAGAGCAAGCTGTGCGCCCCAGGGCTCTGGTCGGGCATTTGTCTGTCAGGTTCCGGAGCTCAAGGCCGTGGCTTAGAAGGCTGAGAGGCACGGGAAGATGAATAAACAGCTGGAAGTAGAAAACACACAGCGGCTTCTTGTTGATAAGGCCCTTGGCCTTTGAGTAGGGTGGACACTTCCCGGGCCTTGGCGAGGGAAGCAGCCAAGGAGGGGAGAGTACAGTGCAGAGTGACTGGAGCAAGGGGACGTTGAATTCAGCCACCACTTAAGGTCCAGGAACTCCGCCACCTCACTGATGGTCCGGAGTCCACCAGGCCTTGAAGGGGGCCCTCCTCAGTCAGGAGTCATAACCTGACCTTGGCCAGCGAGGCAGAACTTGAAGAAACAGGAGGGGCCTAACTTCCCTGGTATCAGGGCAGGAGTCCACCGTTCAGAGGGCTGCAGCATGGGGCTCAGGTCCAGGGGCCTGAGGTTGGGATAACGGGACAGGGGTGGTCAGGCCCGGAGAGGGTGGGTGTTAGAACACTCCTTACTCTAGGGGAGCCTGGGGAGGGGCCCCCGGAATTGAGACCCCAAGTCTCTGCATGTCAGTTCTGACACTGTCTCCCTCCTCTGAGATCCTAGAGAGGTCAAGGACCCTGCCTGGGTCTCTTCACCCTTAGAAGGGGGATCAAAAGGCCTGACCATCATCTTCCCAAGAAGTGTGAGTGGCAGACATGACCGAAGGTCCCTTCACCTTTGGGGATGCTGCAGATGCAAGTACGAACTCTTAGGCGAGACCAGAGGACTCTGAGCTTCTCCAATATACGGCCCTGAATTAACTGAAGATATTAATAACCCCAGCTCCCTACCGCTCGCTGTGTGACACAGGACGAAACTCTTAACCCCATTCCCAACGATAAAATGCGGATAACCATCGCAGATCACTCCGCTCTCATGTGGAGAGCAGATGCTCCATTATTAATAGGGTTGCTCCCTGGTGCTAGGACAGCATTAATGTCCCTCTTCCCCAGGTCCGGTGACAGCACTTGGCACATCTAACAGTCAACAGTTCTAAAACATCAGCCCACCCACAGGTCAGTTAGCAGCAACCTTCTGGCAGGTGACGTTTTGATTGTTGTTTTCCCCTGAAGGTTGGGACTGGAAGGTGGCGAGCAGAGGGACAACATCGTGTGGGGTCAGTGCCCTACGACTTCATCTTACTTATCCCCACAGCAGATGAGCAACCTGAGGTCCTGAAGAGTTAAACCATGTCCTCAAGGTCTCTCCACTGGTCAGGCCAGGTTTATGACCTGGTCACCGATCCCAAGCCGAGCTATGCTATGCCCTCTGCCCTCCGGGCCCTGCGAGGCAGCGATGGAGCACACAGGCCAGGAGGAGGAAGAGGGACCGGAAAGCAGGCTTCTCCTGCAGGACACGGCCTCAAGGGGCGGCCAGACGAGCCCACGCTGTCACCAGGAACCAAGGAGAGAGAGGAAAGAAGAGCAGGAGTAATCAGATTATTTTCAGATAAAATAAAAATCAAGGTTAAAAAAACCGTTTAATATGTCAAAGAGGGTCACGTGTTTTCCATTCCTTGACCACCTGTTTATCAAGTGTTTTGCATGTGCCAGAGACTGTGGTGGGCACCGGGAGGAAGTGGCAAACTGCCGGGCAGACCCAGATCTCAGGACCTGTGAGGAACAAAGGGGGCGATGGACATGGAAGAAGGAAACCAGGAACCAGTGAATGGATCATAAGCAGTGAGGAGTGTTCCACAGAGAACAGGGGATGCGCACCTCAGAGGAAGCCACTTTCAAAGGGAACATTGAAGGCAACAAAAGAAACCATTCAGAGTAAATATGTAACACCCATGAAACTTCACCTTCAGAATAATACAGCTTCAGTAGATACGAAGCACTGAAAGGACTATGGAAATAAGAGACTAGAAGGAAAAATCATTGTTGTAGATTTTGACATACATCTTTTAACCTCCAACAAACCAAGTAGTTAAAAACAAGGGACATAGAAATGAGAATTATAATTAATAAGATTGGATTAACAAGTAGAATTTAGATGCTGTGCCTTCCAGGGAATATACCTACTTATCAGGCAACCTGGGACATTTATAAAAGGAGACACAAAACCTAAACAGCAGAAATTGTGCATACAGCAATCTAAAACAAACAGCAAAACGAGAAGTTGATAACAAAGTTTAAACAAACAAATGAAATTTATCCCCATGGAAATTTTTTAAAAAGAGAGAGAGGGACTGCTTAACTAACTTGAATCAAAGAGGTTACATTTGCAATTACAGTTTCTTGTGGGAAAAAAATAAAATAAAATGAAAACAATGAATTTCAAAGAATATGGAGTGTGGCCCAACATGGAAGTAGAAACAAGTTTATAATCTTAAGTGCTTTCATATATATATATATATAAATGAAGATTAATCAAGAACATGAGAAGTTAGCAGAAAATAAACAACCCTCAGTAGAACAGAGAGATGGAAACAATAGAGATAAAAGCAGAAATCAGTGCAGCAAAGAAAACAAATAAGCAGAAAAGTCTCCCATCCTAAGAGGAGGTAATTAATAAATCCTCCTCAAACTGGGTCTTTGGGTGGGGGGGTGATAATCACTATAACACAGAGAAATCGCTGGTATATCTAATCACAAAAAGAGAGACAGACAAATATAATCAGTTATGTGAAATGACATGTAACAAAGGTAAGGAAATTACAAAAATTATTATGAAATCTTACACTGAAATTTACTCCAAAAATTACAGACTTCCAGATTAAGTTAATCAATTTTCTGGAATAAGCAAATGATTAAAATTGGCTTTAGAAAATTAGGAATCCTGTGGGGAATAATATTCATGGTGAGGGCTTCCCTGGTGGCGCAGTGGTTGAGAGTCCACCTGCCGATGCAGGGGACACGGGTTCGTGCCCCGGTCCGGGAAGATCCCACATGCCGCGGAGTGGCTGGACCTGTGAGCCATGACCGCTGAGCCTGCGCGTCCGGAGCCTGTGCTCCACAACAGGAGAGGCCGCAACAGTGAGAGGCCCGCGTACTGAAAAAAAAAAAAAAAAAAAAAAAAAATATATATATATATATATTCATGGTGAAATGTTTTTTAATATTTCGAAATAACTCCTCAAGAATGCCCCCTGGCCAAATGACCATGTCTAGGTGTCCCCTTCACATTTTCAAGGAACAGTTAATCCCTATGCTATGTAAACTCTATCAGAGAACACAAAATATGGTAAGCTACCATACTGGTTTTCTGAAATTAATACAAACCTGATGTCAAAACTTGACTGAAAAAACAAAGCTATGGACCAATTTCAACTTCATGTGTAAATATAAAAGCAAAAATCAGGGCCAGCTTCATGGACTCGTGACCTATGTACAACACAGGGCCTTGTGCTCGGAAGAGCCCCATGCTTCGTTTAATGCTCTCTGTCACAAGCTTGAAATTCTTAATAATTTTTCAACAAGGGACCCTACATTTGCTCTTTACACTGGGCCCTGTAAATTATGTATCCAGTCCTGGCAGAAATATCAGCAAATCAAATATGACACTACAATAAAATAACCCCTACCTTGATCAAGGTGATTTTACCTGAGGATGCAAGGAAGATTAAATATTAGGAAGTCTACTAATATACTATGAGATGTATTATAAAATGATGGTGTTAACAGATACTGAAAAGACATTTGATGAAACCTAACATGGAGATGACTCATAATTTTAAGACTTGAATGATATATTTTTGAATGGTAAAAGCCAAAGTAATACTTAATTCATTAATACACAGTTTTACTACCTTTGAAATGAAGTCCATAAAAAGAAGCCTGCTACCCCAGCACTACTGAACCCTGATTGGAACGTTCTGGCTGGTGCAATAGGCATGGAGACTGAGAAGTGGAAGGGCTCCAGGAAAGGAAAGTGCAGCGTTACGTTATCTACAGACAATATGATTAGAAACTAAGAAGGCTGAGGAGGACTGACCAAAAAATCTGTTTACATCGGTTAGATTGTTGGGCAGATGCCGGATAAATACACTTAAATCAAGATCACCGCTAAATACCAGTGATAATTACTAACCCTAACCCTAACTTCATAACAAATTTGTAAAGCGTAACATAACCACGAGCAATTATTACAATACATATGTAGCCAACATGAGAGCTTACTGAAATATATAAAGTAATATTTTAATAAATGGAGAAAAATATTGCAAGTATATTGCAAAGTTGCCATAGGGTCCCATAAATAGGCAGAAATAAATAAATAAATAGATAAAGTTAATTGCTTTCGAATTAAATAGTTACGACAATTACTATCAATATGGCGGTGGAATTTTTTAATGAAACAAATATTTACAAAATAATTCTAAACATTATCTAAAAAAATAAACAAGTGAGAAAGGTTGGAAGCATTTTTAAAAAGCAGGGGGAATTGTTCTGCCAAATTTTAAAGTGTGTACTAAAGTTCCAACAATTAAGTGTTTTATTGGCAGAAGAATTTGCAAACAGATCAATGGAAGAGACTAAGTAAGCACAGAAAGAAATCTCCCAAATATATAAGAAATGAGAAGATGATAAAGGGACCATCACACCCAAGAGGAAAGAAATGGATTAGTCATCAAACGGAATTTTTACTTATAATGAAACCTTAGAAAATAGAAGAAAATATATGTCAGTAATTACTGACATCAGGAGGGTGGAGACACTTCTAAGATCAGCAATAAAAAGTATCACAGAGGAAAATATCGATCAATTAAGCTGCATAATCTATGTAGGTATATCATATACAGGTTATGCCAAAAATGCCACATTTAAAAAACAAAAGGACAAGACAAACTAAAAAAGTATTTTCAACAAATATGACAAAGGGGTTAATATTCTTATAATTTAAGGAACTCTTACAAATCAGAAATAAAAAACTTATCAATATCCCAATAGAAATGTGAGCTAAGTATGAAGGCAAGTGGCCAATAATACATATACCATATGAAAGCATGTTCAGCCTCGCTGTAGTCAATGGGAGGGGAATTAAGACAATGAGATATTGTCTAGTGCATATAGAAATGGCAACAAGGAAGGGAGTTGATTTTGTTCTTGTTTTTAACATTGAAAGATGATTAATACTGCTGTGGGCAGCATAAAACTAATTCCAGTGGGTACATAAATTGTGCATATTTTCTGGACAATATTTGATAACGTGTATAAGAAGCCTTAGAAATGCTTTACCTTTTAATTCAATAATTCCATTTCTACAAATCTTTCCTGGGAAAAAATAACCAGAGAGGCACCAAAAGATATAAGTACAGGAATAATCAATATCATTTTTCCAAATATTTTTGCCTTTAATTACTTACATTTATTCACATTTTCTAATTAGAAAATTTTATTTTTAAAAAAATTTCTATTTTGAGATCATTGAGATTCACATGCAGTTATAAGAAAGAAGATATACAGAGAGATCCAGCACACCCTTCACCCAGCTTCCTCCAATAGAAACACTGTATAACTCTAGCCCAATATCACAACCAGGGAACTGACATAGACACAACATCACTATTCATACTTCCCCGCTGTACTCGCTCATTTGCATGTATATAATTCTATGCAATTTCATCACATGTGTAGACCAGTGGGACCACGACCACAGCAAAGATATAAACAGTTCTGTGACCGCCAGGATCCCCTGTGTTTTTATAGCCACACCCACCTCCCTCCCCTCACAGCCCCTGACCCCTGGCAATCACGACGCTGACCTCCAACTCTTATCATTTTTTCATTGCAAGAATGTTATATAAATGGAATCAGAAAGTATGAAACGCTTAGGGATTGGCTTTTTTTTTTTCCACTCAGCATAATTCCCTTATCATCCAAGTTGTTGCATGTGTCAATATTTTGTTCCTTTTTGTTGCTGAGTAGGATTCCATGGTACAGATGGACCACGGTTTTGTTTAACTGTTCACCTGCTGTGGAACATTTGAATTGTTTCCAGCTTTCGGCTGCCATGAGCATTTATGTACAGGTTTTGCAGTATTATTCTTAAAACAAAAAAATATAAAATAAAAACAACTTAGAGAAATGTTCAACAATAGCGAAATAAATAATGGCAAATTGAATATTCCAGTGTCATTAAAAATTATGTATAATTAGTATATTCAACGAGCTAGACTCAAAGGTACAAGTAGAAAATGATTTTTCCCCTCAACACTGTTTAGGAAGGGAATGTCTGATCACCCCTGCTTGCCCTGGAGTGTAGGGCAAGTGTAGGATACAGTGAGTGTAGCCCTTAGCCTTTCAGTCACTTGCCGGCTTTTAATAATGTTTCTCGGGTATTAAAAAGTCTCGGGCTTCCCTGGTGGCGCAGTGGTTGAGAGTCCGCCTGCTGATGCAGGGGACACGGGTTTGTGCCCCAGTCTGGGAAGATCCCACATGCCGCGGAGCGGCTGGGCCCGTGAGCCATGGCCGCTGAGCCTGCACGTCCGGAGCCTGTGCTCCGCAACGGGAGAGACCACAGCAGTGAGAGGCTCGCATACCTCAAAAAAAAAAAAAGTCTCATCCAATTGAAATCAAAAGCTCCGTTTCTCATCCGTTTAATCTTCTCCCTTCTTCCCAGTGGGAAGTGGGGCATGATGCAGCCTTCCTTGCCCAAGCTCCCGCACCCCTCCCTCTGCATTCTGCCACTTCTGCATCCTTCAGGGCTGGGTGGGAGGCTGGAGAAGAACAGGGTGCCCTCCCACTACTGTGGGGTCCCTGCAATCTCTTGACACCCTCCCCTCCTGTCAGCTGTGCAGGGTGAATGCTCCACCTCTCTGGCCCCCTCTCCCCTTTCCTAACCCTTTCTCTTTCTACTCCTCTCCCCCTTCCTCCTCCTGCTGTTCTCTGTGTGCCCTACCCCCAGGGCCTCAGGATGCTCAGGCCAAGCTCTTCTAAAAACTCTTCCCCCAGCTCTTTCCCAATAGCAGGGACAGGAGTTTCTAAGCTTAGGAAGTGCTCAGATCAGTGGGAGGGGAGGAGACATCAGTTTCCCTTCAAGCACACACTCCCTGCATGAGAGATTTCCCCAAGCACTCTTAGGTTGTCTTGAGCCAGGAAAGTACCCCACTCTGGGAGGGGCAACCTTACAACCCTCCGTATCTTTACGCTGAGCCATTCCCAGCCTGAACATACACTAGAGGTTGATAATTGGCTAAAGGTACCAGGACTCACTGTGGCTGGTCAGGGCAAGTTCTGTGAGGATAGGTCTAGAATCTCATTTTAGGATACGTGTGCACTTCACATCTCTGTTTTTGTCTTTGTGGTCTAGTGTGAGACCCAAACAGAAAAGTGGATTTAACTCCCGTAGCAGACATGTTGGGGCCCTGCCCAGATCCCCTGGGATCTTTTTGACCGTATCTCTGCTCACTGTCCCAGCTCAGTCGTGCTTTCCCCTCCTCTTTGAAGGAGGACTGCCCTCAGGCGGCTGGAGCTCCTTTGCCAGCACACACGGAGTGTCAGAAGTGCCCCTCAGCTGAGAGCTGGGTTCAAGAGTCTGGAAGCCCAGCCCCAGGGCCTTGGATTGGAACAACTCTGAGATGGAACTGACCCCCAGAGCCCTCTGCAATCAGGCTGAGGCTCACCTCTGCGGGATTTTGCTTGAAATCACACACTGGCTGCCTCCTCCCTTTCCCTGCCCTTCCTCCCCCACCGCCCCTTACCAGTTTCTCCTTAGGAACACTTCCTTAACAAACCCTCAAGGTCTGTCCCTGGAGACAGTGACCTAAGAATTGTTTAAGCAGAGGATGTAAGCCATGCCTTGGGGATGTCAAATAATGCATCCTTGCATTAGGTGGGAGCTTAGAATAAGGGGACTGAGTATGGGTCATCTGTTACCTGAAGGTGCTCTTCACACATGTCTCATTCAATCTGTACAGCAACCCAAAACGTGGGGATTGTGTTCCCACTTTATAGAGAGCAAAGTGGGATTTACTATGAAGTTACATACGTTCCCTAAACCAGGGTCTCTCAGAGTGGCCCTGACATATATCATAGCAGCAGCCGCATCTTGACAAGAGCTGGGCTGGGCGCTATTCTCACGATGGCCCTGCCAATAAGGGGCAGTATCCTCATTTGGCAGACCAGGAACCCGAGGCTTGCCACGCTGAGGGCTAGCCTCAGCATCACTGTGGGATAAGAGGCCGGGACCCTCTGGCTCCCAACCTGTACCATTCCCAGCAAAACATGCTGCCCAGCATGAACAGCCTCTCTAAGCAGCACCCAAAACATTCTGATGGCAATAGGACCCTGGAAGACCATAGGCACCCCCCAACCCTGGCTGAATCACTCTGCAGCCCCGTGCTTTGAAAACCACAAAGGAGTCATCGATGTGGAACAGATCAGTCAAAGAGACTTTGTCTCCTTGGAGCATGCCCGTGCCTCCGTGTGCTAGCCGAGCCCTAGATGGAGAATTCCCTGAGAGTAGGGGCAGCCTCTGCCCTAAGAGGTGGAGGCGCTGCATAAATGATTGCTAAATAAACAAGAACTGAACCATGTGCCAGGCGCTGTGCTAAAGACTTGGCCCCTGTTATCTCCTGGAATCTCATGGCAGAGAGAGTGATTGTCTGCACCAACCATGACACTCCTTTCTTCCCTAGTTAAAGAGCCCTGTTTTTTTAGCTAGGAGAAGATAGACCAGCTAAAATCTTTATTTAACTTCCTCCCTTGCAGTTAAAGGTAGTCTGACTGATTCTGGCCAACAGAATGGAAATGAGCTCCTCTATGGGAATGCTAGAAAATCTATTCAACTGGGAAGAACAGTCTCAAGTCTCCCTCCCCCCACCCCCCGCCGCCACCTTCCTTCTGGCTGCCAGCCTGGAATACTGACATGATGGCTGGAACTTTTCAACCAGTCTGGACCATGAGGTGACCTTGAGGATGAAAGCTACACACCAGGGTGTGAAGAAGAAAGAGGGGATCCTGCTTCCTTCTCCACCATGGGTAGTCATGGGATTGCCTTTCTAACGCTGGGTGGCCTGGCTCCAGGCTTTTGTAAACCACCAAGATTTTTGATTTCTCGATTGCATTTTAACTGAACCCAAAACATTATGAATTACCTGAATGATTCTGAAAGGTAGACTAGGAAGGTTCAGAGTTGACTGCTAAATTTTTACTCCTGTGAAATCAGGGCATTTGGGGGCCTCTAGTAAAGTCAGGTCGAACTTTCCAGCACTGTGGATACCGTGGGGTGTCCTGGAGATGTGCTCTTGCCCCGCACTGTGGGAAATGATGGCTGACCATCAGGAGTTGGGGTTGGTGCATGGTCTCCCACAAACGTGTCTCTTCATCACCTCTCTCTGCTGCCTGGGATTAAACAAAAGGCAAAAGTCTGCCTAGGCTTAACCTTGACATGAAAAAAGAAAAAGATATTTAAATATCCCCTTCAGCAGACTGCTTTCAGCTACGGAAGAATTCACCACCATTCATTATGATGGTGATAATTATACAATGCATAAAATATACTATGTAGATAAAGTATGCAATTAAATAATTACCATTTTTCATGAGCTCTCATGGGACCATTCCAGGATAATGAGCAGGGTTAATAATTTTGTCAAATTAAACCCACCTCGTTTCTATGCCTGTTGCCCAGGCATTTACCTTCCTGGACCTCAGTGTCCTCATCGATGAGACAAGGGGCTTGAACGAGATGCTCTCAGGAGGCTTTGGATCTCATGGATCTGACAGCTGAAGCGTGACTGGGCCCTGGGAGAGAGCAGGCCATTTCCTTTGGGTCATGGGATTTGACTTGGAAAACTGCGAAAGGTCTTTACTACCGTGCAGAGCACTTTTGGCTTCCAACATTCAAAACAAGCTCCCTATAGCAAAGTGGTTTCAATGGCACGTCTCAACCTCCTCTAGATTACGGCACATGTGTCACGTGGGAATAAACAGAAGAGGCTGCTTGTGGTTGGAGGTGACCAGCTGCCCCTCCTCATGCCTGCCCGCTGCCCCCAGGGCCAAGGGGAACAAAACGTTGGTACTTCTGTAACCCGCTCATGGCACACTAGAAGTGCTGAACTCAAGGACCAGAAAATCAAGAAAAGTGAATCTTTTTGCCATATTTGTCTGGTTATGAGATTTACGTTTTGCTTTGGTTTTGCCTACGATGCAAACACAGAGGCTGAGACCTTGTAACAAAATATCCAAAGCTATTTCAGGGCAGTTTGCTTGGAACTCTCAGCCTATGTGTCCACAGGCTCTGTTCTCTTTGCCCCTTGGGCTGGCCCAAGCTGCCAAGCCACAGGGTGGACAGCAGGGCCCACCTTTCATTCTGGCAGTCCTCAAACTCGAGGCCAGGTTAGCCTGGCCTGCTGGAAGAGCCCCTGTCCTTCCCCTTGAGACCAGTGGCAATCCTCCACCCAAAGGCAGGCCTAGGAAAAGACCTCAAAAGAGAGAAAACCTAGCTATCTTCTCCGGATGTTGAAAGATGAACTTGATATTTTTTGTACCTGGGGCCAGAGGACCATCTCCCAATGACCCCCTTCGTGTACTCCATCATTCACGAGTAGAGGTAAGAGAGGGTGGCCAGGGCTGGGATTCTGGAGTTAGGGACCTTCCTTCTAACTTTAGTTACACCGTTTACTTCACTTTCCAAAGCCTTCATTTTTTCTGTGTGAAAGGGATCTATTGAATACATTACTAAACCTATCACGTGCCGGGAACTGTGCTAAGTTCAGGGGAGAGTATGATGAACAAAACAGCAGAGGATGTTGCCATGTGCTGCTCAGAACCCCCAGTGAAGGTGGACTTGCTGCCCTAGCTGCTGGGAGTGCTGTGGGCAGGGGTCCCTTCGTGTCAGCACAGAACCAGCCAGCACTAGGTCCCGCCTTTCCCAGGGTGGCTGCCATCCAATGACTGACCGAAGCCAAAGGATGAAGACCTGGCCATCTCAACCCACCTGAGGACACCTCTGAAGGGCCACTCCAGTCCCAAAGCTCCCAGAGGTGTCGGACAAGATCAAAGCTTGATTCTCCCTCCACCCACATCTGCTGCTAGCCCTTGCCTCTAACAGGGTTGGTCCCAAGACCCCTCCTTAATGGGCATCCTGTCAGCTAAACCCCATTTCAGAGTCTGCGGCTCGGCAAACCCAACCTGCAAAAAAACAACTTCCCTTCTCTCAGGCAACCAACTCGGAGAAAGAAATGATAAAGCGATTTTATGAGGACTGTTGAGAAAAGCAAATGCGATGTGTGTGGAAGCACTTTAGTAGCCCAAAACTACCGTCGAAGCTGTGGGTTTCTTTTCTTTTCCGTGGCTTGAAGTGAGCTGAGTTGCAGTGTGAAAACCTCTCTCATTTCTTGGAAAGAAAATCTGCCAATTCCACCCCGCTTCCCCATCTTCAAAGCCTCATTCTCAGTAGCCTGCAAGGGGTGACCCACCCAGACAGGTGTGGCATCATCCAGGTCCCCTCTGGAGGCAGGGACCGGGGGTACTTCAGGTATTCCAAGGAGATCTCTTGACTCATGTCTGCCAAGTGCCTATCATTAGCAAAGCCCAATTCCAGAAGCCACACAGAGGAGAGAGCCGCCTGACCCCAAGCCCAGCTGACAACTTTCCAAGTTCCCCAGTGCTATAGCCGCCTCTGTAGAAGCAGAATCCTCAGCTCCAAACCACTAATGAACTCCTCCCAGCTCCAGGTTTAATTAGTTTTCATTGCAATATTAACGGTCCTAACAAACCACTTCAACTTTCCTGTTGCACAGCTGGAATTCTTTTATTTGGCATTTGTTCTCTTTCCAAGAAAATCCCACACGCATCCTCCCCCGCTCCTGCCCCATCAAGAAGGAACATGATCACAGTCTTACTTTCCTTGTCACGTTGACCAGTCCAGGGACAGTAGCTTTAATAATTTTGAAACTGGGAGCATTAAACACATCACAAACTGCCATACAAATAACATATAATAGAACTCCAGGAGTTTAATTACTGTGACGAATATATGTACAAACCCTGAAGTCTCTATCATACCATTAGGCCACAGTCACGGACATTATTGGGAGGTTTAAAATTTGCACAAGGTATGTCATTAGTTGATCCAACACCTTCTAGATCTGGAGTTCTTGCCTGGGACTCGGAATTCATTTGTTGGGCACTTTGGACTACCCAGCCAGAAGCAGCACTGTTTGCATTAGTGACTATGAAAAATGATTAAACATTGCTACCCGTTCATATTGGTTTGTGTTGAGGACAGGTCTGGCTGCGTGGCTGAGCAATGAGACATTTGCTGGTGGATTCCAATGGTTCTATTTTCTCTGCCTTTCCAAAGCAAGAGAGAAGCAACAGGAAACTGACATGGGATGGAACTATGTCCTGCCTGCTTCCAGAAATTCTCTAGCCCAGCCTTAATGGAAATTGATCTGGATTTATAAGAGAATCCACTGGATTTTTTGGTACAGTGTTCTTCCAGACAGAGACTTGGATTTGGGTGGAACTGCTGGGTGATGACTGATAGAAACTGAGTTAAGTCCCCCAGTGGGCTTCTCCAAAGAAAGGCTAGCAGCCTGTGCTGTAAGTCCAAGGACACACAATGAACTCAAGTTCAGCTCAGCCGGCACCAGCACCCAACGGCCATGCTATGTGGGGCAGCAGTGCTGAGCTTGTGGTGAGGGTCCAGGCTCAGAGATACAGCCAGTGTGACTTGGTTCCAGCAGACACCAGGGAAGGAACAAGGAACAGGGAGGTAAACTGGCCAGAGAGATGGAGCAAGAAAAGGCAACAGTCATGGAGTTCACACTGTGGATGGAAAGCAAACGATTCTATATTCTGTTCTCTAGTGGGGAAGGAGCTCTGCCTGTTCTTCCAGTACTTAGACGGTGAAGGCCTTTAGTGTCCATAGCTGGGAGGACAGCTTCAGTCAGGGTCACTGGCCTAGCCCCCTTAGGGAGAGACACCTTCCCCCACTACAGAGTCAGCCAGGCTGGAACTCCTCCTGTGACAACGCTCTCCAAACCAGTGTCCTTGCCTCTGGCATGGTCCCATTCCCCCAGGCCCCTGCACACACACACACTACAGCCAGAAGACCCCTCATTAAACTTAGATTGGACAATGTCTCTTTCCTGCTCACAACCTCTCAAAATTCATAAGTGCTGTCAGCTGCTTTGAGTGAAGGGAACCCAGGTCCCAGAGGTCCTCATAAGACCTGTCTATTTCACTGTCCAGGACTTCAAAGGGGTCGCAGAGCCCCTAATGCCCTTGTGAGATCTCAGTAACCAGTCAGAAAATGGAAAAGGATAAAAAGCCCCATGCACAACAACAGCTATAAAATGTTTATAAATAACCTGAACATGAAATGTGTAAGATCTATATTTTTTAAAACTATTAAATATTAATGAAGGAAGAAAGAACAACCTGAGAAATAAACGAATATACCTTTTTACTGGAAGGAAAGTCTTAATCATTTTAACATATCAATTCTCTCCAAATTGATCTATATATTTATTTCGATCCCAGGTAAAATCCCAGGAGGTTTTATTTTTGTGGAAATTGACAAATGATTCTAAATTTACATAGAAATGCAAAGACCTGGAGTAGCCAGGTCAATCTTCGAAGAAAAAGAACAAAGTTTAAGGCCTTACACTACCAGATTTCAAAACTTATTATGAAGCTACAGTAATCAATACTGTGTGGTTTGGGCATCAAGATAAATAAGAATACCTTAAAGTTTTCAGAAAGAAAAAATAAAATTGAGTTGCCTACAAAGGAAGGAAAACCAGCCATGCTTCTGACTGTGCATCAACCACACTGGGTGCTAAAAGATTATGAAGCAATGCCTGAAGAATTCTGATAGAGGGCTTCCCTGGTGGCACAGTGGTTAAGAATCCACCTGCCAGTGCAGGGGATACGGGTTCGAGCCCTGGTCCGGGAAGATCCCACATGCCATGGAGCAACTGAGCCCATGCGCCACAACTACTGAGCCTGCGCTCTGGAGCCCATGAGCCACAACTACTGAAGCCCATGTGCCTAGAGGCTGTGCTCCACAACAAGAGAAGCCACCTCAATGAGGAGCCCACGCACCGCAACAGAGAGTAGCCCCTGCTCACCGCAACCAGAGAAAGCCCCCGTGCAGCAACGAAGACCCATCACAGCCAAAACTAAAAATAAATAAATAAATTTATTTAAAAAAAAAGAATTCTGATAGAAAATTAATTTTCAACCTGAAATTCCATACTCATACTAACAGTGAAGTGTGAGAGAATAAAGACATTTTTTACAGATGCCAAGATTTGCCTCACACTCTTATGTGTTACTTGAGAATGCACTCCAGCCAAACAAGGGAATCAACCAACAGGCCTCAGGGACCTGTTGGACAACAACAAAAGATCTAACATTTGCATCAGTATAGTCTCAGAAGGAGAGAAAGAATGTGGGCTGAAAAGTTTTCAGAGAAATAATAGCTAAAAACTTCTTAAATATAGTGAAAAACATAAACTGAGAGACTCAACTAGCTGAGCATGTCCCAAACAGGAAAAACCAAAAGAGATCCACACCAACATACATTGTAAGTAAACTTCTGAAAATTAAAGACAAAGAAAAAAATCTTAAAAGCAGCCCAAAAGAAGTGATATTTTTCTTATAACGAAACACCAATTCGAGTGACAGCTGATTTCTCTAATGAAGATATAGAGTCCAGGAGGCAGTGGCATGCCATTTTTCATGCGCTTAAAGAAGAGGGCTGTCAACCTTGAATTCTATATCCTATGAAACTATCCTTCAGGAAAATTCATAGCACTAAATGCTTACATTAGAAAAGAGGAACAGTCTCAAATCAATAATCTAAGTCCTATCTCAGGAAGCTAGAAAAATAAAAACAAAATAAATCCAAAGCAGGTAGAAGCAAGGAACTATAAAAACAAGAGAATCAAAGAATTTGAAACAGGAAATCAATAGAGAAAATCAATGAAATCAAACAGCTACTTCTTCAAAAAATCAATAAAACTGGTAAACCTCTAGCAAGACTGACAAAGATAAAAAAGAAGACACAAATCACCAATATCAGGAAGGAAACAGGATATTTCACCACAGACCTACCTTGCAGCCATTAAAAAGATAAGAAGGGAAGGCTACAAACAACTTTACACTCATGAATTTGATAACAGAAGAAATGAACCAAGTCCTCAAAAACTACAACTATAAAACTCAACCAAGAAGAAATAGATAGCCTGAATAGTCCTATAAAAATGTGCAATTAAAAAGTTCCCTCAGAATAAATCTCCAGGTCCAATAGATTTACCACAAAATTTTGCCAAATACTTAAAGAATTACATGAAGTTTATATAATGTCAGCAAAAAAGTAAAAGAAAGAACAATCCTCAACTCATTTTATGAGACCAGTATTACCTTGATACCAAACCAGACAAAGATATCACAAGAAAAGAAAACTACAGACCAATATCTTTCATGAACTTAGAGGTAAAAGCTCTCAGCAAAGTGCTAGAAAATCTAATTCAATGATGGTATAAATAGGATTACACACCATAACCAAGTGGAGTTTATTCCAAGTATGTTTATTCAACATTCGAAAATCAATCAATGTAATCCATCAATAGGCTAAAGAAGAAAAATCATATGGTCATACCAACTGACACAGGAAATACGTTTGACAAAATCCAACACCTATGTAAGATAATTTAAAAAAAGGAAAACCTGGGCTTCCCTGGTGGCGCAGTGGTTGAGAGTCCGCCTGCCGATGCAGGGGACACGGGTTCGTGCCCCGGTCCAGGAAGATCCCACATGCCATGGAGCGGCTGGGCCTGTGAGCCATGGCTGCTGAGCCTGCGCGTCCGGAGCCTGTGCTCCGCAACAGGAGAGGCCACAACAGTGAGAGGCCCGCGTACCGCAAAAAAAAAAAAAAAAGAAAAGAAAAACCTCCCAGTAAGCTAGGAATAGAGGGGAACCACTTCACATGATAAAGAGCATTTACAAAACGCCTATGACTACCTCATACTTAATAGTGAAAAATTGAACAAGGGAAGAATATCTGCTCTCATCACTCCTCTTCAACATAATTGAAGTTCTAGCCACAGCAATAAGGTAAGAAAAAGAAACAAAAGACCTACAGATTGAAAATGAAGAAATAAAACTGTCCTTATTTGCATATGACATGATTGTCTACATAGAAAATCCCAAGAAATACACACACACACACACACACACAAATTAGAAATAATAAGTGAGTTCAGCAACAATATAAGGTCAACACACAAAAGTACACTGCATTTCTACATGCACAAATGAACACCTTGAAACCAAAATTTCAAATGCAATACCATTGATTATTGCTCCAAAGAAAATGAAACACTTAGGTATAAACTTGACAAGCATGTACAGGATCTGTATACCAAAAATTATAAAATGCTGAGGAAAGAAATCAAAGAAGACCTAAATAAGGGTAACATACTATGTTTATGGGTTGGAAGGCTCAACACAGTGACCTGGATTCTGACCTCAGATTCGCCTTAGTTGGCCCCCGTGCCTGGTCTCTCTCTCTCTCACTGCCTGATCTGCTCCATCCCTGTTTCTTTACTTTGGCACCATTGCTGTAAAGGGGACTCACCCTCTAAGAAGCATTGGAGGATGTGGCAGGCTTCTCTGGCTGAGGTATTCAGTCAGCTCAAGTTAAACCCTTTTTAGGGATCTTATGTTAAGCAGTCCCTATAGAGACCAAGATGAAGGGCTGATGTAGATAGTTGTATTTGGGAAGTATCCCAGGGATGTGGAGTGTAGGACCAGGGAAGTGAGCAGAGAAAACATGAGAGGTAACTGGAAGATGCGTTATGGGCTACCTACCGCTAAGGGGGACTGGTACTCCACCTGACCAGAAACTTCTGAAGAACTTTTTGAAATGCCTTTCAGAATTGTCCTCCTGGGACTCGGGTGGAGAGCAGCTCATCTTTTGGCTGTCCACCTCCACAGGTCAAGAGTGGGCCCGGTGCACAGAGCCCTGCACTTTGGGACCATACAGGTGTGGGTGCTCAGTGGGTCCCCACAGGCATTGTTGCCACATGCCCTGGCCTCAGGAAGTCTGAGACAAGAAGTGAGAGGCACCTGGTGTGGAGTCCAGGAGAGGGGGCGGGGTGGGGGTTTGCTGCAGGGCTTGTTTGTCGCAGGTGGAGGCAGCAGTAACTAGAATGAGAGTGGTGGACAGACAGATTGGCATGGTGCTCAGAAGGTGTGCAACAGTATGGAAGGTTGAAGCGCCAGGCCCTGGAAGGTATCGACAACCATGACATAGTCCTCCCCATCCTTGCAGCTCGAGGCCTCTGGAGGGAGGCCCTAGCCACATCTGTGTCTCTAGCGGGTGAGGAACCCCTCCTGTCCTCTGATTGCGCCACACTTCCCTTATCACACGGCATCATGATTGCTTATCTTTTCTGATATCCCCCAGGCTGTCGACTCCATGACAGAAAGGGCTCCCACTTAGACTAGCACACGCCACCATCCTCGGCGGTGAGTGTGTGCTAGTCTAAGTGGGAGCCCTTCTGTGAGGGCAAGGAGTCACTCACAGAAGCTTCACAGCTGAGGAAAACAAGGCCCTGAGAAGTGAAGTGATTTGCCCAAGGGCACACAGGCAGCTCAGTCCCAGACCCTGGCTCCAGAGCTTGGGCTCTGGACCATGACCCTCCCCATCCCCTGCGAGAGCAGTCGGGGAGTGCTGTGTACACTGCAAGGTTCCAGAAGAGGCTCAGTGCGGTGTGGTGTGTTTATGGGAAGTTCAAGGTGCTATAGGAACACAGAGAAGGGCAATGGGGAGGGCGGGGAGGAGGGGAGAGGAAAAGAGAAGAGAGAGAGAGGGAGAGGAAAGAGGAGAGAGGGAGAGGAAAGGAGAGAGAGACGAGAGAGATGTGGGAGGAGGAGGGAGGAGGGAAGCAGGCAGGGCTGAGTGAGAGCAGGCGGGAGGAGAAGCAGCTGGAGCAGGGCTCACAGGCGCTGGAACACAGGGCGTGAAAGAAGAGCAGCGATCCCTGCGGCTGCCACGTGGGCAGGGCTGATTCGGAGGGGCTCTGATCCAGGATCCAGCAGGGGTGAGAAATCATCAACACACAGAGGCAGAGAATGTGACAAAACCAGAGCTGTCCCTGGCGTTGGCTGCTGTGTGAAGCAGGCCTAGAGCAGGGAGCCTGAGGCAGTGAGAGTGGTCGGGAAACCGCTGCAGGGACCCGGGGGAGCAAATGCATGGCCCGAACCAGGGGACACAAGGGAGAGTTCAAGACATGGTAGGACTCAGAGAGAGGGAGAGGGGAGGAAGGAGGCAGTGGAAAGGTCCAGGCTTCTGCGGATGGCGGGTGGTGGCCTTCCCACTCCCAAATCGAAACAGCCATTTAATGATTGCCTACTACGTGCCAGGCCCTGGACCAGGCCTTGAGATAGAATCTAGCTTCGTAATTACAGCAATGCCTCCAGATGGGTTTGTCCCCCCTCATTTTACTAAGAGGAAGCCTCGAGAATTTCCCGTGGGCAGCGAGCGATGGCAGGGACAGACCCGCGGGGTCTGTGTGACTCCAGAGCCCGTGTTCTTTCCATGAGCCATGAAATTACACTCAGGTCATTTCACTCGGCAAAGAGCATGACACTGACAGCTGCCCAGGCTCTGCGAGTGTCACAGTGGCCGTGAGCCAAGCTACAAATCACAGCACATCACCACGAAAGCCAGAATAACGAGTGCCTGTCTGTGGTCTGCTTACTCCAGATGTCTCAGCTCGGCCGGATCTATTGACGATTCACTAATCCATCCAATAGCTGGGCACTGACCCACAGACTCAGCTAAGCCGGAGATGACACACAGCCTGTTCCCGAGCCCTCGGCTGTGCCAGGGACAGTCCACCATTAAAGAGTCTCCTTCAGAAGCAGCTGGGCACAGCATCAGGCACCCCAAATGTTTGCATCTCTCTGTTACAAATCCCTTTTCTCAGGCTTCCTCATTTGACCCTCCTGTCAATGGCCATCTGAGTAAATTTCATTCATAAAGGAGCTGCAGTGGCTGAATGCTGGCCCCCAAAATATATGTCTGTGTCTTAACTCCTGGGACCTATGAATGTGACCTTATTTTTAAAAAACGGTCTCTGCAGATAGACTTAAGGATGGTGTGATGAGTCCTGGATTATCCTGGTGGTCCTTAAATCCAAAGGCAGGTGTCCTGTTATAAGAACATTTGAGACAGAGAGGAGAGAAGGAAGCGATGTGACCATATGGGTGGGAGTGATGTGTCCACAAACCAAGGAATGAATGGGGCCTCAAGAAGCTGGAAGAGACAAGGAAGGAACCTCCCCTAGAGCAACCCTGTCGACCCCTTGATTTCAGACTTCGGGCCTCCAGAACAGTGAGACTATAAACGTCTGTTGTTTAAGCCACACTGTGTGTGGTCATTTGCTAGGGAAACCGCAGGAAAGTAGCCCATAGGCAGACTTGTGCTTGTGACTGTCCAGCATGAGTTGCTATTTGCAGGAGAATTTGTGATCTCATCCCTCAGGCCCACGAGCCCGTCAGGTCCTGCTCTGCCCTTGGCTGGAAAGGGAATCCCGAGGTTGCATCTGCCTCTTGGGTGTGGAGCTCTGGGCTGGAGCAGGATGAGAAATGGGCCTATTTATAAACGAACAGAGCCAGAGGGCGGGTGCGGGGTTGGCCGAGGGCTTCACCAAGGTCAGAGATCCAGTGCTTTGGGATGGGGGCACTGCAGAGAAGGGCCAGGCTCCAAAGGAAGCATGGAGCCAGAGCACTTGGGCCTCTCCGAGCGGTGGGGCCGTGGTCCATTTCTGAGCAGCCTAACGCAAGAATGTCCAGCTGGCTTCCAAGTCAGATCTGGTGTCTCAGGCGAAGGGCAGGCCCAGCTGGGTGGGAGCGGATTCTTTCCCACTGCCTCATTGTCGCTCCGAGAAAGGAAGTGTGAGTGCCCAGGGCAGGAGCCCTGCACGCAGCCCGTGTCCATCTTGTGCCCTTCACGCTGCTGCTGCTCGAGGGGAACGCTGCCATGGTGAGTGAGCCTCTGTGCTCCCCTCATTTCTCGCTGTAAAGACCACTTTCTCGGCAGGGCCAGGCTGGAGGGACTTGCTGGGTGGTATTTCAGCCCCAGGTTGTCTCATGGGGGGCGGGAAGCTGGGCGGCAGTGCCAAGGATGTAGATGGAAGGAACTGCTGCTTAGTGGCTGAGGGGGACCAGGGTCTACTCCCAGCACGGCTGGTGCTGGGCACCGCTGTTCAGAGGAAGTCATAGCATACAGGCCGCCTTACCCAGCCCCTCCAGCAGGCCTGTGCCCGGGAGATGCCCGGCTCTCCTGCACCAGGGGTCTTAGGAGCTAGCAGAAGGCTGTCCTCCACCGCAGGAGCAGCTTCTGACCCAGCTAGGAGGCCTACCCCAGTCACATCTGTGACCATATCATGTCTCTGAATCTCGTACGTCTTTAAGCACTTCTCCCTGCAAGAGTAAATTTCTGACTGAGTAGCTACAGCAGGAAGAAGAATGGGGGCAGATTTTTCACCTGCTTGGGTTCAGAGGCACAAGCTTCAGTAAGCGTGGAATCTCAGCTCCATCTCCTTCTTGCTGTGTGACCCTGCACAAGTCACTTAACCTCTCTGAGCCTCATTTCCCAGTCTGTAATAAGGGGATAATACAGCCTACTTGCTGAGCTGCTGGGGAGGTTAGATGAGACAGTATGTGTAACTAAAGCTCCAATCTCCATCCATAGAACCTGGGTTCATTTCCCAGGTCTTTGGACAACTTCTTTTCTGTTTAACCTTTTTCCTTGAGAAAGTCTGCTGGAGCTGCAGAGGCCCCATCCATCCCGGTCAGGCATCTGGTCACATGGAACGCTCAGCATAGCCCTGTGCTGTCATGGGGACATTCATGCAATCCACATGGGACTTACAGGGCTCAGGTACCTGTAGCCCACAGACCCCTCCTCCAACCTCCTCCCCTGACTCTGGGCTCTGGCCCAGCTGCTCATGATCAGAAGACCCAGATTCCAAGCCTGAAAGCAAACCTGTATCTTTATCACTCACTTGTCAAGCCCTGTCTTTCCTGGAGAAGCCTGTCTATGACCTTCTCAGGGTTAAGCCTATATTGAAGTAGAAGCCTATATTGAAAGGGAAAAAATAACTTTGACCATCTCCGGGCCATATGATACCATGTTCTTTATTTTCTTCTTTGCTATTTTCTATATTTTCCAAATTTCCTCTCAATGAGTATAACTTTTATTATCAGAAAATAAAAGAGCTGTTCTAAAATTTTCTGCCTACCGTATCACATAATTGTGTAAGAGCCACTGGAGGCCCAGTTTCTTTCCACATATAATCTCATGATATCCTGACAATAGTCCCACCAGAAGCTCAGCTGTGATTCCATTTTGTAGGTGAGAAAATCATGCTTCAAGAGGTGAATGGTGACCACAGGGCCAGCCTGTGGCCAAGGATGGGAAAGGAACTCAGCCTGCCTGCCTTCTGAGCCTTGCATGGGAAGCCACGCTCCCCTAACCCATAGAGACACAGCCACCGCTCTGTCCTCACCTCCCTCTCCTGACCACGCCCAGGACTTGGCCTGCCCTTCAAGTCAGAATGACTGATCAAAGTCTCAAGTGCCCTCCAGGCAGAAATAAATAACAGAGAGGTAGATCCTGGGATTCTGGTTTCCTATTTTTAAATGGAATGAAAAATAAATCATTTCTGCTAACTGTTTTTATCTGGCTGCAGGAAATCATGCATCACCATCTTTTAAAAGAAAATTAAGCCTTTAATTCCATGGCACATGTAATAAAATGGTACTTCAGCTCTCTGCCCTGAATATATGGTCTGTCATGTCCTAATTTACTATTTTGATGCTGCCTGAAATGTTCTGAAGCTATTAATGTGGCAATATATTCAAGCACCAAACCTGGCCTTCAGATGTTGTCGAAGCGCTCATTTAACACAATGGATGGCCATGCGGGAGCCAGAGGGGTCATATTGAGGGGTAGGCCACGTGGATGGGGTGCACAGCTGGCTCTACCATGGAGTGCTACCGTGAGCCAGATTCCCAGTTTCTTCCTCTGGAAGGTGGACATTATGGTACCTCATTCACAGGCGCAAGGTGCCAGGTTCGGATCCGTACCTGGACCTCCAGCTGCACCACCATCTCATTCTCTGCCAAGAATGCCCCAAAATGCCATTCTCTTTATTCTGATTCTCTCGTGGTCCACAGGAGAGCTGTGAATGCTTCCACACGCATACCAGTGCTCAGCACGTGTGCACAGGCTCACACATGGGGCAATTCATCTTAAGGCTTTGAGCAGGCACGTCCCATTGTACTTTGAAGAGCAGCCCTTTATGAGCAGGGAACTGCCCAATGATCCGTGCAAAGATATACTGGGGCAAAGTTTCAAAGCAAGATAAAGGACAGGGGTCTGGGGGCTTCTAGGCCCGTGTTCGTCATCTTGTACACTTCTCTTCTCTCCCGTGGCCATGTGATGCCGACAGGGAGACTGTGTGTTACTGTCAGCTGACCTCTGGGGTCCTCCCTGCTGGCACTCAGAACATCCACTTCATGTGAGCTTCTGGATGGGGCTACTTGAATGAGAGCCCTCGTGTGCTGCAGGAACTTCCAAATGGGCTCAAAGACACTGCTGGGGTCTCTGGGGTCAGGGACTTCAGGTCCTTCCATGGGGCCCTCAGCAGGGCGCCCAGCCCTCTGGGAGGTTCAAGGCAGCCCTATGTCCTCTACAGGGTAAGGCTCGTCTGTTTCAGGGACAGAGTTGGGATAGTTCATTTAGCTTTCAGCAAACTTATAAGGAGAATAATTGCAAACCTATGTCTGGAGGGGCAGGCCAACGTGAAATTCTCAAATGTGGACCTGATCCCTTAGCAATGGGCATGAACCAAGCTCCCTCTGGTACCCAGGGCTGGTGGCCTGAGGGAGAGGCTACACCTGCTGCTGAGACGAATTTTCTGGTTGCTTGGGCAACCAGACAAGCGACTTGAGCAAATTATTTAGAGAAAAATAGCAGCTTTCTTGCAAGATTGTTGTGATGATTAAAATGAATCAATACTGGCGATCGGTCACACAGATGCACTCACTACCTGTTAGCTGTGGAAACCAGCCAACTGCACGGCTGTTTCCTAAAACTGAAGCGACCCGCTTGTGGCAGACAGTGTGAGCATGTACTCAGTGCTGGGAGTCCTGCTTGGCTCTCCTCTGCCTTGTCCATCACACCCAAGCCTCCAGAGCCAAATTCAATCCCAAATGACCTCCCCCTCCCCTCCCTGAGCCTCTGGGCCACCGGCTGTCTCCCCTGAACCCCTACAATGTCCTTCTGACTGGCCCTGCCCCCCATCTCATCCTACAACATTCTATTTTCCATGCAGCAGCCAGAGAGATCTTTATTTTTTTATTGAAATATAGTTGATATATAACATTATATATGTTACAGGTGTACAATGTAGTAATTCACAATTTTTAAAGGTTATACTCCATTTATAGTTATTATAAAATACTGGCTATATTTCCCCATGTTGTATAATATATCCTGTAGTTTTTTTTTTTTTTTTTTTGCGGGCCTCTCACTGTTGTGGCCTCTCCCGGTGCAGAGCACAGGCTCCGGACGCGCAGGCTCAGCGGCCATGGCTCACGGGCCCAGCCGCTCCGCGGCATGTGGGATCTTCCCGGACCGGGGCACGAACCCGTGTCCCCTGCATCGGCAGGCGGACTCTCAACCACCGCGCCACCAGGGAGGCCCATTGTAGCATGTTTTATACCTAACAGTTTGTACCTCTTAATCCCCTACCCCTATATTGCCCCTCCTCCCTTCCCTCTTCCCATTGGTAACCACTAGTTTATCCTCTACATCTGTGAGTTTGCTTCTTATTTTGTTATATTCACTAGTTTGTTATATTTTTTAGATTCCACATATAAGAGATATCATACAGCATTTGTCTTTCTCTGTCTGACTTATTTCACTTAGCACAATACGGCATCCATATTGCTGCAAATGGCAAAAGGTCTTTCTTTTTATTGCTGAGTAATATTCCATTGTAGTATATATACCACATCTTCTTTATCCATTCATCTGTTGTTGGGCACTTAGCTTGCTTCCGTATCTTGGCAATTATAAGTAATGCTGCTATGAAATCTTTTTTAAATGTTCATCAGATCCTATTGGTCCTGTGACTAAGCCCGCCATTGGCTTCCTATAACACTGAATAAAATGTAAACTCGATGGCCTGGCCCGCAAGGCTCTACATGGCCTGGCCCTGTCTGCTCTCTGCTCTCATCTTGAAACTCCCACCCCCAAACCTCAAAGTTCCATGAAAGCAGTGAATCTGCCTGTCTTGTTCATGGCTGTATTCCATTGCCTGGCCCGTGGTATTTACAAAACAAATGCTTCTAGAATCAACGAAGGATTCAAAGCCAGACAAACTAATTATACTTCATTGTACCACTGGACAGGGGAATAGACACTAAGGAAAATAAATTCCTTCCGCTAAGCAAATTTCAATCCCTCCTCCTAAACTAGGAGCCTGTGGGGCTCAGAGGGCTGAGGAAAAAGTTTGTACCCAGCCTGTATCTCCAATGTGCCAAGATGGCTTTGGGGGAAAGTGGCCCTAGAGGGACCACTGCATTCAGCTGCACAGACTGTGGGCTGCACAAATCCAGGGATGACACTGACATAGAACGATGCCCCTAGAGTTTTCAGATGGGTCAGTACAGCAGCCTTGGACCCCCAACCTGCTCCATCGGGGGTGAGCCCCCTTGAGTCCCCTCCCTCAGCCCTGCCCAGACCCAGCTGTGCCCCTCTGTCCTCAATTGGTTTCCTCCTTAAGAATTCTCAGACCGATAAACCAGGGAACAATACAAATGATCACCACTGGGTGAAGAGGGAGGATGGAGTATCAGATGGGTTTCACCCTGTCTCTGCCGCTTCCTGTCTGCGTGCCCTTGAACTCATCGTTTTTCTGAGCCTCGAGCTCCCAGCACACAGAGATGTTCAGAACATTTTGGCTGGGCTGAACCAGACACCTGCATGGCAGGGCTGATGGAAAGATGGCAAAGTCCATACCACATGGCAGACTCCAGTTCCACCAGTGTGAAGAGCTTCAACAGGACCCAAAGTCAGCACATCCTTGCTTTCCTTTATTCGCTGTAATGGTGAGCATGAAGTTACCATGATGCCTTCTTGCACATGGGGCCACTGTGGCTCAGAAGTTCAATGGTTGCCCGAGTTCCCACACTGCTGGTGGTGAGACAGTGACTTACCCTGGCCCTACGGATGGACCCTACAGCTCCTGTGAGGTAGCCGTGTTCCCAAGGCCATAGGGCATAGGAGTCAGAGACTTTGACCTTGAGGACTCAGCTCACTGCTCAGGTCTGCAGGTCCAGGCTCTCTCCAGCCCCACTCTACTTCCCACCTGCCTTCCACCTGGCTCTGTGGGGTCTGTCCCTGGGCCTACAGTTCAAGGGGAGGAAGGTGGGACTTCTGAAAACAAAAATCCCTGTCCCATAACTGAGCTTAACTGTCAAGTCCCAGTCTGAAAACCTGGGACACCCTGCTGACAGTCCAGATGACAGCCCATCTGGGAGGGCGGCTATATTTAGCAACATGCTTGACCTACCATGTTATCGAGAGCAGAACCAAAAGGTTGGGGAGCTGAAGGGAGATGGCAGAGAGAACCTCCACCCTGCGCCCCCCAAGCCGTGCAGCCTTGAGGAACTGCTCCGGAAAATTTCCACTTTCTGACCACATCTTTTTTCCCAATGTTAGGGAGCTTCAGTGCTTTCGACCTGGAGGTAGAGGACAAAACCAACCAGCTCTGTTTGCAGCAGGAAGAATTTCAGCACAAGGGAGTTAAGAAGCATGTGGGCCATGGGTCACAAAGCCAAGCTTTCCTTCCGCACCCCTGGGTGCTCACAATGATAGGAGGGAGTCTGTGCAAGCAGCACATGGGTGCTGGGGAGGGGACCTGGGCTGTAAAGAGGTGAATCCACACCCCAGGTAATGATGCTCCCCACCTCGTGGAGTTTTTGAAAAGATCTAATGAAGCATAACATGAAAAGTATGCAGCACAATAAACACCGCGCCTTTCTCTCCTGTTCCCTAGATCCTCCTAACCCGATGAGGTAGGATTTAGCCAATTTATCCCCATTCTACAGATGAAGAAACTGAATGCAGCATTCAGAGAAGGTGATTTCCGTAAATTCTCAACAGGGGTTGTGCTGCAGATACATCAATATTTCCCATCTCTGAGTTTGACATGTGTGTTCAATGGTCCAAGAAAATCAAGGTTGGGGGTAGGGGTGATGGTGCTAATTTCCCAGAAGCAATCTGACCTCTGCTCTTTGAAGTGTCACGAAATTGGCTGGAGACTGCTCCCGTCAGCAGCGCTGCACTAGGCTGCTGAAAGCACTTTTAGCACCTGATTAAAAAGGAGCCTTATTTTCCTGAGCAATTACCAGCCTGCCTCTCATGATCTCATCCCGAAGACAAGGAAGAAAAATGATGGAAGGCTGGCCTCCAGATGCTCACGCCGCAGAACACTGAATGGCCTGGCCTCACTCGGGTGTGGGATGTACCAGGCACGGCTTGGGCTGCGGCGGCCAGAGCTGTAGGGCAGCATGTGGTGCTCGCCATGGAGGTAGAATATCCTTTCCAGCTCCCAGGGAGATGCTGTCTGGCCTGCAGCCGGCCGTGACCTGACTCCTGGGGGATTTGGGAATGAAGTGAAAGGAAGAAAAGAACTAGGCTGATTTGAAATCCTCCTGTGGGGAGGTCATCCCTTTCATTTCCCAAAACAGCTCTTCCTGCGAGCACTTTAGCCTCAAGGTATATTAAAGGAAACAGAGACTCCTCAGGAGATAACTCCCTGCCCCAAACTACACAGCCAGGAGTTTAGCAAAAAAGGATTCAAACCCAGGCAGAGCCCTAAACAGCACACTGCATTACACCATGCTGCCCTGTAGCATCCCTGGGCTGCCTTTAGGAGTAGCTAGGGGCTTGTGTTCACCTGGGCTTGCTCCCTCTGGCCTCACAGTGGGTGACAGGAACGGTGCCCCACCCTGGGCATGGCTGAAGACTCCTGCCCCCATTTGTCCTGTAACTGTGTCACCCCAAGGGCACTCCACACCTGGTCTCAGTCATAACCAGGGCTGTCTCTAAGAGCTCATAGTAGCAAGGAGCCATAAAAAGGAAATACCCAGTGCTGCCAAAGATGTGGTCAGACAGGCAGGCTTACTCATTGCTGGTGGCAGTGGAAAGCAATTTGGCAAGATACATGCATACAAGGCTTAATAATGTAAATCTCTTTGATTCGCTAATCACACATCTGCAAATATATCTTTTTTTTAACGTCTTTATTTGAGTATAATTGCTTTAAAATGGTGTGTTAGTTTCTGCTGTAAAACAAAGTGAATCAGCTATATGTATACGTATATCCCCATATCCCCTCCCTCTTACATCTCCCCCCCACCCTCCCTATCCCACCCCTCTAGGTGGTCACAAAGCACTGAGCTGATCTCCCTGTGCCATGTGACTGCTTCCCACTAGCTATCTATTTTACATTTGGTAGTGTATATATGTCAATGCTACTCTCTCACTTTGTCCCAGCTTACCTGTCCCCCTCCCTGTGTCCTCAAGTCCATTCTCTACGTCTGTGTCTTTATTCCTGTCCTGCCCCTAGGTTCATCAGAACCATTTTTTGTTTTTAGATTCCATATATATGTGTTAGCATACGGTATTTGTTTTTCTCTTTCTGACTTACTTCACTCTGTATGACAGTCTCTAGGTCCAACCACCTCACTACAAATAACTCAATTTCATTTCTTTTTATGGCTGAGTAATATTCCATTGTATACATGTGCCACATCTTCTTTATCCATTCATCTGTCAGTGGACACTTAGGTTGCTTCCATGTCCTGGCTATTGTAAATAGAGCTAAAGTGAACGTTGTGGTATCTGACTCTTTTCGAATTATGGTTTTCTCAGGGTATATGCCCAGTAGTAGGATTGCTGGGTCGTATGGTAGTTCAATTTTTAGTTCTTTAAGGAACCTCCATACTGCTCTCCATAGTGGCTGTATCAATTTACATTCCCACCAACAGTACAAGAGTCTTCCCTTTTCTCCACACCCTCTCCAGCATTTATTGCTTGTAGATTTTTTGATGATGGCCATTCTGACTGGTGTGAAATGATACCTCATTGTAGTTTTGATTTGCATTTCTCTAATGATTAGTGATATTGAGCATCCTTTCGTGTGTTTGTAGGCAATCTGTATATCTTCTTTGGAGAAATGTCTATTTAGGTCTTCTGCCCATTTTTGGATTGGGTTGTTTGTTTTTTTGATATTGAGCTGCATGACCTCCTGTATATTTTGGAGATTAATCCTTTGTCAGTTGCTTCGTTTGCAAATATTTTCTCCCATTCTGAGGGTTGTCGTTTCATCTTGTTTATGGTTTCCTTTGCTGTGCACAAGCTTTTAAGTTTCATTAGGTCCCATTTGTTTATTTTTGTTTTTATTTCCATTTCTCTAGGAGGTGGGTCAAAAAGTATCTTGCTGTGATTTATGTCAAAGAGTGTTCTTCCTATGTTTTCCTCAAAGAGTTTTATAGTGTCTGGCTTTACATTTAGGTCTTTAATCCATTTTGAGTTTATTTTTGTATATGGTGTTAGGAAGTGTTCTAACTTCATTCTTTTACATGTAGCTGTCCAGTTTTCCCAGCACCACTTATTGAAGAGGCTGTCTTTTCTCCATTGTATATTCTTGCCTCCTTTATCAAAGATAAGGTGACCATATGTGCATGGGTTTATCTCTGGGCTTTCTATCCTGTTCCATTGATCTATATTTCTGTTTTTGTTCCAGTATCATGCTGTCTTGATTACTGTAACTTTGTAGTATGGTCTGAAGTCAGGGAGGCTGATTCCTCCAGCTCCATTTTTCTTTCTCACGATCGCTTTGGCTATTTGGGGTTTTTTGTTTTTCCATACAAATTGTGAAATTTTTTGCTCTAGTTCTGTGAAAAATGCCAATGGTAGTTTGATAGGGATTGCATTGAAGCTGTAGATTGCTTTGGGTAGTATAGTCATTTTCACAATGTTGATTCTTCCAATCCAAGAACATTGCAAATATATCTTAAGGCAATAAGTCCAAATAAAAAAATCTTACCTATCAACATCTTCATTGTAGCATTTCCTAAGGAGCCAAATACATTGAAATTCTATAATGTGGAATATTAAGCCATTAAAAATAACATTTGATCTTGGATTGGAAGAATTAATATTGTTAAAATGGCCATAGAACCCAAAGCAATCTATAGATTTAATGCAATCCCTATCAAATTACCCATTACATTTTTCATATAACTAGAACAAATAATCACAAAATGTATATGGAGTCACAAAATACCCAGAATTGCCAAAGCAATCCTGAGGAAAAAGAACAAAGCAGGAGGTATAATCCTCCCAGATTTCAGACAATACTACAAAGCTACAGTAATCAAAACAGCATGGTAGGGCTTCCCTGGTGGCGCAGTGGTTGAGAGTCCGCCTGCCGATGCAGGGACGCGGGTTCGTGCCTCGGTCCGGGAGGATCCCCCGTGCCGCGGAGTGGCTGGGCCCGTGAGCCATGGCCACTGGGCCTGCGCGTCCGGAGCCTTGCTCCGCGACGGGAGAGGCCACAGCGGTGAGAGGCCCACGTACCACAAAAAAAAAAAAAAAAACAGCATGGTATTAGCACAAAAGCAGACATATGGCTCAACGGAGCAGAATAGAGAGCCCAGAAGTAAACCCACACACCTATGGTAAATTAATCTTCACCAAAGGAAGCACGAATATACAATGGAGAAAAGACAGTATCTTCAGCAAGTGGTGTTGGGAAAGCTGGATAGCTGCATGTAAATCAATGAAGTTAGAACACACCCTCACACCAAACACAAAGATAAACTCAAAATGGCTTAAAGACAAAAATAAGACTGGACACCATAAAACTCCTAGAAGAGACATAAGCAAACATCTCTGACATAAATCATAGGAACGCTTTCTTATGTCAGTCTCCCAAGACAATATAAATAAAAGCAAAAATAAACAAATGGGACCTTATCAAACTTATAAGCTTTTGCACAGCAAAGAAAACCATAAAGAAAATGAAAAGACAACCCACGAACTGAGAGAAAATATTTTCAAATGATGTGACCCGCAAGAGCTTAATTTCCAAAAGACACAAAGAGCTCATACAACTCAATAACAAACAAAAACAAACAAAAAAACCCAAATCAAAAAGTGGGCAGAAGACCTAAATAGACATTTCTAGAAAGAAGGCATACAGATGGCAAACAGGCACATGAAAAGATGCTCAACATCACTAATTATTAGAGAAATGCAAATCAAAACTACAGTGAGGTACCACCTCACACCAGTCAGAATGTCAATCATTAAAAAGTCCACAAACAATAAATGCTGGAGAGGGTGTGGAGAAAAGGGAACCCCTCCCCTACACTGTTCGTGGGAATGTAAATTGGTGCAGCCACTATGGAAAATGGTATGTTTCCTTAAAAAACTAAAAATAGAGTTACCATATGATCCAGCAATCCCACTCCTGGGCATACATCTGGAGAAAACACTAATTTGAAAAGATACATGCATCCCATTGTTCATAGTAGCACTATTTACAATAGCCAAGACATGTAAGCAACCTAAATGTTCATCGACAGATAAATGGATAAAGAAGATGTGGTACGTGTATACAACGGAATCCTACTCAGCCATAAAAAAAGAATGAAATAATGCCATTTGCAGCAACATGGATGGACCTAGAGATTATCATACTAAGTGAAACAGTCAGACAGTGAAAGACAAATACCATATGACATCACTTATATGTGGAATCTAAAATATGATACAAATGGAGTTATTTACAAAACAGAAACAGACTCACAGACATAGAAAACAAACTTATGGTTACCAAAGGGGAAAAGGGGTGAGGGATAAATTAGGAGTTTGGGATTAGCAGATACAAACTACTATTTGTAAAATATATAAACAACAAGGTCCTACTGTATAGCACAGAGAACTATATTCAATATCTTGTAATAAACTACAATGAAAAAGAATATATATGTATAACTGAATCACTTTGCTGTACACCAGAATCGAACACAACATTGTAAATCAACTATACTTCAATAAAAAAAAGTTTCAGAAAAATTCGTAATAACATGGAAATGGCAAAAGGAAGTTATGAAATTGTCCAGATGGTGTGAACACAACTATGTTAAAAAAAAAAAAAAAAGAGTGAATGAATAAATTTCACTTGGGACTTATGGGTAGAGGTTTGTTTTTAATTTACAGACTTTACTTTTTATAGCAGTTTTAGGTTCACACTAAGATCGAGTAGAAAGTCCAGAGATCTCCCATATACCCCTACCCCACACAAGCATAGCCTCCTCCATGTCAACCTCCCTGGGCGGGGTTTTTTCCCTACTTTCTTTCACCCTCCCCAAATTGTCAAATTGTCTATAATGAGAAAAATAAATTTTGTTAGGGAGGAAGCAAAGATGGGAGGAAGTGGCGGGGAGGGGGAGGAAAGGCAAGAGGAAAGGCAAGAAGAGGGAGCCCTCATCCCAAAGGGAGAACACAAACAGGTTCTTAGCCCTTTCGATTTCCGATACACTTTTTTATTTCACCAGCTGTTGGAATTCCTCACCATTTAAAGTTTGTGACATCATTTCTCACGTCCACATACTTTCTCTCAGGGAGGAAAGACAATCTTGATGCTTTCTCAACCCTAAAACCATCCCTCAAACACCAAATTCAAGCCGGCCTTTGAGGGAAGCCTCTTTAGCTCACTCTGCGCTTCTCTGTACCTTAGACAAGTTTTCCTATCAATGTTGATCATCCCCTAACCTGCAGCCTTGGAGCCTGGGCAGATTCTCTGGCTTTACCACACGCACACGCACACTCACACACGCCTCTGTGGTGATGGGAAAAATATGACCTGCAATGTGGGCCTCAGGCCAGCAGGGGGCAGAGTGGGTGGGGGCCAGCACTGCGTGTGCACCTCAGGGTCCCCAGTACCCAGAATCAGAGAGGCACAGGCACGTTGAATGAATGAGTGGATGCTTCAGCAGCCCGTTTTTTGGCACTCTTTGGAACTTTAAATTGGGAATGGGTTTTTCTGGGCAGCGATGGTGGAGTTTACATGCGTTAGATCACCCCACAGGAAGAATGGTTAACATCTAGCCTGCTTTGGTCTCTAATAGGTCATACTAAGGGCCATTTCCACCCATTTCTGTGTCAGAGGAAAGAGGCGAGGACTGGGGATTGCCATCCACACACCACAAAGCTCCTTTCCCCCTAGGGGCCTTGTTTCCCCAGTTATAGGATGAAGAAGTGGGATGCCCTCCAGGGCCTTCCCATGATGCTGTGCTGTGACCCCATTAAGGATTGCTTGACTATATAACAAATTCTTCCTATTGAAGCGTTTCCAAAACATGAGACATTTCAGGGATACATTTTATTTTTTATGTCATACATAGTAACAACTACAAAGAATTCAAGGTGAGATTCTTAGAAAATTTGATCCCAAAACAGTAGAAATCAGTTTCTTGTTCTCTTTTTGGTAAGATGGTAATACAGGGTCTGATCCACAAAACTGTCTGCACCCACCTCACACACACACACCTAGCCATGCACACACACACACATATTCACACATACACACACACACTCATACACATTTCCCATCATCACCACCAGCCCCCAAATGACTGTATGGTAAGTACACATGGAAAATTTCTAGGAATGGGACCACCCAATGGAACTTCAAAAGGAAAGGATGCAACCTGGATGTGAATTAGGAGGAAATGACACCAGGGAAACGGAGGCAATAAGCTCTCGATTGGGACTTAAAATAGAGGAAGGACTGGCTATTGTTGTCTTTCTGGGGAGGGAAGAACTGAGGGGTGAGAGGATTGACTTTTTCCCCAGTACATTACTAACAGCAACGAGGCATCTGGGCACTGCTTTCTGTTGCTTAAACAGGTGGCCTCGCCAAAAAAAGAGGCAAGGTCTGCCCAGGGGGCCTCTTTCTAGGACCGCAAATAACAGAGCACTCTCAGAGTCTGAGCTGCTTCTCACTGAGTGCCAGCCTGGGATTAAGTATGGAACCAGCTCAGACGCTGGCCAAACCCCCCGACACTGAGCTCCAGAGCAGAGAAGGCGAGTGCCCAGCACCCCGCATGACTCAGACCCTACGCCCAGCCCTCAGGTAACTGCACCTGACCAGGAAGTCCCTGACAAGAGGCCGCCCCTCAGGCATCTCCAGGCCTCGAGGAGAGGAGCCCCCAACAGGATGCCCAGCCCTCAGGTGACTCTGTGACAGGACAGCTGCCCCAGCTGTGTGGCTGACAGGGTCTTGGTGCTCTGGCCTGGTGTCAGGCCTGAGCCTCTGAGTTGGGAGAGTTGAGCTCAGGACATTGGTCCACCAGAGACCTTCCGGCCCAACGTAGTATCAATCGGCAGGAGCTCTCCCAGAGATCTCCATCTCAATGCTAAGACCCAGCTCCACCCAAAGGCCAGCAAGCTCCAGTGCTGGATGCCTCATGCCAAACAACTAGAAAGACAGGAACACAACCCCACCCATTAGCAGAGTGGCTGCCTAAGATCATACTAAGTTCACAGGCACCCTAAAACACACCACCGGATACAGCCCTACCCACCACAAAGACAAGATCTAGCCCCAAAAACAAACAAACAAAAAAAGATCCAGCCCCACCCACCAAAACACAGGCACTGGTCCCCTCCACCAGCAAGCCTACTCAAGCCACTGAACCAACCTCACCCACTGGGGGCAGACACCAAAAACAATTGGAACAACAAACATGCAGCCCACAGCTGTGTTTGCAGCCCCTAAACACAGTAAGTTAAGCAAAAAGAGAAGACAGAGAAATACACAGCAGATGAAGGAGCAAAGTAAAATCCCACCAGACCAAACAAATGAAGAGGAAATAGGCAGTCTACCTGAAAAAGAATTCAGAATAATGATAGTAAATATGATCCAAAATCTTGGAAATAGAATGGAGAAAATACAAGAAACGTTTAACAAGGACCTAGAAGACCTAAAGAGCAAACAAACAATGATGAACAACACAATAAATGAAATTAAAAATTCTCTAGAAGGAATCAATAGCAGAATAACTGAGGCAGAAAAACGGATAAGTGACCTGGAAGATAAAACAGTGGAAATAACTACTGCAGAGCAGAATAAAGAAAAAAGAATGAAAAGAATTGAGGACAGTCTCAGAGACCTCTGGGACAATATTAAATGCATCAACATTCAAGTTATAGGCATCCCAGAAGAAGAAGAGAAAAAGAAAGGGTCTGAGAAAATATTTGACGAGATTATAGTTGAAAACTTCTCTAACATGGGAAAGGAAATAGTCAATCAAGTCCAGGAAGAGCAGAGAGTCCCATACAGGATAAATCCAAGGAGAAACATGCCAAGACACATATTTATCAAACTATCAAAAATTAAATACAGGGCTTCCCTGGTGGCGCAGTGGTTGGGAGTCCGCCTGCCGATGCAGGGGACGCGGGTTCGTGCCCCGGTCTGGGAGGATCCCACGTGCCGCGGAGCGGCTGGGCCCGTAGGCCATGGCCGCTGGGCCTGCGCGTCTGGAGCCTGTGCTCCGCAACGGGAGAGGCCACAACGGTGCGAGGCTAGCGTACCGCAAAAAAAAAAATTAAATACAAGAAAAAATATTAAAAGCATCAAGGGAAGAGGCACAAATAACACACAAGGGAATCCCCATAAGATTAACAGCTGATCTTTCAGCAGAAACTCTGCAAGCCACAAGGGAGTGGCAGGACATATTTAAAGTGATGAAAGGGGAAAACCTACAACCAAGATTACTCTACCCAGCAAGGATCTCATTCATATTCAATGGAGAAATAAAAACCTTTACAGACAAGCAAAAATTAAGAGAATTCAGCACCACCAAAGCAGCTTTACCACAAATGCTAAAGAAACTTCTCTAGGCAGGAAACACAAGAGAAGGAAAAGACCCACAAAAACAAACCCAAAATAATTAAGAAAATGCTAATAGGAACATAATCAATAATTACCTTAAATGTAAATGGATTAAATGCTCCAACCAAATAACATAGACTTGCTGGATGGATACAAAACCAAGACCCATACATATGCTATCTACAAGAGACCCACTTAGGACCTAGGGACACATACAGACTGAAAGTGAGGGGATGGAAAAAGATATTCTATGCAAATGGAAATCAAAAGAAAGCTGAAGTAGCAATTCTCTTATCAGGCAAAATATATTTTAAAATAAAGACTGTTACAAGAGACAAAGAAGGACACTACATAATGGTCAAGGAATCAATCCAAGAAGAAGATATAACAATTATAAATGTTATATAGGAGGACCTTATGTATTGAGGTGCTCCTATGTTGGTGCTCCCAACATAGGAGCACCTCAATACATAAGGCAATTATTAACAGCCATAAAAGGGGAAATCGATAGTAACACAATAAAAGTAAGGGACTTTAACACCCCACTTTCACCAATGGACAGATCATCCAAAATGAAACTAAATAAGGAAACACAAGCTTTAAATGATGCATTAAACAAGAGGGACTTAATTGATATTTATAGGACATTCCATCCAAAAACAACAGAATACACTTTCTTCTCAAGTGCTCATGGAACATTCTCCAGGATAGATCATATCTTGGGTCACAAATCAAGCCTTGGTAAATTTAAGAAAATTGAAATCATATCATCTTTTCCCACCACAACGCTATGAGACTAGATATCAATTACAGAAACAAAGCTGTAAAAAATACAAACACATGGAGGCTAAACAATACGCTACTAAATATCCAAGAGATCACTGAAGAAATCAAAGGGGAAATCGAAAAATACCTAGAAACAAATGACAATGAAAACACGATGACCCAAAACTTATGGGATACAGCAAAAGCAGTTCTAAGAGGGAAGTTTATAGCAATACAATCCTACCTCAAGAAACAAGAAAAATCTCAAATAAAAAACCTAACCTTACACCTAAAGCAATTAGACAAAGAAGAACAAAAAAACTCCCAAAGTTAGCAGAAAGAAACAAATCATAAAGATCAGATCAGAAATAAATGAAAAAGAAATGAAGGAAACAATAACAAAGATCAACAAAACTAAAAGTTAGTTCTTTAAGAAGATAAAAAAACTGATAAACCACTAGCCAGACTAGTCAAGAAAAAAAGGGAGAAGACTCAAATCAACAGAATTAGAAATGAAAAAGGAGAAGTAACAACTGACCTTGCAGAAATACAAAGAATCATAAGGGATTACTACAAGCAACTATATGACAATAAAATGGACAACCTGGAAGAAATGGACAAATTCTTAGAAAAGCACAACCTTCCAAGACCAAACCAGGAAGAAATAGAAAATATAAACAGACAAATCACAACCACTGAAATCGAAATTGTGATTAAAAATCTTCCAACAAACAAAAGCCCAGGACCAGATGGCTTCACAGGCGAATTCTATCAAACATTTAGAGAAGAGCTAACACCTATCCTTCTCAAGCTCTTCCAAAATATAACAGAAGGGGGAACACTCCCAAACTCATTCTACTCATTCTCATTCTTGGTATCAGGGTGAGGCCACCATCACCCTGATACAAAAACCAGGCAAAGATGTCACAAAAAAAGAAAACTACAGACCAATATCACTGATGAACATAGATGCAAAAATCCTCAACAAAATACTAGCAAGCAGAATCCAACAGCACATTAAAAGGATCATACACCATGATCAAGTGGGATTCATCCCAGGAATGCAAGGATACTTCAATATATGCAAATCAATCAATGTGATACAACATATTAACAAACTGAAGGATGAAAACCATATGATAATCTCAATAGATGCAAAAAAAGGTTTCAACATAATTCAGCACCAATTTATGATAACAACTCTCCAGAAAGTAGGCATAGAGGGAACTTACCTCAACATAATAAAGGCTATATATGAAAAAACACACAGCCAACATCATTCTTAATGGTGAAAAACTGAAACCATTTCCTCTATAATCAGTAACAAGACAAGGGTGCCCACTCTCACCACTATTATTCAACATAGTTTTGGAGTTTTAGCCACAGCAATCAGAGAAGAAAAAGAAATAAAAGGAATCCAAATCAGAAAAGAAGAAGTAGAGCTGTCACTGTTTGCAGATAGCATGATGCTATACATAGAGTATCCTAAAGATGCTACCAGAAAACTACTAGAGCTAATCAATGAATTTGGTAAAAGAGACAAAAGATCTGTATGCAGAAAACTATAAGACACTGATGAAAGGAATTAAAGATGATATAAACAGATGGAGAGATACACCATGTTCTTGGGTTGGAAGAATCAACATGACTCTACTACCCAAAGCAATCTACAGATTCAATGCAATCCCTATCAAACTATCAATGGCATTTTTCACAGAACTAGAACAAAAAATTTCACAATTTGTATGGAAACACAAAAAAACCCCCGAATAACCAAAGCAATCTTGAGAAAGAAAAATGGAACTGGAGGAATCAGACTCCCTGACTTCAGACTAGACTACAAAGATACACTAATCAAGACAGCATGATACTGGAACAAAAACAGAAATATAGATCAATGGAACAGGATAGAAAGCCCAGACATAAACCCACACACATACGGTCACCTTATCTTTGATAAAGGAGGCAAGAATATACAATGGAGAAAAGACAGCCTCTTCAATAAGTGGTGCTGGGAAAACTGGACAGCTACATGTGAAATTAGAACACTTCCTAACACCATATACAAAAATAAACTCAAAATGGATTAAAGACCTAAATATAAGACAAGACACTATAAAACTCTTAGAGGAAAACATAGGAAGAACACTCTGACATAAATCACTGCAAGATCCTTTTTCCCCTAGAGAAATGGAAATAAAAACAAAAATAAACAAATGGGACCTAATGAAACTTAAAAGCTTGTGCACAGCAAAGGAAACCATAAACAAGATGAAAAGACCACCCTCAGAATGGGAGAAAATATTTGCAAATGAAGCAACTGACAAAGGATTAATCTCCAAAATATACAGGCAGCTCATGCAGCTCAATATCAAAAAAACAAAAAACCCAATCCAAAAATGGGCAGAAGATCTAAATAGACATTTCTCCAAAGAAGATATACAGTTTGCCAACAAACACATGAAAGGATGCTCAACATCACTAATCATTAGAGAAATGCAAATCAAAACTACAATGAGGTATCACCTCACACCAGTCAGAATGGCCATCATCAAAAAATCTACAAGCAATAAATGCCGGAGAGGGTGTGGAGAAAAGGGAAGCCTCTTACACTGTTGATGGGAATGTAAATTGATACAGCCACTATGGAAGGTTCCTTAAAAAACTACAAATAGAACTACCATATGACCCAGCAATCCCACTACCGGGCATATACCCTGAGAAAACCAAAATTCAAAAAGAGTCATGTACCAAAATGTTCATCACAGCTCTATTTACAATAGCCCGGAGATGGAAACAACCTAAGAGCCCATCATTGGATGAATGGATAAAGAAGATGTGGCACATATATACAATGGAATATTACTCAGCCATAAAAAGAAACGAAATTGAGCTAATTGTAATGAGGGGGGTACACCTAGAGTCTGTCATACAGAGTGAAGTAAGTCAGAAAGAGAAAGACAAATACCATATGCTAACACATATATATGGAATTTAAGAAAAAATAATGTCATGAAGAACCTAGGGGTAAGACAGGAATAAAGACACAGACC
This sequence comes from Globicephala melas, assembly GCF_963455315.2. Classification (NCBI taxonomy): domain Eukaryota; kingdom Metazoa; phylum Chordata; class Mammalia; order Artiodactyla; family Delphinidae; genus Globicephala; species Globicephala melas. The sequence continues at coordinate 46,101,503 of NC_083329.1, read as the reverse complement.
TACTGGAGAACGGACTTGAGGATATGGGGAGGGTGAAGGGTGAGGTGTGACAAAGCGAGAGAGAGGCATGGACATACATACACTACCAAACGTAAGGTAGATAGCTAGTGGGAAGCAGCCGTATAGCACAGGGATATCAGCTCGGTGCTTTGTGACCGCCTGGAGGGGTGGGATAGGGAGTGTGGGAGGGAGGGAGACGCAAGAAGGAAGAGATGGGAACATATGTATATGTATAACTGATTCACTTTGTTATAAAGCAGAACTAACACGCCATTGTAAAGCAATTATACCCCAATAAAGATGTTAAATAAAATAAAATAAAATAAAAAAGAGACATGTACCACAGTGTTCATTGCAGTCCTATTTACAATAGCCAGGACATGGAAGCAATCTAGGTGTCCATCAACAGATGAATGGATAAAGAAGATGTGGCACATACATACAATGGAATATTACTCAGCCATAAACAGAAACGAAATTGAGTTATTTATAGTGAGGTGGATGGACCTAGAGTCTGTCATACAAAGTGAAATAAGTCAGAAAGAGAAAGGGCAAATACTGTATGCCAAAGAATCTAAAGGAGGGCTTCCCTGGTGGTGCAGTGGTTGAGTGTCTGCCTGCCGATGCAGGGGACACGGGTTCGTGCCCTGGTCCGGGAAGATCCCACATGCCGCGGAGCGGCTGGGCCCGTGAGCCATGGCCGCTGAGCCTGCGCGTCCGGAGCCTGTGCTCCGCAATGGGAGAGGCCACAACAGTGAGAGGCCCGCGTATGCAAAAAAAAAAAAAAAAAAAGGAAAGAAAAAATAATCTAAAGGAAAAAAAATGGTTCTGAAGAACCTAGGGGCAGGACAGGAATAAAGACGCAGACGTAGAGAATGGACTTGAGGACACGGGGAGTGGGAAGGGTAAGCTGGGACGAAGTGAGAGAGTGGCATGGACTTATATACACTATGAAATGTAAAATCGATCGCTAGTGGGAAGCAGCCACTTAGCACAGGGAGATCAGCTGGGTGCTCTGTGACCACCTAGAGGGGTGATATAGGGAGTGTGGGAGGGAGACACAAGAGGGAGGGGATACGGGGATATATGTGTACATATAACTGATTCACTTTGTTATACAGCAGAAACTAACACACCATTGTAAAGCAATTATACTTCAATAAAGATGTTTAAAAAAAAAGTATGGAACGAAGGATTGAGTATGCATTGTTTCACTTAATCTGTACAAAAACTGCCAGGTCAATATCATGAAGCCCACTTTATAGAGAAGAACACTGAGGCGGAGGGTGGATCAATAACATGTCCACACCCACAGATCTCATAAGAGGCCCAGCTGGACTCTAAAGCCAGATGCCAGGTGTTTTCCCTTCTTTGACTGCCTTGCAGTCCCCTTTCACGTGGAAGGTTGGGAGGGGTGTGCAGGGATGGCCAACATTCCTTGGAGGAGGTGGAAAACATTCCCTGAGGTCATAGCTCTGCCTTGAAGTCTCGCTCCTCTTTCAAGACCAGCCACTCTGGAGGTTTCCTCACCATTCTGGGCTGACCTGGCATTTCCACAGCAATCTCTTTCAAAGTGGTTCCTGAAGGGCGTGGCCTGTGTCTGGTGGTTTGATCTCACTCCAAATTAAATCTATGGTTAGTGGCGATCCCACTTTATGGCGTCCATGGTTCTCCCTGATGCCCTGGGTGGTGACATCATTTTCATGTCAGACTTGCCTACTTATGCAATCCTTTGTTTAAAGCGTTCTTCCTCTTTAGTGTAATTCAGAATCCTAGAATCTAATCGGTGGAGCATTTTGTTTAGGGAGTGGGGAGGGCTATCTTTAGATGAGGGATGATTTGTGTGTTTATTGGCCAAATATACTCTAATTTAGACGAAAGTCATGTCTGGGTGGTACATACTTCACTCCTTCCATTCTTCGCTCTCCACATCTCTTGCAGTAAAGTGAGAATCCGGCGTAAGAACCTTCTGAACTCCCGCTACTCTGGGGTCCGTCTTTATAGACAGGGGTCCTTGGATCCAGAGTCTGGAACCCTGGTCCTGAGTTCCAGTCCTAGCCCTCGTTTCACGGACAGATATTGGACAAGTTATGCTGTCGCTCTGGGCCCTGGTTTCCCAACTGTCAAACATGGGGCTGAATGAGGTAGTGTGTAAAAATGCTTTGTTAAGACCCACGGTTGCAGGAGAATCCCTTGGAGGACTTATAAAAACAGACCTATCTGGGCCCACCTCTAAGAGTCTCTGATTCATTGTAGCCTGAATATCTGCGTTTCCCACAAGCTCAGAGATGCTGATGCTGCTGGCCCAGGGTCCACACTTGGAGAACGTCTGGCTGAGAGTGAAGGGGTGTGCGGTGAGAAGCGCGTTATCATGATGCCAGACAGGGGTCTACAGCCAAGGGAAGCTGCTCCCCTCACCACCACTCTGCACGCTACACTACACGGCAGTGTTTTTCCTAACTCCGGATAAAGATCATCTGGGGTTGCTTGTTTCAAAACAAAACAGATGCTTTGGCCCCCAACCCAGACTTACCGAATTAGAAGTTCCAAGTGAGAGGCCTGGTAATCTGTGTTGGAACCAGCCTCCATGCTGGTCTTACCATCAGAGGTGATTGGGAAACACTGCAGCTAGTTCCAGATTGCAAACATGTTATGTGAAGGCAAACGGCCCATGTCCCCCCCCCGAATGGAGATGTGGATAATCAGTGACAGGTTCTTTTCCACAAGGAAGAGGTATCCCCGAGCCTAGTAATGAATACGCTGTAAGGTCTGGAAACAAGGCTTCAGGGGTTTCTGATGGCATCAGGACAAGTGACAAAGAAGACCTGAAGTGGACTTCAGTGCGGTCCTCATCACCAGCACCAGGAGAAACCTGCCCAAAGCAAGGCACTCATCCACTTCTACGCAGGCAGCTATGTCCCATCTCTGGCCCCTAAGGATCCCGTACCAAGGAAACAATAGCACAACTTGAAGTCGTGGTTCCCAGCCTGGTTGCACATCAGAATCACATGGGAAGCTTTGTAACCCTCCTCTATGTATGGCTGAGCTTTGCCCCAGACCAATGAACTCGGAAGTGTGCGGGGTAGGATGCAGCCTCGCTATGTTTAATGTTCCACAGATTATCACAGTGCACAGCTGGCGCTGTATTAAAGGGAAGACACCACGACAGTTTGCACACCTTCCCAGGATCTTGAATAGATAGTTGGACATCCATGTTTACAGCAGCACTATTCACAATAGCCAAAAGGTAGAAACAACCCAAGTGTACGCTGAAGGATGAATGGATAAATAAAATGTGATAAAATGGAATAATATTCAGCCTTAAAAAGGAAGGAAATTCTGATACATGCTCCAACATGGATGAACCTCGAGGACATGATGCTAAGTGAAATAAGCCAGTCACAAAAAGACTGGATGATTCCACTTACATGAGGTACCTAGAGTGGACAAAGTCATAGAGACAAAAAGTAGCATGGTGGTCGCCAGGGGCTGGGGGAAAGGGAATGGGATATTGTTTAATAAGTACAGAATTTCAGTTTGGGATGTTGAAAATGTTTTGGAGATGGATGGTGGTGATAGTTGCACAATAATGTGAATGTACTTAACGCCACAGAATTGTACACTTACCAATACACTTAAAACTTTTAGAAATCACAACATTAAAAAAAAAAAACCACCATTTTGTAGAAACAAGTAGGGTCTCCTCCACAATAAAGTAGATTGTTTCTGAACCAAATGTAAGAGTCAGGGCTCTTGCTAAGGGAAGCAGGACAGGCATGTGTCCGTTTTCAAATCATCTCCTACCAAAGGCACCAGAGAACCCAAGGAACATACCACTCCCTTCCCAAACACAGAAATAACCTGCTACGGAGAACATGTAAGTGAAGAACGTTGGTCACGGAAGTTCATGTATCAATGCTGGGTACACGTTTACGGTGGTGTTGCATTCATCGACCCCTTAGTGCTTTCATTCATTCATTTTCTCTTTCACTGTATAAATGGCGCCCAGGCACGGTGGGTGGGGGCGGGGACAGGGAGAAGCCTGAGAGCCCAACCTACAGGCTCTACCTTGGTAAGCTCCCAACCCAGGAGGTCCTTTGAGGGAGAAGCAGCCCGGTGTGGGGTAAGACAGAAGAAGATGGGAAGGGGGAACTAGGGAGAGGAGAGGCCCAGACCTTCCACAGGCTGTTTTGGGGGTGGGGCAGAGGGAGGAAGCTTCCTGCGGGACCTTGTCTAGGATCTGGCTTCCGGGAAGCCTGAGGCTGTGTCGGCTTCCCGCTGCAGCCCCTGCGCTGGCACAGAGACCCAGCCTAAGTTGCCCTGTGACATGTCAGAGTAGGGGCTACTTTTGCAGGAAGTACAAAAGAACAGCACAGTCTGGGCTTGAGTTACAAATGTGAGTGGGTTACAAATGCAGAGGAAGCTGTCCACACCTACTGCCCTGGGGGGCCCAGAGGAGGCCACAGCCCTGCCCGCCACTGGGTTCTGCGATGCCTCACTCCTAGGAGGAGGCATGTGGGGTGGACAGCCCCTCTGCAGTCCCATCTCTCTTCCAAGCCAGCGATGGATGGCTTTCATTTCATTCTGACTGAACTGCGAGGCTAAACTGGGCCCAATTTCCGATCAGCGTCATTTCTCTCAGGCTTGCTCTCAGGGAAGACAAAATCCGTTCAGCTCCCGCCTGCTCCCCTGTGAGAAGCACTGAGCTCCCCATGGCAGCAAGACGGCAGCTCTGGAGGGGAGAGCCTCATTTTATGTGGATCAGTGACTGGCTTACTGTAGGTGCTTAATAAATATTCAATCATAATAATCTTAATTACTGGATTACATCATGTCTGTCTTAAGGTAGGATATAAATAAATAATGCCATAATAATATAATGAGGCTCTAACAGAGGGCTGCTCAGTTTGAGTTCCCACTTCTATGCAGGCGGTTTTAATAAATTTGGGTGGATTTCATATTTCATGAAGACATATCTGCTCACAGCAGGTAAATGTTTCTGAAGATAAGCCTTATTTAGTATTAATGCCGGCAGAACACTTCCTGGTTTCCTAGTTTATGTGCTCTTCAAGGTTTAATTCAACTCAACGTGACACCCAGTTCTGTGAGTGTTCGAGGGTGTCTGGTGGCAAGGAGGGTGGTGGCCAGAGTGTTTGGGGTCCGGCACCCCAGCTGGCTTTAGGGGAGATGTTGAGACGCATCAGCTATCCCTCTCCAACACAGCCTAAGCCATCCCCTGCTCAGAATGGAGTCGCAAACAGTCCTGACAGGTTATGTAAATGATAAAGTTGGCTGGTGGCCAGCAGGATGGCGTGTGCCCTGTCTGAAGGGGCAGCCCTGCTCGGCCCCAGCTCCTGCAACCCAGTGGTGCCCGACCTTCCATTAAAAAGAGCCAGAAATGCCATTGTCACCCCCAAATCTCCCAAATTTTAAAGGCTGCTAACCAATCCAAATTCTTTTAGAGCAAAAGCCTCCTGCAGCCTTTTGGGTCCCATCGGACTACAGACGGCACTAGGTGACTGGGCTCTGGAGCTGAGAGCAAGGGATGTTCAAGGAAGGGAGTGTGCTGGTTCCTCCAAGAAAGCCAGAGAAGAGCCAGAAAGCCCCTGGTGGAATTGTTGGGCACCCCAGGTCTGACACCAGCTCTGTTATCTGCTGGACTCGCCGTGTGCCTTCCATAAGTCGCCAAGACCCCACTCCCTCTTCAGGAAAGTGGAGGATGAGAAGCCTGCTGAACCCTCCTCGGAGGGCTGCACGGAGAGCGAACGCCCCCTAAAGGGGTGGTGAGCCCTCTGCATGCCAGGCGGTACCATTCATGCCAACAGAACTCCAACTAGTAGATGCCCATGAAGTTGTGCAAAAGCCTCGCTGCTCTATGCATCTGGGTTTCTGGAAGCCTCTGGAAGCTTCTGGAAGCAGAGCTAGTCTTGGGGAGTTGGAACCCAAACGTCAGATAGTGAACCTGGAGGGGAGATGGTGACTTGCAGAGCTGCTCATCTCAGAGTGTACAGTCTGGCTCTGTCCCAGCCTCCCAAGCCTCCTGAGCCAGTCCTGGTCCCACTGTGGGTATCTGCTTCCTGCTCTGTGCTCTAAAACCAGACAGGAGAATGCAAAAGAACCTCCTCTGATGGAGCCAAGGGGCGGGGATGGGTCTTGACACCCTCCATTCCTCCTAAGGAAGCCAGAGCTCTGATGGGATTGAAGGTACATGAGCTGGGCAGCACCCCCTACCCGTGGTTGTGAGTTCACCCTCCTCCCCCCTCCCTCTGGAGGCCCGAGGTGACCCTCTGCAGCAAAAGCAATGCCTATAAAGGGACCTTCACACGTGCAAGTGTCCAAGAAGCAGCTTTTGTCCCAGACACGGTCATCACGTCACAGCAGTGGCCACTGGAGAGTGACTCCCCAGCCCTTGGGAGAGAGTAGACAGCTCCGGGCTTTCTAGAGAAACTTCCCCTGCACTGAGTTATTTTTAACCCCCATCCCATACATCCATTCCAGGGGAGTTAACATCACTGGTGAAATTAACCACGCACCTCGGCCAGGTGAAGGTGGTTCCAGCAGGGTGTGTGGGGCGAGGGAACGGAAAGTGTTTCACTAAAACTCTGGACTCAGGTTTCCCTGCAAGTTGGTCCAACGATAATCTCTTGTCAAAAGTAGAAACAGGTTTCTTCACCCTGATGCAAATCGTCTCCATGAAAAATGCACTATCATTAAAAAAAAAAAAAAATCAACACATGCATGTATTCTGCTTATGAAACAATATCTGTTGGTTCTAGGTATCCTTTTACCTAATGCTTGGTGATATATCATTTGAGAACTTTTTTTCCCACAACTACATTTTTACAGTTTTTAAAAAACTTTTCCATGACTATGTACACATTTTTACATTAATATATAAACTCCATTTTTTACTTGGTTACTTAACACTCTTCCATCAATATTTCTTCTATTTTAATGTCTTAATTTTTAAGTGTAGCCTTAGTCAACCAAACTCTAAAATTGGACGTTCGTTTCTGATGCTTCGTGTACCTGCCAATATTTGTAGAGTTGTTGGCCTCTCTGAAGCCACTTTAGATCAGATAACCCTAAGTGAGGTTACGAGACAGACTGGAGTCTGAGGGACGGGCCAGGCAGGCCCAGGTGCCACCTCCTCGGCCATGTGTCCCTAGGGACAGTCTCAGGTCTCGCCCTGGCTCCAGCAGAGCCTGCCAGTGTCCTCTGGCTCCCTGCTGAGTCTCTCTCCTTCCCGGGAGCTCCCATATCCCCATCAGCTCGCTCTGACCCTCATTCTCTCCTTCCTACCGCAGGGAATTTTCTATTTTTTTAAATTATGGAACATTTCAAATGTATACAAAGGTTCAGAAGATAGTGTAACAAGTGCCTAGCTTCAAAAATCCTGTTTCATATACTCCAATCCATTTCCCCATATACTGCATCACTCAGAAATAAGTCCCAGATGTCATATTTCATTCATAAATATTAGTGTAGGTCTTGCTAAATAATAAAGCTGCTTTTGTCAAATACCGTTATCACATCTAAAACATTAGCAGTAGTCCCTGAATATCAAATACCCAGGCAGCGTTCATATTGGCCAAGCTGTCTTATACATGTTGGCTACGGATGGTTTGTTGGAATCAAGATCGAATGAGGGTCTGTGTGTGGCATGTAATCACTGTGTCTCTTTGGTGTCTTTTAATCAATCGGTCCCACCTACTTTGATTTCAATGGCTTATTTGTTAAAGAGATCGGTCACTTGTCCTGTAGAGTTTTCCACACCGCAGATTTTGCTGATTGCTTCCTCATGGTGTCATTTAACAGTTTCCTCTGTCCCTTTTATTCCTATAATCTGGTAGTTAAATCCAGAGTTAGAGGCTTGTTCTGATTTAGGTTTGGTTTTCTGTAAGAACACTTCATGGGTGTTGTGTGTTTTTACAGGAGGCCCCTTGGGGATCATTGTCTTGGTCATTATTTGTCAGGGGTTTGAAAGATGATAATATCCTAGTTCTACCCTTCCTTCTTTATTAGAGAAACTCTCCTTCGTTCATCACTTGGCTCTTTGGACTCTTTGGTATAGTTCATACAGGAAAGTCAGGTGAAGTACTTGACCCTGTTCAGCTTTTCAGAAGGATGAAGCTGCTCTCTACATCCTCCAAGGAGACAACAGAGGGTTGTTTAAGTCATTTTGTTTTGTTTTGTTTCAGAATCATTATGAACTCATGAGTTCAAATATATTCAGTGTTTCAATCTATTGTGGATTTTATTTGTACTGATGTAAACTGCTCCATCTGTTGCTGGTGGAAACTCTTCAAAGTCAGCTCCTTACTTGCTTTGATATCAACCCAGCCATCTTACTTAGGCTGCCTGCCTTTGGTGTGACAAGAGGTTTCAGACTCTTCTTACACATTTTCTGCTCCAGATAAGAGAATGTTTGTTCTTTTTAACGAGAGTTCATATTCAGGGACAAAAATCTTGGTACAAAGGCGAGTCATCGTTATGATGTTACTGTTTTTAGGTCTTTTCAGCAGGAAATGCTTTTCTTTTTTTAAAAGAAAGTATGTCTTGATTTTACAATTTTGTATATTTGATTTTACACTTTTGTATATTTGATTTTATACAATCTCTTTACTTTATATTGATATCAAATATACAGGTACTGAGTTTTACTTACCGTGTTGATTTTATATCTGCAGCTCTTTTCTCTAACAGTAAAAAAAAAATCTTGCTTTCTTATGACATTAACATACTTCCTAGTTCACTTTATCTATATCTATCTACATTTCTGAGAACGACTTAAGATTTTACTGTACAGTTAATTTTATGTTCAGGTATATCCTACTTATGAATGTTAAGACAAACTAACGTATTTTAAAATCATTTGAAATAATTCCCCTTTGTGAAATTATGCCCCCTACATATTAGGTTCATTTGTCTCATTTCATTGTCAATTTTTAGGGCCTGATTTTTTTAACTTTTGGTTTGGTTTAGTTTGATAATTAGGTAAGGGGCTGGCATGGCTTCACATCAAATCTACCAAACAAGGCAGACCCTGAGAAGTCTAGCTCTTACTCCCATTCCCACACCTGTGCCCTCCTGTCCCCAGAGGTAACTATTTCAGTTTGGGGTTTATTCTCTTATTGTTTTCCTTTAATATAAGAAAATACATATAAATGCACACACATTTGTATCTTCTACTGCTTGAGTAAATGGTAACATACATAAGATACCATGTTTCTCCCTCTTGCCCTGGGAATTGCTCCTTACAAGCATGGAGAGATGCCCTTTGTCCCTTTCTACAACTGTGTAGTACTCCACTGGGGTGTCTCCCCTCACCACCTCCTCAGCCCCAAGCTCCCAGATTTTACAATCACTGCAGACCTGCTCTTGCCCACCTACCAACCCTGATATAGGCAAGGCAATCAGAATTATAACAGAATAGCTTCATCGGCCTGTTGTACCCATTCATGTGTAGCTCCCTGTGCTAGGCACTTGCCTCATCCCCTTTAACGTTTGCAGCAGTCCTCTGAAGTAAGTAGCAAATGCAAGTTTGAAGAAATCAAATCACATGTCCAAGGTCACACAGCTGCTGATCTGGGAACAGAACCCTTACATCCCCGAGGCCAAAATCTACATTCTTGGCTGTTTCGCTTCTCAGACCCTCCTGGCTGTGCCTCCAGAAGTTCTGTGTGGCTCTGCCAAGCACCAAACAGAGAAGGAGTAGAAACGGATCTACCCGGCATCTGTGACCCACACCAAACGCTTCTGGGAGGCAAGACCTCAGAGAGGCAGCAGGACAGGATGGGAGCCTGCTTGAGCTGAACGAATCCCTGAATCCAAGCCCCAGCCTCACCTTCTCCTGGTTCTGTGACCTTGGGCCATTTATTTACCTCCTTGTGGTACAGCTCTCTTACCTGTAAAGCTAACTCAGAGATGCAATGAGGATGAAGGGGGAGGATGAGTGAGAAGACACCCAGCAGTGCCTGAGGCACAGTGAGCGCTCAGTAGATATTTGTTGAATCAACTTGAATAGGAAGCAGCTCTTGAGCAGCCGCTCCCAGGGAATCATCTATAGCAAGACTGGAAGGGCAGAGCCAACCCAGCTCATCCACAGCAGGTGTGTTTTCTTCTCCAAGTGCGGTCCTTGGACCAGCAACATAAGCATCATCTGGAAACTTGCTAGAAATGCACATTCTGAGGGAAGGCCCCAGCGATCTGTGTTTTCACCAGGCCTCCAGGTGATTCAAGAACCACCGCTCAGAGAAAATCTCAGCAACTTGAGTCCATAATGACAGGGAGAGGGGTGAGGCAGTAAGGAACCTAACCTCCAGAGTTACCCCCTTCATTCACTAGCACATAGTGGGTGCAGAGGAGAACAAGGAAGATAAAGTTTGGAAGTCTCACTGCAGCTTGCATTCTGGGGAAGATGTAGACAGAGCATAAACCCAGGACCAAAGAACTGAGATGGTTTCTGTTAATGATCAGTGCCATGAAGGATATAAACAAGGTGGCATGACAGAGGCTGAGGGTCTTTAGATGGGATGGTCAGCTCTCTCTGAGGAAGTGACCCCTGAGCTGCCGTTTGAATGGGGAGAAGGAAGCAGCATATAAAGATAGGGGCAGAGCACTCCAAACACAGGGTCAGCAGCTGCAAAGGTCCTGGGGCAGGACAGAACTACATACATGAAGAGGAGCTAGGAGGCAAGGGTGGCTGGAGCCAGTGTAAGTAGTGATCCTTACCTTGTTCCTTTTCTGAGGTCAGAATAGTCACACTACCCCTGTGCCAGAAGTGAAGGGAGGACAGACAAGAGCCTTCTTCTCCAGGTGCTGCTGGGGGGAAGGGAGCAGGCAATGCCTGGGTGCGCAGAACGGCAAGAGGGCTCACTTGAGTGGGCTTTGGACCCCGGGGCTGCCTCAGATCCAGGCTGCTCTGTGTGATCCCTCCATTGCCTCTCTGCACCGTAGGGAGAAGCAGTTCTTCCAGGAAGGCCCTGCTTCCGTGGCATCTTAATGATTATGGCACCAGGGGAAGAAGAAACGCAGTCTGGGGAGACTGGGACACCGGACTTTGAGACCAGCTCTGCAACCAACTACATAATTTTGGGCAAGGGATTTCACCTCTTTGACCTTGTTCTGCATCTGGAAATAGAGATGGGCATGGCTTCCTCCCAGGATGGTTGGAGGGATCAAAATACACACAGTGTACAAGACAGCTAGCCCAGCATCCAGTGGGCGCTTGAAGAAGAGAAGCTAACACCATTTTCTTCTTCAGTAGCAGAAAGTTTAATTTCTTCAGATCCAGTATTTTACAGATAATGGTAGAAGCAAGTAGGAATGACAATACTAGTGATCTAAGAATACAAAATTCCTGTCTGAACTCAGAGCAGTTGATGATGGAGAAGCTGAGACATTTCCACCATGAGCACATCAGCCCTGACCCCAGGAACGGACTGGCCTCACGGGGCACTGAGGCCTCATGGCAGTGAGGGAGAGGGCCTGTGACCAGGAGAAGAGCTAGCCCAGCACTGTCCTAGAGGAACACATGTGTCATTTAAAATTTGCCGGTAGCCACATGAAAAATGTAACAAGAAACTCGTGAAAACGATCTTAACAGTATATTTTATTAAAGCCGAAATATTCAATGTGTTACCATTTCAACACAGATTCAATACAATACTCAATACAGAATAGGACGAAGAAAATATTTTACATTCTTTTTTTTTCTACTAAGTCTTTGAAATCCAGCGTGTATTTGACACTTACAGCACGTCTCAGTTCAGACCAGCTAGGTTTCCAGCGCTCATTAGCCACACGTGGTTGGTGGTGACGGAAGTGGACAGAGTGGCTCAGGGGTCTGCACACGAGGCCCCTGAGCCGATTCCGTCCCGCCCCTGACTTTGTACAGCCATAGGAGCTAAGCATGGTCTTTACATGTTTAAATAGTTGGGGGTGGGGGAGAATCAAAACCAGAACATTTTGTGATATGTGAAAATGATACGAAATTCAAATCTCTGTGTCCATAAGTAAGGTTTGATTGGAACACAGCCACCTCTTCATCTACAGAGCATCTCTGACTGCTTTTCACAGCTGAGTGGAGCAGTCCTGACAAAGACAATCTGACCCACGAAGCTAAAAACGTGTACTCTCTAGCCTTTTACAGAAAAAGTTTCCTGGCCCGTGCTGCAGGGAGTAGAGCACACCTCCCCCAGCCCCTCCTGACTCATTTCCAGATCCCTCCGTGGGGAGAGATGACTCACGGACACTCCAGATGCACTGGTGGCCATTGTCCCAGCTGGTCACAGTCATTTTGTTGGTGTTTGGGAGTATTTTAATAAGGTGGATTGACTTCGTTTCCCAGCACAGGTTCTGTTTCTTTCATTTACATCTGTCATTATGAAGTCCTAAGCTAAGAGTCCTGAAGGAAAGGCTTCAAGGAGGGCCTCCAGACTGGGTAGCCCTCAGTTGACTTTGACAGCCACCAATCTGGCACCAGGTTGGTCAGATGGGGTGCGCAGCAGCCCTAAGGAAGGGGCCTCAGTGACCTGGGCCAGTGGGCTGTTTTCTAGCTGCGAGTTGCAAACAGGGCGCCCCAAATAAATCCAGCCCCTCTGAGCTAGGCACCGGATGTGCGTTACCATGCACATCCCTTCCCAAAGGCACTAACTCAGAGCTCCTGGTAAGGGGATCCATCTGAAGGAGGGGTCCGATTAATCAGCCCCTCAGCACGTGAGAAGTGTCGTCCTGCAGTGACACCCCATTCTGCCATCAGCCCTGAGGACAGCCTTTTACTGTGCTGACAGGTACAGAATCTCCTCAGTTCCCATAACAAAGCAGTAGCGAAAGAGGTGCCCTGGCCAGACTTTACTCTCTCCCCAGGGAGACACAGGAGAACAGGTGGATGGAAAGAGGCCATGTTCCCTGGACTTAGTGTGGGAGAGTGTTTTGTTAGGGAGGGTGAAACAGAGACGTATAGTCCAGACAGGCTGGAGAGCGAACCCTCATCTGTATCCTCAGTGCCAGCATGAGCTGCGTGACATCCAGAACGTCTGCGAGGCTCCGTTTTCTCATCTGGAAAGAGGGGGCATGAACAGTCATCACAGATAGCGAGAAAAGAAATCAGACAGAGCCTGGCAACATAATGACTGCTCAGGAAATATCGGTTCCCCCTCTCTTATCTTCCCCTAGCTCCCCGACGGGAAGCAATTCATGCGGTTAGAGCAAAATGGTACTGGCCCCTAAGATAGAGTGTACGGTGTGTAGGTTAACTTACGTAAGGACTCAGAACAGAGTAGGGCACAGAGTAAAGGTTCTGTATGTGTTTACCGGCATGACTATTTTGTTGTTATTATTATTATTAAGCCTGGGAAATGCACCAACCTCCTGAAGACGTTTATGGAAACAACTCCTAAAGAAGGCCGAGCAGTGGTGAAGAGACCTCTGACAAGCAGCTCAACAAAACCACGTTGCAAGCGTGGAAGAATCAGAGGAGTTGCCTCGTGTTATTTGCAGGGATGTGAACTTCAAACACCCAGCACCAGAAACTGGCCTGAAGGACCCATTCTACGTTGCCCTCCTTTCCAGCTTTTGAATGTTTCTAATTAGTACAGAGGCAGAACAGAGCAGATCTGCCACAGAATTAAATTAGCCAGCATCACGCATGTCCAGGCGAGAGCAAGGCCATTTTCACCCACGCCGTCAGGCAGCTGGGCAGCTCCCACGATGCTCCAGAGGTTCTGCGGAGAGTCAGAGCCAGTGAAGTCACTGCAAGGGGGGGACACTGTAGCACGCCGCCTGAGGACAGCTTTATTTACGCTCTTGCAGAATGTACAAGCGTGTCTTGTTTTTCTGGACGGTGAGGGAGCCGGCTCACATAGCGTTCGTGATGCTACATTTAGAATTGTGTCTTCATTCACATTCTTTCCGTGCAGCTCACAGCTCCTGGACTGGAAGAGAGTGGTCACTTCGCCTGGGCCCATCCCCCGGAAAGATGCCAGCTCTGGCTCATGCAGACCCTGAGCTCCTGGTGGAGCTTGGGCTGAGTTCGCTGGCTGTGTTTTGTGCCTGCGGTGGTCCATGCCAGTGCCCCACCAGGAGCGAGGCACACGGGGTGTCCGTGGCACGGGGCAGGTGGAGGCACATTCTGGGAGAAATCAGATTCTGCCGTGGTCAGCTGTGGTCAGGCTAGGTGGATACTCTTGGGCCAAGCTCTGAGGCTGCTCCCAGGACAGCCTCTTGCCAGGTCAACTGTGTTTTACTGTTCTCTCCCGACCCCTCCTGCTGACGTCATTGACAAAGCTGCCAGCTGCAGCCCTGCCCCCTGAAAGTTCTCTGGACCATCCTTACGGTTTTCTTGTCTCAATCAGTCACTTCAAGCAAACACCATCAGCGCCTGACACACAGCAAAGCTCACCGCTTCTAGGATCCTAAGCCAGACATGAGGTCATGTTCTCCACCTGTGAAGAATTAAAAGTAAGCTGGGGAAGAAATGCTGCGAGGAGCGGGAGGAAAGGAAGTGAGGAAAATCAGGGGCCATGCTGAATCATTTCAGCTCAGGTTACCTGCGCCCCAAGGCAAACTCCTCCATAAAATGGGATCTAGTAATGCAACTGTTCCTAAAATCTGGAACAAAATGACTTGGGTCAAAGCAGATAACATACGAACTGGCTATAAATTTATTTCAAGATGTAATCGGGAAAAAAATTAGAGCATCAAATCCATGATTTCTTAGGTATTGCTGTTGACCGAAAAGCTCTGTTTTTTTAAAAAGTAAGTCAATTTAAATTCTCTTTATAGAAAGATAAGTAAACAATAGTACAGATGGTTGAAGATGTGGCAAAAATCATGAAAAAAATACCAAGTAAATAACTACCATTTGAGAAGCTTTGCAATATAGAAGCGTATCCGTGTACATGAGCTCATTTGATCTTCAACCCCACAGAACACAGGCAATCTGTCCATCTTAGAGACGAGTAAACTGAGGCACAGAGAGGTTAAGTGATTTGGCTGGTGCCAAATAGCTAGGAAATACAAGGGGCCAGGGCTCCAAATTCTATGTTTTGCTTTTGTTTTGTTTGTTTTGTTTAATGCTGGCTCATCTCTCAGATTGATCTACCAGTTTGGCTAGTGTTGATTTTGACAAGCAGCGGGGGTAGGTGGGGTGGGTAGAATCAAGGGGTTCACTTTGGGTCTCCCTCAAACCACCTCTGAGTGCTGATCAGTGAGCAGGTGTCCCCACAGCCAGGTCCTAAGTTCTTAGGGCAAAAGGTAAGTTTTGAGGCTTCCAGGAGGAGGAGGGGCCGGCTGCTCTTGCTGATTGGAGGTCTGAACCCTCCATCTACAGGGCAACAAGGAGCTGTTCTTTCTAACTTGTTTGAACTGAAGTGCATAGACCCAGCTCCCTGGGACCCTGGCCACTGGTGGGTTCAAGGCTGGAGGTGGTGCCAGGCCTTGCGTTGGGGCTAGAACTGAGGTTGCTGGCTGTGAGGAGCCCCTGGGGGTAGGCAGGGCAGTCCACAAATAGGTATGGAGGTTCAATACGATACAGACTTCCAAGGGCTTTGGGCATCTCGAAGAGCGGAGCACCTGTCTGGGACTGGGCGCCTCTGCCTTCCCAGGCCATGGGGCAGGGGAGCATGAGAAAGGATCTTGAGAAGAAAGAAAACAAACAAACAAAACCTCTTGCATTAAAACTCTTGTGCTCCTGGTAATGAGTGGACTCTTCCGGGGTCTACTCGGAGAGGGTAAAGACGGCATCCAGGAGCTGGCCCGGCATGAGCAAAGGCAAAGGTGCTGGCAAATGTCTGGGGGTCTGCAGGCAGTTTGGAGAGCAGGTGACCCCAGGCCAAGGCAGGAAGTGGCCATTGGGAAGGCCGATGTAAGCCCACCTTGGAGCTGTGGAGGGACCAGCCCCTCCCAGAGATGGAGAGGAGAGCTCTAACCTGGCAGAAAGGGGTCGGTCCACTGGCACTTGGACCTTGCAAACAACCAGACCTGCCATGGCCAGGCTCATCAAGTGGGCACTTACCTTGCCTCTTCTCTGATTATTTCATATGCTTCTGCAACTGTCACCCTGAAACCCCAGGCTGGCCTTCCCCCAGCCTGCAGCTGGGCGTGTTATTTTGCTCCAAAAGCACAGCCCAGTACGGCTCCTTACTCGAGGAATGCAGGCTGTGGTCCTCGGAGCCGATGATGAAACGGGCTATTTCTGCCCCGGGGCATCAGCAGGCCTCCAGGCGCTGGCTCCAATGCACACAATTTCATGTTTTTAATGTTTCCCTAAACAAACGTTTTCCTTCGCAACTCGGGATATTTTTATTTGGATCTCAGTGCTGGAATCGTTTTAAAAACCATTCTGGATTGAAGCTGGACTCGTGGTTAGGGTCTGGCTAAGAGGCAAGCAATTTCGCACTCCCCAAGTTATCTATTACCCGTGGCCGATCTCGATGTAAAAATAGCTGCTGAGGCTGTTTGTTTAATCTGACTGTTACTTGACACCACGCGGGTGTTGCAGTGGGGACTGTTTGCCTCTTCCCCACCAAGAACACCATTTGGTTTCCCCCGGCTGGGTCTCTATTTAGGTGCGCTTCCCGAACTTCCAGTGTCTGGCCAGCTTCTGGTCACTGATTTTCCTCAGGTGGGCAGGTTTGTGGACAATAAGAGGTCTGGGTCTTGAATCCGTTCCCCTCTATCTTTGGGCCGTCTGGCTGACAAGGGAAGAAATTTTGGCTGCTGGGCAGAGCCGGGCTGCTGGAAGAGTTAGGGTTCTGTCCGGTTCCTGGGAGGCCTGAAGAGCAAGCCGCCGGGACTAGCGGAGAGCGGAAGGTAGGGTCAGATGCTTGTCTGGTTCCCTTGTGCAGGCTGGGAGGCTCAAGCTCCGGCCGGCCCACAGGGATGTGCACTCTGCACCGGCGGGGTTGGGATGTTGCTCTGTGCCAGGGCGCTGTGCAGGGCGGTGTGAGTGGCCAGGGGCATGTCGGGGGCTGAGTTTCTTCAGTGCTGGGTGTGCCGTGGTGCTGGATCGCCGTGTGGACTATGTGGGAACAGAGTACATGGTATAGGCGTGTGTGACCTTGTCCTTCCATGCATCTGTCAGGGCGCTCTGCTCCCACATGGCTGACGGGTACAAGCCTTGGGTGTGCCCAGGGCACCGTGTTGTCAAATGGGGGCAACCCCACAGGTCCTGTGGCAGGAGACTGGCTCTCTTGTGTCCCCCAGTGCTGCGCCAGGCAGGATCCTACCAGCTGTAACAAAGAGGACGATTGGTCATCAGGACATTCTGGCCCGTGGACTCTGAGAACATATGTGGCCTCAACAGGGAACCCGCCCACATCCCGGGGGTCCCCAGCCAGACTCCTGCAGGGTGGGCTTAGCCAAATCTAAAATCATGTCTTCTTTTCCTCGTGGAGGAGAACTGGCCATTGAGAAGAGCAATATTGAATATGTGTGGAAATCTAAATAGCCTTTAAAAAATTATTACTTAGGACTTTATAACACCCCCATGGATATTGATAATGGAGGAGGCTATGCATTCGGGGGGCAGGGGCAGGGACAATATGGGAAATCTCCGTAACTTTTACTCAATTGCCCAATTTCGCTGCAAAGCTAAAACTGCTCTAGAAAATAAACGTTATTTTTTTTTTTTAAAAAAAAAAAGCCTAAATTTATGGATCATTTCTTTGAACATATCTAACCCAATTATAACAAACAATATTTGAAGTAATATTTTTAAAACCC
This sequence comes from Globicephala melas, assembly GCF_963455315.2. Lineage (NCBI taxonomy): Eukaryota > Metazoa > Chordata > Mammalia > Artiodactyla > Delphinidae > Globicephala > Globicephala melas. The sequence continues at coordinate 46,083,776 of NC_083329.1, read as the reverse complement.
AAAATTATAGGAGTCCTGGAGAGTAGATTAAGCAAATGTTCACATTAAATGAAGTCTGATTTTCCTGCATTTACGTTCCCTTTACTACAGTGGTTGGTAAACCAGGCCCGTGGGCTGGGCTCCTGGTTTTGTAAATAAAGTTTTATTGGCACACGGCCACGCTCGTTCATTTACATAATGTCTATGCTGGCTTTCACACAACTGTCCAGGCTGTGTGGCCGGCAAAAGCAAAATATTTACTCTGCAGCCCTTTACAGAAAATGTTTGCTGACCCGTGTTGTACACGAACACTCCTTGAGATGGGTCAATTTGGTGCACACACAAACAGCAATGAACGTTCTAGCTTGTATAGCAGCCTGTGAGCTGGACCCTTCAGGACCCGTGGCTGGCTCTGGAGCTCCCTGCCCCTTCATTGGGCTGGTTTTTCCAGTCTAGCTGGTACAGGAAATGTTCAGTTTGCCCCTGGGAGGATTAGCTTTGCTGTGGAGTGTGGCCTGGGCTGAGCAGGGCAGATTGCGCTTATCGGGATGGTCTATAAATAGACGTCTCCGGGTGACCCAAGTCCAGCATGCGTCTGCCCCTTGGTCTTCGGGAGGGGAATTATTGTGCCTGCTCACTGGTGACCAGAAGCTCGTTGGGATGGGAGTACCTGTGCCCGCTGGGAGGAAAGCCGAATGCTGGGTCCTGGAAACAGAGGGACTTGGATCCCCTGGGAACCCAGGAGACAGAGGTGTGCGGAGGAGGTAGGGAAGGCCCGATGGCCCCGAGTCCTCCTAGGAAGAGTATGTCCACCCCGATGTCTTTTCACTGGGACTCCAGAGAGTGACCTGGTGTTTTCTGCTTTTTGCTCCTGACCCTAAGGAAGCCCCGGAGACCCTTACAGAAAGGGGAAGCTCCACATCTAGAATTAGCCCTATTCCTCCAGGCTGTGCCAGAAATCTCAGTAACTGAAACCCGCTGGCCAGTGGAGCCAGGCCTGGGCCATCGTCCTCCTTGGCTTTCAGGCCTTCACTCCACCTGCCCAGGATTACTGGAGAGACGAAAAGGGCTTTCAGAGAAGGCTGCCTTGTGGAGACACGCAGTGCTGACATTTCCCGACAGGCTGCAGTGGTCTTGGTTTTATCTCCATCTGAGGGTTCAAACCACATTTCACCAGATCCAGCCAATCCAGAGCCCTGTAACTCAATCTTATGTCTCATTTCGTTAGTTGGGAAAACCCAAAACACCTCTTAGTTTCTGCTTGATCCCAGGGGTTGCAGGACCAGAGCTGGGGGTGCGGGGGGAGGGGGAGGACAAGAGATCATTCAAACCCTTGGATCAAGGCCCCAAAATGGAACATGTGGAGCACTGCTGAGATGTGTCACCCCCAACGTAAGTCATCGCTATCATTCTGGAACATTCCCTGGAGGGGGCTGCATGTGCGAGTACTACATGACAGCGGATGTCAAGGTCGAGACAGAGTGGGTTCACAGCTGGCCTAGGTCCCTAGGCTGAGGGCAGAAGGAGGCTTGGTGCGAAGCGTTTTCCCTTCCGAGCTGCGGACGCCAGAGTGTTTGGGAATCTGAGTGCAAGAGGGGCCCAAGTGTTAATGGACTATGAATGGAATGGCTTTCTCCCCAGGACTTGATACACCTCTCTTTCTCATAGGAAGGGGAAAGGGACCCTTCTGGACCACAGCCCATGAAAGTGGGGAGAAGGCCTTCCCTATGTCCTCCATGCTCTGCTTGGCGCTCCCTGGAAGCTCCAGGCTTGGCCCTCCCTGAGGACTGCACAGCAAAGGGCTTCCGAGCCTACGGAGAGGCAGGCTCCAGCTGTCAGTGGGAGTCCTTGGTTCCTTTGGGCCTCTGCACCCTGGATGCTGTTCCCTAGCCTCCGTGGGTCCCTTTTGTCCCTGAATGGCCCCTTCCCAGTTGGGCTTGAGCTGCTGAGGAACTTCAAGGCTGAGCTAAGAGAGGGATTTCATTTCAGCCATGTCCCATCTTAAAGCCTTCACCTGAAGCTTAAGGAAGGCAAGGGGAGAGAGGAAAGTGAGATTTGCTTGAGCTGCCCAGGGCTTTCCCTACTCCCTGCCCAGTCTAGAGGCTGGTTTCAAGCCTCTGAGCCCTGCCTGCAATGGACAAGTCATACTGGAGCTGCCCCTTGGCTTACCCTGGCTTGGGGCAGCTTGGCCACATGTAGCACCACCAGCTCGTCCCTTGCCCTGGCCCTGTCTACCCCTCTCTGAAGCAGGTTAGCCCCAAAGGCTGCAGCAATCAACGGGTCAAAATTCAGACCCACTGGGCTAAACCCACAGGTTCAGAGCCATTTCTCACCCTCAGTGTCCCACCAAGTTCACCACGGCAATCTGGCTGCGTTACTCCTGTATACAAAACACTTACGTAGATCTCTGGTTATATTCTCACACCCAGCATGCAAGGTTTCCCCAGATTAGTTCCAGTGATGGCCTAGGAGATGCAGGCATGGTTTTCGAGGGGAATGCCCGCCATACAAACACCGGGACTGCTAAAGGTCAGCTGATGCCCATTCAGAATGAAGGGACTGAGCGGTTTGCTCAGGCACAGAAACCAGACGGAGAGGGCAAAGGTACAAGGTGGTTCCGAGGACAGGGAAGCCTCAGGGGTTCTGGGTAGCCACTGCCTCGCTTCTCTCTCTCTCTTTTATGTTGGGGAAAGGCAATCGTCCTTGTGACCCCGTGCCCGGGCCCTGGCTTGAGCAGGTTGCGTGGTGGGGATGGTAACCACACGTCGACAGTTGCTAGGTGTCAGTCACCTCACAGACACGAATTCACTGAGTCCCCCCAAGGACACCAGGAGGCAGGTACGACTTTAGCCTCATTTTACAGGTGAGGAAGCCGAAGCACAGGGAGGTTTTGTAATTGGCCGCCCCCCCCCCACACACAGCTAGTACAGCAAAGAACGAAGCCCAAGAAGGTCTGGCCTCAGTCCAGGCATTTCCCACTATGTTATAGCGCCCCCGTCTGGGGATTAGAAATGAGGCAAGCGACATTTAGTGAGCAACTACTATATGCTTTACATACATGAGCTTGCTCTGCAATTCTGTTGGCCGGTGTTAGTACCACAGCGGTAGATATGGAATTCCTTCCCAGCATGGTCTGTTTCAAAACCTCAAGGTCTCTAGCAGTGGAAGCTTCTGTTTATTGAGTCCTTACTCTGTGTCTCTTCTGGGCTCTTGATATTTTTTACCTCTACCCTTCACAACCACCCAGAGAGGTAGGGATAGTTACAGATGAGGGAAGGGAGGCTCGGAGAGGTGAGGGAACTTGCCCAGGTTGCAGAGGGCTAGGAAACGGGAGCATGGTCTGACTCTAAACTTTCCACTCCCCTCTGCTTGGTGCCCAGGCTGGAGCCAGCTGGGTGCCTGTGCACAGACTGGCAACAAACTCCCTCCCAGCTGACTTCAAGCAAGCCCTGCCGGTGAGATCATCCTCTTCTCGCCTCCTGGACCCTGCAGCTCACACTGACCTCTGCCTGTTATCCCCTCACAGATGACTGTCCCTTGGAGAGGGCACATTCGTGATTGGTCTCTGCACCCCACACATGCACGGCCTGCCCAGAGCCAGGCCTAGAGCCAGGCAGGCACAGCCCAAACCACCGTCGTTGACAACGATGAGCCCCAAGTGGCCCTAGTGCCTATGACTTGTCAGTACAACCTCCCGGAAAGGGGTCCAACCTCCAATTGCTCAAAACCTAGGGCAGCGGTGCTCCGTGTGTGGCCCCAAGACCAGCAGCACCTGTATCCCAAGATGCTGTGGCCCAGCCCCGATTTCCTGAGTGAACATCTCTGGGGTGGCCCAGAACTCTGTTTAACAAGCCCTCCGAGGCATTGTGAGAAGCAAGGACCACTGACTTAGGAAAGAAAGGGGAGACAAGAGTTCTTGTTGGTCTCAAACACAGTAGCAGATGCTCCAAAAGCTGATAATTTTTCAACTCATTGTTGAAGCCATTGTTCTAAATAACATTGCTTGTTGAAAGAGCATTTTTCAGTTTTAATTTTTAGAAGGATAGCCTGGATGGCCATGTCTGAATTCTTTTTCTTGCTGCTGTAAGCACTCCGTGAGGAATTCATGAAGAAGGAGGGATGTTTGTCAGTTCCATGACTGTGTCCCCAAAGCAGGGAAGTTCTCTCTTTCCTTCCGTGGAAGAGTTGGGCTCACAGCTGCCACATGGGTTGGAGAAAGGACAGCTGTCATCTACCAACCAGCCGTCTCCCTTCTACGTCCCAGCCTCCAGCAGGAAGTGAGGAGAAGGCCAGAGAGAGCAGGGCTCTGCTGTGTATGTGGGGTTGGGATGGTGTTAGAGATTCCCAGTGGCTCCATGGGAGGCTCCTCCACCAGCCCAGATACACATGCCTTCCTGGTAGCCCACTTCCAGCCGTTGCCTTCTCTAGCTTTACTAAAGCAAATGCTCCTTGGTGGGAAGAGGAGGGTGTGGGAGATGGAAGAGAAGGTGCTAGGAGAGAGGTCTCCACCCCTGCTTACCCTGCGGGGACACCATGGCACAGGGAAACACCCGCCCCGTAACTCTCTCTACTTTGGCTGCACAAGGAGGGCAAAACCGTTTGGCACAGAGATTTGGGTCTGAATCCCGGCTCTGCCACTCCCTGGCTGCGTGACCTTGAGCAAGTTCCTTAGCCTCTCTGCCCCTCAATTTCTCCACCTCAGATTCCTTTGGCACGGGCCCTATCTAACTTGCGCAGTGGTTGTGACCACTGAGCGAGATCACACGTGTGAAGTTCATGGCAGTTAGCAGGAGCTGGGTAAACAGTGCTGGCTCTTCCAGCTCTGCTTCTCCCCCTTTGCCACCCAGCCCTGTGGTGCGAGTTTACAGATGGGGAAATGGGGTCCGTAGATGGCGAGGGAGCTCTGCAGCCCCTCTGCCTTCTCGTGGTTCTGGGAGCCCTCCCTGGAACCTCCTCTATCTGCCCAAGCCTGGGACACCCCAGGGCTGCTTTGCAGGGGTGCCCCTTCCCGTATGGCCTGGCTCTCCTCCCAGGGGCTAGAGAAAGGATGGTTATTAAGGGACACCCCACTCGCAGCAAACCCAAGTTCCTCTGGGAGCCTCTGAAGCATCCTCTCTGGACAAGGCTCTCCAAAGCAGTGTCTGGGCCATCGGTTACAATTGTCCCTGCAACACCCACTTCATAATCCATAGGGGCTTCCTCGAGGACCAGGCTGCTGGATATGCCTTCCTATCAGCCCCGGGTTACAAAAACAAGACTGAGGCTCAGATGGATTGTGTGATTTGCCCGAAGTCCAGCTGATTCCACAGCTCTTAAGTGGAGAGTCAGGTGTCCATCAGTGAGGGGCAGGGCAGGCTTTCAAGGGCTTGGCCCATCAAAAGCGGACTCCCGGGTGGAATGGGATGCAGGGGATAGAAGACCCCCTGTAGCCGTGGGTCTTAAAATGAGTGCCGGGGAGCCCTGAGGGCGAGAGCCAGGAGTGAGGGGGCCTCCAGGGCGCCCAGGGGTGGGGTGATGCCGAGCAGAGGTTCTCAGCCTGCAGCAGGCATTTCAGAAGCTCCTGGAGGTACCTCTTTAAATGCAGGTCGCAGGGACCCTCTCCCTCTGCAGCAGCCTCAGGTTCAAGCCCTACATCGCCAAGTATTAAACACCTCTGGACTCGAGGTCTTCCTCTGTAAAGAGCAAGAGTGATCTCTACCTCACAAGGTTGTTTCGAGTACTGATTACATAATAAAAAATAAGAATCAGTAATACTGGAGTCTATAAAGTGCCCCTTATGCCAGGTGCTCCGTAAAAGGGGATTTCTTTTACTCATTCACTCAACAAATGAATGGCCCTCTGTGAGGCCCAGGTACTGTACGGGGACTGGGGACACGGCACTGAAGCAGAAAGGCAAGGCCTGGCTCGTGGATCCACCACCCGGGCGGTCTCCTCCCTTCCCCACAACGTGAATCTGGTCAGAGCCCGCCAGCCACTGCGTTTGGGCCTTGGGTCTCCATTTCTCCATCCAGATGAGAGCCCAGTATCACTAAAAATAGGGCAGCAGCAAACAGAGCCTGATCAGGAATGCCTGGAGATTCTGGTCTAGGACAGTTAAAAAAAAAAACAAAAACACACTGTAGACTCCAAGTCATTATTGGATCCTGAAATCACTTACTACATTGCAAATGTTTTTTTTTATTATTATTATTTTATTTTATTTTAAATGAAAGACTACAACAGAATAAGATGAAAATATCAGAGTGGTACATTTAAGCAGAGTAAGTTTTGCTTCATGAATTTTCCTTGTTTTATATAAATATATGTCTCTGAGCTCGTTGTATGCTGTGATGTAGATGTATTTCTTACTGTGTGTTGAGGGGAAAACAAGTGTGGAACCTCTGCTCCTGTGAGATATGTAGAGAAAGAGCGTGCACTAATCCCCTTGCTGCCCAGGGGCCTGCGTGCGGGTAAACTTCAGGGTCAGGATGGCCAGGGCTCACTGGGCTCGCTGGGCCTCCTTCTGGTGCAGGTGGCCCCCTGGCTGGGGAAGAGCCCAGGACCTGTTGAGTCCAATGGCTCCAAGCATCTGGAGACTTTCAAGCAGTGGCTGCCTTGGGGACCAGTTTCATGACCATTCCTTTGCTTAGCCTGCTCCAGAATGGGGAGCAGCCCCAGGTGGCTGGGGTGGCAGAACTGGAGTTGATTTTTATTGTCCCAGTTTCACAGGTGTAGGTAGAGGTGAAGTGACTCGCCCAAAATGACACTGCCTTGGAACAGGACTTCACCCAGGTCTCCAGCTCTTTCTACTGCCCAGAACTGCCTGGTTGGTTCCTATCTCATGTCAGTTCCTACTGGTTCCAGAATCCAGGGCAGGATGTTCCTGGGAAAGGTGGAAGGGATGGATGAATGAGTGAATGAACAAGCAAAGGATGCTCCAGAGACTCTCTCCTTGCTTCTGTAAAGCAGTTCCCAGCCAGCGGTGATTTTGCACTGGGGGCCGTGGCAGAGTCAGTGGTGCCGAGGCTGAGAAGCCCTGTCATTAATACACAGGAGCAGATCTTTAGCTCCATTTTACAGATGAGAAAACTGAGGCTCACAGACTTGCTGTAAGTTAGCCAAGTTCGTACTCAGCGAACGCAGTGTAGCACTGGGACCTGGCCCGGATCCCAGTGCACTCATCATTTCAATGGCCCCTGTGTTTCTGAAAGAGCTGCATGTCCCCCTTCTGGCAGCTGCCCTGGCCTGGCCTGGCAGTGGTGTGGACTTTGGGTTGTGTCTAACAAGGAGGCCGAAAGGTCATAAGGCTGAGCAACGAAACCATTTCTTCCAGTTTGGCCCCTTCTCATTTCCCAGCCTTTCACCTCTCCGTCAACTTCCCTATGACCGGCACTCACTCCAGCTCCAGGAAGGCACGAGGGAGGTGAGGGCAGAGCTCTTGGTGGTCGGATCTCTTCTGCTCCAATCTTACCTTTGATGGCAGCATAGATGCTCTTATAAAAGGAAATCGGGGCACCTCTAAGCCCACAAGAGGATCCAGTGCCCCTTGTCCAGGGGGGCATCTGGCCCCTGAGGCTGGTCCCCCAGCATCTGCAGAGAGCTCCCAGTGGAGCAGTGCTAAGAATCTGGGCAGTGTTGGGCCTGAGCTCCTTCCGGTGGAAGGGAGTGTCCAGAGACGGCATTGACCAAGTCCAGCCCGTCTGGCCACCAGGAGCTTTTAAGGAGTGATCTTCAGCAATGCCCAGCCATCAGAAATGGTCAGAAACAGTGCTGCTGTTAGCTTTTGTGGAGTGAGACCCTCGCCCAAGGATCCTTAGAGAAGCAACTGCAAGTTCGATGGGAGCCTGCAGGATTCTGAGGCTCCAGGAGCTCATGTGCATGCCTCATCCCAACCCTGCTTCGGACGCCGGGTCATAACGGAAATCAGCCATGGAAATCGGTCAGTGCTGCAAAGCAGGGCTTTGGCCCCAGAGAGCAAAACACTGTTCTGTCCCCCTGGTCACACAATTATGAAACAGGAACGGGACCCAGAAGAAGCAAGTTGCTGGGTCCTGGAGCCCAGCCCATCGCTTCATCCCTCTCCTCCTCTCCTTGCCTCCATGCCTTGCTTCTCTGCTTTCCTCCCGCAACTTGGTCCCCCCCGAGTACGTGATGCCAGGTGCTGGCATCTTCCTGTCCTGGGGAGCGCTGGTTGGGTTAGGTCCAACCTTCCTTGTGCCAGGCTCCCTGGCCTCTAATTCCAGACACAGCCCCAGATCTGGGCAATGCTCAGAGACTCCTGAGGAAACATCCCATCCAGACACAGTGGACCAGGGACCCAGGCAGGAAGTGGGAGTCAGGCTGGGCTGAGCTCCAGAGAGAAAGCATCTCTGCCCCCGAGCTCTCTCCCAAGGGCAGCAGAACACCAACAGCAGCTGCAGCTACAGCTCACAGCCAGCTCTGTGAGCCTGGCAAGCCCAGGCAAGTTGATTTCTTCAGCCCCATCCCTGGGATGTCCTGGACTCCTACATGCTGCAGGGTTTTGAGGCCCCCTGTACACGTGATGTGATTCAGGGGGGATTCAGACACATGCCAAGCCAGCGCTGCTGCCGGGGCCCCCTGTGCTAACCGACCACGTTCCTGGGGTTGGATGAAGGCGGCCTTGTCCTCTCCCAGTGCGTGGAAGCCTCGGGGTCCATCTGAGAACCCTTGCCTTGCCCAGTCTAGCCCATAGGTTGGGGCCGTTTAAGCGAAGCCAAGCCAGGATGCAAGCAGAACCCCCCACCCTGGGGTGCCAAGAGCCAGACCAGTGGAGCCAAAATGGCCAAACCAGATGTGTGATGACCTGTGCACAAAGGTGCGTTTTACGTGTGTAAGAGGCACTACCACTTAGACAGTGGAAACCTGTCTAAGACAATATGAGTGTGGCCCAATGCCATCCCTCAGTTCATTCCAGTTCCACAGGGAGAAGGCCCAGGTCAGCCCTGCCTCGGCTGTGTCTCCAGCACTAGAACGGGATGGCACGTAGTAGTGAACAGTTGTTGAGTGGATGGATGCATAAAAGAGCTTCAAGCGTGGCTTCTGAGAGCCCACGTTTACCTCTATTAGAATATAAATGAACTTGAAATTTCTGATTTCCAAAAGTCCAAAGGAGTTACAAGGACAGAGCGATCATCACATTGGGAGAGAGCTGGGAAGGAATCATCACGGGCCGGACAGTGGGGTCCTGGGGCCAAGGACAGGTGTGATCCCAGCTCCAGCACTCTATAAGGGACAAGCTGCCCAGGTAGCTCCAGTTTCCCAGCCATAAGGTGTTAAGTGTTAGCAAGGAATGAATGAGGACAGGCACATGCCGCAGTGGCCCTGGACACTTGACACGAGTCTGCGCCCATCTCCAACTGAGGAAGTTGATTTTGCCATGTAAAATGTAGGACATAGACAAAGACGTTCCCTCTGAAACAGCAAGCGGGAAGGCTGTTGGGAATTGCACAAAGAGGTCAAGAGCTTGGCCCAAGACGGACCAGCAGGGCACACGTCCAGAGCAAGGCACCTGCCCGGTGTGGGGTGGGTGGCAGAAGTTGTGCGTACAACGTGTGTGCGTTCACAGGCTGGAACAAGCCGGCTTTGTTTGGTTTCACTGCACCAAACCGCTCCTCAAGGCAACCCCAAGTCAATGTCTCAAAAAAACACCCAGAAAGAGGAGGGGAAGAATCAGTTCCAATTTGTCAGGGCCTTCTGGGTGTGATAAAGCCAACCCCTGTCATCTCCGCCAGCTTCCTGCTTCGCCTTTACTGAAAAGTGAAAACACCATTCAATTAAGGTAATTAAATCTACCCAAAGAGCTAGAGCTCAAAAACCACACTACAGGCAAGTGGTCAAACCCGGCAACAAAGCAAATCTCAACAGCTTCCTGTGCAAAGACGGGCAGGGATGCGAGGAGAAAGAAGGGGCCTGCTTAGCAGCCGGAGAGCATCCCTCCCAGCTGAGCAAGGACTGGCCACCTGAGCCTCCCCAGACGGGAGGGACCCTGTGCTGCCCTGTTGCATTGTTAGTTCTACTCCTTTGGTTGTCGTGAAAAAGCTGAGCTGAGAAGATTCTTGGGAGGTGCATAGAATGATAAACCCTCCTTTTCTCCGTCAATCGTCAATTCTCCCTTGAGCCCCAGCCCAGAAGCCCAGGACACACCCTTCTGTGCCTGAACCCAAGGACCAGAGGGGTGAGGGTTTCATCCTGGAGAGAGTGTGGGGTGGTCAAGCAGTGGACCCGAGCTGAATCCCAGCCCCAGTTCTCTTTTCTACATGCTGTGTGACACTGAGCAATGTTCTGCACCTCTCTGTGCCTTTTTTTCTCCACCTAGAAAATGGTGACAATAAGACCTGTTGAACCCATCCCATAAGGGTCATGAGAATCAAACAAGATAACAGATCCCAGCGTGTGTCTTGAACCGCAGGGTAACGTGCAGATATGAGTCATCCCAGGATGGACTTGCTGGTTGGCTTCCTCTGACTGTGATCCACTTTGGGTCCTAAAATTTGATGAGGACCTCAGCTTGCCGGATAAAAGACAAGATTTCCAGTGCAATTTGAAGTTCAGATAAACAGTGAGTACCTATTTTTAGTATAAGTATGGGATGATTAATTTGATAGAGAAATTTGACTAATACAAAGTATAGCCCAAATATGGGACATACGTATACTAAAACAATGTTCATTGTTCTATCTGAAACTCGTATTTCCCTAAGTGTCCTGTTTTTTAATTTACTCAATCTGGCAACCCAGCCATGCCAGACCACCAACCGCTACCTCCCTTGCTGTGCCCTGACTCCAAGACCACCCGGGCCGGGGTCCCCAGCCCAGCTCTGTCACTCAGCAGCTGTGTGACATGAAACATTCTGAGGCTCCATTATCTTGTCTCAGAACTGAAGGTGATGGTGCACAGCTGCATAGAGGAATAAGGAACTGGGGCCTGCCTGGGGCACCAGTCAGGGCTCTGGTTCTGTGGGCCCATCACGCTTCCTCAGCCCCGGGGCTCAGATGAGTGGCTGTGTGTGGCAATCTGGATCAGGGTCCCCTGGCCACTTCCTGTCCTCACAGCCTGGGGCAGGCCGGCAAAGGTTGTGTTGCTTGACCTGTCGGGCCTGGGCTGGCTGCCAGCCAGGAGTCCCGTGGGAGACAAGGAGAACGTGAGGCAGCAGAACTTTGGGTCCTGCATTCCCACACCACACACTCGCAGCAAACCTCTGTCATCACATCCTTGTGGCCCAAGAAGCGTACTCAGCAATGGCAGTTGAAAGCTTTGACCAGTGGCCACCATGCCCCAGGCATCCTGTCAGTCAGAGACGAACCAGGCCGGGAACCTCAAGGAGCTCAAAGCCTTCTTGGAAAGATGGATTCATAGCAGATAAAGTGGAATAAAGCAGCGCAAGTGATTTTTTTAGAACTCTATAAGGAATAGGAGAACAGAGGAGGAAGTGGTCAGAAGCTGGTGACCTGGGAACAAAGAGAAACATTCCACGCAGAGAGACTGCCGCTCCAAGGAGGCAAGCCAGGGCCCACCTTGGCCTGCAGGTCCCTCATCCAGGGCACCGCACGCCTGGCGGGAGCGGGGTATGGGGAGACTTCCAGCTTCCCCGCCGAGAAAGCCTTGAGGGTCATGCACAGCCATACGCAAGGGATCAGAAGAGAGAGAGAAAAATCTCTACACAAAGCAGCCTATTCCAGTCCATGATAATTCAACAGCATTGTGCAGGATGACATGGAAAAAGGCACCATGTGAGAAAACGTTTTGGAAGAGTCCGAATCTGTAATGACCGTGCAAAGGCTATTTCATTTCTCATGGTGACAAAAGGCTGACTCATGGGGGTGCTCCCTCAGATTTGGTTTGTTTGACATATTCTAAAACAAAAAGATGACCCCGGCAATGAGGAGAAGACAAAACACATCCTCAAGGGTAATCCTCCCAGCCTCTGGCTACTGGGGCACATACACGCCCCCAGTTTTCCCCAAGCATGTCTTCACTATGGTTGTGCCACCAGAGCCTTTGGCCCCTCCCTGATGGCTGAACTGGAAAACCTTGTCCATTCATTCCTGTTGGGGACCCCATTTCCCCTTGTGCGCTCTAGTGCTTTGCAGAACCTGTGCCCAGCATCCAGCATCTGTGGATGGAGTGTTGAAAGACCAGTTCTCAGAGGGGCTGTTGAGCCTCCAGGGTTGCCTGTACAACACAGAGCAGATGCCAACACTTCACCTGCTGACACCTACAATTTAGGTATCGTATCAGTTAATGGCCATTTGCAATGTGGCTGTAACCAACACCCCAGTTAACGTACACAACAATTATTTGCTGGACGCTAGCCCTCCAGAGAGATTCAAAATCATTCCCCAGCTTGGAACACTGAGTGCCGTTAGAGAGACAAACAGGAAAATGGCAAAGTCATGAAGTCACGTATCTCTCCCTGATGTAGATGCTATATTCACCCTGAAACTCAACCCTAACTTAACTGGCACACGCCATGGTGTGAGTGAACACCTTCCGCCATCCTGTGAGCTGGCTCTAAGGATAACTGCTCTGCCTGCTTCCTCCTTCCATCACAGGCAGATTTTATATGTTTTAGGGCTAGGAATCAAAAAGGAAATTAAATCCACCTGGATTCAAATTCACTAATTTGAAATGTATGATAATTCTGGAACTACTGGATTATAACTGACTTTCAGTTCAGTCCCACTAAGCCAGTCAATAGTGCGAATAACATCATGACAGAGGTGGAGGGATTTGCTCACTTTTTAACAGATATTTCTTGTGCTGTGCACTATGCCACAAGAGGAGATAGCCTGGAGAGCCAGACAGACACGGACCCTGCCACAGTGAAGCACCCAGGCTGTCAGGAGAGATAAGAATTCAACAATAATCACCCAGTTAAATACTTAATTACAATTATAATAAGTACTTCAAAGGAGAGGAGTATAGTGGGCTGTAAAAGCAGGTAGCAGAGATATTTAAAACAACGTGAGGAAGCTGCCCTATTGAAGGGGCATGTGAAGTGGGTTCTGAAGTATACATAGGAGTTAAGCAGGTAACAGGAGAAAGGTAGAATTAAAGAACTCCAGGCAGAGAGAAAAATATGTGCAAAAGCCCTGAGGCAGAAGGTAGCACGGCATATTGAAGAAGCTGGTAAAAGTCCAGCGTAGCTGGAAAGCCAAGCATGAGGGGAAAAATAGTCCAAGATGAGGATGAAAAGGGAGGCTTTGTTAAGAGAGATTGATTGTCATTCTTTCAAACTGGAAAGCCATTGAGGGATTCTAAGCAAGAGGTTGACATGAACAGATTTGGTTTTTAAAAGCTGCTTCTGGGTATAGTGCAGAGAATGACTATGGGCTCCTGCGGTAGCCCGAGGTAGACATGACAGCAGCTGGGGCCACGCAGTGGCCGTGGAGATTAAGATCAATGTGCAGGGGGCGGCAAGAGACCTTTCAAAAATGAGACTCGTGGGACATGGACATGGATCAGTTTAGGGGAGGCATGGAGGAGGGAGAGGCAGCGGTCACAGGTGACTCAGATTTCTGGGATCCTCAGAGGAAGAACTGGCTTGTGGAAAGGTCACGGATTCCATTTTAAATGTGTGGTTTTGTGGAGCTGTCCGGGGGCAGATGGAAACAGAGGCTGGAGCCCAGACAAGCTGCCTGGCCTGGACATGCCGTCAGTGTGTGTCTGCTCCTGGCGACGCTGGGTGTGGGTAAAATCGCCCAGCGAGACTAACAAGGGAGAAGAGAAGAAGCCCCAGGGCCTGGCGCAGAGGAAATCCAACCATCCAGGAGAGGAAGATAAGAGATGAACCGTTAGGCCGGGCAGGGAGATGGAAAGTGTGTGAGTCCCACAAATGAAGGTGGGAGAGCTTCCCAGGAAGATAGTGGCCAACGGTCTTGATTGAAGCTTAGAAGTTAAGTCAGATGAGAAACAACTTTACCCGTTGGGCGATCCACTGGGGGAGGGGAAACTAAAAGCAGACTAAATGAGTCAAGGAAATAATGGGCGTGAGGAGTCAGGAAGCATTTAAGAGAGCAAACTGATCCTAAAGGCCATAGACATCAATAGGCTCTTACCGTGCCATGAATAAATATTCATTCTCATTTCTATATATTCATCAGGGCAGATGCCAAGACCTTCTTTATAGCACGATTCAACGATATGCCATTCTCCCTCACTCATGTTACCTGAGGGGAACTGCACCCTTTCACCTGAAAAGTGCTCTTATGAGCCAGACTTTTCAGCAATTCGGGTTGGCTTCCGTCAAACAGCCCAAAGCAGGGAGCAGGGTGGTTTGTGCTGGCCTCTGGAGAACGTGTTTCAGCAGCAATGACAGTGAGTCCGTGACCCCCAGCACAGAGTGATGGGCTCCCTAAATGTCCACGAAATAAATGCACCATGTCCTTCTGCATCTCTGTCTCATCCACGTGTGACATGAAGTGATTTCATCCTCATCCCTAAATTGTACCCCGGTGGTGCTGCAATGGGCTTTCTAGTTAGTGACACAAATCTGAATTTCCCAGATCGTCTTAAAACCCAAGACCAGGGGTCCTTCTCAGTAGAACTTCTCCATCTTTCTTGCTCCTTCTTTTCTGTGCCTGTCTGCCCTCCATTAAAATTCTGGATGAAGACACCCAATTCAGAGCATTGCCACGAACGTTTATTCGGCTTCTGTGTTGGTGTGTTCAGTAAACAAGGGCAAATAAGACTCCCTTCCTGGACTCGTGGAATTTTCTTTCTAATTGAGGAGAGAATGCAGCAATCATGAATTCCTGAGACACATGGGTTATAATGTGTGGCAATACGGCATGAGCTATGGAAACGGTGAACCCAGCGTGCGGTGGGGACACAAAGGACAGCCTCGAGGGCCAGGGACGGGGCTAACCGGATAGTGAGCAACACAAAGTTGCACTCCACAAATCTGAGTTATTATGATTGTTAATATTACTAATAAACCACCATGGACTGGATTAATATCCAGGAGTTACAACATGAGGACAGTCTTCTGGAAACCCCAATGGTCTGCATTTATAATTTGCAGAGTGGATTTATTTTAATTACTTCACACTTCATTCTGAGCACTCTTAAAATTCTCTTGGGCAGCTTTTTGGTTCTTTTAGCTGTCAAAATAGATGCTCAAACCTCCTGCCAACAGTAAATTGAACAGTACTGCCTGCCGAGTGGATTCAAGTTCAGCCCACTCTAGTTCTCTTTGCTGCAAAACCTGCATTATTAATTCACATGGGAAAAGGGCCTTTGGTCCAATTTGACTAGCAAAAAATGATTCACAGCTGGGCCATTCATATTAGAAACCCCAAAGACTTAAAACAGGTTCCTAAAGATTTCTTGGACCAGAGACAAATTAATGAATATTGGAAGGGATATAAATCTATCTTGGTTTCCCCCAAAATGCCTGCGTTTGGAATTTTGTTGAGTTCAAGTATGAGAGCCAAAAAAAAAGAAAATTTGAAAGCCAATTGTATTACTGACATTTAAAGATAGCTTTTGTACTGAACTCATGCTTGGCCTTTTGGTCCTTAGGGTTCTAATGAAATTATTTTTCTTCTTCTTTCTAGATGGGCAGCAATGACAGCGAATGTAATCATGACAAGAAGTTTTAAAACTACAGATCCTAAAACCCAGGAAAGCAGGCACCCACTACCCCCACTCCTGTAACAGGTATGTATCAACTCAAGAGTCGGCCCCTGGAAAAACCTTCGGTTTGGGCTACTCTGCTGAAGCTTCCATTGGGTATCAGGAGACTAGGGGATGGGAGTGGGGGAATGAAGCCAACTTTATATCGTCCCATCTGAACCCAGGTAAATCAAGTCAGAATGGAAGAAATTATCTGAATGAAGTTAGCAAGAGGGAGGTCTCTCTTTTTCCTGAGGCAGAAGCAATGTGGCTATCTTCTGAATACTCCAAACATCAGTGACCATCTTTTGTTACTGTTTGGAAGTATGACACGAGCCCAAGATCAGGTTGGGTTTTTTGGTCACATGCAACAGAAACAAAAACTGGACAAGTGAAGCAGGAAAGGATACGTATTACGAGGAAAGGGGAACCCTCGTGGACTCAAGGTGAGGGCTGAAGCTCCAGGCTGGGAAAGGACAAACAGGGTGCCTGCTGCTGCTGGAAAGCAGACTCCCTCGTTGCGTCACTCCAGGAGAAACAGTCCAGTGGGCTGGCCTGGGTCTCACGTCTGCACTTGGCCCTGAGAGGTCTCTGCAGGCTCCTTGACTTTCAGCCCCACTGAGACTGAACGCCAAGGGGAGAGGAAATTCCCCAAAAGGTACCAAGTGTTCTTACTTGAAGGAAGGGATGGAAGCAGAGTGTTTAAAAACTAACAAGTATCTGCTAATAGTAGGTGGTACTTAATTGACTGGGGGTGTTTACTTAACTCTAAGATTCTAATTATTTCTCTAAGGACGCTATTTCCATCTTAACGTGGAAGTAGAGAAACCCCAGTGTTACTGAGTTCAGTCATTGCCGAGGTCAAAACCCCAGCATTCGGGACACCAGGGAGTCAGAAGACTCCCTGACTGTATCGGTAAGACCTCAAGAACAGAAAACTTGACTTAAAATGTCCAGAGTCACGGAGGGCCCCCAATTCAGCCCAATAACACAGATTCCAGACGGGGGATGATTCTGGTCCAGGCTCACAGCCCAGCGGGGCCACAAGGACTCAGGAATGTTCCTCTGTCCACCAGGCCATCCTCAGCAAATTGGCCTTGAGTCATCATCGTTTGTCCCTCAGAGTTGCAAAATGGATGCCTCAGTGTTATGAGTTGAATTGTATCCCACCCAAATTCATATATTGAAGTCCTAACCCCTCATGACCTCAGAATGTGATTTATTTGGAAACAGAGTCATTGCAGATTTAAGTAGTTAAGATTAAGTCATTAGAGTGAGTTCTAACCCAATAGGGCTGGTGTCCTGATACACAGAGGAAAGGCAACATGAAGATACACGGGAAGAAGGCAGCCACCTGCAAGCCAAGGAGGGAGGCCTGGAATAGACCCGTCCCTCACGGGTCTGCCTCTGTCCTCAGAAAGAACCAACCCTGCCCACACTTTGATCTGGGAACCCCAGCCTCCAGAACTGTAAGATAACGAATTTCTGTAGTTTAAGCCATCAGTCTGTGGTACTTTGTTACAACAGCACTAGCAAACAAACACAGTTTCAGGCTCCACGATCTGTACTGAAGTGAGAAAAAGGGCACCAAGAGAACGGAGACAATGGGGACCATTCCCTTGATCAGAAAGGCAAGAGTTTCCCCAGTCGTCGGAATGCTTGCACCCCTGTGGCCAGAACTAGCTGTGTGGGAGTCTAAGACCATGAGCATTCAGCTTCTGCAGTTTTTTGAGAGGAAGTAGAAGAGAGAGAAGGGGGTGGGGACAGGGGCGAGGCTGGCCAGGAGCAGGGGCAGGGCGGATGCTCTCCCCTTTCAGGCGCCTTCTAAAAGGCACCTACTGTGCTTTCCGGGGGCAAGTGGCCCGATTCTCAAGGCAGGGCTGAGGAGTATGTAAATACAGGCTTTCCCAGGGCCGCCAGTGGTGCCTCATCAGCTCATCCAGTTTACTAGAACTTGGGGTCCTTTGCTTGCTCTGGCAGCCCCAACTCAGCCCTTTCATTCATAAAGATGAGTCAGCCTCCCAATGAATCAGCATCAGAAACCCACCGGAGTGCTGTGGTCAAGAGACAGGAAACAGAAAATCCCAAGGAAGGCTGGCCTCCGGGACCAAAACACAGCAGTGCTAGCACATCAGGCCCTGTGGGACACCTGGTGGGTGACCCTTTATGAGGAGCCAGGATATGATCAGGACCCCTGCCGTGCAGGCCCTACCACCCTGGTGGCACGTGTTCATCTTCCACCCCTTACAGCCTTGTTCAGGCCCCTAAGCTTACTGCTCAGGCCAGCCAGGCAAGGAGGGGAGCGTACGGGCTTGCCAGTTTCCTCTGCTGATGTGCCTGAATGGGGCCACTGTGTGACAGTGTTGCATCAGTCAGCTGCTAGAATGTTCACTGTGCCAAACGCCCCCAACTTGAGCCCACTCTAGGGTCTATACTTGTTCTTTTATCTAACTTTTCATGTACTCATGTGTTCATCCCCTGCCCTGGCCAGGCCTGTTCTAGGCATTGGAGGCGTGTACCCAATGGTAGTAATCAGGGTCCCAGCAGGAAGTAACGTCCTTAGACAGAATCCAGAAGGGAATGCAATGAACCACCTCATACCTATTAGGATGGCTACTATCAAAACAAAAAGAGCAGAAATTGGAATTCTGTGCATGGTTGGCAGGTGTGTAAAATGGAACAGACAATGAGGAAAACACTGTGGCAACGTCTCAAAAAATTAAAAATAGAACTACCATATGATCCAGCAATTCCATCTCTGGGTATGTGCCCAAAGGAATTGAAAGCAGGGTCTTGAACAAATATTTGGACACCCATGTTCATAGCAGCATTATTCACAACAGCCAAAGGGTAGAAGCAGCCTAAGTGTCCACTGACAGATGAATGAATAAACAAAATATGGTGTATACATACAATGCAATACTGTTCAGCCTTAAAAAGGAGGGAAATTCTGACACATGTCGCAGCATGGATGATCCTTGAGGACATTGTGCTAAGAGAATAAACCAGTCACGAAAAGACAAACATTGATTCCCCTCATATGAGGTACCTAGAATAGTCAAATTCATAGAGGCAGAAAGTAGAATGGTGATTTCTAGGGGCTTGGGGAGGAGAGAATGGGGAGTTGTTGTTTAATGGATACAGAGTTCAGTTTTGCAAGATGAATGCACTTAATACTACTGAACTGTACAGGTAAAATGGTTAAGATAGTAAATTTTATGTCATGTGTATTTCACCACAATTTTTAAAAAAAAGAAGAAAAGAACGCAATGAAGGGACTATCACAGAGGTGTAGGCAGAATTAGGGAGACCCCAGGATGTGAAGTCACTGAGGAAGTGACAGCCACTCTTCCGGCAGCCCCAGGGAGCAAGGGCAGCAGTGTTGCAGGGCCCAGTGAGTCAGAGCCCAGGGGAGGGGCTGTAGTTAGAGAGGACTGTAGTGTTGCCAGGACCCCACTCCACAGTCAGAAGCAGGAAGTAGGGGGACAGAAATGCCAGGACGGCTGGATCCCCCTTGATCCAAGCTCCCACCAGCACCTCCCACTGGCCACACCCAAGGGCAAGTCAGAGAGTGAAGGATCCCTGGTGAGGCAGGCTCTGGGGGACTGTGCCCTCTTGGGGTGGCTCTGGGACAAGGGCAGTCAGCAAGCAGACAGCCTAGTGGCTCCTGAGCTCCGGGTTCTTACAGCCTAAGGAGGGGATAAGCAACAAAGAAATACATTTAGTTTTAGATTGTGCTCAGTACCCCAAAGAAAATAAACCAGGCCCTGTGAGAGAGAGTGAGGAGGGAACACCCTGTGGAATGCCAGGGAAGTTCACTATGTAAAAATGACACGTCTGGACCTTAGGCACTGTATTAGTCAGGGTTCTCCAGAGGAACGGAACCAATAGGATGTATGTACATATACACAGAGGAAGAAAGAGATTTGTTGTAAGGAACCGGCTCATGTAACAGTGGGACTGGCAAGTCTAATATCTTCAGGGCAGGCCAGCAGGCTGGACACCCAAGGGGGAGTTGAAGTTGCAGCTCCAGTACAAAGACTGGAGGTAGAATTGCCTCTTGCTCGGGGGATCTCAGCCTTGTGGACGAGGCCCACCCACGCTGTGGAGAGTAACCCGCTTTACTGACATTTGACCAAAAACTGGGCACAATGGCCCAGCCAGGTTGACACGTAAGATCGACCATCCAGACCGGCATGTCATGCTTATACGGAGCCGCTAAGTTGAATATCATATTCACACCCTGCACTTTTTCCTTTTGCAGAGAAAAAAAATTCCCACTTTGTAATTGCATCTGGTCATCGGGAAGCTCCAGTTTTGTGGGGAGAGGGCTGCATCCAACCCTTCCTAAATCATCACCCAGAGGTGCCCACTGACTGACAGGGACGCAGAGGATGCAGGGGAGTAAGAAGTGCACGGACGGCTTCAGCGACTCCTCGAGCATTGGCAGCGTGCTGGACGATGCAGACAGGGAGGTGAGCAGCCTCACAGACCGGGCGTTCCGGAGCCTGTGCATCTCAGAGGACGCGTCCTTCCATGACTCCGACCTGGCCCTGTCCCCGGATATCACTCGCCAAGTGTTCGGGAATTTTCACCAGAGAACGGTGAGCCATACCCATCGGAAAAGCGGCATTTGGAGCCAGTTACCATCCCAAGGCACGGAGCATGCCGGCTGGGCGGCCACGTTCCAACAGCTGCCCAAGTACGTTCAAGGGGAGGAGAAGTATCCCAAGAGTAGCCCCCCACTGACACCAGCCCAGAGGAGACTGGAAGTGCCCGTTTCCGGCCTGAGGAGCAGCAACAAGCCTGTTTCCAAAGTGTCGTCACTGATTAAATCTTTCGACAGGACTGAAAGCCAACGTTGTGACAGCAGACCTCCTACCAGCAAGCCTCCAGCTCTCAAAAACCCCCCCAAATGTGCTCCTCTTCCAGAAAGCGGTGTCAACTTCTGCTTCGATTCTGCCGTTTTGACGGTCAGGAGGGTGCCTGCTGAAGTCTCCAGCACCCATAAGACTAGCCACCAGCCTGGCAGGAAGCACGGACAGCAGGAGTCCCCCAAGAATCCTGAAATGGTCTGTCACGGCCCCAACAGCTTCCTCCCAACGCCCGAAAACGCAGCCAACTCATTTGAGTCAAAGTTCCCCTCTCCGGCCCACAGGGCAGCCACCAGCGAGACTGGAAGGGGCCAGGAGTGGGCTCGCAAAGGGACCTTTCTTCACAGTGAAAACAGTGCTTTTGAGTCATGGAACGCCCACCAACCCAGGCTGCCTGAGAGGAAGGATGCTGCTGACACTGTCACAGAAAGCAAGGCTCCCAAGCGTTACGAGGACACGCCCTTGTTAAGAGAGCCCCCGGCCTCCGAGCACAAAGCCTCGCCCTGCCACCTCCGGGCCGGCTGCGGTCAGGAAGAGAACAGGCTGGCCGCAGGGACTCACTCCACATCTGGAACCTGGGGATCTAGGGATCTGGGAGCCCAGGGATTTGCTACGGAGGGAAAAGCTTCCAGCTCACAGCCTGAGCCTCCATTGAAACCGACCCATGCCCCCTGGAGGAAACCAAAGTCTGGGAAGGGAGGTAAAGAAAGTCTGCAAGATGCTTCAGAAGAGAAGAAGCAGACCAGCTGGAGAGGCCCAGCCTTGTACACAAAGCACAATCCCCAGGGGCAGTTTCCAGAAAAGGATGCCCTCGACACGCCTGTGGACCCCCACGAGCATTACGACCCTCCTTTCAACATCAGTAAGCTCCTGACCCCTGTCATACCCAACAAGCACGTGCTGGAGTCCTCCAACAGCCAGCCAGCAGAGGTAACCCCATCACCCACAGGACAGCTAAACGGATACCAAGAGAAGGAGCCCGGTGAATGTCAGTCCTGGGACAGTTACAAATCCAAAGCCCCCAGCCTGCTGTTCAACCTCAAAGATGTGCGGAAGTGTGTGAAGAGCACGTACAGTCCCTCACCCCTCTTGAAAGGCCCTGATGAGAAAACCAGAGGCAAGCAAGAATCCCTGAGCAACGGCGGCCTCCTTCCCAACGGGCTCGAGGAAGGCCCTCCAGATGAGCTTTCTAAGGAGACACAAGCTGATGCCCCTCCTGTGTCACTCATCAGTATGCAGAAGGACCCCAAAGCTGACCCCGGTGCAGCCTCTGCAGACAACTACCTAACTCTCACCTCGCCATCACCTAACGCCAAAGCGCCCTTCTGTGTCAATGGCGAGGCCGGCGACAGGAACAGCTATGAGAAGGACGATGCCGGTGGAGAATCGGAGATGGGGGCTGCCAGGCCCAGCTGGCGTCCAGACTCCAGGGAACACTGCCCCAGGAAACATCTGTCTCTGAAGCTTTGCAGTGGAGACCCTGAGGCAGGGAAGGCTGCGGAGACCCCAAAGACCTCCGGCCTAGAGAATGGATTCTTGAGATCCGTCTCTCAAGATACAGAACCCGAGAGAGAGGCAAGGCTTCAGAATCCAAACTTCAACCAGAAATTCTCCCCAGGGCCCCTTTCTCCCGAGGAGGAAGATGTGTTTTACAGTGACAGCCAGTCTGATTTTATGCCAGGCCTCAAAAGTAAGAGCAAATTCAGCACCAGCTCTTCAGATCAGTCCTTTGCCTCGTTCGAGGACCAGCAGAAGACGTGGTTTGCCGAGAGCCAGCAGGAAGAAAGGAGGAATGACGTGAGTGTAGGTGACAGTCAGAAGGATGAGAAGGAGAAAGTGATGGAGGAAGATGAACTACAACACCGCACCTTGAGTAATGGGCACGCATGCATGGAGGAGCACAGCAAGTGGGAATCCTTGCAAGGAGAAGAGGAAAGTTTGCCAGAAGGTAGCCCTGGGAAGGCGTCGAGGGAGGAAGCTAATTTCAGAGGCACTGGCATTGGGGGAAGTAAGGATACAGCTCTTTCACATGCCAAAGACGTAACCCCTTCACCATGTTCCACTTCAAACAAGCACATACTCTTTGCAATTAAAGACAACACCCTCAGGGCCACCCCCGTGATAAAACCCATCATGCTGCCCCTCCTGAGATCCATGTCCTCAGATTCCCTGCTGGGCACTGGCCAAAAAGAGGAGGAACTGCCGAGGCCAGGCTGGGGCAGGGATGCTGGTCTTTGTGCCCCCGACAGCCGGGAAATGCCCAGCACTCTGCCACCCACCAGCGTGCAAGGCACACACTTGAAGGGGGCGGCCTGTGAGGCTATGGAGGACCGCGGGTGGGGTCCCAGTGCAGCCAGGTCAGAGACGTCCCAGGCAGCCCCAAAGGGGTATGTCCCATTTCCTCCACTCACGGGAGAGGGCCAAGGGTTGAAGCCAGCCCGAGAGGCCGTACATAAAGTCGTGGCCAGCAATGGCAAGAGCAGTTCCATAGACCAGGGGAAGCTGGATGCTCCAACGTGCATCCCCACGATTGCTTTGCCAGAAGGCGACCTGGAAGACCAGCCACCCCTACAGAAGCTTGGAACCCGCTGGGAAGAGCAGGCACAGGGCTTCCAAAGTCACTTTTTGTCTACACCCAGAGCACAGCCCCCGGGGAGAAGACTGGTCCCTGGTGAGCTAGCAGCTTCCCCCAGCGCCAGCTCCCTGGAAGAGAACAGTGCATGCTCCCCTGCCACCAGCAGCATTTACGATGATGCTTACCAGGCCCCCAGTGAGCCCAGCCTGCTGCCAGGGGAGCCTCCCCGCAGCAGCCCCTGGGCCAGCTCCCGTCCTGGCAGGGTGGCGCAGAGGGAGGACCTGACGCATGCCCTCACGTGGGAGCCCGGCTCCGACCCCCAACTGGAGTCATCAGCAGAAGACCTCAGGACACTTTCTCCAAGAGGCTCCTTGTTGGACGTGACCACCAGCTCAGCTGGCCTCCTGGAGAAGCCAGAGCCTCCTTCTCAGTTGGAGAGGGCGGCTGGCAAGCCTCCAGCAGTACCACCCAAAACAGAGAAGGCCCTGCGGCGGGCCAAGAAGCTAGCAAGCAAGAGGAGAAAGACCGACCAGCCACAGGAAAAGCATGGCGAACGCCGGGAGGAAAAGCTGCACCCCGAGGACTCAGAGCGCAGGCCACCGTCCCCCGGAGAGAGGCCCCCAGCCAGGTTCCCCGTGGTCCGTTCCCTGCCCCCTCCCGTGCGCCGCCACTCAGTGTCTGCCTTCTCAGAGCCGATCCAGAGGCGGCCTGGGGGCTCCCAGTCCCTTACACCCCTGTCCCCTTACCCTGCCACCCAGAAGGTCCTCCAAGACCCCCAATCTGGAGAATACTTTGTCTTCGATCTGCCGCTCCAGGTGAAAATCAAGACATTCTATGACCCAGAGACGGGCAAATACGTCAAGGTCTCTATCCCATCCTCTGAGGGGGGTTCCCCTGAGCCAAGCCCGCCAGATGCCCTTGCTGCTCCCTACGTGCTGTACCCGGGCTTCCGGCCCCTGCCTGTGACAGCCTTGATGCCCCTGCGCTGCTCCTCTCAGCTCTCTGCCCCCACCTTCCTAAGGCAGCGCCCTCACACCAACGAGGCAGCTGGCCCCAGGCCCCAGAGCGCCCAAGACGCTGGCCTGCAGCTGGCCTCTGAGCCTCCCAGTGACCCCACCCAGCACTCTGCAGGCCAGTGCCCCGAGGGGCGCCCCCAGAGCCCAGGGGAGGAGGTGGGAGATGCTCCAAGACTGCATATCATCTCCACTAACGACCTAGAGGACTTTGCCATGGAAGGCATTTCTTGAGAATCACAGCAGACTAACCCACCCCCCGATAAACCCAGAAGAGCTTACTTCTCCCTCCCCCAGAACAGTCACACACACACACACACACACACACACACACACACACACACACATCAACTCATACTCAGCCATCTGAGATCCCTAAAGTTTCAAAGGAAGTGGGGATCCTCAGAAAACCCGACCTGCAGGACTCCGCAGGGCTCCCCTCCCTGGGAGGGCGCTGCTCTGCTCTCGTAACAAGTCCCTTCTGAGCCTCCTCCTGGATCCAGGATCTGCTCCACTTCTTTTCTCCTCCCCTGCCTGCTCCCTGTTCTCCCCTGGCCCTGCCACCAGGGTGGGTCCAGCCTGATTCCCTAAGAAGCTGTCCCCGCCAGCATTCCACCCACTCCTCCTCAAGGGTCGGCTCGCACAGTGAGCAAACCCCAGGGCCCCCCAGAAGCACTGCGCCGCGCTGAGCCCTGCCCGGCCAGCGGACCGCCCAGTACACCCCCTCCTAGGTCAGGTGTGGCACTCGGTGGCCACCCCACCCTCGCTCAGACACAGCAGCCCTTTCCAGCTCACCTTAGGGGGTAAATGGCTGAGGGCTGAACCAAGGCAATCTTGCAGAAATGTTTATTTGAATAGAATGGGTTTTCTTTACTGAGGAAACTTTCCTCTGAAGGCTATTTTCTGATCACCTTGTAAAAAGTGAAACAAGTTTGCAGATGCGGTTCTGTCCGTGGACTCCTGTCTTTCTTCTGTGGGCAGTGGTGGGTCTGTGAGTAAAGTGTCATGCCTTCCAGGCCTCCCATCACGACTTGGCAGCCACCCAGGGTCTCCACTCTGAACAGAGTGGCCTCGACACCCACCGCGGTCCCAGAGTCCCTGCTTGATCCTCTAACACCTGTCCGAGCCTTCTCGGGCCAGGCTCTCCACCAGTGCTGGGGTGGCAGAGATGAGCAGGACCCACGTCCGCCATCGAGGATGACCTGAGACCTGAGTCAGGCCCTGACGGTCCCGATTTAATGACCCATGCTCAAAAGGAAATCATGTTTCCCCCAAGTCCCTCTGGGAGTTGGAGGGAAGTATCTGAATCAACTGAGGGGAACAGAGTGCAGTCACCACCTCTGCACCTCTGAGAGCAGTGAGCGTCTGTGAGCAATGCCCACCGTGGGCAACGTGCTGGGAAGGAAACAGACCGGCCTCGTGGGCCTCCACCCGGGGCTTCCGCTGAAGCCTCTTAATTCTTGTGCTGTGGGAAACACGGGCTAGAGTGCCTTCAGCCTTGTTTAGAAGGGGCAGCTGTCAAGGCAGCTGTCAGGACTGCACTGCTCACGTCCCAGGAGACCACACAAAATGTATCACCCTGGTCCTTTTGGCCAACATGCCATTCCCAGGCTGGGAAGGTGGGGAGGCACCCAGCTCATCACGTCCCAGACTCGTGCAAATACTGGGGTTTTGAAGATATTCTGGGTTGTAATTTGGATTCAGAATTTTACACCTGTTTGATTTTCCCAAAAGTGCAGCCACACCTTAATTTCATTCTGAAAATGTTACACAAGTCCCCCGGCCTTGGCATAGCTCGTCTACACCTGGTGAGTCAGCCGGATAGTTGGCCAAGAATTCAGGTAGGCCATTGTCTGGGAAGTCTGGTTCGCACGAGTCACTCACCAGGATGCAAGTGAGGCGAGTTGGGACCTTGGCTCTGCCACCAAATCACCGAGCATCCTCTCACCTGTTTTCATCTTACTCGAATAAGAAAGATAATATCTCATTTCAAAATTCTCAGGGCCCAGGAAAAGAATTAGCTAACAAAAGAAGAGTCCCCCGGTTAAAAACTAACCATAGTTACAGGAACCACAAGGAAAAATATACTTTACATAAGAGGAGCTTATGTTTGAGGACCAGTCATCTTCTGTCTTAGAAGCAATACGAGCAAGGATACTGAAGGAGCTAAAAGCATAAAGATAGATATTTGGAGATCAAGGTCAGCTCCCCAGTCCTCTTTGCTCCTGTGAATGTAAAAGAGGAACAGGGCATCTGGCAGAATGCAGCACCCACTCACAAATATAGAATAAGGACTCCTTGGACACCTGGCTCTCGAGCAAGTCAGCTAGAGGGAAGGCTTCCATCACTTACAGCAAAGTACCTAAATTCCTAAAAAGCAGATAATGTCTCCAGGGGACAAAAGTCACTGAAGACCAACTCATTTGCAAATGAGTTTCTTTCAGTTTCTTTCTGTTTGGGGTTGGGAGGAGTCATTTATGCCTCCTTCCTTCCTCCTCCCCCCCCCCACCCGGCCCTCTCCCTCCTACCCTCTTTTTTTCTCTTCTTTCCTCCCTCCCTTCACGAACATTTTCAGAGTCCCTGTGTTGTGCCAGGTGCTACACTGGGCACCAAAGATACCATGATAATAAGATCTGATCTCTGTGCCCAGGGAATTAAAATCTAACAAAGAAAGATAATTACAGTCCCACATGGTGAGGGATGTAATAAGGTGGCCTGAAGAGCATCTGACTCATATCCTGGAGGGAAAAAGGGCTTTCCTGCAGGAATGACACCTGAGCTGAGCCAGGAAACACAAAGTTGTGCATCACCTTGTGAAGAAACCATTTCCCCCCTTTAATCTGTCTATCAAACAAAAGTGACATGTACTAAATACTAACAGATCTGTCTTGCCATATCAAAGTGTATTGGTTTAGCTAATTGTTCTTTAGCATTTCTAATCAGCACGAGCATAGAACCAGTGTAGCCTGGCAGGATAGACCTTTGCTGATATGTCCTTCAACTTCTGAATTGAAATTTCACTCATCTGAGTTGCCCAGAAAAACCACTGTTTCTATCATTGTGTTTAGTAGGATAGTGGTAAGAATTGTGAACATATTGTTTGTGGAAACTGTAGGTAAAGACCACGCCTACATCTTCTGTTTACTATGAGTTATGGCCCTTTACTATGAGTTATGGCCCTTCCAAGTGTCTCCTGGGGAGGGGACATAAACGCAGAGCACCTCGAGGGAATGATCAAAGGTCCTGGGGCTGCTCAACGGAAAATGACCAAGAGCTTACACTGTCCATCACACAGGCTGTGCCAGCCCCTGACTGGGGAGATTTGAGCCTGGTCTCAGACCTCACTACAAACCTATGAGAGGTACCCTCATTAGCTTCATGTTACTGTAAATAAGCAAAGGTACTGAGACGTGGAGTAACTTCCCATAGTCAACAGTCACCGAGTGAGGGGCCCACACAGGAACTCAGGTCTCTCTCACTTCCAGGCAGGCACTTGAGCCCCCAGTCATGCATCTCTAAGTGTGGTCCGTAAACCAGCAACCTCCACATCACCAGGGAACTTGTTAGAAATCCAGAATCTCCATCTGCATTTTCAAAAGATTCCCCAGTGATTTGTTTGCACATTAAACTTTGAGAAGTGCTAGCAGCTCCTGCTTGGCCTGGAAAGGAGAAGATTTAGGGGAAACAAATTGATATCTTCATGTCTCTCAACATCACCGTGGGAGGGAAGAGAAACTTACACGTCTGGGTGGGAGAGTTGCAGAGATGCTGATTCACACTGACTATGAGAAAGGCATCTCTAATGACCACAGCTGTCTCCACGTGGCACAAGTGGCTTGGGGAGAGCTAAGCTCCCTGTCATTGGAAATGTTCAGTAGAAGCCAAAGACCCCTCTCCCAAGACAGGGATGGATGCCGATGTCAAAGGGGGCCTAATGCCAGCTTTTGAGACCCCAGGCTCCATGTGGGGCTCCAGCATGCCGATGTCATGAATCCAAAGTCTACACAGGGGATGGCCACGTGAGTGAATCATATAAGGGAAATGACTGCACATAAAAGGGGAACTCTGGGCAAAACCCAAATTCTATGTATGTGAAAAGCATGTGGGCCCAGAGAACAAACACCCTGACACTGGACACAGTCACCTTGTGTGGTCCCTCCACATCATTGCCATAAGTGGAACCCCTATCTCTACTCTTCCTTGCACTGGTAGCCTGTCGTGTACCTGTGTTAGGTATATACCTGAGGGCCCTCCATCCAGCCAGGTGACCCACTGTATGGGGCAGTGTGATTTCAAGAGGCCTCCCCATCTGTCCTGATCCACACACGTTGACCACCCTTCCCCTGCCAAGTTTGCTGACTTCCCAGAGGGTGGATACCTTCTGATGGAAACCTTTTGACCAATGTTCAATATCACTAGGGATGTTCAAATCAAAATCATAATGAGGTGTCACCGCATACCCATTAGGATGGCTACTATACAAATTAAAAAAAAAAAACAACAACCAGAAAACAGGTGTTGGTGATGTTGTGGAGAAAGTGGAACCTTTATGCATTACTGGTGGGAACGTAAAATAGTGCAGCTGCTGTGAAAAACAGGATGGCTGGTCCTCAAAAAGTTAAACAGAATTACCACGTAATCTGAAAATTCCATTCCTAGGTATATACACAAAAGAACTGAAAGCCAGAGTTCAAAGAGATATTTGCATACCCACATTCATAGCAGCATTACTCACAGTATCCACAAGGTGGAAGCAACTCAAATGTCAATCAACAAATGAACAGACAAACAAAATGTGGTATATATGTGCAATTGAATATCATTCAGCCTTTAAAAGGAAGAAAATTCTGACACATGCTACAACATGGATTAACGTTGAGGACATTATGTTGAGTGCAATGAGCCAGTCACAGAAGGATAACTACTGCATGATCCCACTTTTATGAGGCACTGAGTAGCCAAACTCGTAGAGACAGCAAGTAGAATGCTGGTTGCCAGGAACTGAGGGCAGGGGCGGTGGGGAGTTGATATTTAATGGGTGCAGAGTTCCAGTTGGGGAAGGTCAAAAATGTCTAGAGTTGGATGGTGGTGAATGTACTTAATGAACACTTAAAATGGTTAAAATGGCAAATCTTATAGTGTGCAAATTTTGGCACCATTTAAATAAACAGAACAAAAAAAGTCTTTGACCAGCACAAACATCCCAATCACCCTGACGCCCCAGTGCAGGGTTGGAGGTTAAAGAAAACGCCGCCCCTGGTGTGGCCAAGCACAGGCTGGTCTCCACCTTCTCCTGGAGACAAAGGTGCAGGGTTTGGGATCATGGTGGGTGGGCCTGCTCAGATCCACACTCTCATGATGGCAGAGCACCTACCCCTGACTCCACAGAGGAAGATGGAGGAAGAGAAAGCTCTAGGGTCCTGCCACCCACACCAGGTCCTCCTCTTCTTGGCTCCCATGCTCAGCAGCCTGTGCACGTCCCCTGGTGGCCCAAGCCACAGTCCTGGCCGCTGTCCCCACTGCTCCCAATCTCTTGCCCCCAATTCAATCAGACCCCAAATCTGAAAATTCTCCCTTCGGACATCTATCAATGAGCAGCCGTCTGCACCGCGTCACCCCTCAACCCCACTCAGAGCACCCTCACTCCCCCCACTCCCAAGGTGACTCCCTTCCAAAACAAGGGTAGTCCAAGGCCCTGCCTAACACCCCAGGGCTCCCTGCTCACCCCAGCAAAGAGTCAGGCTCCAGAGAAGGACGTGCAAGGCTGCCACATGCTGGGGACCCCCATCTTCTCCGGGCTCATCTCCTGCCTGTTCCTACAGGTCCTTTGGACTCCCACCAACTTGAGCTTCTTTGAGTTGACCAAATGGGCCATTTCCAGCCCCTCTGCACGCTCTTTGACTGCTCTACAAGAGACAGGGCCTGTGTCTTCTCACCCACCGGCTGTGCCCCGCAGAGTGGAGTCAGTGTGCAAATTGAAAGTCAAGTCAGAAGGCGCCATGCCACTTCCATCGGTCCCCTGGAACGAGTGCCCTGCGAGTCCTCAGCCACCACAGGGCAGTCCACGTACCCTGGTTCACTCTGCTGTGGAGAAGCCCAGCCTGGCCCACGTGGAGGTGGCCTGGAGAGGCCCTGAGATGACACAGAGAGAGAGGAAGAGATCCGCCCCCTCCTGTTCCAGCTCCAACTTCTGGCTGCCCAAGCCAGCGCCGCCTCACTAAGCCATTCCCAGATTCCTGACCCACAAAGCCATGACAGATAACAAAGTGATTGCTGTCATTTGAAGCCACTAAGTTTCAAACTTACACAGCAACAGGTGACTGGAGCCCTCTCCTTCCCCAGCCTCCCTACCCTCTCCACGCTCACCTTCTCCCGGGACCCTCTGGACCCTCCCCTCCCCACCAGCCTGCTCCTGCCCACTCCTGTGTGCCTTAAGGTGCTCTGCCTTAGACCCCATCTTCTCTAGAAGGACACCCCTGACGCTCTAACTCCTGACCATGCACCTCGCTTTCCAAGTCCACCAGCATGTTGGGTTTCTCCCACTCTGAGCTTCAGTATCTTCATCTGTAAAATGGAGATCATTCTAATCCCAGCCTCCTATGATGGTAATGAAGATTAGGTGCTTTAGTATGCAGAAAGCACTTAGCCCATTGCCCAGCACCCACTCCGTGCTCATCAGCCTGATTCCCTCAACCACAGTCCCTCAGTGTTTGGTAGAGGTCTGGGGGTGGTCTCGCCACAGACTCAGAGAGCTTGGCAACAGACAGCTCGAGGCTGGCTGAGAGGTCCTGCTCACCGCACCCACAGCTCCCATTCCTGAGTGCTGAGAATGTCCCTGTTCACGGGCTTCCTCTCCCCAAGCAGGCCTGAAAAAGTTGCGAGAGGAAAACCTCCAGGAATGCCGGGCCTCGCGGCACCTGGGGGACAACTCCTGATTCTGCTGCAGCTGCAGTTCAGGCCCAAGTTTAATGAAGGATAATTCCTAGACTGAGGGACTGAAGGGGAATTGGATTTGGTTGACAAAGCGAATGCAGCTTCATTGGAAAAAGTTTGCTCCCTCCCTCCTTGTGCCAAGTCCAAGACCAGAATCCTAGAAACAAGCCTGGCAGGGGTGGCCTTGCTCCTGAGGCAGGACCGGAGATGCTGCCCAACTGGTGGCCTGGCCAGAGAGCCCTGCTTCAGGGACAGTGTCCAGGGCTGGAGCATGGGCCGTGGGGAGAAGCTCCCACTCTCTCTGTGAGAAGTGCTCACTGAGGGATGGAGGCTGCTGCTCTGCCCAGACTCCCGGAACAGGCCATGGACTTTGAGGCACCTGGTGTGAGAAAAGCTGAGGACCAGAGGGATTCAGGCTCCTGCCCAGCCCCCTCTCCCATCCACAAGGGCTCCCAGCCCTCACTGTCACTCTCTGGCTTTGTCTCCAGTTACTCCTACATCCTACCTGGCACACTGGTCTCCTGCTGTTCCTCTGCTGCTGCGACCTCAGGGCATTTGCACTGGCTGCACTGGCTGTTTCTTTTGCTGATAATGTTCTTCACCAGACATCCATTTTGCTCCTTCATTCCCCTCTTTCAAGGCTTCTCTCCTATTGCGACTTCTGGCCCAAGCCTACTCTGGTTATCCCACTTAATGCTGAAATGTGCCTACCTCCCACCCCATGCCAGCCCCCTCCTCTATTCTTCTTTGTTACCTTTTCCACAGTTTTGTCACCTGCTAACACACCATGTAATTTAGGATTAAATTACGTCTAATTTTTATTGTCTCTCTCCCCTATGATAATATAAGCCACAGGGCAGGGATCTCTGTCTATTTTAATCTCTGCTATATTCAAAGCACCTATAACATAATAGGTGCTCAGTGAATATGTGTTGAAAAGAGAAGGAAGGAAGGGAGGGAGGGTGGAAAGACATGGTTGCTTGGATCCCGGGCCTGGCCCCATGGACCCAGTTAGGATGACTGGAGAGGAGAAAGCTGTCAGAGCCTGTCCCAAGCCCTCATACCAGGAGGGACAGGGCTGAGGGAAATGAGAAGGCTCCCAAACGCACACAGGAGGTAACAGACAGGAGTGTGGCTTAGCATCAGGAGGTAGACCTCCAACCACAAAGCAAGGTCCTAGGCCCCTTGCAACCCAAGGAGAGACCAGGGCAGCTTAACAGGCCATCGGGACCCACAGCCAGCCAGGCCTGGGCAAGGTGGGAAGGTCACGGTCAGAGCCAGGTGGGAAAAGGAAGGCTAGGACTTCTGTGGGGGAACTGTCAGAAGAACAGAGGAATAAGAGCTTCTTGTCACTGCTCCTGCCCATGGACCGGCCAGAGAGGAGGTTCAGTACCCTCTGTAGGGCCCCAGGATGAAGCTGTGTGCCTGCTGGCCCCCGGCCCCCGGCCGGCTGGTGGAGGCCACGCAGTCATTCAGAACACCCGTGGTGAGAGCAGGTCTTCCTAAGGCAAGGGGTTTGCCTGACATCAATCACGGGGAAAGAGGCAGGTCCTTCCGGCCCCAGCCCCTGTCCCAGGGCAGCCACATGAAAAATCCAGAGCCAGAGCCACCAGCCAAGCTGTCCTCAACTTCCTGACCCACTGAACCCATGAGATGTGATAAAGCACCAGGGTCTTAAGCCACTAATTTTAAGGTAATTTGTCACTCAGCAAGAGATCACCAAAACAGTGGAACCTTCCAGCGGGTCTCCTCCATGCTCCATTGTGCTAGAGAGAACAGAGGAAGATGGGAGTATCTCTGCTTGGGTTAAGGGAGAAGCATCCCTCAGGCCTGGAGTGGAGGAAGCGGCTGGTCAAGCAGCAAGGGAAACCTCGCGGGTGCCAAGATCTGGCCAGCCAGCCCTCCTTATTTCGAAGGGCTGGGCACACTTTTTAGAAGCCCGGTGAGCCCCTTTCAGGTAGGCTATTATTATCTCCACTGTGCTGAAGAAAAAGGCCAAACAGCTCAGGGCACATATGGAGTGGAGCTGGGAACCAAACCCCAGGTCTGTGCACCTGCGAAGCCCACTACAAAGAGCTGCTTCGCCAACGCCTCGGATCCTCAAGGGAGAGCCCAGCCGCGCTGTCCAGCTTGCACGGGTGTGTGTGGGGGGGGGAGGGGTCCTGAAAGGTTCTCTTGAAACAAGCTCGGAAGCCAGCCTGGAGCACCCTTGCCTGGCTCTTCAGCTCCCCTCACAAGCAGACGTAATTCCATCCATCCACAGGAACGTGCTCCCCCACACACACCCTCGCTGCCAACCTGCCTCACCCCTGCAGCTCTCCACAGACCTTCATGAGAACAGGCGGGGCTCAACTGATGGCCCGTTTAGCTCTCAGCGGCCAGACAGGGAACACGTACATCCGGAAAGGTACACTGAACCTAGGCGAGTTATACTGGGGGTGAGAGCCCCACAGCTTGGGCCCTAGCCTTGGGTTCTGTAGGCTTCAGGCAATGCCCAGGGGCAGAACTGTCATTAAGGGACACTGTAACAGAAGGTCAGTTTCACTCGAAGTTAGAAAGCTCCATTCCTGGGACCCAGGCTGGGCGGGCAGCGATTGCGGGTCAGGCAGTGAGGAACCTTAGGAAGGTGAGGCTGCATCAGCGAACGACCCTCAGCTCCAGGCCTGCTATAGCACCTCTCCCCAGCTTCAGAAGTCTCCTAAGAATGTGGGGTTAGGAGATGGTGCTGGGGGAAGGGCAGAGAGGGATGCTCAGAGGGTGGCAGGGTTCTAAGTTTCCCTAAGTGGGGGAAGGGAGAGAATAAAGCATGAAGAGTTCACACACTCCCTCCCCTGGGCCGTCTGGATGATGATGAGGCAGAGCTGGGTCTGCGGGGGTGTCTGGGACCCAGCCGGGGGGGGGAGGCAGCCCAAGGCGGTAGGGGCATCAGGGGACCTGGGCTGCTGGGTGAGGGGAGCCAAGCGGGGGATAGGCTCCTGCACACACCAACCCCCTCATTGCAAGTTCATCCCACCAGTAAACGAGAGGAATCTTCTCCATAAAGAGTGACTGCAACTGATGCCGTTACTAATCTCTGGCCATAAAGCTACTACATAAAGAAGAGAGCCAGAATGATAAATCTACAGGAGGGCTGCCTGACAGAACAATTAGACTTGGGAGACAAACATTCGTTCACAGACATCACCACCAGGCATGTATTATTAACAAAATAGACATTGAGCTCAGTAGATAATGAAAGGAAAGGGGACCCCGGCCTCTCCCACCCCGATAAAGTCTCCCACCATCCCTCAACCTTGGCATTGAGCTCTAACTGATATCAGCTCCCTGAGACTGGTGAGGCTGTCACATGACGCAGGGGAAGTCGTGCTCTCTGTTTCTCCCACTCCCGGGGACAGGTACAACTCACTCAATTCCTACTGCCAACTTATATCTGGGTCCAGCTCCTCCATTCCATGTTTTATTGTTTCCCCTCCTATTATTATATAATAAATTATCCCCAAATTTATCAGCTTAAAACAACTAGCTGTTTCACTCTGGATAAGTCAGTTAAAAAACCCTCTGAGACTCATTTTTTTCAGATGGAAAGTGAGAAAAACAATAGTAAATTTAAGTGAGCATCAGAAATAATATGTGAGGGACTTCCCTGGTGGCGCAGTGGTTAAGAATCCACCTGCCACCAGGGAAGTGGTTAAGAATGCAGGGGACGTGGGTTTGAGCCCTGGTCTGGGAAGATCCCACATGCCTCAGAGCAACTAAGCGCATGCACCACAACTACTGAGCCAGTGCTCTAGCACCCGCGAGCCACAACTACTGAAGCCCACATGCCTAGAGCCCGTGCTCCGCAGCAAGAGAAGCCACCGCAATGAGAAGCCCGCACACTGCAACGAAGAGTAGCCCCCACTCGCCACAACTAGAGAAAGTCTGCACACAGCAATGAAGACCCAACGCAACCAAAAATAAAATAAATACATTTGTAAAAAAAGAAATAATATGTGAGAAGCATCTTATAGAATGCCTGGCACATAGACGGTATCCATTAATGATCGTTATTTTTACAGTAAAAGACAAAGTCAACCCAACAGCCCTTGATATTCCGATACTGCCCTGCACCACCTATGGGGTAGAGCTCACCCTGTCTCACAAGGGCCCTCCTGCCTGCTCTCAGCCTGTGTTCCCCACGCCTCTCCCTCCACCTCAGTCCTCCCCGGCTTTGCTCTTCTCACTTGGGACTACATTGACTCTTGCCATGAAGACATCAACTTTCCCACAGGCAGAATTTCTATCCATTACACTGCAGCCTCTAGATCAAATTTCTTGCACCCAAGGTAAGACTTTGGAACATCAGCTGATGAATGGACGTTTTAAGCTAAATAGTCAAGAATTTAGTATCCACATATTTATCCACATAGCAGCGTTTGTGTCATATAGACTATTGGTTTTTATTATCTTAAAAAAAAAAAAAGGTGTAATGGAGGACATCAGTCGCTAAGTGGAATTAAAGCAAGAAATGATCAAAATCATTAGGCACACTGCCACCACCAGCACTCTGTTTTCACACGGATGTTCATTGGACCAGTCTGGGTGCTGGGTGTTCCTCTGTGTGAGGAATAAGCCAGTTGAAGCGCATTGGCCAAATGCTGAGAGAAAACATGGAGGGAAGCTTCTAGAGGCTAAATGCACCGGGGGAGGAAATGCAGGCGTGTGGATTGAGAATTAGCTTCAGAAGAACATTCCAGAAGCAGAACCACACACACTAATATGGAATGCTCCCCAAAATACGTATTTAAGAGAAAAAAGCAAAGACCAAACAGTGTGTATGATATGCCACTATTTATATGACAAGAGAGATACGTACATATTAATATCTCTGGACAGATATGAAGAACCAAATATTAGAGGGCATCTCTACACAGAGAAACCAGAGGAGGGAAGGTTGGAAATGGGGAGAAGATATAATTTACCCCGTTTCTGTTTTTTTCTTACCGTGTGATGGTAGGTTGTAATACAATGATCCAAATGCAGAGAAAATTCATGATCCATATGTTATGCTTATACCTTGCCACAGACTTCTTGGCTAAGACAAACAGGCTGGCATTTCATCTCCTCTTGACAAGTTATTCCAAAAAGTGAATAAAACATCACCAAAGTCAACTTTACATTCTCCTACTCAGTCCTTTCCAGAACCCCCATCAGCAAGGCTTTTTCACGTTAAAAGATGTTCAACAAACACAAGAAAAGATATTCAACATCACTAATCATTAGGGAAACGTAAATCAAAACCACAGTGAGATACCACCTCACACCCATCAGGATGGCCACTATCAATTAAACAAAACAACAAATGCTGGTGAGGATGTAGAGAAATTGGAACCCCTGTGCATTGTTGGTGGGAATGTAATATGGTGGGACCACTGTGGGAAACGATATGGTAGCTCTTCAAAAAGTTAAAACTACCATATGATACAACAACCCCACTTCTGTGTATGTAGTCAAAAGAACTGAAAGCGGGGTCTCGAAGAGACATTTTCACACTCATGTTCATAACAGCAATATTCACAATAGCCAAAAAGTGGAAGCAACCCA
Source organism: Globicephala melas (assembly GCF_963455315.2). NCBI lineage: Eukaryota > Metazoa > Chordata > Mammalia > Artiodactyla > Delphinidae > Globicephala > Globicephala melas. The sequence goes on along the minus strand of NC_083329.1, from coordinate 46,047,204 downwards.
AGTGACCATCGAGGGATGGATGGATAAACAAGATGTGGTATGTGTGTACATACAATGGAATAATATTCAGCCTTAAAAAGGAAAGAACTGACACTATAACATGGATGAACTTTGAAGAAATTATGCTAAGTAAAACAAGCCAGTTACAAAAGGATAACTACTGCATGTTTCCACTTATATGAGATACTTAGAGTAGTCAAACTCACAGAAACAGAAAGTAGAATGGTGGTTGCCAGGGGCTGGGTGGAGAGGGAAATGGGGGGTTGCTCAATGGGTAGAGCCTCAGTCTTGCAAAATGAAAAGCTTCTGCAGACTGTTTGCACAGTATATGTTAAGAATATGTGAATATACTTAACATTACTGAACTGTACACTTAAAATGGTTAAGGTGATAAATTTTATGTGTGTGTACTTAACAACAATAAAAAATAAAAATAAATTTCCTCTGGCTCATAAATGTCAACGTACTGATAGTTATCTGACAGAACCCCTTAGAAGTTATGTTGTATATAGTTAATGTTTACTCTCTGTAGTTAATGTTTTAAATCATGATGACTAGCACATCATGTTGAACACTTGATGTTTAAAAAGCATGTAGTCACTCTAGGATCCCAGGTATATAACATCCTTGAAACGATGGCGAACAGACCAGTGGTTGCCACCCTTAGGGTAGGGGGAGAGTCTCTTAGAGGTGATGGTGTGTTCTGTATCCTGACTGTGGGAGACGGTTACACGAAAACATACATGTGATAAAATGTCTCTATCCTCCTACATAAAAAAATCAACACATGTAAAAACTGGTAAAACCCAAATCAGGTCTGTATTAATAGTATTGTCCCAAAGTCAATTTCCTGGTTTTGATCACTGTACTAGGGTTATGTCAACATTATCTTTGGAGGAAACGGTGACAGGACAAGGAAACTTTATGCTATTTTTGCAACTTGCATGTGAGTCTAAAAGTATTCCAAAATAAAAAGACTTTTTAAAAAATATGTATCCAATATTTGGAGAACTGGTGATACTTTGTAGCTCTCCAGAGACAGAACCCACTTTATAAGGTGTAAGTTGCAGCTGGACCTCTGTACACAGGACTTTCATGCCTTCCCACAAGACTCAGGTGAAAACAAGGCCTGTCTGCACTGCACGCTGGGTGCACCGTTTCACCGCACTCTTGGGTCCCCTCCACCTACAGGGGCTTCTCCCTCGGCCCATAGGGTTGTTCCTCCCTCTTTGTCATCATCATCACCTGGGAGAGCTCACGGCCCTCCTGAGCAGCAGTTACCCTCCTGTGCTGGGCACAGTGCCCCCACAGCTAAGCCTCACCGCCTCCATTGTACAGATGTGGATACTGAGACTTGGAGACAACAAGGGCCTTGCCAAGGTCCCACTGACAGCGGGTGGTACAGGGTCCTGGATTCAAGGCCAGATCTGGTGGCGCCCCCAGCTGGCCTCCTGTGCCCCCTCACTGGCTACCTCAGCTGCCACCTGCAGACTGGCCTCTGGCAGCAGGTGTGAGGCAAGCCAATGGGGACAGGATGCTAATTCAAGGTTGCAGGCAGAGCAGCTGTTCTTTGAGTCCCGGTGGCCTGGGGCCACGCTGCTCTTATGTTCCCGGGTAGATAAAGTGCTCTACTTAGGAGAAGCTCTCTCCCGGCTGCAGGGCCATTAGCTCGCTGACTCCTGGAAAAACCATTTGGCCAGCGCTGACAGATGTGGCCATTACACAATCACTTAGCCCCTCTCCCTGCCCCATCCAGACCTTTGGAGGGGGAGGGCCCTCGAGGCGTGCAAAGCCCTGGGGAGGGTCCACACAATTCACTTTCCCGGCCACCCGCCTCCTTTCTGCCCTTAGGCTGCATTTTGCCTGGCCCACGTTGCTACAGCAGGAAGCGGCTTCAGACAGCGTGGTTGCAGTGAGCTGCCAATGACCTTGTTATCCTGAGAGTTGTTCACAAACTGTCTTCACATGCATCATCTCCCTTGATCCTCGCAAGAACCCTACGAAGTCAGAATTAGGATCATTACTTCCACTGCACAGTTAAGAAATGAGGCACCGGGAGGTTAGACAGCTTGCCCAAGGTCACCCAGCCAGTAGAAGGGGTTGACCTCAGTCAGGCCTCTGATTCCCAGGTCTGTGGTGTTTCACGCACCCCATGCTGCCATCACCCTGTTGGGATGTTACCTTGTGTTGGGAACTCAAACAGCCTCAGAGCAGGGTCTCCAGGGCCAGGGGTAGGGTAAGGGCTGCTCCTGTCTGCCAGGTAGAGGCGTCAGGCGCCAGTCTGCAGCCTTGCCCCCTAGCAGCAACTTCCCATTGGCAGAGCCTGGGCAGCCCTTGACCTGGAGGCCCCAGCTTGGGTCATTTCATCCTACACCTCCCATGCTCTCTGGACCCTTTACTCAAGCTGGATGAGTGCCTCTACCACCCGTGTGCCCCAGGCAGAGCTTCACAGCCGTTCAACAGCTGGCAAACCTCCTCTTCCCACCAGCAGCACAGGCATCTCAGCATAGAGGTTGCTGTGACATCTGGGGCACCCAACTGATCCAGGCCAGGGTTCCACAGCCACAGCCCCAGCACTGTCTGACTCTACACCCAGGTCCCTGGCCCTGCGTCGCAGCCAGGATGCATCCCGCAGAGTCAGGGGAACCAGGAGCTGGTGGGAGGAGACAGTGCCCACGTCCTAAGGAAGAGCACTAAAGAGCAATGGCCCATCTCCTGCACAGAGCCAGGCTCAGAAAACAAGCAGTTTTGCACAGCAGCGGCAGTCCTCCCAGCTCAGAAGCCGGAGAGCAGAAGGCAGACAGCAGCAGCAAGGGAAGACTCAACCCTAAAGCCCAGCCTCCAGTGACCTGTCCGAGAAAGCGCAAAGAGAACACCCAAGATGTTCCTAGGGTACCCAGATGACGCTGCTCTTCACTAAGATACCCCGCTTTGCCTCCAAGTGACTCAGAGAAAGGGACTTAAAATTACACATACAGGTAGGGGGCAGCTCTCTTCTCTAAAATGTCCTTCCTGGTGGATTAGGGGATAGATCTTGGATTATCCAAACCGATCACCCTGCCTCCTGCCGCGGGACTGAGGGAGCATATGGGCCTGGCTTGGCCAGGAGAACAGCTCGTGCTGGGGGAAAGGATGCTACTCTCCACACAAAGATGGCAGACCCCTGGAGCCTAACTCCCCAGCACTTAGCTCACTACCCACCTCGGATAGCAGATGGCAGTGCTGGGGCCCTGGGGGTCCAAATTCTGAATCGAGCTTTATTGTCACTGGGAGGGGGGTCTAGACAAGAACAGGCGCCGAGGATGGCTCAAGGGGATCCCTGGGGTGTTGCACAGCCCCAGGATCCATGAGCTTCTTGGGTGCAGAGTCCAGGAACACCCCCATGATTTATGTTTGTACACAAGCTCACTGCCAAGGTGTTTAGCCAAGTCCTGGAGAGCAAACACCAAATGTTGGATCCTCTGAAACCTGGCTGTGTCCAAGAGTGGAGCCCAGAAATGGAGCTATCATTTTTTTTTAATGAATATTATAAGTCCCTTATAGCCCTTGTCTCTAAAGAAAATAAATATCCTCTTAGGGTTTGATGTGCCTAAACGGGTTGGTTTTTTCACATCTGTGCCCTGCTCTGCCTCTGGTGTGCTCTCCCAGAAGTGGGCATACTTCCAGTGTCCGCCCAGATGGCATGCCCCAGGGCAGGACCGGGGCCGCCACAATTGGCCACAGATGATAGGACCAGAGATGGACAGCCAGGCCAAGCTGGGCCAAGCAGATCCACTCTCCCAGGTGTCTGGCAGGGGTTCCAAAACTACCAGGAACCTCTGCCTGGTGGAGAACCTGAGTGAGGCGCTCTGTGAGGGATAAAGCAGGCTGCAGGGAGGAAAACAGAACGCACCACCAGAGAGGAGCAGAAAGGAGGGACGACCCCACAGCCCCTGGCCCTTAGTGCCTGTCCTACTAGAGACCCAGGACCAGAGTCCCTGCCATCCTGAGCTCCATGGCGTATCTCCTTTCCTTCTCTCAAAGTCACTTTTTTGACTTAAACTGACTCCTGCAGGTCCCATTACTGGCCACTAAAAGAGTCTTAAGTAAGACATTCTCTTTTCCTCTCACCCGACATCCCAGCACCACAGGTTCCCATCCAAGCTCTCGGGTCCCAAGACCCAGCTGGCAAGATGCCAGGCTCTCAGCCATGGGTGAGGCTGCAGAGGATTTGGGGGTTGCCACACCCACTTACTAAGGAAATCATGTGGGCTGTGGAAGGGGGCATGACTTCCAAGAGAAGGCAGGTCCTCAGGCTCTGAGAGTCAAACCACCCTGTTTCCTTCTTTAGAATATGAGGTTTTTACCCGAAAAAGGTCTTTAAGACCTTGATATGCGTGAGGCTTGGTGGAAGAAGAACTAGCATTTATACCGCATTTCCTCTGTGCCACGCAGCACTTAGGGATCGATTCATGTAACCTTCAAAGAACCCTACAAGGCTGGTACCATTATTGTACCCTACCGTACGAGGCTGGTACCACTTTACAGGAGAGAACCAAAGCACAGATAGGTTAAGTGACTTGCCCAGAGTCACACAGCCAGTAAGAGTTGGGATTTTGAACAGGTAGAATGAGCTTTTAACCACTTTAGTCAGGTTCTGAATTCATCAAGGTTCTACTTTTCCCAGTGAAACCAGAAAATTAAGAAGAGAGAGTGAGGGTCCATGATGTGGAGTGGTTGGCCCCTTCTTGGTGCCCCTCTTGCTGGAAAAGCCATTGGAGGGGCCCCGTAGCTCTTGGCACCATCAACACTGGCAATCCCTGCTGGGTGGGTGGGCCCTTGGACAGGTAGGCACGATGCAAAGGCCAGGTGTGCTAGCCCAGGGGCGGATAAAATGGGTTCAGGCTGACCTCTGTCCTTGCCAGGCTGGACCCAGGAGAGGGAGATGCTGGGATGGCATATCCTCCCCTTCACAGGCCAGCCCAACCCCAGACAGAGCCCACAGACAGTGAGCAAAGGCAAAGCAGAGTTACCCCAACTCTCTACCTGTCAAACCTTCCAGGACAAACTGGCCCTAGCTATGCCTCCATTGCCCTCTTGGGGCCTAAAGACTGAGCCTAGTTACGCTCGTGAATTCATGTATTCATTACTCTCTGTGTGACAGGTAATGAGGCCCAGCTCTCCATCTTCCCATCGGAGGCT